>NC_050449.1:110116511-110766331 GCF_903995425.1 Onychomys torridus | reverse complement strand
GCAGCCAGTCTGGCCTTGATGAGCTCTAAGTTCATTGAGAGATCCTGTCTCAAAAAGCAAGGGGACAGTAATGAGAGAACACACACAGCTAACTGTTGGCCTGCACAAACATGGGTGAGCACACACATGCATATACCACACAGGCAGACACACATGTGTGTACACACATGCATACACATATATGCACACACATGCATATACATAAATACACACACATACATGCATATACACACACACACAGGTGCACATAGACCTCTCAAACACACACCTGGTGGAAAGAAGGCATGGGGAAAGGACTAATAGCTTTGTCCCAAGACAAAGTCCCTAAAATGGAATTAAAAAATACTGTAATATGATAAAGACTCAGTTAAAATAAAAAAATCAATAGTCCTATCATAGGCTCCTACTGTTCTGGACTAGAATCTATCTAATATGACACTGAGATACTGAGGCAAAGAAAGGGTTACTAAAGAGAGCGGGTAGAAGCAGTCCTGACACTAAGCCCTCAGCACACCCCCAGAGGGCGCCTCGTTGTCAGATGAGGAGGTGGGATCCTTTATGATAAATGTCAAGGGTTGGATGCTCACACAGGAGCCAGGTAAATTCTGAGTGGAAACTGGGCCATGGCACTGATGAGAAAGCTGGAGATGGGTGGTCAGGAGCTGGGAGCTATACAGGAAACTGGGGTGCTAACAGGCAGATCATCCAGGCCTATTTCACCCCAAGTTTTACAGAATTCAATCAGATAGTAGGTTTTCATCATCTGTCTGGAAGAACAGGCATGATCTCAGGAGTACCTCATTTCTATGAGTGTGTGTGTGTGTGTGTGTGTGTGTGTGTGTGTGTGTGTGTGTGTGCAGGTGTACTTGTATATGTAGGTACATAAATCCTGTCTCCACTTCCCTCACTGCTGGGATTACAATGATATACCACCACACTCAGCATTTTTTGTTGTTGTTTTTTTGAGGCAAGATTTCTCTGTGCAGTCCTAGCTGTCCTGAAACTCACTCTGTAGACCAGGCTGGCCTTGAACTCACAGAGATCCACCTGCCTCTGCCTCCCAAATGCTGGGATTAAAGGTATGTGTCACCACTGCCTGGCCAAAACTCAGCATTTTTAAAAACACGGTTTCTGGGGATTAAACTCAGGTCCTTGCAAGGTGAGCATCTTCCCAGCACCTCATTTTTAGGATTCTAAGTGGCTACCACGAGTCTCTGAGTCATCCGCAGCAAACCAAATTTTCTTTACCTGAGCAGATCAAAGACAAAATCCATTCACTTTAGCCTTGTCCACACCCAGCCCCAACCCACAGAACGCCAGCTCTGAAGCTTTTCCTTAATCAAACTTGTTCTCATTGATTCCGAAATGTTGTTTTGGCAACTTTGCATCATCGCTGCACTTTATTCCCTAGAGAATGGTTATCGCCATGTCTGCCACTGTTGTGTGCTGTGATGCAGTGACCCACCACTGGAAGGCTGAACAGGAAAAGCAGTGAAGGAGGGAAAAGATGAGTGAGAGAGGAGGGCAAACGTGTCCTGAATTCAGAAGACACGGATTCACCTTGTTCTATATCTTTTCTGTGTGTCACCATGGGAAAAATACGTCATCTCTCTAGTAGGGTATTCTCCACTGAAGGATAATGGTAAACATTGCTGATCTCATAGAGATGTTTTTATGATTTCCAGAGTAAGTTACCATACCTGCTCTTTTCCAGAAGAGCCAGACTTTATGGGGATGGAAGGGAAACTCATCCATTCAGCACGGTTATTTGTGCATGGGGAAGGTTATAATTGCCATTGGATGAATGAACTTTGAGTTGCCAAAAATTCAGAGAGGAAGGGTTAGAATGTAAAGGATAATCCTTACCTACCACTAAGAGTGTGGCCAACTGAGACACAGTACCTTCTCTGGGAAACTCATGTGAAGAGGCTGGTGCTGAACTAAGGCAGTGGTTGCCAAGTAGGGCTCTTTGGCCATTGTCAGCCTGTTTGGCCTGCAGATGAATTAAAGTTCAATTCTTTTTCTCCTCAGAAATATGACAGTTGGGGACTAGATAGATGGCTCAACAGTTAAGAACCTTTGCTGCTCTTACAGAGGACCCAAATTTGGTTCCAGGCACGCCCATTGAGTGGCTCACAACCAGCTTTAAACCCAGCTCTAGGGAATTGTCCGGCCCCCACAGCCATTAACACACACACCAACACACACACACACACACACACACCACACACACACACCACACACGCATGCATTAAAACTTAAAAAATAAGAAATTGAACTGACTGGAGAATATAGGACAATGGTAGGATGTTCGCCTACCATGGTATTTGAGGCTCCATGTTTGACGGGCCAGAAAGATGAACTAACCAGGACTGCCAGCTGCAACGAAAATTTTACATTAAAAAATAGGATCTGAATTTGGCCCCAGAAACCATGCTGAGTTTGGAACAGGTGGAGGTACACGGCCTTTTAATCCCAGCCACTCGGGAGGCAGGGCAGGTGGAATCTCTGTGAGTTCAAGGCCAGCACCTGGTTACAGAGCAAGTTCAGGAAAGCCAGGACTACACAGAGAAACCCTGTCTCAAATAAAAATTTTTTTTTTTAAAAAAAAATTTTAAAAAAAAAAAAAAAAAAGGTTTAAGGAAAGAAAGCAAAAAAATTTCAGAATCTTGAGCCTGGCCATAGTAGTCCATCCCCACACTGAAAAGGCAGGAGGCAGGATGATCTCTATGATTCAAAGACCAGCCTTGGTCTACATAGTTAGTCCCCAGACGGACAGAGAGACTTTATCTGAAAGAAAGAAAAAGAAAGGAAAGAAAGAAAGAAAGAAAGAAAGAAAGAAAGAAAGGAAAGAAGGAAGGAAGGAAGGAAGGAAGGGGAGGGGAGAGAGAGAGAGAGGGAGAGAGAGAGAGAGAGAGAGAGAGAGAGAGAGAGAGAGAGAGAGAAAGAAAGAAAGAAAGAAAGAAAGAAAGAAAGAAAGAACTCCAAATTTTTGGAAACTTTTCTTTTCAGACCTGGCAGCTGGCAGGCTGATCTCTATAATTCAAGAACAGCCTGGTCTACATAGCTACTCTCCAGACAGACAGAGACTCTATCTCAAATATATAAATATAAATAATGAGATTTCCAAATTCTTGGAAACTTTTTTCAGACAGGCAGCTGAGGCCTCCCTCTATTTCTATCAGCAGCATTCCGACCGAGCTTAGGGCAGCCAGACCTTCCAATGTGCTCTCTGCCTCCTGCAGTTCCTTAGGGCCCCTATCTTCTTGTATCACTTGACTCATTTGATTTTGGGAGGGAGCATCACACTAGATGAACTCTGGGCTCTGGGTTGTTCTGGTTGGAGAACTGGAACCAGCCTTCCTGAGGGCACTGATCCCGATAAGGCTTCCAGGACTGACAGGGGTGTCTGCTGTCCTCCAGGGGCCCCAAAGGCCTCCAGCAGCATTCCTTCCCTCCTCTGAATTGCCACACACCGTGGTTTCGCAATACGGAAACTAAGCCATGCTGGATGCTGTCCCTGGCAGGTACTGTGCTGAAGCATTATCACTTCCAGAAAATACCTTTCAGAAAACTCAGAGCCCTGGTTGTCCCCCCAGGAGCCTCAGGACACGTTTAGAATGCAAGGAGGCAGTGCATGAAAAAGTGAAGGGTATCTAACCTCAAGTGAAGCATGGGCTCTTTGCCCTCCCTGTCTCTCCGCGACAAGTTCATTCTGTGAGCTTTTGAAAGTGACAAGACCTCAGAACACCTCACCAGAAAGAGAAAGTGTGGAACTGGAATTTAGGGCTCACATGGCATCCTCCTCTGGCCAGCAGTCCAAGCAAGCAACTTAGACTGGTGAGGACTTTTGTCCTGTGTGCCATACGCAGATGTCTGGGGGTGGGCACAGGATGGGAACGTACCTGTGGCCTGGTTACTTAACCCTTAACTCTTCATCTCAGCTTCCTGACAGGCCCAAGAATTCCTCAGGGAAGACTAAGATTCCTCTACTGAAATCCATCCACACAAAACAGTGAAGAGAAGCAAAGGGTGCTTGAGAGAGAGACAGAGAGGGAACAGATGTGAGTAAAGGAGAGAAGCAGTGGGGTGTAATACACTGTGCTGGTTAAATCGTTATCTTCTTTGAATTCTTTTAAAATAAATATAAAAGACAAGTAATTTTCTCACCTAATTTGCTTGTGGAGCTGATAATTAAGTGTCGCCCAACTGCATCACCAGAATGAGTTCGTGATCCTTGCTACAGTGCTGCATATTTAAGGAGGAAAATGTTCTCTGGAGCATGGTAAAAATACCACTTTATGAAACTCTCCCTCAGGCAGTCCTGCAGCTTCCATTCCCTGTTTAGGGATCTGCAAGACTCTGAGCTAAGACAAGATCCACTTGACACGTAAACCCTTCTGTCAGCCTACCTCTGGAGAAACAGTCCTGGACTCAGGGGTGTACAGAAATTCCAGCCGTTTCCAGACAAACCTGCTCCCTGTGCATCTGCGTTTATCTCAATTACCCTATGTTCCCAAGCACTTGGAGGTCAAAATTTAATAGAGAGAGAAGACAACACTGTAGTGAGGCGCTCTGACAGCAGCCTGTGTGGGGGGCCCAATGGCAATTGCACAGACTTCAATGTGTCTCTGAACCCATTTCCTCCTCTCCAAGTAGAAACTGTAACTAGTGGGAAGGTCTAAAGTTGCATCGGAAGGATTTAATGTCATCTAAAGGAGAGTCAGCCAGTCATAAAGAGTAGCTATACAGTCATCTTCATCACCAATATCTAATTCTAGGTGAGCCCACTGTTGTGACATGTCAGAATAACAGAGAGAAATCTTCAAATACATAATCACTGTTCCACGCTCAACCAAGCAGGGACTCCCAAGTGTGTCCTGGTGAGCTCTCTGAAGGTCCCTCTGAGAATAAATGTTCAGCCAAGCCCAGGGAGCATGGGTCTGGGCACTCTCTCACAGGATGGTAGGTGGATGCAAGCACGCTCTCCCCAATTCCAGAATTCCTTTGTCTGTTGTTTTGTAGTTTTTGTTGGTTGGGTTTTGTTTTTGTTTTTGTTTTTGTTTTTGTTTTTTGAGGTAGAAGGGCCTCAAATGTAATATGTAACCAAGTATGACCTTGAACCTACTGGACTGTCCCACCTCTGTACTTCATAGCCTGGGGTTACAGGCACAAACCACTACATCCACTTTATGCTGAGCAGTGAGCAGAGCTTTGAGTATGGTAGGCAAATGGTCTATCAAGAGTCATATCCCCAGTCCCAGAAATGTTTATCTTTTTAGTTAGTTTTGCAGCCCAGCTACAAGCTAATGTTGGATATCCCTCTTCAGCAGTCAGTCTCCTCTGGAGTGGGAGTTTGATTTCTAGACAATAGCTAGAGATACCTTTATTTAAAGCATTGGAGGAAAGGAGCTGACTGCAAGAGGCATCTGGAATGTAGAGGCAAGAGATGCTATTGCCATTCCAGGATGCACAACTCCCCCAGAATAATTACCTCACCTATGTGTCAACAGGACCAAGATTGAGGGCCCTGGCTGCAGCAGAGCTTATCAGATCAAGCTTCCCTCCCCCACAAAGGTCCACAGACCCCTCTATGTGATAGTACCCTTATCTGCACCCCTCCAAAACCCAAGATTACCAATAGCAATTTTCACTATTGGCTTTTCAGGCAGCCTTCAGGGCAGAAATCTCTTCCCTCTGTTAGGTTAGAAGTATGCATCACAGGCTGTCTTGAAGGGTAATGGTGGCTTGGTGGTTTGGAGGTGGGAAAGACCCGTTCCTGGATCCTACAGTATATACCTTGAGTGCTCAATAAAATTAACAAGATGAGAAATTAGGATATTAATCCACACTGTTCTTCTGGGTTTGGAATACAGTAATCAATGGGGGGTTTATTAAAGGGGTGGCCTGTGGGCTCACTACAAAAGGAGGTCTAAACTAAATTGTTAGACAGTTGACAGATGTGTGTTTCCAGCTCACCTGTTGCTATTGTTGCTACTCAGTGGTTGTGCTACCATTAGGAAATGCATGTTCTGTGCTCAGCTCCAGGAAAACTTTTTAAAATATAAAAAGAGTATGTGAGGACTGGTGAGGTGGCTCAGTGGATAAGAGCACTTGCTGCTCAAGCATGAGGGCATGAGTTCAAATCCTGAGCATCCATGTTAATAGCCAGGCATGGCCACCTGTGTGCCTGGAACCTTGGCACTGTGGGGAACAGACACAGGAGGATGACAGGGGCTTGCTGACTGCCATCTTAGCTCTGGGTTCAAAGCGACCCTGACTCAAGGGAATGAACCAAGGGGTGATGGAGCAGAGTGCTCAGTGTCCTCTTTGGCTTCCACTGCACACACGTGTATTCACTCTGACACACATGCACACACAAATGAAATAGAGCTTAAATTTAAAAGGGATATCTGTGAATCATATCATCAGTGCTAATGTAAATCCCGTGGTGGAGATTTAGGTCTGATAAGTATTGGATCCCCTATTATTGGGTATCTTCAACAGGGTCCATAGCTAAAAGGCTGACTACTTAATTCCCATCCATGGTTTTGCTTTCCTGGAACCCTCTTTTTTACCAAATGGTCCAGCATATCTTTTTGCAGCTAGGAAAAAGGATTATAGTGACTCTGAATTAACTAACAAATAATAGGCATCTGTTCTGAGTCAGCAAGGGAAAAAAGGAGACAAAAGAAACATTTGGAATCACCATCAAATAAAATTTGTGAGGTGAATTCCTCTGCTGTTCTGTTGGGACTTTTACAAAGAATTTGCCTGCTTTAAGTGTGTTTGAGGAGACCATGCCACCTCAGTGCTGGGCAAAGCTGTGACACAGTGACCTCTGCCAAGTCTGGAAGCCAGTGCACACAATATCAAGTTAGCCGGTCCCTTTGAGACTCTCCCTCTCCCAGGAGAGATTCTCAGAAGCATATGCCATGAATTGCATAATCTCCCATCCTCCCAAGTGTGGGAAAACCTCATGGAAGCTTCCGGAAGTTCTCCACTGCTTCGTTCCTTTTTCTACCCATCTACGCATCCAGTATTCTTTGTTGCTACTGTTGTTTGTTTTACCTGTTTGTTTTGAGACAAGATGTCATGTAACTCAGGCTAGCCTCAAACACTCTGTGTAGCTGAGGGTGATGCTCCTGCCTCCATCTCCTGAGTACTGAGATTACAGATGTGCACCACTGTGCCTAGTTTGTACAGTGCTGGGAATCAAACCTAGGGCTTTGTGCTTGCAAGCATGCTACTAACAGAGCCCCACCTCACTCTCTGTCTAATAATCTTAGCATCCTGTATACAGTCAATCCTGTTCTGTGTGCTTAGTTATCAATACTTAGTATATCTCTGTGCATACAGTAGGTTCTCAGTACATTTTGTCAGTGGAAATAAAAGTATGAAATAATGGTCTAGATAAAAGGGGAAATATAAGAAATTGTGGGAACCAAATTCACTGTAATCATTTTTCATTGATCTTGATAACACCAACCCTGCTACTTAGGCTGCCACACCCTTGAAATAAGAGTGACACGTGCCTGTGTGTGTGTGTGTGTGTGTGTGTTGTGTGTGTGTGTGTGTATGTGTGTGTGTGTGTTTCAAGGAAAGAAGAAACCACCACTCTTTAGCTTGTTGCTCAGCCACACTCCCACCAGATTGCAGTGAGGCACATGACAGGGATTTGTGGGCAGCTGAGGCTCTAACCCAGCAAAAAGAGACTACAACACACACCAAAGCCCATGCTCATTGTGACTCCCTGCATCTGGTGGGAGTGTGGCTGAGCAACAAGCTAAAGAGTGGTGGTTTCTTCTTTCCTTGAAACACACACACACACATACACACACACACACACACACACACACACACACACACACACAGGCACGTGTCACTCTTATTTCAAGGGTGTGGCAGCCTAAGTAGCAGGGTTGGTGTTATCAAGATCAATGAAAAATGATTACAGTGAATTTGGTTCCCACAATTTCTTATATTTCCCCTTTTATCTAGACCATTATTTCATACTTTTATTTCCACTGACAAAATGTACTGAGAACCTACTGTATGCACAGAGATATACTAAGTATTGATAACTAAGCACACAGAACAGGATTGACTGTATACAGGATGCTAAGCATTATTAGACAGAGGAGTGAAGGTTGGGGCTCTGTTAGTAGCATGCTTGCAAGCACAAAGCCCTAGGTTTGATTCCCAGCACTGTACAAACTAGGCACAGTGGTGCACATCTGTAATCTCAGTACTCAGGAGATGGAGGCAGGAGCATCACCCTCAGCTACACAGAGTGTTTGAGGCTAGCCTGAGTTACATGACATCTTGTCTCAAAAACAAACAGGGTAAAACAAACAACAGTAGCAACAAAGAATACTGGATGCGTAGATGGGTAGAAAAAGGAACGAAGCAGTGGAGAACTTCCGGAAGCTTCCATGAGGTTTTCCCACACTTGGGAGGATGGGAGATTATGCAATTCATGGCATATGCTTCTGAGAATCTCTCCTGGGGAGAGGGAGAGTCTCAAAGGGACCGGCTAACTTGATATTGTGTGCACTGGCTTCCAGACTTGGCAGAGGTCACTGTGTCACAGCTTGCCCAGCACTGAGGTGGCATGGTCTCCTCAAACACACTTAAAGCATGGCAAATTTCTTTGTAAAAGTCCCAACAGAACAGCAGAGGAATTCACCTCACAAATTTTATTTGATGGTGATTCCAAATGTTTCTTTTGTCTCCTTTTTTCCCTTGCTGACTCAGAACAGATGCCTATTATTTGTTAGTTAATTCAGAGTCACTATAATCCTTTTTCCTAGCTGCAAAAAGATATGCTGGACCATTTGGTAAAAAAGAGGGTTCCAGGAAAGCAAAACCATGGATGGGAATTAAGTAGTCAGCCTTTTAGCTATGGACCCTGTTGAAGATACCCAATAATAGGGGATCCAATACTTATCAGACCTAAATCTCCACCACGGGATTTACATTAGCACTGATGATATGATTCACAGATATCCCTTTTAAATTTAAGCTCTATTTCATTTGTGTGTGCATGTGTGTCAGAGTGAATACACGTGTGTGCAGTGGAAGCCAAAAGAGGACACTGAGCACTCTGCTCCATCACCCCTTGGTTCATTCCCTTGAGTCAGGGTCGCTTTGAACCCAGAGCTAAGATGGCAGTCAGCAAGCCCCTGTCATCCTCCTGTGTCTGTTCCCCACAGTGCCAAGGTTCCAGGCACACAGGTGGCCATGCCTGGCTATTAACATGGATGCTCAGGATTTGAACTCATGCCCTCATGCTTGAGCAGCAAGTGCTCTTATCCACTGAGCCACCTCACCAGTCCTCACATACTCTTTTTATATTTTAAAAGTTTTCCTGGAGCTGAGCACAGAACATGCATTTCCTAATGGTAGCACAACCACTGAGTAGCAACAATAGCAACAGGTGAGCTGGAAAACACACATCTGTCAACTGTCTAACAATTTAGTTTAGACCTCCTTTTGTAGTGAGCCCACAGGCCACCCCTTTAATAAACCCCCCATTGATTACTGTATTCCAAACCCAGAAGAACAGTGTGGATTAATATCCTAATTTCTCATCTTGTTAATTTTATTGAGCACTCAAGGTATATACTGTAGGATCCAGGAACGGGTCTTTCCCACCTCCAAACCACCAAGCCACCATTACCCTTCAAGACAGCCTGTGATGCATACTTCTAACCTAACAGAGGGAAGAGATTTCTGCCCTGAAGGCTGCCTGAAAAGCCAATAGTGAAAATTGCTATTGGTAATCTTGGGTTTTGGAGGGGTGCAGATAAGGGTACTATCACATAGAGGGGTCTGTGGACCTTTGTGGGGGAGGGAAGCTTGATCTGATAAGCTCTGCTGCAGCCAGGGCCCTCAATCTTGGTCCTGTTGACACATAGGTGAGGTAATTATCTGGGGGAGTTGTGCATCCTGGAATGGCAATAGCATCTCTTGCCTCTACATTCCAGATGCCTCTTGCAGTCAGCTCCTTTCCTCCAATGCTTTAAATAAAGGTATCTCTAGCTATTGTCTAGAAATCAAACTCCCACTCCAGAGGAGACTGACTGCTGAAGAGGGATATCCAACATTAGCTTGTAGCTGGGCTGCAAAACTAACTAAAAAGATAAACATTTCTGGGACTGGGGATATGACTCTTGATAGACCATTTGCCTACCATACTCAAAGCTCTGCTCACTGCTCAGCATAAAGTGGATGTAGTGGTTTGTGCCTGTAACCCCAGGCTATGAAGTACAGAGGTGGGACAGTCAGTAGGTTCAAGGTCATACTTGGTTACATATTACATTTGAGGCCCTTCTACCTCAAAAAACAAAAACAAAAACAAAAACAAAAACAAAACCCAACCAACAAAAACTACAAAACAACAGACAAAGGAATTCTGGAATTGGGAGAGCGTGCTTGCATCCACCTACCATCCTGTGAGAGAGTGCCCAGACCCATGCTCCCTGGGCTTGGCTGAACATTTATTCTCAGAGGGACCTTCAGAGAGCTCACCAGGACACACTTGGGAGTCCCTGCTTGGTTGAGCGTGGAACAGTGATTATGTATTTGAAGATTTCTCTCTGTTATTCTGACATGTCACAACAGTGGGCTCACCTAGAATTAGATATTGGTGATGAAGATGACTGTATAGCTACTCTTTATGACTGGCTGACTCTCCTTTAGATGACATTAAATCCTTCCGATGCAACTTTAGACCTTCCCACTAGTTACAGTTTCTACTTGGAGAGGAGGAAATGGGTTCAGAGACACATTGAAGTCTGTGCAATTGCCATTGGGCCCCCACACAGGCTGCTGTCAGAGCGCCTCACTACAGTGTTGTCTTCTCTCTCTATTAAATTTTGACCTCCAAGTGCTTGGGAACATAGGGTAATTGAGATAAACGCAGATGCACAGGGAGCAGGTTTGTCTGGAAACGGCTGGAATTTCTGTACACCCCTGAGTCCAGGACTGTTTCTCCAGAGGTAGGCTGACAGAAGGGTTTACGTGTCAAGTGGATCTTGTCTTAGCTCAGAGTCTTGCAGATCCCTAAACAGGGAATGGAAGCTGCAGGACTGCCTGAGGGAGAGTTTCATAAAGTGGTATTTTTACCATGCTCCAGAGAACATTTTCCTCCTTAAATATGCAGCACTGTAGCAAGGATCACGAACTCATTCTGGTGATGCAGTTGGGCGACACTTAATTATCAGCTCCACAAGCAAATTAGGTGAGAAAATTACTTGTCTTTTTATATTTATTTTAAAAGAATTCAAAGAAGATAACGATTTAACCAGCACAGTGTATTACACCCCACTGCTTCTCTCCTTTACTCACATCTGTTCCCTCTCTGTCTCTCTCTCAAGCACCCTTTGCTTCTCTTCACTGTTTTGTGTGGATGGATTTCAGTAGAGGAATCTTAGTCTTCCCTGAGGAATTCTTGGGCCTGTCAGGAAGCTGAGATGAAGAGTTAAGGGTTAAGTAACCAGGCCACAGGTACGTTCCCATCCTGTGCCCACCCCCAGACATCTGCGTATGGCACACAGGACAAAAGTCCTCACCAGTCTAAGTTGCTTGCTTGGACTGCTGGCCAGAGGAGGATGCCATGTGAGCCCTAAATTCCAGTTCCACACTTTCTCTTTCTGGTGAGGTGTTCTGAGGTCTTGTCACTTTCAAAAGCTCACAGAATGAACTTGTCGCGGAGAGACAGGGAGGGCAAAGAGCCCATGCTTCACTTGAGGTTAGATACCCTTCACTTTTTCATGCACTGCCTCCTTGCATTCTAAACGTGTCCTGAGGCTCCTGGGGGGACAACCAGGGCTCTGAGTTTTCTGAAAGGTATTTTCTGGAAGTGATAATGCTTCAGCACAGTACCTGCCAGGGACAGCATCCAGCATGGCTTAGTTTCCGTATTGCGAAACCACGGTGTGTGGCAATTCAGAGGAGGGAAGGAATGCTGCTGGAGGCCTTTGGGGCCCTGGAGGACAGCAGACACCCCTGTCAGTCCTGGAAGCCTTATCGGGATCAGTGCCCTCAGGAAGGCTGGTTCCAGTTCTCCAACCAGAACAACCCAGAGCCCAGAGTTCATCTAGTGTGATGCTCCCTCCCAAAATCAAATGAGTCAAGTGATACAAGAAGATAGGGGCCCTAAGGAACTGCAGGAGGCAGAGAGCACATTGGAAGGTCTGGCTGCCCTAAGCTCGGTCGGAATGCTGCTGATAGAAATAGAGGGAGGCCTCAGCTGCCTGTCTGAAAAAGTTTCCAAGAATTTGGAAATCTCATTATTTATATTTATATATTTGAGATAGAGTCTCTGTCTGTCTGGAGAGTAGCTATGTAGACCAGGCTGTTCTTGAATTATAGAGATCAGCCTGCCAGCTGCCAGGTCTGAAAAGAAAAGTTTCCAAAAATTTGGAGTTCTTTCTTTCTTTCTTTCTTTCTTTCTTTCTTTCTTTCTCTCTCTCTCTCTCTCTCTCTCTCTCTCTCTCTCTCTCTCTCTCCCTCTCTCTCTCTCTCTCCCTCCCCCTTCCTTCCTTCCTTCCTTCCTTCTTTCCTTTCTTTCTTTCTTTCTTTCTTTCTTTCTTTCTTTCTTTCTTTCTTTCTTTCAGATAAAGTCTCTCTGTCCGTCTGGGGACTAACTATGTAGACCAGGCTGGTCTTGAATCATAGAGATCATCCTGCCTCTGCCTTTTCAGTGTGGGGATGGACTACTATGGCCAGCTCAAGATTCTGAAATTTTTTTTCTTTTCTTTCCTTAACTTTTTTTTTTTTTTTAATTTTTATTTGAGACAGGGTTTCTCTGTGTAGTCCTGGCTTTCCTAGAACTTGCTCTGTAGACCAGGCTGGCCTTGAACTCACAGAGATCCACCTGCCTCTGCCTCCCGAGTGCTGGGATTAAAGGCGTGTACCACCACCTGTTCAAAACTCAGCATGGTTTCTGGGGACCAAATTCAGATCCTATTTTTTAATGAAAATTTCGTTGAGCTGGCAGTCTGGTTAGTATCTTTCTGGCCGTCAAACATGGAGCCTCATACATGTAGGCGAACATCCTACCATTGTCCTATATCTCCAGTCAGTTCAATTTCTTATTTTTTAAGTTTTAATGCATGCGTGTGTGGTGTGTGTGTGTGTGTGTGTGTGTGTGTGTGTGTGTGTGTGTGTGTGTTAATGGCTGTGGGGGCCGGACAATTCCCTAGAGCTGGGTTTAAAGCTGGTTGTGAGCCACTCAATGGGCGTGCCTGGAACCAAATTTGGGTCCTCTGTAAGAGCAGCAAAGGTTCTTAACTGTTGAGCCATCTATCTAGTCCCCAACTGTCATATTTCTGAGGAGAAAAAGAATTGAACTTTAATTCATCTGCAGGCCAAACAGGCTGACAATGGCCAAAGAGCCCTACTTGGCAACCACTGCCTTAGTTCAGCACCAGCCTCTTCACATGAGTTTCCCAGAGAAGGTACTGTGTCTCAGCTGGCCACACTCTTAGTGGTAGGTAAGGATTATCCTTTACATTCTAACCCTTCCTCTCTGAATTTTTGGCAACTCAAAGTTCATTACATCCAATGGCAATTATAACCTTCCCATGCACAAATAACCGTGCTGAATGGATGAGTTTCCCTTCCATCCCCATAAAGTCTGGCTCTTCTGGAAAAGAGCAGGTATGGTAACTTACTCTGGAAATCATAAAAACATCTCTATGAGATCAGCAATGTTTACCATTATCCTTCAGTGGAGAATACCCTACTAGAGAGATGACGTATTTTTCCCATGGTGACACACAGAAAGATATAGAACAAGGTGAATCCGTGTCTTCTGAATTCAGGACACGTTTGCCCTCCTCTCTCACTCATCTTTTCCCTCCTTCACTGCTTTTCCTGTTCAGCCTTCCAGTGGTGGAGTCACTGCATCACAGCACACAACAGTGCAGACATGGCGATAACCATTCTCTAGGGAATAAAGTGCAGCGATGATGCAAAGTTGCCAAAACAACATTTCGGAATCAAATGAGAACAAGTTTGATTAAGGAAAAGCTTCAGAGCTGGCGTTCTGTGGGTTGGGGCTGGGTGTGGACAAGGCTAAAGTGAATGGATTTTGTCTTTGATCTGCTCAGGTAAAGAAAATTTGGTTTGCTGCGGATGACTCAGAGACTCGTGGTAGCCACTTAGAATCCTAAAAATGAGGTGCTGGGAAGATGCTCACCTTGCAAGGACCTGAGTTTAATCCCCAGAAACCGTGTTTTTAAAAATGCTGAGTTTTGGCCAGGCAGTGGTGACACATACCTTTAATCCCAGCATTTGGGAGGCAGAGGCAGGTGGATCTCTGTGAGTTCAAGGCCAGCCTGGTCTACAGAGTGAGTTTCAGGACAGCTAGGACTGCACAGAGAAATCTTGCCTCAAAAAACAACAACAAAAAATGCTGAGTGTGGTGGTATATCATTGTAATCCCAGCAGTGAGGGAAGTGGAGACAGGATTTATGTACCTACATATACAAGTACACCTGCACACACACACACACACACACACACACACACACACACACACACACACTCATAGAAATGAGGTACTCCTGAGATCATGCCTGTTCTTCCAGACAGATGATGAAAACCTACTATCTGATTGAATTCTGTAAAACTTGGGGTGAAATAGGCCTGGATGATCTGCCTGTTAGCACCCCAGTTTCCTGTATAGCTCCCAGCTCCTGACCACCCATCTCCAGCTTTCTCATACAGTGCCATGGCCCAGTTTCCACTCAGAATTTACCTGGCTCCTGTGTGAGCATCCAACCCTTGACATTTATCATAAAGGATCCCACCTCCTCATCTGACAACGAGGCGCCCTCTGGGGGTGTGCTGAGGGCTTAGTGTCAGGACTGCTTCTACCCGCTCTCTTTAGTAACCCTTTCTTTGCCTCAGTATCTCAGTGTCATATTAGATAGATTCTAGTCCAGAACAGTAGGAGCCTATGATAGGACTATTGATTTTTTTATTTTAACTGAGTCTTTATCATATTACAGTATTTTTTAATTCCATTTTAGGGACTTTGTCTTGGGACAAAGCTATTAGTCCTTTCCCCATGCCTTCTTTCCACCAGGTGTGTGTTTGAGAGGTCTATGTGCACCTGTGTGTGTGTGTATATGCATGTATGTGTGTGTATTTATGTATATGCATGTGTGTGCATATATGTGTATGCATGTGTGTACACACATGTGTGTCTGCCTGTGTGGTATATGCATGTGTGTGCTCACCCATGTTTGTGCAGGCCAACAGTTAGCTGTGTGTGTTCTCTCATTACTGTCCCCTTGCTTTTTGAGACAGGATCTCTCAATGAACTTAGAGCTCATCAAGGCCAGACTGGCTGCCCAGTGAGCCCCAAGGAGCCATTTGTCCCTAGTACTGCAAGGCCTTTTATATGTGTTCTGGGGATTCGAACTCAGTCCTCATGCTTGTGATTGACCCCATCAAGTTTCATCCCCAGTGATGTCCCTTCAATTCTGTGGTTTCTAAGGCTAAAAACACTACCTGTTTCTCTGTCAAGGCACTCACTAGAGAAGTGCGTTGTGTAAATTATAGACTAAAGTAGACTAATCTCATTTGATGGTAAACATCAGATCCTGAGTTCTGAATGAAAAAGAGAGAACCCCTTAAAGATGGGTACAGTAGCTTATAGGTTGAATATCCCTACTCCCCAAATTTGAAGTTTCCCATACCTGGAAATCTGAAACCATTTTCTTACTATTATTTTAAATTATTTATTTATTTGCTTATTCTATGTGGATGGATGTTTTGCCCACACGTGTCTATGAGCCACTAGTGCGCCTAGTGCGCTCAGAGGCCAGAAGAGAGCATTGGATTTCTTGGAACTGGAGTCACAGACGGTTGTGAGCTGCCATGTAGGTGCTGGGAACTGGACCTAGGTTCTCTGGAAGAGCAACCACTGAGCCATTGCTCCAGCCCCTACTAGTTTTTGTTTGTTTGTTTTTAAAGCCATCTTAGCTAGGTTGATTTTCAATTCTAGAATCAGATAGCTGTCATTCCACACAGGAGACTAAGTTCAGTGAGTTGACAAAAGGAGGCTGCTTCTGTAGAAAACAAGCTTGATAAACAAGCTAGATGCAAGAAATGGAAGTCAGAATGGACCCTTCGAAGTTTCTGAAATGTTTAAGTGGCACTATCATGCCACAAGGGGAACATGTCTCACCTGACCTTCTGGGCTAGGTGTCAGTCAAAATGTTTAAGTATATGGAAAATATTGTATAATGTCTGCTGCAGGTTGTGTGTATAAGGTATAAGTAAAATGTAAATGAATCTCATATTTTAACTTGGGTTCTTATCTCAAAATGTCTCATTATAAGGGCCTGTGAAATAGCTCAGTAGCCAAGGACATTTGCTTCCAAGCTTGATGGCTTGAGCTTGAGCCCCTGGATCCACGTGGTGGAAGGAGAGAACCGACTCCTGTAAGTTGTCCTCTGACCTCTGCATGCACGCCACGCATGGCATGTGCCTACCTGTATACATCTATACACACAAAACATATGAAAATAAATGTAGCCGGGCGGTGGTGGCGCACACCTTTAATCCCAGCACTCGGGAGGCAGAGGCAGGTGGATCTCTGTGAGTTCAAGGCCAGCCTGATCTACAGAGTGAGTTCCAGGAAAGTAGCAAAGCTACACAGAGAAACCCTGTCTCGAAAAACCAAAAAAGTAAAAATAAATAAATAAGTGTTTTTTTAAAATGTCATATATATATATATATATATATATATATATATATATATATATATAAATATTTTAAAATAACTTGAAAAATTCAAAATCTGAAGCATTTTTGGTCCCAGTTTTGAATAAGTGAGACTTAATTTGTGTTATGATATCCTGGCTTATTATCATCAGAGGTTGGTTTTTTTTGGCTAATTTCTTGCTGAAAATAATAGAACACATTTTTATTCTACCACACACACACACACTGCAAAACTCAGGTACACATCTTATCTGAATTTCCTTTCAACAACCATCCTAGAGATGAGAATTTGAGGATGTCAAGAGCTGACAAGGAAGGGGTAAAGTGGGGATTCAGGAGCAGCCAGTCTGGCTCCAAAGTCCAAACCTAAACTACGACATTGTATTTCTCCTCATGTTACTCAAAGCTGTTAAAATGGTAAGGGTGGTAAATCAGATGTGATTTTTATAAACAAGGGATTTTTTTTTTTTTTTTTTTTAAGATTCTTGCCTGTTGTAGTCACTTACACCCTAGTGAGAAAAAGAGGTAAAAGTACTTTAGACCAGGTGGGGAACATCCATCTTCTCTCCCCCCAACTTGCTCCTCCTCCTCCTCTTAATAATAATAATAATAAATTGAAAAATTTAAAAAGTAACAAAGTAAGATATCTTTCTTGGTAAGTCCCAGTAAGACTTTCAAATTGCCTCTTGGTGTCTGTCTCTTTTTGGAGTCCCTCCCCCCTCCCTCTCACCTGACTGTCTAGACCTCCCCCTAGGAAATGCTTCCTGCCCTTTCTGTGGAAATCAATCTGCAAGCTTTGCTTGGCACACTGGCTTTTGTAGCTCTGCCTCACTTGGTACCTGACATCTGGTGTGGCGTCTTTGTCCTGAATCAGTGAGCCTCACATCTGGTGGCTTCTGTTCACCAAGTACCTTGCTGCTCATAGACAGGTCTGGGAGGCAGTTACACACAAGAAAGGTTGGGTCATGTCTTTTCCTCTTGACACTTGGGTCTCTCCAAATGAACACAGCAATGGCGTGGCTATGTTCTAGGGCTGGAATCTTTTTGTTTTTTGTTTTTCGAGACAGGGTTTCTCTGTGTAGCTTTTGCCTTTCCTGGAACTCACTTGTTAGACCAGGCTGGCCTCGAACTCACAGAGATCCACCTGGCTCTACCTCCCGAGTGCTTGGATTAAAGGCGTGCACCACTACCGCCCGGCTGGAATCTTATATACAGACTAATTAAATCACTTAAATCACGGTTATGCCCAGCACTGGGGGGTTGAGATAAAAGACTGCTGTTAATTCAAGGCCAGCCTGGCTTATATACCTAGTGAGTTCCAGGATATCTTGGGCTAGAGTGAAGTTCTGTCTCAAAATAAAAATAAATGAAAATGAATAGCAAACAATATCAAATTAAAAGATATTCAAAACCATCCTGAAAAAAATAATAGCTGCCCTATGTATATACTTCACCTTTTTCATTGTGTTTTGCTAGGAAGCATACTCAGCACACTTCTAAGTGTCAGAGCCCATGGTATCCTGAGAAGACTAGCTGATGTGGATCCTTCCTGCCTGGATTCCTCACTCATCCCATCAATGCTGTATTAAGATTACAGATGAACTCATCTAAAGGCATCATGAGTGATAAGGACATTCATGTGTTTATAAACTTTTGTCCAGTGTTAATGTTCAGTCCATCTTATGTGGCTCAGAATCAAAATTCGCAACCACATTGCAACTGGTTACAGGGAAGGGTACCTGCATGCTTGGCAGGCATGCATGCCGATGCCTGCATTCCCTGACTGCCTGAGGGTAGCAAGACCGAGTCAAGCATGTTCCCTGTGTGCAATGTGTCAGGGAGGATCCATCAACCCATTGCCCATGAAAACCACTTGGGGTTTGTCAGCAAAGAGCAGCCTGATTATGAGTGGGTGAACAAGGGCTCCTCGAGTGAGTCTGCTCTGATACCACATCTTGAACAACTGGCATTAAGTAGATGACACTGACCTCTGAGTTACAGGATATGATGAAAGCTTGTGCATTTAAAATCTGGAACGAACTGTTCCTAATAAATAAACTATATTGATATCTGGGTGGAGGCTTATATATATTCACATTAATATTCACATATTGTTGTTTAAATTTATCATGTTTCAGGATGTTTCCTGCATGAATATTTTAGTACACAAACATACATAAACACAACACCCACCCCCAGTGCACAGACACACTAACATACACACACACACACACACACACACACACACAAACACACACATATACATACAAATGTATATAGACACCATGTACATACACAGACACACACACACCATACCCACATTATTACCTAAATGTTTGACATATTTTCAGGTCAACTATATATTTGTTATAACAAAATTACACTATCTACTTATTTAATGCATGATATTCAGACGTGTGTCTGAATGAACTGATGGCTGTAATTGTCAAAAGTAGCCCGATTTCCAAATGCTTTCTGGTCATTGTTACAGCTACTTGGTTGTCTCTGCAAAGGACGAGATTATATGTTAACTGACAAAGCTTATTTTGAAGAGTCTAAAATAGCAACATTTAATACTTACATTGGCAAAGGGGTCAGAGAGTCTGATGTATAATTGAACTCACAGATCCAGTTGTTCATCTCAGAGTGGCCTCAAATCAACACACCCAAGCCACATTTGTGGTTGTCCCTCAGATTTGGTGTTCAGTTTCCCATCTTTGGGGAACGCCTATCCAGCTATGTTGTCAGAAAATGGGTACACCTTTTAATGTCCCCTCCTTTTCCACTCTCAAGGCTGATTCATTCTCTGCCTGCTCTGCTTCTCCCAGAACACTCCTTTCCTGTGGCCCATCCTCTGTTTGTCAAGAACTCTGTGATTTCTAGTAAAATTTGTCTGACTGATTAAGGCTAGCATCTCACTTTGTCTGGAATAAGCTTTTTGGGAGGCCCCAATCTTTTTAGTCATATTCTGTCCTCAGTGATGGTAGATGTTTCTAATTATATGCGATAGAGAAGAACTAGGGAGCTAGACACTAGACAGGAGAACCAAGCAGAGGGAAGGAGCCACTGAGACACAGCTGGAGATTTTCTGTCATCTTGGAAAAGGGACACTAGTCCAGAAAACTTCATGAGAAAGTATGCCCAAAGCTGGAGTGCAGCAAGTCTTTGTAACTCCTTAGAGACAGTCATGGATCAAGGCTGAAACTTCCCAAAACTGTCTTCAGGTCATTACTTTTTTTTTTTTTTTTTGAGGGGACAAAGTACAGGCTTTCTTTCTCTTTCTCAACAGAAGGAAGGTATAAATAGTCAAGTGGTGGTCATTCTGAGAATCTTCATCTCTAAAGCAAAAGTAGGAGAATGCAGGCTGGGAGAATGCAGGCTAAGAGAACCCAGGGTAGGAGATCCAGGCTAGGGAGGCTGGTCCTGTCTACAGGTGGCTCTCTCTCTCTCTCCCCAGTGAATGCCAGGTCATGTCTTAGTCTTGGATGGATATTAGGAACATCAAAGCAACTGGATGGATATCATAGGAGAAAGGCTAGTCTCTACACCACATCCCAAAGTAGTCCTGCTTTCTAACCATGTCTAAGAAAGGACTAAGCTTCTCTTTAAAGATGGACTGTCTTCTTTCACTAGAAGTTCCTGCCTCTGGTTGGATGTCTGGGCCATACATTTAATCTCTCAAATTATCCCCCTTTGAATACTTTGAGATGGACACAAAGGTAACCTTTCATGTCATACCTTTCCTTCTTTGTCCTTTGGTGAACAACAGATTGGAGTTCTTTCAGATTTTTTTCTATTATTCCTATTAAAATGGGGCACTGACTTCCTAGCCCCCTTTCTTCTTTTAAAAACATTCTATTATGAAGGATTATTCAGGGTCATTTTCATGAAAATATACAGTTTTATTTGAGCATTCCCCATTCTCCACATTGCCTTTGCTTGTGGAAAGCTTACTGATGACAGACCATCAACAAACACACGTTACTTAATTGATCTAAGGGTCACATGTCTGGAATCCCAATCTTAATAATTTTTGGATCACAAAAAACCCCTCATTTTTCTTTTTAAATAAAGAAAGTGTGTGTGTGTGTGTGTGTGTGTGTGTGTGTGTGTGTGTGTGTACCATTGCATGAGTGTGGAGGTCAGAGGACAACTTTCAGGAGTCAGACTTTCCTTCTCCCACGTGAAGCCTGGTGACAGGACTCAGGTCATGAGGCTTGGTGTCAAGCATCTTTACCTACTGAATCATCTGGATGGCCCAAACCTCAATATTCTCATTTGTGAAAGACAGTGAGTTTTATTCCCACCTCCTTCATAAAACTATCTTGAAGGTAGGCAATGAGGTTTTGAACTCCCTTTAAAAACCTGAAGACTTAATTTCATTTTCTACTCACTTCCCAAAACCCATTCCCAGAAGGCTGCTTGCTACTGCAGCTGACAGCACCTAGTCTGCAGTGTCTATCTGTGCCCATTTCAACACAGAGACACCCCCATTTCAACATGAAGAGACACCCCTATCTCACCATGAAGAGACACTCCCTATTTCAACATGAAGAGACATCCTCATCTCAACATGAAGAGACACCCCCCATTTCAACACAGAGGCACCCCCCTTATCTCAACATGAAGAGACACCCTCCCCCATTTCAATATGGAGAGTTACCCCACCCCCCATTTCAACATGAAGAGACATCATCATCCATTTCAATATGAAGAGATACCCCATCCCCCATTTCAACATGAAGAGACCACTGTCCACAGGATTTCTCAGTGCCACCTAGACCTTAACTCTTTAGTTGCAAGCTCTGGAGTTGTGGGGACATCTGGACTCAGGAAAGGCACTTGGCAGGCATTTGTCTACAAATAGCTCAGGGGCCTGGGGATGCATTGGGATTGAGCCAGTGTTTTTTTTTTTTTTCTCATGAGGGCTAAGTCTGTTTGGCCAAACCCGAGGTAGAGGTAGAAGGGTGAGTGAAGTGAATACGGCAATTGATTGGGTGGTAATGTTTGGTGAGGATTAGAGAGGAAGCCAGACTCCTGACTGGAGGGGTCCATCTCCATTTTAGAAGCCTAGTGCTGCAAGGGCTTTTGAATGCTGACGAAGGTCTACCAGGATGACTAACTTTCCCCTCTTTTACCCCTGGCTTTAGAAGAATATCAAAGGGACTGTTCTTTTGTGGATTTTGAAAAACAAAATAAATGAATACCAATTGCTCTTTAAGTCTACAAGTTCTATCCACTTCTCAGAATCATGAAAAGGTTAGGAAACAGTTTTTGTTGTTGTCTTTGAAAGGAAGCTTTTGGAACTGAAGAAAACACACTGAAGTGTCAGAAATGTAGGAGCGTTTGTCTTTCCTTCCTTTTCTTCCTTCCTGCCTCCAGCCTTCCTTCCCTCTTTCTTCTGGCCTATACTTTTTCGATAGTCTCTTGATCAGTTCTGACCAGTGTGTAACATAAAAATAAGAGAAAAACAAGCTCTTCAAGCCTTGCCACCCCACCTCTAAGCTGTTCTCCTTTCAGACTGCCTTTGCTGCAGCACCAAGTAAGTGTTTCTGGTTCAGCTGAAGATGCCACACACAATATTCTCATCGCATTTTTGTCCATTCCCAACAAGTCTTTCTTGTATCAAAATTTATAGTTAGTATAGCTTGGTATGTCAGGTTCAGAAAACTGATCAAAAACTATACTATGTAGTTTTGTACTATCTATCTATCTATCTATCTATCTATCTATCTATCTATCTACTATGTAAATACCATTTCCCTCTCCATTTTAATTTCATTTAGCAATGTAGTACATATTTGCAAATCACACACACACACACACACACACACACACACACACACACACACACCTCTTGACACCCTGTTTGTAAATCACACAGAAAGAGCTGCCACTTTTTTTCTATTTATGTTCTTTG
The DNA here is from genome assembly GCF_903995425.1 of Onychomys torridus. Classification (NCBI taxonomy): domain Eukaryota; kingdom Metazoa; phylum Chordata; class Mammalia; order Rodentia; family Cricetidae; genus Onychomys; species Onychomys torridus. Next base: position 110,743,665 of record NC_050449.1, on the reverse strand, counting down.
GACAAGTTCTTTTCAAATAAAAAGTTTCAACAAAGAATATAAGGAGGTTGTTTTTAAATATTTTAAATCATTTTTAAGTCACTGATTCTCTCAGACAAGATGGGCTGTGTATGGCTGAACATGAGCCATAATTCTATACAAGTCAACGCAAGAAGGATGTGTGCTTTAAGCATTATAACCCCAAATATTAGGCTTCTAGCTACCAATTCTTAGATCAGAAGTAATGTAAATATAAGTTGTACATTTTCTTTTTATGTGTGTGTCTTGTTGTGGATATGTGCACATGAGTGTAGGTGCCCACAGAGACCAGAAGAGGACATTAGTCCCTGTGGGTGCTGGGAAAGGAACTCAGGTTCACTGGAAGAGCAGCCAGAGCTATTAGCTACTGAGCATCTCTCCAGCCCCAATGTAGTTTAGCAGTATGTTAATACTGACAAAGCTAGGTCAATTTTTTCTTAAGACCTGTATAGTGCTGAATATCCTGGAACTCACTCTATAGACTAGGCTGGCTTTGACCTCAGAGATCCACCTGCCTCTGCCTCCTGAGTGCTGGGATTAAGGGTGTATGCCACTACTACCCAGCTGAGCTAGATCAATTCTAAGTAAAAGTAAAATCCTATGTCCTAAGTTACCACCAGAGGAAGTTTCTAAACCTCAATTACTGTAATAATTTCCAACAAAATACAAACCTGGGGCCACAGGTAAGTGAAAGCAAGGTATTGGTCTGGACTGAGAAAACAGAGTACGTTTCAGATGAGCAGACATTTGCCATATTCACATTCCTTTTGCTTGGGAGGAAGACTATGGTTTATTTGAGGAAAAGAAACTTGAAGTCAAGAGAAATCAATCATTGTACTTAATAATTAAAGGGAAATTTTAAGTTACTTAAACTAAATTTAAATTATTTTAATTAAAATGAATATTGAAGCTGGGCAGTGGTGACACACGCCTTTAGACCTAGCACTCAGGAGGCAGAAGCAGGTGGATCTCTGTGAGTTTGAGGCCAGCCTGGTCTACAGGTAAGTTTCAGGACAGCCAGGGCTACACAGAGAAACTGTCTAAAAAACAAAACAAAACAAACAAACAAATAAAATAAATATTGATATCCCATCTTGCTAAACTCTGAAGGTAACAGAAAATACCAGAAGCAATCCAAAAACTTAGGTTATGTGTTGTGGGATGTATTTATGTATTTACCTATAATTGGGAAAGTCTGTCAAAATGAGCTTATTTTACTTTACATTGTGTGTGTGCACATGTGCAGGCATGTGAGCATTAATGTGCACACATGGAGGACAGAGAAAACATGGAGGAGTTTGTTCTCTTCCTCCACCATGAGGGTCCTCAGGCTTACCTGGTGATCCGTTTTAGCAGCTCAGAGTCCGTGTTCACATGAATTTATACTGGTACATTTCCTCTGTTCATTCTGAGCAAATTTCCTCTTATCTTTTCTGTGTGTTTTATCCACCACTAACAACAGCACCTTCTGTGCCTAGGAACTTGGAACTTTGAAACTGGTCTTCCTCTATCTTTCTTTCTTTCTTTCTTTCTTTCTTTCTTTCTTTCTTTCTTTCTTTCTTTCTTTCTTTCTTTCCTTCCTTCCTTCCTTCCTTCCTTCCTTCCTTCCTTCCTTCTTTCTTTCTTTCTTTCTTTCTTCCTTCCTTTCTTTCTTTTCTAAATGTAAGACATGAAAGAACCTCTCAGTGAAATACTTGAAACACACAGACACACAGACACACACACACATACACACACACAGAGATACAAAGAAACATATACACATATCAAATGAAGAGGATGTTTTTGGCTTTGCTTTTTAAATAAATTAGTTTACAACAGGAAGGGTAGAGATACTTGTCCAATGTTCCTAAGGAGTAACTACTTTAAAAATTAATGCACTCTGTAGACTGAGGAGATAGTGCAGTAGGTCAAATGTTGGCTGTATGAGTGTAAGGACATGAGTTTGAATCCCTAGACCCCACAGAAAGCCACAATCAGTGACACACACCTATAGTCTTTGTGTTCCTGTGACCAAATGGGAGTCAGAGACAGACGCAACCCTGAAAGCTTACAGGCCAACTGGCCTGGGGCACACAATGGGAAGCAACAAGGAAGGTCTTGTCCCAAACCAGGTGGAATGCAAGAACAGACACCCATGATGGTTGTCCTGACTCGAGACAATCATGCACCCCCCCCAATGAATGTACTCTTATTAATCAATGAGTATTCTATTTTATTATTTTTTTTAGAGGGGGTTTCAAGATAGGGTTTCTCTGTGTAGCTCTGGCTGTCCTAGAATTTTCTCCATAGTCCAAGCTGGCCTCAGACTCAGAGATCTGCCTGCCTCTGCCGACGGAGTGCTAGGATTAAAGGCCTATGCCACCATGCCAGCTTTAATGAGTATTTTAAAACAAGACCTCTGCCTCAGAATTTAGCTGGCGATGCATTGGCACTACTATTTAGGGTATCCCATACTCTTGGGCAGAGTTTTATCATTGTATAATCTCAAGTATAAACAGGTTTTATAATGCCTTCTTTCTCAACTTTGTAGCAGAGATACAGAATAAAAGTCATTGCTTTTTTGGTAAGGATAACTAAGAGTTAAGGCTGGAGGGATGGCTCAGTGATTAAGAACACTTGCAGCTCTTGCAGAGGACCTGGGTTTGATTCCCAGCATCCACATAAGCAGCTCACAAATATCTGTAACTGCAGTTCCCTGGAGTCAGATGCCTTCTTCTGGTCTCTGCAGGCACTGCACACATGTGGTACACATACTTATATGCAGGCAAACACTCACAGCATAAAATAAGTAAATCTAAGAAAAAAAATTAAAGTTATCAAAGAGTCTACTCAATAGATATATTCTCCCCTTCCAAGACCCCAACAGCCCAACTTGTTTCTTGTACCAGCCCCCTTCCGTTCATGGAGCTACTTCCCATTATGAAATGTAAGTTTGTTGCTTTGAAGATTTTAGGAGTTAGACATGCTTTCTGCTCTATTTCATTTTCTACTATCTGTATGCAGAAAATTCTACAGTCCTAAGGGATAGGTATAGCAATCAACTATCCTGGTTTGCCCAGAACTGAGGGAATTCCCTGACCACAGGACTTTCAGCATCAAACCTGTGACATCTCCAAGTAAAATGGGATAGCTGACCACTAAGAGATGCTGATGTTCAAGAGTGCCTATGTTGGATGACTGTATGACTGTTAAATGAGTCAGTAAAAATTCACAGTTATGTTGTCACTGAAGAGTGAAAGGTGTGATGTCTTCCTTCACCTATTGTGAGGGGTCACCACCATCCCTCCTGTAACAAAGTACAGACTCCCATCTTGAATGATTTAATTAAAAGCTTTCAGACGTGAAGACTCTTTCTTTACCCAGGGACGAATGATTTGTTCTTAGATTTGATGAAGAACAAACAGCTGTGTAGGTACGTGACTGGTGATAGACTGAGGGGGAACCCAGCAAGGCCTATCTGCTCAGATTCTTCTTGACCTTTTCTGTGGAGCATTCCTTTCCCCGGGGATGGGGCAGAACCCTTCTGAAATGACTTTCTTCCTCAACTTTATGGCTCGCTTTAGGGGAGAGTTCTAATCCGATCAACTAGCCTTGGGAAGAACTCTGCTTTCAATGGCTCCTTTCTGAAGGACACAGAGGCTTGGAGAGAGGATGGGTAAAGGTCGGTGTCTTGAGATCCTTCTCATCCTCTCAGTTAAAAACACTCAGCATTCAAAGGCCAGATATTGCAGGGTGCCATGTTTTGAGTCCCAAGAAATGCAGTCCACAAATCTTACTTCATCATGCAAAGGAATCATTACATGGCAGGTGGCCATGTTGGGACTATGATGTCAATGAGCAGATATATCAAAAAGCAGGAACTCTCCCCAGCTCCCACCTCCACTAACCATGTGACCTGGTCCATGGTTTTGGTGGGTTTCTCTAGCTGGAGTAGATAAATAATTCTCAGAGTGTGGAGCATTGATCATGAGGTTCCATGACAGCTTTGGGGACTGTCCACCACAATAAGACTGTTCATGATAATGCTAAATATTGTCACCTTTCTCTCACCCTTGGGAGTATGTGGTGGGTTTTCTTGAAGAGAATGTGTGATCTGATACCACGGCTCTGATAGCCAAGGAAAGGGAGCCAGTGAATGTCTATTTCGATACTTTCCATTTCTTCAAAAATTTGTTTTATGTGCATTGGTGTGAAGGTGTCAGATCCCCTGGAACTGAAGCTACAGACAGTTGTAAGCTGCCATGTGGGTGCTGGGAATCGAACCCAAGTCCTCAGAATAGAACAGCCAGTGTTTTTAACCGCTGATTCATCTCTCCAGCCCAATTTTTCTTGCTTTTATTTTTCTAGTGCAGTCCATATTAGTAACTCACAAAAACCAAATCTCTGTGAGTTCATTAAGTATTTTTAAGATCATCAGAGCTCCTGAGGCTAGGATGCTTGAGAGCAGCTGAACTAGGTAATGTCTAAGGTTTTCTATATCTCTCCAAGTATGTTGCCATATCTCTGGGTCTCATTGACATCTTTACAATTTTTATCACATTTAAGTTCATTAATTTTGTGTCGGAGGCACACATGTGGAGGTCAGAGAAGAACCTGTGAGAGTTAGCTCCCTCCTTTCATCACATGGGTCCCAGGGATTGAACTCAGGGCTGGCTGCATGTCCCCCCCCCCCCCATCTCTCCAGCCCCCACAGCTTATGTTGTGTAAACATTAAAGTATCTCAGATGCCATTCTTATTTTACTTTCCAAAGTGACAAACATTTGTTGTTCAAATGGGTTTCATGACGACAGTTTGCTGAAATAAATCTGTCATTACGCTGATGGTGTTCGCACCCTTCTGCCTTCTCCTGTCCCTCCTTCCCTTTCCCAAGTCGCCCTCATTTCTATTTTCATGTCCAGGGTGTGTGTGTGTGTGTGTGTGTGCGTGTATCCTAGATTTTGAACTCAGTCTCCAAAGAACTCTTACTAGAAATGTCCACACCTCCTATTTTCTGTGTGAGGAATTATAGTAATTCTTTCTATGACGTGCCAGTTGCCTGAAGTAAGTAATAAAGTAACAATATTAAAGACAGTTTTTCCTTCATGGGAAAGAAAGGCATCATCCTTCCAGTAACCTTAGACACATACCCTGCAATCAAGAGGGATCTGGATAAAGATGTGGACTGCACTTCCTGCTGAGGTAACTGCAGGTTTGGCTGCTGCTTATTGCCCTTCAATGGCTTCCCTGTGTCCTCAGGAAAGGCTCCACTTACACACAGGCCCACAGGCCTTCCTCTGCCTCTCCCCAGGCCAGGGCTCATCTACTTGTGAGTTCCATGAGGCTCTTTGCTGAGCTTCCCACAGCTACGGCACTTTGGCTTTGTCCCAACTCCAATTGAAACACATTTTCCCCTCTACATGGTTTACAGTCTTACCTGGTTTACAGTCTTAGTGCATCTGTGCCTCTTACCCCTCAGCGACTCACCTGCTGTTCTGCTTCCCGGATGACCACTGGATCTGGAGGGAGAAAACTTACCAACTATCTATAGATCTCGATCCCTGGTGACTAGCCCCTGGCAACAAGCTCCACCCATCAGCTGATTTCGAGGAGAATTGAGCCAGCTCTCTTCTTCACCACCACCATCATCACTACTTTATTTATATATTTATTGTGTGTGGTGCATACATGTGCGTGTGGATGTGCCCATGCATAGGCATGTGGTGTCCAGAAATCACATGTTTTCCTCTGTTGATCTCTGCTTTAGGACCTGAGACCAGAGTCTCTCAAGGAGCTGTAATCTCACTTTAGCTACACCTAACTGGCCAGCAAGCTCTCAAGATCTGACTGTCTCTGCTCCCCAGTGCCGGGATTCTGACTTGGCAAGAGCTCTTACCCACAGAGCCTTCTCCCCAGCCCCAGCCTCTTATTCTTTACCTCTGAGCTCTCTGGGCATGGGGGTGGGGGTGGGGTACAGTCATGGCTTCCAGGACAAATCCAAAAGCTGTTTTAACAGTCTGTCTTCTACCTGTATATGGGACTACACTCCAATTCTTCATGGCGCATTTGAATTAGCTTGGTAGATCACGTGAAAGAATTCCCCATTAGTCTAAACTGTCAGCTTTTCGTTAGGAGAGGCAGAGTCAACATCACAGGATAAATGTGTTTCATTTGATTCAACACAGCTCCATTTAGTTCAAACTGCTAAACACCACAAGCTGCGCTTAGGCAGGGGTGATTTCAATTCACATGTCAGGAAGTTACCACCTCTGTTTTCTGGGGAACCAGAATGACTTGGGATGGCGCATAGACCACACTATAAGTGCAGGTTGGAGGTGGCCTGTGCAGACTGCTGCAGAACACCAGGGCCCAGGAGGAAGTAACCAGGGGAAAGTTCCAGAAGAATGAAGATAAGCCTGAAAATGAAGAGTAGTTCTTTTTACTGTCTATTCCCAGTTCCAGTAGACCGGAGGCCCAACAAGCACTTGTCAAATGAGCATTATTATGACCCCTTAAGGTGGTAAGATCTGGGAAGACATGAGAAGAGAAAGCACTGAGTGAGGACATACTGCAGAATAGGCAAAGTACAGACATTTGAGATAGGCTTGAACAAGACCCAGAGTTGAGCGTCTGGAATCCCAGCACTCTGGAAGTGGAGGCAGGAGGGTCAGCATTAAAGATCATCCTCAGCTACATGGAGTTTGAGGCCAGCCTGGGCTACAGGAGATTCTTAAAAAACATGAATGAATGAATGAATGAATGAATGAGAAAAGACATGCTAAAAAGGAAGATGGTCAGAGTCTACCAAATGCTGCTGAGCCAAGAAAGGCAGCTGACTGGATGCACTTGCTTTGACCTTCCCCCTTGCGGCAACTTCAGGGCTTTAATTGTATTTATTCTCTAGAACAGGGTTCTCAACATGTGGGTCGCAACCCCCCTGGGGTTATATGCCAGATACCCTGCATGTCGATATTTACAGTATGATCCATAACAGTAGCCAAATTACAGGAATGAGGTAGCAGTGAAATAATGTTATGGCTGGGGTCAGCACACGAGGAACTGTATTGAAGGGTGGCAGCATTAGGAAGGCTGAGAACCACTGCTCCAGATCTAGTCTTTGTGACAAACATAAAGGTGCACCCCAGGTCCTCCTTCTGGGAGGCCGGGAGGGAGTGATCTGTCTACAGCCTCTCATCAGCTGTCACCTCCTTCACACCTGGACTCAATGGCAGAGTCACCAGGCCAGCTACTGGGTTAACTGCAGGCTGGCTGAGGTAAAGCCTTTTTCTTGGCTGACTTGTCTATTTAATTCTGCTTTTCTCTCTGTCATAGGCCATCTTTTCTTTCTCAAGATAGGGCATGGTGGCCGACGCCTTTACTCCTAGCACTCAAAGGCAGAGGCAGGTGGATCTCTGAGTTTGAGGCTAGCCTGGTCTATAGAGGGAGTTCCAGGACAGCCAGGGCTACACAAAGAAGCCCTGTCTTGAACCCCTCATTCACCCTCCACCAAAAAAAAAAAAAAAAAAAAAAAAAAAAAAAGTAAGAGTCTCATTCTGTGGCCCAGAACAGTCTAGAACAAGGTTGCCATTTAACTTACAACAGATCTCCAGGAAAGCTTCCCCAGTGCTGGGATTACAGGCCCAAACTGAGTCACCAATCCAGGCAATAACTCAATTCTTTTTCTTTTTTTTGTTTTTTGTTTTTTCAAGACAGGGTTTCTCTGTGTAGTTTTGCACCTTTCCTGGAACTCACTCTGTAGCCCAGGCTGGCCTTGAACTCACAAAGATCTGCCTGCCTCTGCCTCCGAGGTCCTGGGATTAAAGGTGTGTGCCACCACCGCCCGGCAGTTCTTTTTGTTATTGTTTTAGTTGTGTGTGTGTGTGTGTGTGTGTGTGTGTGTGTGTGTGTGTGTGTGTGTTTGTGGTATCTGTCTGTATTTTGGTCCATACAAAATTGTTCAATATAATCTTTCTTTTTTTTAAACTAGAAAAAACTAGCTTTATATTCTTTTTCACAACCCTTTGCCCCTTTCCCTGAATTTCATTCTTTCTCACTAGCTAACTAATATCATCTCTCTTGGTTTCCTTTGTAAATGTTATATTCTGCTCACACACCAGTGTACTAATATTTATTTTGTACTATTCTATAGTACACTATGCTAATAACCACATATGAAGGAGATACATGATTTGTTTGCTTGCTTTTTTCTTTCTGATTTTGTCACCTCCCTTAATACTATACTTTGCAGGTCACTCATTTTTCTAGACATTTCATGGTCTCCCAGGCCTCAGGTTGTTTTTGAGACAGGCTCTTCTGTAGCCAAGATGATCCTGGAACTCACTATGGAGCTGTGGGTCACCCTGAATTCCTCCCGCCATCACCTCCCAGCTCAGCATCCTGTTTAACTTCAGTTCTTCTTGAAGTTTATATCATTGTAACTCAGTCATCACTATTCTTAATCTCCCTTAATTTTCACTGACCTTGAAGTTTAGCAGTTGAATATTCTGGTAAGCCAGCAAAGTTCAAAGGTCTTCCTGTCTCCACCTCCCTAGTGTTGGGGTGCTGGGTATTGGAGTACTGGGGTGTCCTCAGGCTTGCAAGGCAAATACTTTACCAATGGAACCACCCCCTCAGCCCTGAAACTTTTTAAGGCAGGGTCTCATGATGTCTAGATTAACCTAGAACTCACTTTGAGGATCTGGATGACCTTGAACTCCTGATCTTCCTGCTAACATTTCCAATGCCTTGCTTGGCTTTAGGCTTCTAGGGGACTCAGCCTATGGTACTGTTCTTCCTCATGGGCAGGCTGGAAATGGGGGATCCAAAAGACTCCACACCTCCTCAGTTCTATACAACACAGGCAGAGCAGAGATAGCTTTAAATTCAGATTCACCTGCCTCCTCACTAGGGGCTCTCCTAGAACCCCACCCTGGGTACTACAACCAGTTGTTTCCCACTTCCTTAAAGCTGCCTTCCTCGAGTGGGGCATGATGGTACACCTCTTTAATCCCAGCACAGAGGCAGGCAGATCTCTGTGAGTTCAAGAACAGCCTGATCTCCAGAGAGAGTTCCAAGACAGCCAGGGCTACACAGAGAAGCCTTGTCTTAAAATAAAAAAGCTAACGCTGCCTTCTTCTTCCCACCTCAGCAGGAGTCTCCACCCCTGTCACTGGTGGTTCCAGTCTATAAGGCCCTGGGCCACCTGTGCCACCTGGAGGCCAAGGCTCAATAGTGCCCACTCTTGGCTTGCCTTCTCTGTCTTTGAGGTCTCAGCCCTTGAAACAAAACCACATTTTCTGCCAACAGCTTTCTTCAAATACCTCCTCCCCTGGCCACAGTGGCAGTCATTTATTGCCCCTGCCAGCTCCGCTAGATCGGACCTCCAGGAAGGTGTGGGCCATCCTCGTTGGCATCAGCACTCACTGCCCAGTACTCAGCATATAGTCTGTATTCATTAGAAGCTCAATTTATGTCTGTTGGAAAAAAGAACTTTGGGAGGTAAATACTTTGTTTCCGTTAACATTGGCCCCAATTTTCTTCTCTTAATTACTTAGCTATATGAGATTTCTACAAAAAGATTTTCTTCAAAAATATTATTGTATACAGGCTAGAGAGACGGCTTAGTGGTAAAGACTACTGTTCTTTCAGAGGACCCAAGTGTGTACCCCAGAACTTCTATCAGGCTGCTTACAACTGCTTTGTAACTCCAATTCCAGGGGATTCAACACCTCCTGGCCACCATGAGCACCTGCACACATGTGGCACGCACACACACAGTTTTAAATGTACCATGTAGGTATTAGTTATTTTATTATTGTTGCCTTAGACATTTCCAAATAGGATTTTAGAGATTAGTGGCCAGTGGGAAAATCTCCTTGTATTGATTGCTGAGGTTATGTTTAATTTTCTTCAAGAAGTCATCTTCCAGAAATGGAGAGTCTGTCACCTTCTGCAGGGCCCTGAGCCCAAGGCCTGGGAACACTCTGGAGAAGGTATCTGTGACTTTTGCCTGCCTAGCTACTTGATTTGTGAACCATTCTTTAAAACTGAAGCTCTAGCGACGTCCTCTGACCTCATTAAAAACCCATAACTTTGCTTGTGAAGATATTTCATCTTGAAATGTGGCAAAGGTGTGAAATGTTGAAGACTTGTTCTTTTTAACACTTGCCCTACAAACTCACATGTGAGAGAAACAAATGTGGGCATCTCTAATGCGGGCATCTCCAACACGGCCGCCTTCCGCTCTGTATGGCTTCACTCTGGATAGATGATGAGTTAACAGATTTCAGTGGGCAGCCTTTGTAGTTTTTACCTTTTTAAAATAGCCTACTCTTTTAAAAAATCATAAGTGAACTTTTTTAGTATAAATCTAATTGACAACTCAGAACTTTGAAGAGAGAAACTAGAAAAAAAATCATATGCTCAGATATGTCACCGTTTGCTTTTGTGGCTAATTTTCTGTTATCCAGAGAGTGTGATGGATAGAGAATGCAGAGACATTTGTGATGGGTTCTTCTTCTCATGTTATTCTAGAAACATTGTGTGTGTGCGTCTGTGTGTGTGTGTGTGTGTGTGTGTGTGTGTGTGTGTGCGCGCGCGTGTGTTAAGTGCTACTAGTGTGTGTAGTTCAGAGCCTGAGCATCATTATTTGGCTTCCTACCCTGAGCTTAGAAAGCCCTGCTGTGACTGGACAGACACTATAACACTCATCAGCTCTGAAGAAGCATTTAGACTTAGGAAGTAACCTGGACCCTAGGAGCAGATCCCTCTTCCTTCCAAATCCCACACTTGATTGCAGAGACCTTTTCTTATTATATAGAATTTTACCCTTTTAATCATTTCTTTTTTAAAGATTTGCTTTTTATGTGTTTGAATATTTTGCCTGCATATATGTTTGTACAGTGGCTGCAGAGACCAGAAGGAGGCTTGGCATCCTCTGGGTCCTGAGTTACAGATGACTCTGAGCTACTGTGTGATACAGAACCTCTGCAAGAGCAGCCAGTGCTCTTAACCACAGAGCTATCTCTCTAGTCCCAATTTTAGAGACTTTTCAGTCTCACTAAAGTTCCCTCTGATGTGAGAAGTTGCCAATTTTGTACTAAGAATGAGTTGGTCTAGAAAACCCCTTTTATTTAATTGTAGCCCAACCGGAGCCATTGAGGGGCTGCTGTACTTGACTTCACCCAGTTAGTGGGGTGCAGTCTCCTAAGGAGTCAGCATTAGATGGGCCAGGTTTGTTGAGAGCAGAATTAGTTCACAGATTGCGTTATTAGCTCTCCTGGACCATTATGTGTGGATGTGTGGGTACAACCATGTGTGACTGGGTGTCCATGGGTGCCGGAAGAGGACTGGACCCTCTGGTGGTTGTAAACTGCCTGATATGGGTGCTGGGTCCAGACTCTGGTTTTTATAGGAGCAGTAGGTGCTCTTACCTCCTGAGTCAATCTTTCCAACCCCTTCAATAGTTTGTATTCAGCAAAAGTCAGAACTATATTTGTATTCCTTTTAAATATTTTGCAATTTTGTTATTGTTTAAAGATGCGATAGGTAACTGAGGTGTGAACCTAATTATCTCTGTGATCAGTTGACAAATGAATTACCCACATGGTTGAAGGTGCTAAATTCTCTTGTTGGTTTGGCAAATATTTATTAATCTCCTTTTTGCTTACCTGGCTCTATCCAAGGTGCTAGAGACACAGAAATAAACCACCCCATAACAAACATAATTACATGTTGTGCTAAGAATTCTGAGCGTTCACCTGGCAGACTGGATCAGGTTCTAGTGTGGCAAATAGAATCAGTTCCAGACACGTTTACACATAGTGTGGACTAGCACGAGAAACAGGCTGTTTGTAGAACCTCTGGAAGGGTTGAAGAAGTGGAAGTGTTTGAGAATACGCCCCTTAGGCTGGTGAGATGACCCAGTGGGTAAGGGCATCTGTCATACAAGCCTGGCAAACAATTCAATCTCCAAAACCCACATAAAGGTGGAAGGAGAGAACTGATTCCACAGAGTTGTCCTCTGACCTCTGACACGCTGTGGTATGTGCACCTCTCGCATCATACATATATACATACACATGTAATAATGTGAGTACATAAATAAGGAGTGTGCCTCTCAGAACACAAGAATGGACTTTGTGGGGAAACTGACCTGTGGGACTGTGCCAGAACCAAGAGCCCAAGTATGGAATGGACACCCAGGTCTGTGATACATGGCTTGGGAAGTCAGATGGAGATGTCGCCGTGCTTCTGATGCTTTTGCATCTACTATGCACTTTTGGGATCAGAAGACAGTTTTTATGTAGGACATGAGAAATTTGTGACCACTGGGAGAGAGAGGAAGAGAGAATGAAAGTTGAGAAATCAGTGCCATCTTGAATTTTGCCTTCAAGTAAACCCCAAGGCTCCATAGGTTTTATCACAACCTAGAGGCTAGGTTCCAAGAACAAGCATTGTGAAAGAACCAGATAGACCCTGTTTGCCCTGCCCTTTGCAAGCCCATCTCTGAAGCATGTCACATCTCCCAAAGTTACAGGCATGCTCAAGGCCAAGGAACAGTCTCTACTTTTAATTAATTTTTATTGTTATTATTCCAGTGTTTCTGACTTTATTGAACTCCTGTTTCATATCCTGTACTGAGTTTATTTATTTTTGTTATATTATTATTTTTTTATGTATGTGATGTATGTGATTGTTTTGCTTGTATGTATGTCTGTACATCATGTGTGTGCCTGGTGCCCAGGGAGGACAAAAAGAGGGCATCAGATGCCCTAGAACTGGAATTACAGACAATTACAAGCTGCCACGTGGGTTCTGGGAATCAAACCTGGGTCCTCTGGAGGAATAAGCAGTGTTCTTAACCACTAAGCCATCTCATAAGCCCCTGTACTGAATTCCTTACTTCTTTTTTTCTCTTTATCTTCCTTCCTTCCTTTTTTTTTGTTCATTTGTTTGTTTGTTTTGTTTTGTTTCTGAGACAGTCTCAGTCTGTAGTTCTGACTGTCCTGGAACTCACTCTGTATACCAGGCTGGCCTCAAACTCACAGAAATCCTCCTGCCTCTGCCTCCTGAGTGCTGGGATTAAAGGTATGTGCTACCACCCCGCTTGAATTTTTTTTATATTATCCAGTTGTCTATTTGAATCTATGAGTTTGTTTTAATCCTCTTTGATTTCATGAATTATTCTTAGACTCTCTCTCTCTCTCTCTCCTAAATGTTTATCAGGGTCTCCTAAGTCTCACTATGATTAGGAGCCACTACTGTGGGATCAGCATTTGTTTTCAGGGATGGGAGGTGTCACATTTTTATTTCTATGTTGGGACTTGCACAGATGGGGTTATGGCTTTTTAAAATATTTGTTTTGTTTTATATGTATAAGTAATATATTACAAGTAATATATGTCATCACATATGTGCAGGGCTGCACATAGACCAGAAGAGGCATCAGACCTCCTGGAACTAGAGTTACAGATGATTGTGAGCTGTCGTGTGGGCAGTGGGGACTGAACCAGAGTCCTATGCAGGACCAGCACTCTTAACCACTAAGCTTTTTGGAGATAGCATGTTACCATTTAGCCTTGCTTGTCTTGGAAGTTGCTATGTAGATCTGACTGACTTCGAACTCAGAGATCTGCCTGCTTCTGCCTTCTGAGTCCTGGGATTAAAGTCAGGCACATCTTACCACATTCCCACCATAGAATATTAATCCCAATCTTCCTTTTCCAAAGGAAAGAGTTTTAAGGCATGATTGAGAAATCTCAGGGGATGGAGAAGGTTTAGCATTCCATCACCAAATATCCAAGCTTTCTGCCTTTTTATTCAAGTCTTCTGTTCTATGCTTCTGTGGATTTTTAGATTCTACCCAACAAAAGGTATATTTGAATTATGCTTTAATTTTGAGGTTAGGCATGTATTGCTGTCATTCAAAATGTATTTGGCTGACTTTGCCCACTGCATTTGTAAGGTATCTTGTCTTAGTAATTAATGTGATACATTAAAACCTAGATAGTCCTTCCAGTCTAGCAAGCATCTGGTATATATATTTATCATTGAATAATTTGATAAACAATGTGGGATTTAGCATCAAGAGAAGGTGTTGGGAATGAGAATAAGGCAGACACAAACAAGATGCCACACTGTTATGGTTCATTCTTTATTTGAACATCATCAAGCTTGATACTTTAATTCTACTAGATTCTTGTGGAAAGATACATATTTTTTCACAACATGAATTGAACGTAAGTGTCAACATTAGTTACATAAATATTGAATGAGCATGAATGTATCTTAATTGAAAAAAATAGTGGAAGGAGGTAGGTTACCACTGACAGTGTATCTTTAGATGGTCAGATTAAGAATGATGTTTTGAGTCTGGTGCCCGAAACCACTCAGCCGTTCTAACAGTTGCACATATAAGTGGACTGAGCAATGCACAAGACCCACAGAAGCTCAAGCATGACAAAATCCCAGCATGGAGAGGGGACCAGGCATGAAGTCCCACCCTGGGCACAGGAGGTAACTGATAGCTGTGGGAGAAAGTGAATGTTCTGTCAGGGTGTGGCTCCTGCCTGGTGGGTAGACAACACTGCAGGGGAAAGCCACACACCCAAGAACACACAGGCATCAAAAACTGAAGCTGTTTTTTTTTTTTTTTTTTTTTAAAGGAAGAAGATATAAAGTATTATGAGTAGGGATGGGGTGAATGTGGATGGGTTGGGGGAGAGAATACATGTGACCAAAATATATTACAAAGCTCTCAAAGAAGTAAAAATTTCAAGTGATGTATTTATGCTTCTTTTTACTTTTTAGTAGATTACAAAATTTCAACAACAATGAATTACTTATAGAAAGGGGAAAAAGGAACTAAAGAAGTGAAAAAACATTGGTGTCTTTCAATCTGTTAAAAACTAGCATCTCACTAATTAGGTCAGAAGACATGAATTAGAAATATAAAACCTATGGCTTTATGGTTAGGCACAAACCAGGTAAGCTGCATTTTCCCTTGATAGTGGTATAATTAGTGAAGTTTTTACTTTCTCTCTGATGTTGGTATAGCTAGTGAAATTTGTATTTTGAATCAGAAGTATGCTTTCTCTATTTCTTTGGAGAAGTTCATTTTTTTTGGAGCTGAGGATCCGAACCCAGGGCCTTGGGCTTGCCTAGCAAGTGCTCTACCATTGAGCTAAATCTCCAACGCCGAAGTTCATATTTTTATTCTTTGATAATTTTATACAATGTATTTTGATCATATACATCCCCAACTCTACCCCTTAACACCTTTCAGATCTGCCCACTTCCATATTACCTCCATCTTGGTGTGAATAAAAAAGAGACAGTATCCAGTGTACAAGTAGACTTCTTATCTTAGGTCCAATGCTGAAGTAACTTTGATGGTCATGAGCTTTAAAGTATGTTGTACGTTCATTCTGTCCATTGCCAACAGGGCTCTAATACTGATGTCACTGAAAAGAAAGTCCCATCCACATTGGATAATAATATTTATTATCAACAAACTGTTTTGAAGAATAGCTCCCAGGACCTGGCCCATTTCTCTCAGCACCTCCCTGTAGGTGGCTACCTTCAGCAGGGAGCAAGTTGGGACCTTCATTCCCTCTTTTAGATTAGAATGAGACCGAATCCCTGTAGTCTCCTTCCTGAGCTGAGAAGCGTCAGTCTACAGGACCTATGTCAAACACTGAAGATGCAGGTCCATACTGCATACCAGAGCCCTTGCCAAGTGGCCAGACTTGGTGGGAGCTCCTGGGGACCACGAACTACCTTAGTAGACACTGCCTTACCTTGCCAACCTGGAAACTCCCCAGTTAAAAAAACCATGAAGAGGTTGGCTATTTGGTATAAAGTCCTGATGCTCTGAATTATAGAAACCATGGAGTTTGGTGTGACAAGGCATTTGGTGGCCTGCTCACACAGTATGGTTGCCATATCAATAAAGAGATAGAAAGGAGAGTGCTTACTTTAATCTTTTTGCTAAATTAAATTATCTACTGCCTAAATTTACTATTAGCATTTAGCATTATTATTACAGTAGCTGTGTTTATTCCTATCGGCAATGGTTTCCATTTGTTCTTGTTTATTTTGCTTATTGGTATCTTTAAAACTTCCTATAAACTTCCTTTTAAAACTGCATAATAATGATTGATTCTTGTCCCTTTGGCTAAGAATAAGCACTGCATAGTAATTAATAAAAATGATTAATCCAGGGGAAATGAAACATTTAGAAAATACAGGCAATGAAAAAGAACATCTCTGGTAATTCTGTGACCAGGAGACAGTGCTGTTAACATTTTGGTATCTAATCTTCTAGTGTATGGAATTTAACAAACGAAAGGTAAGAGTGTGTACCACATGCTGTATTTATGGTGTTCTTTTGTGTATAAAAGTATCGTGGACATCTCATACCAATCATGTTCACCTTGCAGTGTCTCTAAGTCCAGAGTAATTAACAACGGTACGCTTACTTCAACCCTGTCCTCACATACTGACAGATAGTCACCGTGAGAAGCCATGGTCTGGATGCTGGTGACAGTGGATAGAACTGTCCAGAGTTCCAGTGCATCAGTTCTAGTGGGGAGAAAGGAAACAAAACAAACAAGAAAACAAACAAAAGACTAAGGTGTGATGTTGCTGTGGCAAAGAGGACACAGGGCACCGGTGGTTGAGTGGAGACAGGGGAGTCTCTGCATTGCAGGGGGATGGGGAAAGGTTGTCAGGGATGATCTGTAAGCTGACTTAAGATGAAGTCATGGATGAGGAGGCCATGGGGATATGTGGCTAGAAGATTTTGGAATGTGTTTGTTTTGATGTAACGGGAGCCATGAAAACTAGAGACAAAGGTGGTAATACAAAGTGAAATCAAGGGGATGAAGAATGGACCATACAGGCCCTGGCCGGGAGGGACTTCAGATGCTTCCTCAGGAGCTCAGAGGGAACGAGGAGACCAGCAGGGCTCGGTCCAGTGGAGCAGTTGGAGGATGCCTGGGTATTAGCCACTTCTCATCCATAAGCCTGCAGTACTCTATGGAGCTGAGCCCACGGTCTACCTCTAGGGTTACCCAGTCTCTCTCCTGCTGTGACCAGATCAGGGCAGCTGTGGAAGAGGTGGAGTGGGTATCTTTTGTGAGTCTGTTGAGTGTTAAGTCTGTGTGACAGGCAATCAAAATACCTAAGAGTGACTAGGCAAGATCAGAGGGCGTCACTCTCAGGAGTCAACTTGACAAGCCTTGGTCTAGCACTTACAGGGCTGAGAAGAAGAGAACTCTAGAGAGAAAGCAAGGTAGAGGCATAGAGTCCTCAGTAAAGAGCCCGAAAAAGAAGTGACAGACAGATGCGTAGTGTGGTACCAAATCACTCCATATTTAATCTCTGTGATGAGGTACATACCTGGAAATCTATAAATGACAGCAAGAAACAGCTAAAAACCCGCCTGTGTCCCGCCTGCCACTGAAGAACTAGTCAGAAGTGTTTCTTAAATCTGAGTCACCATTTTTTGGATATAAAAACTAAGCAAAGTGGGTCCAAAGTTCAGGTATCAATCTACAAGTCAGCCTGTGAGTGACCAAGCAAGACATGTGGACAGAGGACCGACAGCACCATTTGTTTAGCACTTTGTAAACACCCTGGGGCCAACGATTCTTTTATTCTGAAATATTAAATTTCCTTTCCCCCCTCCCTCCTCTCCTCTCTTCTTCATGTATGCCTGGTGTGATCATGAGACAGAAGACAGCTTGTCTGTTCTCTTCTTCACTATGTAGGTCTAAGGGATCGAACTCAGGACCTCAGAACTGGTGACTTTACCTGAGGAGTCATCTCACTGGTTAGCTGCTCCAGGTCAATGACTTTTGTTCACTCCTGTATTTCCGACGTGGGAAACTGCAGGCAACATGATAGGTATTTCTTATAAGCCCTGAACGGGCCAAGTTCAGTCTTTCTTCTCTTTCCTTTGCCCTTCTCCCTTCTTCCTTTCCTCTTTAACACCCCCTCTCTCCTTCCTTCCTTCCTTCCTTCCTTCCTTCCTTCCTTCCTTCCTTCCTTCCTTCCTTTGTGTCACTATAGATTTTAAATTGGTCTCCAATTGGCAATCCTTTCCTGGAATTCAGCAAAATATGGAGACCAAAGCACTCCCTTATGGCCAGAAAACACACGGAGGCAGACGTCATCAGAACCAGGCTGTGTACAGGCTATCTGCAGCTGACTTCAGGGAAGTACAGGTGGGCCACCAGTGGTGTTCACTGGTTCACTCATGTCACTAAGCTTATAAAAGTATGTGCATGCATGTTTGTTCACATGTGTGTTCATTCATATATGCATATATGTGTGTGTGTGTGTGTGTGTGTGTGTATGTGTGTGTGTGTACATATAATCCCTAAAATAATTTAAAATTTACCAAAGGTGCCTGCATGCCTGTAACCCCAGCATTTAGGAGTTTGGGATCTCTCAGTTTCATGCACCCCTCCCTGCCATTGAATCCAGTCAGTGCTGGACACATATGCATAGATGTGGGGCCGTCCACTAGTGTGTGGTCAGTCTATCAGGAACCCTAAGGAAAACTGATCCCTCCTCCCCAGCAGCTACCAACTATCAGTAGCCTTGAAAAAAAAGACAATGACCAAAGGTACCATGGTGGAAAAGAACAGAGAAAATGCCATGACAAAGCCACCCAAGCGGCAGACATCCCAGGTGTTGCCCCTGTGGGGACTGGTTTCGTGCGAGACGTATCCTCAAGGACATTTTGAGTGTTTATCTAAACGGATTTGTGGGATCTGTTTTGAGCTGTGGCCCTGATACTTTCTGCCTAAGTCTTATAGTATTCACAGCAAGCATGCGCGCGCACACACGCGCACACACACACACACACACACACACACACACACACACACACACACACGGCGCTGTCAGGCTTTGCTTTTGTGTTCTCCAAGGCAGGTGCCATAAAACAAGCCAATGTGTGCTCAGCTGTACATCCTACTGTTTCTAATGGTCCCTTAACTCTCCTTCACTTTTCCTCTGCTTTATGCTTGATCATTTGAATTCTTTGTCTCCACGAGTGGGCTTTAGTTTTTTGGCTAAATTTATTATTCTCCTTGATGTTGTTTGGATTCTTGATAAGTTTTTCTTAAATTTTTGAGGGGAAGAATAAATCACTGGAAATGTAGTTATCTATTTTCAAATAACTCTATAAGGCTATACCTTATCCAAGTGCCAGTCATACGCACACACACAGACACACATGTGCACACACAGATGCAGATACAAATAACCACACATAGAGAGAAAGAGAGAGAGAGCAAGCACACACACACACATACATACATACACACACACACACACACACACACACCCCTTGCTTTTGCTTTTTTGATTTCATTATATATATATTATATATATATATATATATATAATATATACATATATATTATATATATATCTGGCTTAGTTCTGTCAGTAGACTTTAGGGGTCATTGAATTTTTTTCTCAACAAAAGATACCTTGTTGGCATGCATTTCCCTTTGAGATGTTACTTTGACAGCACCATACATGGGCCTGCATATGTGCTAGTACATAGTACACAAGTGTGCTTTCAGAAAACAAACAAAGTGTAATTCCTGAAGAAGAAATACAGCTTTGAATGTTGCGTATTATATCTTAAAACTCTTGCAAGGCTGGTGAGATGGTTCAGTGAGTCGAGGCCCTGGCTCCTAATAATGGTGACGAGTTTGATTCCTGGTACCCACATGGTGGAAAAAGAGAACCAGGTCCTACTAATTGTCTCCTGACTTCCACATTTGTGCTGCATTGCACATGCTCAAACACTCACACAAAACAAATTCATACTGAAAACCTCAGGTGAGTAGTCAAAGAAATTGGTGTGTGTGTGTGTGTGTGTGTGTGTGTGTGTGTGTGTGTGTGTCTGTGTTATGTGTGTGTGTGTGTGTGTGTGTGTGTGTGTGTGTGTGTGTGTTTATCCCACCAGTGCTATGAGTTTAGAGTGATGTCTGGTAAATAAGCATACTCTGATAAAAATGCCAGAATACAGCCAAATAAGAAGGCCACATAAGGGTTTGTCACTGTGAACCTTAGCCTAATTCCATTTCTTATTTACATGTCACCGAAAATAGTGACTAATTGGTATGTAGGATGACAACGGCTGAGTATCTTCTAAAGAAAGGACCCACTAAGATTGCCACCCAATTGTGGGCAAAGGAAAGATGTGCCCCCCTCACTCCTTACCACCTGCAGTAGATGGGAGAGCTGGCCTCAGGGGACATAAGAGCTAGACAGCAAGGTTTGCCCTTACCAGCTGTGGCACTCAGGAGAGTGGGTCCTGCACCTCACCTGGGCAACACACAGAGCTGGCCTAGAGCATTGGGTGAGCTAGCCAGTATGATGGACAACTCTCTCTGGTGGTGAGGATGTGGGAGAGCTGGTGGGCTGACCAACTCAGCTATCATTCAAGTCCAGATCCAGGGCTGTGAGTTGGTCCACCCTAACACCCACCCATCCATGAGCTGGTGGAGCACATGAAGGGGTAGGTCCTGCAGATCCAAAGCTGCAGGACCCCCATGACATAGGGCAGCACCAGGACATCCAAGAAGAGTTCTAGGGAGGACCAAGTATCGATAGTGTGGAGGAAGCCAGAGGCCTCGAGCAGTACCAATGACTCATGGCAATGAACCTTTGCAAGTAGAGTTATGGACTGAAGGGTGTACTGTGTGACTCACTGTGATACACTACAGCTTCCACGACATGTGTTTCTCTTTCTCTTTATTTTACTTTGTTAGGGGAGGTTGCAGGGGCAGAGGACAGATATGAAGAGACAGAGAAATGAGTGTATGAGAGATGGGATCAGAATGCATGATGTGAAATCCACAAAGAATCAATAAAAAGTTAAAAAACAAAACCAAAAAAGACTGCCACCAGCATGGAGGAGTCAAGTGCTGGCAAAGTACTTGGGCCCCCACCATCCATACTGTTACTGAGGTAAAGAAACAGACCTCCCGCATAGTCCTTCATTTCTTTGTCACCAAGTCACCCTCTCTTTCCCCGTAGCTGTAATCCGTCTCTCCCCACATGTGACTGACGTGGCGATGGGCATCATTTTCATATCGGATTGACATGGAGACAAGGGGATTTTCAATGTTTGCAAGTGGTATTTCCATAGCTTACTAGCAATATGATGACTGTACGGTGAGAAACGCCCACCGTCAGCCAGCCCACGTATTTCCACTCCAAACGGGCTGCTCCTCTCTAAAGGCAGCTTTTCACATAGCCTTGGCTTTCACACTGTCGGTTATCTGTTGTGTTTTGTTTGTTAGAAATGGTGGAGATTCAATTTGGTCTTTCCAAAGCATGGGGCATGGAAGGGGAATGCGGACTTCTCTACAGGACAGCAGAGGGAAGAATGAAGCAGGGACAGTGGACTTGAGTGCAGCTATTATGGACTATCTTGGCCACTTTGATGAGTCAAGGTTCTGGGAGAGGGGGCAAGGCTCTCTGCAATAATGAGTGCTGTGGCCAGGAAGGGTTTATCTTATCTTGATTTCCCCTCCCATCCCCGGGGGGTGGGATAGCTCATCCAGACTCTAGTGTGAGGCTTTTAATTTAGTGTGTCTTAGTGAGGACTTAGAAGAATCTATGTCATTAGAACTCTCCAGGTTGGGTGTGGAGGAACATGCTCCTACCTCAGCTCGAGAGGTGGAATTAGGAAGATTGTGAGTTCAAGTCAGTCTGGGGTATAGGACTGTGGGGCCAAACTTGCTTTAAGTTGTCCTTTTTGTAAACATCTAAACCGGGAGACTGATTCAAACTCCCCAGTTCTCAAGTCAATGTCTTACATCTTTGGGTGCAGCAGGGCTAGCACAGGAACGGTGGCGCCCAGGGCCAGCACATGAGCCGTGGCACCCAGGGCCAGCACAGGAACTGTGGCACCCAGGGCCAGCACAGGAACTGTGGCACCCAGGGCCAGCACAGGAACGGTGGCACCCAGGGCCAGCACAGGAACTGTGGTACCCAGGGCCAGCACATGAGCCGTGGCACCCAGGGCCAGCACAGGAACCATGGCGCCCAGGGCCAGCACAGGAACCATGGCGCCCAGGGCCAGCACAGGAACCATGGCGCCCAGGGCCAGCACATGAGCCGTGGCACCCAGGGCCAGCACAGGAACCGTGGCACCCAGGACCCAGGGCCAGCACATGAGCCGTGGCACCCAGGGCCAGCACAGGAACGGTGGCGCCCAGGGCCAGCACAGGAACCGTGGCACCCAGGGCCAGCACAGGAACCGTGGCGCCCAGGGCCAGCACAGGAACCATGGCGCCCAGGGCCAGCACAGGAACGGTGGCACCCAGGACCCAGGGCCAGCACAGGAACGGTGGCGCCCAGGGCCAGCACAGGAACGGTGGCGCCCAGGGCCAGCACAGGAACGGTGGCACCCAGGGCCAGCACAGGAACCGTGGCAGAAACTCCCACATTAGAGTGATGCCGATGTCTTCTAGAACTGTGGCCTGTGGTCTCAGCAGAAAAGAGCAGTTGCCGAAAAGTGCAGATGCCAGAGAGTCCTTGAGCTCACATGGGAAACCAACCCCTGGTCTCAAAGTGACAGAGGGGTGACCTGACAGGGTCTGGACTCTGCATCTGCAGAGTGAGGAGGGGGACGGGAGAGAAGAAAACTAATAACCGTGTGCCGTCAGACTTTTGTGAGTAACATCATAGAAGATGCATTTAATGTTCCCTCTCTACTGCTGAAATCCCTACACTACACTACCTAGAGATGGGAGGCTGAGACAGGAAAGCCAGCAGAAGCTCGCTCACAGGCCTAGTGTTGTCAGCAGGGAATAACAAAACGGAAGGCAAGCCAATTTGGTACAACCTAGAATTACCTAGAAGAGATCGTTAACATGGGCTCTGGAATCTAAGCTCAGGCCACTGGGCTAGTGCGGCGAGAGTTTATCATCGCACCAGCCCACTCCTTTTTTTTTTTTTAAATCCTTTACGTGCTTTGTGTATTGTCCTGGGTGCTCCCTCAAGTCACTTATGGTGAACACTGAGCCACAGTTGCATCCTTCTGTAACTGAGTGATTCATTGGCTCTCAGGGAACCTAAATGAGTTTGCTCTAGAATCCGCAATGTTTCTTTGTTCATTTGTGTGTTTGTTTATTCAGCTCTTTCCCAATCTCAGCAACAATGATAATAATAATAATAATAATAATTAATAGAACATGAAGATGGTCAAAATGGCACCTTTTAAGCAAACCCTGATTAGAAAAATAAAAGCAAAAACGTGACTTGAAAATAACTGTGATGTGGGATGCAGAAGGAGTTGTACTGTATTGACAATAGTCCACCATCCCACATGCCCAGGGCTGAATTTGGCGTATGCTGACCTCCTCAAGACAATCACTGGGCCTCTTCCTCAAAGAGGAGCAGGAAAGGCTTCCCTTTTTCACTACTTAAAGTCGTCTGGGAGACCTGCCCTTCATCTTTGCTTTTTTTTTTTTTTTTTTTTTTTTTTATATGAAAGGAACTTTTTTTTTGGTTTTTTGAGACAGGGTTTCTCTGTGTAGCTTTGCGCCTTTCCCAGAACTCACTCTGTAGCCCAGGCTGGCCTCGAGCTCACAGAGATCCACCTGTGCCTCCCAAGTGCTGGGATTAAAAGCGTGCACCACCACCACCCGGCGAAAGGAACTTTTTTAAAATTAATTTTGTCTTGTGTGTCTGAGTGTTTGCATGTGTGTGTGTACCATATGTGTGCCTGATCCCCACTGAGGTCAGGAGAGGGCATCAGATTCCTTGGAACTGGAGATGGAACTGGGGACCACGTGTGTGCCGGGACCTGAACTCCAGCTCTCCCCAAGTGCTCTTAATTGCTGAGTTCTCTCTCCAGCCTCTCCCAGCCCTGTCTTTTCTAAGTCGTCTGGGATAGACCACTTCTGGAGTTTTATCAAGACGCCCCATACATGTTCCCTCCTCTTAGCATAAACTAGAGACACCCAGCCAATGGAGCACGTTTCTCTTTTCTCTGTCTTTTGCTCCACACAGAAATAATTAGGAAATTAGCTAAATATGGGGGG
Source organism: Onychomys torridus (assembly GCF_903995425.1). Classification (NCBI taxonomy): domain Eukaryota; kingdom Metazoa; phylum Chordata; class Mammalia; order Rodentia; family Cricetidae; genus Onychomys; species Onychomys torridus. The sequence goes on along the minus strand of NC_050449.1, from coordinate 110,719,581 downwards.
AGACGTGGGAGGAGATGAACGAAACCCCTCTGGTTCAAATGACTGAGACAGACTGGGGGAGACTTTCGGCACCTAGGGCCTGACTCTCACACTGCTGCCTGCGGGAGACAGTGGATGACAGACACAATAACTAAGAGGCTAACTCTCCATGTGGTCCCTGGCTGACGTTCTCCTTCCTGGTCCTGGAGAAGGGCTGTGGGAGCTGTAACTTGTGCCAAGTTGGCAATGTCTGCTTGGTGCTGTGAATACAGGGGGGGACATTTTCATCTCCAGGTATTAATTTCTTCCAGCAACCTCATCCTTATTTTTAAAATGTTATTCTTTAATTATTAGCACGTATAGTAAGTGGTGGGTTTTACCATGGCATCTACATGCATGTATACCATATAGTTTGCCTGTATTTACCTCATAGGACCCGCTCTTGTTTCCCTAGTTCTTCCCATTTGAGACATGGTTAGGCTAGGGAGAAGTAGAAAAACATGACTAATTCATCTCAGTGACACAATGACAAGCTTTCCACAAAATAATTGTAGATAGATGCAATTCTCAGGTCAGCCATGACTATGTCTGCTGACCAGTTATGCTATGTTTCATGTCCAATCTAAAAATCTGCAGTACGAAGAACAATTTTCCCTACCAGACAGTTTCATTGACAGCAATAAACAGCTTGAATGTATTAAAATAAAAAAGAACTGTGAGCATCTCTTTGGTACAATGGAGAGCAAGGGACAAGGGAATAAAATGTTAACCTACGGCAGACTCTGAAGATGACTGCTGTAACCCAACTTCTGACCTTCCAGCCACGTGACCTCGGTCAGCTTTCTTAACCTGTTATCTCATCTTCAAGATGGAGATAAGGAAACTGAGCCTGTCTTCATCATGACATGTTAGGGGGGAAATTCCAAGCACCATGTCTGGCACACAACATGTAGTCAATAAAACATGTGCACTGTTATGAACAGCTTTACCAAACTAGGCTACGGGAGCCCAGGGGGCTTGCTTTCTCTTACCCTCACTGACAACCACCAAACTCACCCTTTAAAGGCTACGTTCTAAGTCTCCTTGTTTCCCTGGATCTCTTGTCCTTGAGTGCCTTGAGTGCCTTGGGTCTTCCTCCTTGAGTGCCGCCCCCCTCCTTTCTACAATCTGTATGTTGGTTTGCCTCTAAATGCATTGCTCGCTCCTCCCAGAGTGTTCCTATTGCAATAGATTCTTTTAAACAGGTGATGTTTAAACATTTTCTACCCTTCCCTCCCATAGCAAGCTTGTGACTGTACCTTTACCTTATCTCCTCCTATGCCCTCCTATGGAGCCTGTTTCTTTGCCACAGTGTGATTTGCTCTGAAGCGGAAATGAGTAGTTACATTCCTGTGTTTTTTCAGGGACTGGCTTGGCTCTTCCACAAGACCAGACCCTGGATTCCTGCTGCCCCCTTTAGCCCTAGCCTGAATTAGCACTCGAGAACAAAATGTGAGCCCAGGTTCCAGCCTGGAGCCAAACTCCCTCCGTGAAAGATTCCAGGCTTGGACAGCTCATATGAACCCCGGCTGACCTGAGGGCCTGTGTGCTTGATAACAAGGAACAGATACTACGTTCTACTGAGGTCTGACCTCACAATTGTGTTTCTGAGATCTGACTAGTACAGCCCACCTAGCTTCCCACACTCCTCTTCATTTCTAATCACATGCTTACATTTTGTGGTCCTGCTGATTGGTCATCACAACTTGATGACTCTTGAACATGCTCCTGACTGTCCTGCTCCATCATAGCTAGCTTCTGTAATCAGAGAAGTCACTATGGCCGTGGAATCCAAAGGCAAGCCACCCTGCCACCCTGCCACCCTGGCTTCTAGTTTCCTGGTTTTTTCTTTCCTTGTGTTTGTAGTTTAACCCCATGACTAAAGAAAGACACCCCCTTTCATCTCCTTTCTCTCTTACTTTCTCTCTCCTTTTAAGGCTAGTGTCTCTAGCCCAGGCTAGCCCCGAGCTGTCTCTTGTACTCTCTCAGTCCTTCTCTCTCCATCTCCCATAATCTGGGATGACACACGTACAGGACCATGCCTAATTTTTCAGGGGGATGGAGCCTAATGTCTTATGCATGTCCCAGAAGTGCTCTAACCATTAAGGTACATGTTCTTTTGGAGCCACTGATCTTTAATAAGGGCTTAATTTCTATAGAAGATCTCTGTGCACCACAATCCTGGTTGACATTTAATTGAGTGTGTGTGTGTATGTGTGCATTGCATGTTCATGAATGTGTGTGTGTGTGTGTGTGTGTGTGTGTGTGTGTGTGTGTAGAGGTCATAGGTCTATTCTGACCTATGATGCTCAGAACATTATCTACCTTTTTTTGGAAACAGGATTTCTCACTAACCTGGAACTAGCCACTGGGCTGAGCTGGCCAGCCAGTGAGCCTCAGGAACCTGCCTGTCTTTATCTTCCCAGTGTTGGGATGACAAGTACGTGTGCCATCATGCCTGGCTTTTTTTGTTTTTGTTTTTTTTTAATGTGGTTTCTGGGGATTCAAACTCAGGTCCTCATGCTTATTTGGCATGCATTTACAGATCACACCATCACTCTGACCCCCCTGCCCCCTGATTAATGTATTATATGAAATACCTGTCCCTCATGTAAAAATTATTTTCCTCCCTTTTAAAGAAGGTGGTGCTGGGCAATGGTGGTGTACACTTTTAATCCCAGCACTGGAGGCAGAGGCAGGCAGATCTCTGTGAGTTTGAGGCCAGCCTGGGGTACAGAGTGAGTTCCAGGACAGGCTCCAAAGCTACAGAGAAACCCTGTCTCAAACAAACAAACAAACAACCCCCCCCAAAAAAAAAGGGCAAAGGCAACTAAGAAGATTCTGGTTATTTCAAAATGTCCCCAGTAGAGGTAGGGGTGAGATAACTGCTCTTTCACCTCTCACCACCATGCTTTCCAGCTGTACCATCTTATCTTTGCAAGTATAGCTTTCCTAAATTAATAACTGTTCAACAAAATAATAGTTGTGTTTAAGTTGCGAAGAATCTTCTAGAATATTAAATACCACATCCCACTTTGGTTTTATCAAAGAAGTATTTTAAAATGAAGATTCTAAACCATAAATAGTTCATGCCTGCATCACCCAAGGCCTGCTTTAAACATGGCTAGTGTTGTTTCTTGAGTTCTATAGAACTCGGAAGGAAACCGCAGAGCAGCCACCCCAGGATAAGAGCCTGACCTGAGCCCACAAAAGCCAAAAGCAGCAAGGCTGGAGTTGAAGGTTTGGCTTGACACACTCTCTCCAGCTCACACCCTGGCACCTTCAGGCTTTGTCTTTTTTTAACAACAGAGTGCCAGCCTCGAATTTTTAAAATCTTAGCTCTGAATCTCTTGACTGGTGTGTTTAAGATAGACTTTGCATGTTGCTATTTTGAAGTACCTGTTTGTCAGCTCCAGAGAGAAGGGAGAGAATCAAAGCTTCTGTGGGAGGTGCTTGTCTAAGAAGTGCAGCTACCCAGTCAAGAAGTTTCTAGATTCTGACAAGTCGACTTTCTCAGCCTCTGCCCTGTTAACACGTGTAGCCAGAGTTCTTTGGTTTGGGGAGCTGCCCTGTACACAATGTGGGGTTCGCAGCTTTCTGGCCCTGCTCACTGAGCTCCAGAGCCACCACTTCCTCGCTGTGACAGTCACAGCACTGGCAGCTTTTGTCAATCTCCTGTGGGGCAGGATTGGCCAGACTGAGGAGACCCAGAAAGGAAAGCTAACTTAGGGGCCGGGGAGACGGCTCAGGTGGTAAGACCCTTGCTGCACAGTCAGTCAGGAGGAGTTGAGTTTGCTATGGAGAACAATGTGGGGAAGGAGGGGTAAACTGGCATGGTGGAGCCTGCTTGTAATCCTAGATGAGGAGGTGGAGACAGGTGGATCCCTGGGTCACTGGGCCAGTCAGTCTCCACCACAAGTGAGTTCAAGGTCACTGTGAGATTGTCTCAAAACCAACCAAATAAACCAACAAGACAACAAAGGACCAACACAAGGTGGCCGGCTCCTGAAGTGACATACTTGGAAGTATTTATTTGTGTGTGTATGTGTGTGTGTGTGTATGTGTGCTGGTATCCATGTGGAGGTCAGAGGACAACTTTTAAGAATCAGTTTTCATTGGGTGGTGCTGACACATGCCTTTAATCCCAGCATTCAGGAAGCAGAGGTAGGTCTGGTCTACAGAATGAGTTCTAGGACAGTCAGGGCTATACAGAGAAACTCTGTCTCAAAAATAAAAACAAAAACAAAACAAAACATCAGTTCTCTTCTCCTACCACGTGGGTTCTGGGAATCAAACTCAGGTTAGCAGGCTTGTCAACAAGTGCCCTTACCCTCTGCGGCATCTCACTGGCCCCACTTTACCTTTTAAGTGTATCTTGTCTATATTACAACACAAATCTTAGGAAGAAAAACTATCAATGAACAAGCTAATCAAAGCACAAATGACCGATGCAACTTGTGTTGAGATAGATCCCCAGTAAATTAAAGGTGTAGCCTGAATGACTGGCGCCTCCATTGATGTAGTGATCTGGCAATCTGAGGGCAAAATGTCTTGGATCTCTGTGTCCCCAGAGCTAGAGATTTTAGAGCATTACAGTTTTTAAGCATATACTTCAGGACCATGTCAGTTGCTCCATGGTTCCTCTTAGCATGGAACTAGTGGATTTGTGGAACTAGTGGACTTGTGTCATTTTCTAGATAATGGATCTGATGCAGAGAGGAATGCAGGCCCAAGTTCAGAGCCAGAGACTAATTCCAGGGCTGCCAGCTCCCAGCTCAAGCTGTATGCCCCCAGGAGTCTCTGCCCTTGACAGCTGGTGAGTGCCTGATCCACTGAGCCTCCCCAAGCAGTTCCCACACTTGCTGTCTCTCTCCATGGGCACCCAAGACTGGGCGAGCCTCTCATTGCAGTGAGCAGACAGCCAGCCAAGGGAGCTGTTGCTTGAGAGTTCTGCCTTGGAAATTTCTGGCTGAAATCTTCTATGGTTCTGAGAGTCTAATAAAAGCTATCCAGAGAGCCAGGCAGTAGTGGCGCATGCCTTTGATGCCAGCCTGGTCTACAGAGCGAGTTCTGGAATAGTCAGGGCTACACAGAGAAATCCTGTCTGGGGAGGAAAAAAGTCACCCAGAGAAGGGAAGAACGCCGTGTTGTCATTTACTCTAAACTGGCAGAAACTACTGAAAGGAGCTTCCCTGTGGCACAGGAAAGTAGCTACAGTGCTTTGTTTCAGGCAGGGATTCAGTGTTGGTGCAGCAAGTTGAGGAGGATGCCAGGATGGCCTGTCTAACTTGCTGATGATGCTCCTAGAGGATGAGACCATCTAAGAAGACAGGAGGGTCCCTGGGACTGTGAAAAACAGGGTGACACAGTGAGGGTGGCTTCTTTTCCTTCATTTCCTCCTTCTCTTTTGAGAGGGAGTCTCATGTATCCCAGGCTGGCCTCAAACTCAAGGATGACCTTGAACATCTGACCCTCAGCCTCTACTTCCCAAGGGTTGGCTTAAGATGGGTCAATGTGGATCAGTTGCTTTCCTCGACCCTGTAACAAACACCCGACAAGAGCAACTCAAGGAAGTGAGTGTTTGTTCTGCATCACACTTGGGAAAGAGGTGGTCTGCCCTGATGGGGGAGCCCCCGGTGCAAGCGACCTTAGCCACAGTGGCAGGGCCAGGAGGCAGCTGGTCATAGCAGTCAGAAGCAGAGAGAGATACATCTGGCATTTGGCTTGCTTTCCTATTTTTCCTTTGTATTCAGTCAAGGAGCCAGCCTAAGAATGCTGCCACTCACATTCAGCTATCCCCACTCAGCTAAAGCTCTCCAGAAACACTTTCAAGCACACTCTCAGAATCTCCTGCTAGATCAGAAGGCCAATCAAATGATCCAGCAATCTTTTTACTACAGCTTCATCCAGAGGAAACGAAATCAGTGCACCAACCAGAGACATCTTCTCTCCCACATTCACTGCAGCAGTATCCACATCGGCAAGATGTGTATGTAACCAGTGGGGGAAGTGCAGAAAAATATGGCATACATATGATTCCGTGTATACGAACATACGCACACAATTACAAAGTAACACTGCTCAGTCTTTAAAAACAAAGAAAACTCATCTCTTCTAGTTTCATTTATGTTGCTTCAATAAAACACACTGACCAACTTTAGCAGCAAAGGTTTATTTGGCATACACTTCCCAACTGCAGTCCATTATTTCAGGGAAGTCAAGTCAAGCACTCAAGCAGCTGGTCACACCATATCCACATACGCGAGCACAAAGAAATGAATGGAGCCATGATGCCTGTCTGCTCCTTCTGGCTCTCTCTTGTCTCAGATAGCTCAGGAGCCCTTGCATAGGGAGTGGTGCCACCCGAAAGGGCCGGGTCTTACCACGTCAATTAAAAATCAAAACTATTCCCCATGCACATGCCTACAGAAAAACCTGATCTAGGCAGTTCCTCCAAGGAGACTTGTCTTCTCAGCTGCTTCTAGGTTGTGTCAAGTTGATAGTTAAAACTAACCAGGACTCCATCTTTCTTGACAACATAATGCTAAGTGATTTAAATACTATTTAGCTCTTCACACTTTGGATTTCCTAGAAAGGGGTCAGAGGCCAGTCCACACAGCTTGCTTTGACATCTTCAAGTGTGAGTCAACTAAGAGTAACCTCTACTTCACAGGTCAAGGATCTCCAAGAAGTCTGTTTGAAGACTCCACGGTTATGTGTAGGGCTCAAGAGGAGCCTATTGTCCACCCACCCATTTGAGGACAGGATGGTGGGCCAGAGCACTCAGAATGTCAGTGGCTTTAGACAAACATCTCAGTTCTCTGTTCACCATGTGCATGGAAGCTTCTTCACTGGACTTGAAGCACAGAGGCAGGTTCAACCCTCCCAGGTTCTGCCCAGTCCTGGTTATCACAGTGTTGGAGGGAACTCCCCATTTCTAGCCATACCCCAGTTCCTCCCTCCTCCCTCCTTCTTTATCCTTTTGCTCACACTGTTGAAGAGCCACGGAGACTCCAGGTTCATGGAACAGTTGTTAAAATGTATTTTCTTAGTGATCCTGCACATTGAAATCCCTCTTTGAAGAGAGGATACATTCTAAAGTGAGAAAGGATTGCCAAGCTGGCCTACATAAGGCAGATGCTCAAGGGAAGGGCAGGAAGATGTCTCCAGAGATAACCTGCAACCTGTTTAACCACAGCTGTACTCTTGGGTCTTCTGGCGTCTCCATGAGCCACTAACTGCATTCTTTGATACCTCCCAAGGGCTATTTCTAGTACAAAATGCCCATTCTGACACCTAGCTAGCCATCAGCCCATCCACTGCCCATGCCTGTGCAAATGAGATGTACTGTTTCTGTGTACCACAGGCTTGCTTTCTCTCCCCTCTGCCTTCCGAAACCCTGCTTTGGCTTCTGTTCCTTGACTTCATCTTTAATCATACTTCTCACCTGTGAGCTAAACATTTATATGCTCAGGAATATAGCGACAAGTAGCATATAGCAGAACCACAGGAGACCTGGGTTATTCTTTGATGCGCCCTGCCCCCATAAAGAGACAGGGAAATTTCTGTGGCATGGTGTCTGGTAGACAACTGTGACAGAGGATACTCCGTGTCCCCAGTACCCACCTTCTACCCTTTACATATTCTGTAGGTCCTGCTTCTTAGGTGGCACATCACTTTGTGAAGGCTTTCCCTCTCTCCCCGCAGGGTCTAATACCCAAGTATCAGACGACCAACAGACTGACAGCTGAGACAGAACCCCTGGCTCATGCTGTCACAGGAATGGAACTAAATACCTAGAGAACAAGAGAGATTTGGAAGATTAGAAACCTTTATACTTAGCAAGAAGTGGTGGCACACACCTTAAATCCCAGCACTCAGGAGGCAGAGTTCAAAGCCAGCCTGGGCTACAGAGTGAGTTCCGGGATAACCAGGACTACATAGAGAAACCTTGTCTCAAAAACCAAAAACCAGAAGAAACTATCATATTATGTGTCATATATATGTATGTATAAATGCATATGTATGTATATGTATATGATGTGTATATATATGTAGGTGTGTGTGATGTGTGGGGAAGTGGTATGCACATATGCCTGTGTATGTGAAGATATGTGTATGTAGTTTGTATATGTATGTATGCATGTGTACATGTGTTTGTATGTGATATATGTAGGTAGATGCATATATGATATGTGTGTATAGTGTGGGAGTAGATGGCAGTATGGTATGCTATGGGGTGTGTGTGCAAATATGTATGTATGTATGTATGCATATGTGCCTGTTTTGTTTATGTGTAGTGTGCACATGTATGTAATTTGTATATATTGTGTTATACAGGGTGTGTGTGTGTGTGTGTGTGTGTGTGTGTGTGTGTAGTGTTAGGCAGACAGCTTAGGGGACAGTACAGGATTTGGGGAAAACAGGAAAGGACATTTAGAATCTGCCTGGGTGTGGTGTGGACTGATCTTCCTAGCCTGTAAGTTAATCTTCCTGTTGATGAAAGACTTGGAGAGGGGACTGCTGAGATCTGGGTCCCTTTTGGAGCATCTGTGCTTGGGTAGAGACAGACAGGCCCTTGCTGTACCTGCCGCTGTCAGTTCAGAAGCAAAGCGGAGTGCTTCCTGAACATTGTCCATCTGCAAGGATCTTTAAAAATCCTGGGGGAAGGTTCTCATCATGTACCTGTAATGCTTACCTGTGAGTCAGTCATCATGGCTGGGGGACACAGTGTTTACAGGACCAGCTGTCCCCGTGAGAACTATCTGGTCAGCCTTCAAGGAGCATTCGAAGGGGGTCTGTTCCTGTAACGAATGAGAGGCCTTGGGCAGATAAAAGACTACAAGTTTCCACCGGGGGGGGGGGGGGGGGGGGGGGGCGCTTTTAAGATTTCTGAGGCGGGCACTTCCTGTTTGCATGGCATAGCCCTTCTGTGGTTGCTGTGGAAGGTGGGCTAGTCTAATTGCCAATTTGTGTCTAAAGTAGGAAGGCTGAGCACTTCTTTGATCTTGAACTTTCTTTTATTTTTCACATGTAACGCCCTGATAAATCTACTTACTATCACTTTCTCTGGTTGGTCCAGTAGCCTTCATGGTCTCTTGTGTTTCTGTTGAAAATCTTATTCACACATTTGTGTGATCGTCTTGATTATAGACAAATTTATTTTTGCTACTTCTCTACTTTTAGTTTATTTCAAACCCATGGTTCCATCATCAGGTTGCATAAAACCAAACCATCTTGAATGACAGGAATCAGAAACCGGGCTTTAGCGCAAAGGAAACCAGGGCTATAAAGAATCTTGCGTGATAAAGAGACCCAGCTAAGGCATGTGGCTGTTAGGGGCACTGATCATGGAGATCAATTTGACCATTAAGTTCCAGAGCAGAAGGCTAAACTGGGGAGGTGAGGGCCAGTCACAAGGACCTGAGTTTAGTGTCCAGAACTCATGATACAAACAAACAAATAACTAAATAAAATAAAAGGCAGGCAGGTAGTGCACACTTGTAATCCCCAAGCTAGGGAGGTGGAGACAGGCAGATCCCTGGGGCTTGCTGGCTACCCAACCTGGCCTGTTTAGTGAATTCCAGGCCAGGGAGAAACCCTGTCTCAAAAATAATAAAATAAAATAAAATAAAATAAAATAAAATAAAATTATAAAAAAGTGGATGGCACCTGAGGAATGACAGAGACTGTCCCTTGGCTCCATACATGCCCATACACACACAAAGGAAATGCAGACAGGAATGTTGTTTCACTGTTTGAAGGCAAATGCCCAGGAGACTGTAAAGTGGGGTGGGAAACGGTGCTTTTTAAGAGTAGGACATAGGGAGGGGATATGGAGGGGGAAGGAGGGAGGGGATGTGGAGGGGGAAGGAGGGAGGGGATGTGGAGGGGGAAGGAGGGAGGGGATGTGGAGAGGGAAGGAGGGAGGGGATATGGAGGGGGAAGGAGGGAGGGGATGTGGAGGGGGAAGGAGGGAGGGGATGTGGAGGGGAGAGGGTTTGTCTAGGGAGTACAGGCCCCAGGTTGGATTCCCAGCACTGGGGGGAAGGTAGGGAGTAGTGGGAAGAAGAATTATGGCCTGCAGGGCTGATACCTTATAGTAAGTCTTGGTAAACTATATGTTTCAATTATACAGATGATAACTTGATAAAACTGGAAATAAATAGGTGTAGCCATGGCTGAGCCAGGGCTCTCAGATTCTGGCCTACCCTAACTACGGGGTCCCACTTACTCTCTGCTTCTGCCCTGGGTCTGCTCTCCTGCCATTTTTTTTTCCTGAGAGATCACCTGGGAAACAAGAGATTTAAGATCTGCTACCTGGAAGAGCCTTTCATCTGAGTTGACAATAACTGTTTACCTTGGCCTAGAATCCTAAACTGGAAAGCGTTTCTGTTCCGAATTCCTCCACTGATGTTTTCCTAAGAAATCTGGACAGGCTCTGACCTTGGTTCTTTTACTGAACTTTTGTTTTTCACTGTGGGATGTTTCCTTTGGAGCTAGTACTCTGAAATAACCCTGACAGGGCTTAGTGGAGGTCTGTTTTCTTTTTTAATTGTGACTCTCAATAGGACATTTAAAAAGCTATTTATTATTTTCCTATTATTTTGTCTACTATTTTATTGAGATGCTTAGGTTTTGTTTTTTGTTTTGTTTTGTTTTACTGAGACATGGTTTCTCTGTGCAGCCCTGGCTGTCTTGGAACTCATGGAGATCCATTTGCCTCTGCCTCCTGAGTGCTGGGATTAAAGGCATGGGCCACCACTGCCCAGCATTTTTTTTTTTTTTTCTCTGTAACAGAGGTGAGGAATTAGCTCCAGGGCCTCAGGCATGCCCATCAAATACTCTACCAAGGACTTGTACTCCCATCTTGGAACTCCTGCATCTCTAATCTATGAGGCTTTTCTTCATTTTCCTGCTCCTACTTCCCAGGTGTGGAGATCCCAGGCGTGCTCCTGGAAGCGTGCCTGGTTTTCCTCGCTTCTCTCCAGAGTCCATCAATATGTGTCCTGATTCCAGCCTCCCAGATCTCATCAACACCCCAGAGGATGGGCCCTCGAGCAGCCTCAGAAGTGAGATCTTTCAGCCTTTCTCCCATTTTATTTCCGCCCAACACTCCCTGTCCCCTACAGTGAACCGCAAACCAGAATCCTTCTCCCCTAAGGCCAGTGGCAAGAGCTAGAACTGCTTACCTCAAAGCAAGCCATAAAACCTAGAACCATTCTCTTCCTTCGCCCATAAAATCCCACTCCCCAGGACCCTCCCATGCCAGATAGGGAGGATTGCTTCACAGAAAAGCCTGGAGGAATCTGGACAGACAGGCCTGGCAGGCTTTCCCAGGAAGCTATACCAGGAGAGCATGAACAATGACCTCACGCCTTTATGTTCAGTCACGTTCTGTTCTGCACACCTGTCCATTTGTCACCGTACCCAGGCACAGGGATAGACAGTTTCCCTTGAGTCTATTTCTGAAGGCTTTTGGGCCACATTAAACTTCTGCTCAACAAACTTACACTTTTCTCTGGCTCTTTGGGACCCAATGTGGTGAGACAGGCCTTTACACATACACAAAGCTCTCAATACTAGGAAAGCTCAGCTTGGTGCCTGAATTTCCCACATGTCTAAGAGCAGCCTGAGCTCCTTGTCACCAGAGGGGGAGGGGGAGTGTCCTCCCGGTCCTACACAAGCTTCCCTTCTGTGAGCAGAAGACACCAAAAGCAGTTTGGAGAGGTAACAGTCTCTCCACCTCCATTTACGCTTCACTGTCTGTAGCTGCCAGGCATCAATCTTCTTTCCACCTCCGGGTCCTTGCTGCCCAGCTCAGTCACAGTGTCTTCTTGAGAAAAGCGGGTGAGTAAGTGCTGGAGATGTAGCTCAGTTGGTACAGGGCTTGCCTTGAGAGCGCTACACCTGAGACACCTGAGTTTGAATCCCTGGAACACATGTAGTAAAATAAGCCAGATGTGGATGGTCCTGAGGAATGGCTCAGTGGGTAAAAACACCTGCCTCACATGTTTGGGTTTCATCTCCTCAACCCACAGAGGAAGCAGAGAACCAGCTCCTGAAAGTTGTCCTCTGACCTCCACATGTGTGCTACAGCACCTGTGAGCCTATGTTCACACCTATCACAAACACAAATAATGAATAAAATTAAAAGCCAGGCACCGTAGTGCACCTGTGCAGTCAGGGCTGCTTAGGGCAGAAATAGGCACACCTCCGACCAGCCAGCCTAGTTGAACTGTCAAGCTCCAAGTCTATGAGACCCTGTTTCACAAAAAGGTGGAAAGCTCCTGAGGAATAGCACTTGAGCTTGACTTTCTGGCCTCCACATGCTTGTGCAATACTCACCCCCCATCCCAACACTCACACTCAAAAGCAGGGACATATTGCCTCCTCAGCTGCACCATAGTCAGTATGAGGAAAATTGGTGAGCAATGACACAAGTCTACCAAGAACACTCTTTGATCTTTGGCAGAGGCCTGGATTGGAAGCACCCTGGAGACACTTTCTCCTAAGGCCTCCCTCCTTTCCTAGAGGGCCAGTGGTGAGGGCTCACAAACTTCCCCTCCAGCGGAGAAGACTTTTGTGTTCACAAAATCGAAAGCAACTTTAAACTCAGTGAGATCAAAACACCTGGTTGAAAACAGCACAGAAACTAAATTCTCACCTCAGCAACTATTACAAGTTAAACCAGAGAGAAGTTCCCTCGACCTACAGGCAGGCAGAGGGTTAGAACAGCAACTCTCCACACAACCAGGGAAGGTGTGAGACACTGTGGAGTGTGCTTAAGCCTGAGACCCAAGGAATGTCTGCTCCACACCTCTCTTCTGCCTCCCCTGCACCCCACTTCCTTCTATTTTTGTAAGCTACAGAGGAACAGGAAGAGGTCTTTTTGACTTCGTGTTTTCAAGCACTATGGGTCTGCCTGTGTTCTAGAAGCTGATGACAGTGAATGTCTCCAAGACGGAATGTGACCCTAGGCAAGGGTGTCACAGGGTGTCAATGAGGGTCTGATCTTCACCTTCAGCATCTCCCTCAAGGTGATGCAAGGAGCTTGGCCTCAATTGATAGGACTCACAGGTCCAAGCTTAAAAATGACCCCAAGATTCTTTAATCATTGAAAGAGATAGCAGAGCCATATTCAAGTGTGCAAAGGTGGCCACAGTTCCAGCCTGCCCACTGCAACTGTCCTTTGATACAGATGTGTGCTGCTGGCTTTCCCTTGCAGAGTCCAGTAAAACCCTTGGGGACACATAGATCAGGTAGTGCCAAAATTGATGAATCTGGTGGCTGTGGTCAAGTTCATTGCTCAGTGGTTTGAAAAGGGACAGTTTAGAATGGGCCTCTCCATGCCGGTAGCAAATGGAGCAAATGTAGACAGCTTCCAGCTCAAATGCGTCTGCCTCTGAGCTGCTGCTGACCTTGTTTGCTCTTTTCTCATCTCTAGTAACCACTTCTGGTCTCTTCTCTGTTTCTTATTCTTTCCCTTAGCTTCCAGCTAATGTTTTTCTTTTCTTTTCAAAATTTTATTCATTTATTTATTTTGGAGGTGGCATGTGTGGGCTGTGTGTGTGTGTGTGTGTGTGTGTGTGTGTGTGTGTGTGTGTGTAGGTCAGAGGACAACCTGCTGGACTGGTTCTCTCCTTCCATCATGTGGATTCCAGGGACCAAACACAAGTGCTGAGTCCTGGAAGCTGGCGCCTTTCTTCATCTGCTGAGCCATCTCACCAGCCCCTACTTTGGCTTTTTCTCTCACTGGATTAGTTTTACCCTGCGTTTGATATATTTCAAGAAGAAAAGCACAGTTATAATTTGAATTTCAGATACACATACTATTTTAATGTAAATGAGTCCCACATGATCTCCCATGTTAGCATATACTTAAAGACAAAATGTCATCATTTAGTTGAGATTCCAGCATGCAGGCTTGTACAAATATATTCACTTTTTCTGAAATCCAGATGTGACTGAGAGTACTTATTTTGTCTGGTGATGCTTTTTATTTCTCTCTCTTCCTCTCATTGTTTTGAACATTTTCCTGATAATGATCCTTGTTTTGAATCAAAGGAAGATTTAGAAATTGTCACTAGCAGGTCAGTTCTCATTTTGACCTACCGCAAAGGGTTCCTAGTGAACTCAGGAGCTGTCACTGGCTAGCAGTGGGTGAGCACCATTTGTTTGCTCTGTTCCTTCTCAGGGAGTAAGCAGCAGGCTGGAAGAGACTTATGGACACTCACAACTTGCTATCTAGAAGTGGTAAGGTTGGAAGCCAACACTTAAGCGCATGAACTCTACTTTTCAAGAGGACGAAGGGATTGTCTTCTAAACTGAGAGGACCTCAAGTCAGCAAACAAGTATTTTGTGAATGAATGTTACATGTATAAACAACAGACCAAGGGACTGCTTAAAACAAAGCTTTAAGACCATGACTCCCACCTCCACCATGTTCTAATTCCTCTGAAGAACACACACATTGACAACAATATTTGTCAAATGGGCAGGGCAGTATAAAATTTAAACTAATACATTATACAGAACTGAACAGAGCCTACAATAGCTCATCTGTTTCCCGCTTTGAAAATGTTTTTTAAGTTTAAAGACTTATATAGCCCAAACCCAGACACCCAACTGCTCCTGGAATGAGCAAATGAGCCTTTTGCATTTTGCCTTTTATCAACAGGATTTCATACATTTTCACATCCTCATGTCTCTGAAATTAGATGCCTTTCAAAGTTAATGTTATTTTATGACAGCTTTCTTCCAGAGTGACACATAAGATCATAGAAAGTTTTAAAATCAATATTTTTTTAAAATCAATAGTTTAGGTATGACAAAACTGAGTGATGCTAATATTTTTCAAATCTTTTTGCTAATATTTTTGTTCAATATACAAGACATGTGTTTCATTGGGACACAGTTTATACATATTTATCATTATACTTCAATTTCATTTGTGTTCCCCTTGTCCTTCCTCTTCCCCTCTGGCTGGCCCCTTCCTTTCCCTTAATAGTCCTTTCGTGACACGGGTGCTCCATAGCTGCTCCGTGACCCCTCCCCTCCCTTTGGACATCTTCTCTCCTGGCAGTCTCCCTTCTGCTTGTGTGTTTTACTGTGTGTGTGTGTGTGTGTGTGTGTGTGTGTGTGTGTGTGTGAGAGAGAGAGAGAGAGAGAGAGAGAGAGAGAGAGAGAGAGAGAGAGAGAGAGAGAGAGAGAGAGAGGGAGAGAGAGAGAGGATGGGAGGGAGGGAGGGAGAGGGAGAGGGAGAGCTGTAACCGCAGCATTAGAAAGTCTGAGCCAGGATGATTGAGTGAAATGTTGCTGTATTAGTTTGCTTTCTATTACCATGACCAAAAACAAGTTTAGGGAAAGAAGGGTTAACTTGGCTTACCCATTTCACAGATCATCACTGAGGGAAGCCAAGAGAGGAATTCAAGCAGGGCAGGAAGCTGGAGGCAAGAATCAAAACAGAGACCATGGAGAAAGGCTGCTTCCTGACTTGTTCTCACACGGTTTGCTAGGCTTGTTTTCCTAGATGATCCAGGACCACCTGCCTGGGGCAGCCCCACCCACAGTGGTCTGAACCCTCAAACATCAATCATTAATCGAGAGAATGCTCCACCGACTTGACAACAGGCTAGTCTTATGAAGGTGAATCCTCAATCAACACTCCCTCGGCCTGGACAACTCTAACTTGTTTCAAATTGACAAAAGAGTAACCAGCCCAGCCAGCTACATAGTGAGATGTTATTTGAAAAGACAAACAAGCAAACAGAGCTTGTTGTTGTATCCACCATGTCATATTCTACTACACGTTTAAGGTATGATTAAATTGTCCTCCTTACTAATGGACATTTAAGTTGCTTCCAATTCGTTCTGACCTATAGTTTAGAAATGGAATTTCCAAAGCTCAGGGTGGTAGGACACATACGTAACCTGAGATACTTGGGAAGCTGAGGCAGGAAAATCTGGAGCTCAAGATTGGCCTGGGCAATATAATTAGATCACATCTCACAGGACAAAAAACAAAACAAAACAAAACAAAATAAAGAATTTCAAGTAGGGCACCATAGTGCCTGGCTACAATACCAGCACTTGAGAGACTCCAGGATCCTGACTTCAAGGTTATCTAGACTGCACACTGATATCTCAAAAATATAAAACACATAATTTCTAGGATGTAGAGTATGCATATTTAAACTCGGTCTGTAGTTCAATGAAGCCTGCATTTATCGTTGCCTTAAGCTTTCTAACTGAAATTTGGGTTTGTTATGTGTCAAAGTGGGGTTTTTGGTTCCTCAGAGGAAAGCCCTTTCTAGCTGACTGACACCCACTTCTTTACCAGAGATCATAGGAACACCAAAAGTTATTCTTTGTAAATGTCACCTTTGAGATTTTCTGAGACAGTTTGTGAGGCATTAGTCAACCCAACCAGCTTCACTTCTTCAACCTTGTGTTTTCAAAGACTCT
This sequence comes from Onychomys torridus, assembly GCF_903995425.1. NCBI lineage: Eukaryota > Metazoa > Chordata > Mammalia > Rodentia > Cricetidae > Onychomys > Onychomys torridus. The sequence continues at coordinate 110,703,096 of NC_050449.1, read as the reverse complement.
CTGTGCTTGAAATGCCACACAAGCCCACAAAGGCTCACCTATCAATCACCCGGGTTGGAGAGATGAGATAACATTCGTGTGGCTTTTAAAGAATGACCTGTAACATGTGCCGAGATCCTAAGAGGGGGCACCCCCATCTTGTCAATAGTGCCACAAAGGAGTTTATTCTGAGTAAATCAAATATGTGCACAAAAATGAAGTGACAAGGTATTGACTGTACATAAGTTTATATCAAATAGACATTTAGAAGTCAAGAATGCTGGCAAGGACCTATAATCCTAGCACTTGGCAGGCTGGAAAAGGAAAATCAGAAGTTCAAGATTAGTCTCTGCTACTAGTGAGTTCTGGTTTGAGTCTGACCTGGGGGCTGGAGAGATTGAGAGCACGGATTGTTCTTCCAGAGGACTCAAGTTTAAATCCTAGCACCCACTTGATGGTTTACATCTGTAACGCCAGTTCTAGGGACTCCGACACCCTCTTCTGGCCTTCACAGGCGTGGGTGTAGTACACAGAGTACACATAGGCAAAATACTCATACACAGAAAATAAATAGATAATAATTTTGTAAAAAAAAAAAAGGGGGGTGGGAGTCTAAGTTGGGTTGTACCAGACTGTCTAAAAAACCAAACAAAAACAAGCAATTAAATATATAAAATAAAAAGGAAGAAAATGAGAAATACGCAAAACTGTATAATAGAAATTTATATAAATAGTTCATAGATCAGGGTAGATTTCTTAAAAACAAATCCTCAGAAAGCATTTATAATGTGTGTGTTTTTAGATGAAGGAAATGGAGGTAATAGATAGAAGAATATGACTTCTTTTTTTTATACTTCACTGTTTTCGTTATGGTTGTGTGTATACATGCTGGGGCGGGGGGGCATGAGCCTCAGCATATGTGTGGTGGTCAGAGGACAACCTTTCCTTCCACCTCTGTGTGGGTTCTGAGGGTGGAGCTTGGTCATCAGGCTGACTTGGCAAGCTGCTTTATCTACTGAACCATCTCTCAGACCAAAAATGACTTCTTCAAAAAAAGAGTATTCATGGAGAAGCATCTGAGCAGGAATAATCAGGACACTGGCAGTCAGATGTGCAGTTTATAGGTAACTCAATTTTCTTCCTTTTGTCTGATTATCTAAGTTTTATATTGTAAGCACATATTATTGTCTTTATAACGAACATACTCCGTCAGCACTGTATTCTCCTTCCTCCTCTCTTGCTTGCTTCCATCTCTCTATCTCCAGCCTTCACTGTTATCATCAGTGAACAGGGCATTCACTTGATTGAGGCGTGAACCTCTGCTACTGTGAGCTTCTATCAGCTTTCAGAGGCGGATGCTGTGACAGTAGAGGGCTCCTTACAGCCCAGGACACCCATATTCACATACTCTTCTTCCTGAAAAAGAAAATGTTGCTTGTTCAAGACTACTCCTCATAAAAACCACTTTCCATTACGTTACCCCATAGGAAGTGAGCCAGGATTTAGGATTGGAGACCCTCCAATCTGAAATCATTGATTCTAGGGTCCACAAACTCCCAGAGTTTAGTTAAGGAAGGAAGCTTAGAAAAATAAATGAATAAGGCCATGTGTGATGACTCACATCTGTAATCCCAGAACTCCTGAGGGAGGAGTGTGAGTTCAAAGCCAGCCTGGGCTACAAGCGTGAGCCCCTGTCTCAAAAACTGTCAATAGATGAGTGGATAAAGAAAATGTAACATGTGCACACACACACACACACACACACGACATGGAAACAGACCAAACAGATAAGGAAACCATAGGCAGGATAGAATAGGATGAGGAGACTTGGAAGCAAACCGAACTCTGGTGAATACAGTTAAATACATGATCTGAAAGACATGGCTTATGAACTCAATACTATGTACAATGAATATGTGCCAATTTAAAAAAAAGCAAAACCTAAGAAATAATAATAACAAAACCCCAGTCCAACCTGGATGAGTTCAGAGTTTGAAGATTTCCCTGAGGCACCCAGCTAATTGCTAGGATGCCATGCCAGGCTCTTGCTTCTGGCTCTGTGACTGTGAGGTACATATCTCTTGTGTGAAACTCAAGCACTTGAAATGAGGCAGAGCCTCGCAGGAACTCTAGGGACCAGAAGGCAGAGTTGATCAAGGCCCATGCAGAGGTTAGAGAAGGGTCCTGCCTGCTGTGGCTGTTCCCTCTGCATTCCAACCAAACAATAGCTCTGGAAGTGGTGTGAATGACACCCCACCCCCACAATTAACCTCAAAGAGGTGTTAATTTCACAGTCAAACTGAGGACCATTTAAATTCAGGCAGTGTCGGGAAAACAACCATTTATTTGGAACCAAAAGAACAATTTGTCTCTTTTCTTGTGCATGGCCTGCCCATTAATTTTCCCAGAATAAAACATCTCCAAACAGATTCTCCTGGAACATTCAACCCAGTCAAGGCTCTTTAACCAGAAGAAAAGATGCTTCCTCCCTCTTCGGTGAAGACAATGGGAAGAATGGAAGAATGCCTCCAAGGAGTGCCGTTTCTGGAGCAAAATCAAAGTGTTTCTCCTCAGACTCGGTGACACCTGTCGAGTGGGGATACTATTGCTCTCACATTGCTCATTTATTGTTTGGTTTGGGCTGTTCCTTTCCCTTGTGTTGTGGTTTCAGCCTCAGGTGTGGCTGCCACTGGACTGTTCTCCAGTGGACAGGACATGGGGAGGTAGAGAGGTTCTATCTACCCCAGAACATTTAACTGCGGTCCTTGAGATCTACCCACTAGATGATAGTACATATATCCCTTTCCCAACCCCACTTACCACAACTCAGACTGTCTCCAGAAGTTGCAAATCACCTCTGGTGGGAGTCTAATCCCAACAAATATGTCACCTTTAAAAGCAATACCATCCTAACCCTCAAAGGCCCTCTAAAGCCCTTCCTAGAGTTAGGTCCACGCTTCATGGTTATGGATTCCTGACCTTCACAGCAGGCTGCTGCACCATCTACAATAAGGAAAGGAAAAAGAAAAGCCCCAAAAATATTGATCTACTTGGGAAACCACGGTGATAAGGACCAAGTAGATTTTTCCATTCCACTCCATCTTGACTAGTACTTTTGTATTTCATTCACACAGACCCGTGTGACCTAAACACATTTCCATTTTTGCCAAGGGTCTTGTATAATAGCAACACTTCTATGAATTGTAGCCTACTGTATGCCAGGCTCTGGTTGTCATGACAACTCAAGTGAATATTTGCTGTCCCAGTGTCACTAGAATCTAGTTTATCAATATACCTCCCAAGGCTTTTCACAGTGACCAGGGAATATGCTTGAAATGAATCTACTGAGTGTCACTCACTGGTAGACTGCCTGACATGCACAGTCTTAGGGTCATTCACCAACACTACATAAAACAAGTGTGGTTACACTTACCTGTAGTCCTACAGTTCCTGTTACTAGTCACTTTGAGCTAAGACTGAGGTTCAGGAGACCCTGTACCTACTTATAAGACATTAAATAAGATAATTAACTACAAATACAATGAATTAATGATTGAAGTAAATTTTACTACAGGAGATCATTGACTTCTTTTTTTTTTAAACCCCAGATAAGTTTATTAGGGTGCACAATATTTTGGGGAACACAATACCACCACAGTAGCTAACAAGGCCTTAGGTACTAGGACACTGGAGCTAAATTAGAATGTGTTTATCCAACATGCTAAGAGCATCTCTCTGTGACCCCAGTCAGTTCTCCTGCTCCACTGAAGGGAATCTGGGGCCAAGGAGCCTTTGTCTGATATCATCTAGTAGAATGTCACCTTTCTGTGCTGATGGCTTTAGCTGTGGAAAGCAGTGTTTGCATGCACACATTAATGTCATTTATGGCTGTAGTGGGTTACAAATGGATCAGCAGTGTTATGTTCCTATGAGAAAACCTAAGGGAGAACCCATCTCTTGCCTTTTCTAGCTTCTCAGAGTTACTTGGGATACTTGGCTGATGACCCACACCAGTGTGACCTCTTTCTTTCACACTCTCAATTCTGCTTTTCTTTTTTTAAATTATCTATTTTTAGTTTATGTGCATTGGTGTTTTTGCCTGCATGTATGTCTGTGTGAAGGTGTTGGATTGATGGAACTGGAGCTACTGACTGTTGAGAGCTGCCATGTGGGTGCTGGGAATTGAACCTTGAATCTCTGGAAGAGTAGCCAGTGTTTTTTAAAAATTAATTAATTAATTAATTAGGTTTTTAGAGACAGGGTTTCTTTGGGTAGTTTTGATGCCTGTCCTGGATCTCGCTCTGTAGACCAGGCTGGCCTCGAACTCACAGAGATCCACCTCCCTCTACCTCCTGAGTGCTGGCACAGCCAGTGCTTCTAAGCACTGAGCCAGACCCCTGACTTCTTAATTTTACAATTCAAACCTTTAGAAAATCATGTTTTTCTTGATTTTCCAAATTTATTTAAAATATATTTGTTTCTCACTGCTTGTCTGTCTACTGCTGGGGTCCAAGACACTATGTTCTGTCACTTGGATAGCTGGGCGATTCTTCAATCTGGTCTCTATGTTTCTGTCTTCATTTTACCCCTTGAGGCACAAAACAGGCCAGACAATTCCACGCACCACCTCTCAATGCTTTCCCATGACCCTTTGGTGGCTTACACAGTTCTCTGAATTCTTCCCCTTGCTTGCTCAGTTCCTTCTGCATTCCACTTGTCTTACTGATCTCAGAAACCACTCAGTTTTATGACTCTGAAATGTCCCCATAGTCTCACGTTCTGAGAGCTTGGTCCCCAGCTGGTGGCACTATTTTCAAGGCTCTGGAGCCTTTAGGAAGTGAAATGGTAGAAGCAGATCACTAGGGATGGGGCCTTTGAAAGTTATTGACTTCTGCTCTGCCTCTGTCTGTGGTGTAACGTTTATGTTCCTACCTCTTCACTTCATCTTCCCTGCCATGGAGAGCTGTGATCCTCTGAGACCATGAGCCAAGCTGATCTCTCCTCCATGAGTTGTTTCTGCCAGGCATTTTACCACAGACACTTCAGGAGGAGCTTCACATCAAGCACACTCTCACGTCAGAGCTTCAGACTTGCTGTCCCCTCTGAGCAGTGGTCCCTTCACAGAGGTCTCTGCACAACCCACTGTTATAAAGATTCTTTCAGATCTTTGTTCCAATGTTATCCTCCCAATGGGAGCTCCTCTAGCTGCTCTACAGCTGCAGCTTTCATGTGTACATTGCTTCTAAATTTCCCCTTATTGCATTCCTTGCCTGCTACACTTGAAAGTAGACTTCATGAGGGAAGGGGTTCCATCTACTCTGCTTGTTGCCAAGTCTCTAAAGACTAGAATGAGCAGAGGGTAGTGTCCTGGTTTTTATTGTTAACAGAATGAATGAATGAATGAATGAATGAATGAATGAGGACATAGAGATACCTAACAGAAGAACTAGGAATCTAATCCAGGTAAGCAGTCTCTAGCCCTATTCTTTAAATGAACCTAAATTTGGGTGTGTATTAGAACCACGTAGGTTGTGCTGGTCAGAATGTAGGTCCTTGGACTTCACACTGGACCTAAAATATATCGTAACATATAAGAAGAGTGTTTGGGAGATGGCACTAAAAATCCCCTAGACCCCACCTTAGACAAAGAAGTACTGGCAACTAAAGACTGCCTAGAGAGGCCTGGCACTTAATCTTAGCACTTGGGAGGCAGAGGCAGATGGATCTCTGAGTTCGAGGCCAGCCTGGTCTACAAAGTGAGTTCCAGGACAGCCAAGGACTCAAAAGAGAAACCCTGTCTTGAAAAACTGAAAAAAAAAAAAAAAAGACTGACAAGAGAGAGAGACAGAGACAGAGAGACAGAGAGAGACAGAGAGACAGAGACAGAGACAGAGAGACAGAGACAGACAGAGAGACAGAGAGACAGAGACACACAGAGAGAGACACACACACACACACACAGAGAGAGACAGAGATAGAGAGACAGAGAGACAGAGACAGAGACAGAGAGACAGAGACAGACAGAGAGACAGAGAGACAGAGAGAGAGAGAGAGAGAGAGAGAGAATTAGTCTTTTCCATGGATAAGCCCCTAGTTGGTTATCCAGTACCAAATAGGCAGCCCTGAAATAAAACTAAATGGACTCAGCAGTTTGTATTTCCATCTTTGTTTTTAAATGTTTGTTACATATAGATATCTATGTAACAATAATAATCAAAGAAAAAGAGACCATGAGTTTGAGGAGTAAGGGAGGAGGAAAGGACACAGGAAGGGTTAGAGGGAGGGAAGGAAAGGGAGAAAACGATGTAATTATATTTTAGTTAAATTTTTTTTTTTTAATGTGGAGCTGAGGATCGAACCCAGGGCCTTGTGCTTGCTAGGCAAGTGCTCAACCACTGAGCTAAATCCCCAACCCCTAATTAAATTTTAAGAAATCCCAAGAAAGTCCAATCTAGCTTGTATGGTAGCCTCAAAGTTCTATCGGGATGGCTTAGTGGGTAAAGGTGCTTGCTGTCAAGTCTGAGGCCTTACGTTTAATTCCCAGTATTTGCATAGTGAAAGGAGAGAACCATTTCCCGACTTGTACTCATTCTCTGTGTAATATGCACACACACACACACACACACACACACACACACACACACACACACACACCAAGACTATCAGTGGGAACTTAGGTGTGACCCAGGAGTCTCCTGCATTCAAACATATTTATTTAAAGTCCAGAATCTGAAGCCAGGCTCTCAGGCTGGGGATCCTAAACGTATTACCCATGAGCCCTGCTCCTTGCTTTTATTCTTCCCTTCCTTCCTTTCTTTGGTCACACATTGTGTGCATGAAGGACCCCAGTGTCTAACTGTGCTGCACAGTCCCACATGTCCCCTGCTGTAGGACTTCTGTCATGTTACCTGTCATTTCCTCAGTTTATAAACTGGGACTAGGAGTCCATAACCTGTAGGATTGCTGCAAAGAAGAAACAGACTTTGATTATGCGATTACCAGAACAGCATCTGGTATGCAAGAGCCATTAGTGATTGTCAGCCATTATTATTGTTACGGCCACTCACTTTAGTCTCCTTTCTGAAATCCATGGGACCCTAGTCTCAGTTTCTGTAGGAGTAGCTCTTGGACATTTAAATTGAGCATGTCTCTGAGTCCAGTGCACACAGGGGTTCAGACAGCTCTGTTTCACTCTGCCCTATGGAGAGTCAAAGTCCATCTTCTGTAGTCTCGGTAAACACTGAGAGGAGTTAGTGACGTGGCTCTTGGAGAACCACAGACGATTCCTCCTGACTAGTCATCACCTCTCCAAGTCTGCAGAGGCAATAAGGTCAGAGGCAATCTAGCCCAAACGTTTGGTTTTATAACAGCAAGAACCTAATAGATGTGGATCTGTTTGTCCAGTATGAGAACTGGAAATTGAGATTTTTTTTTAAGACAGAGTCTCACACTATAGCCATGGTTGTCCTGGAATTCAGTATGTAGACCAGGCTGGCCTTGAACTTACAGAGATCTGCCTGCCTCCCAGGTCTGGAACTAAAACACTATGAGCCACACTTCATCCTGGACATTGGGATTTGTAAAAGCACAATGTGATAACCTCTGCCTTCATCACAGGCATACTTTGTCCTCTAGGAGCACTGAATTAGAAAATGGAGTCATGAAGCCAGGCTTGGGCTTCAAACTCCTTCTTCTTGTTCACAGGGAATGAATGTCCAAATCAGGGATGATTTTCCATTATCATTTAGAAAAGAAATTCTACCATTTATAATTACAGAAAAGCAGACACATTTTTACATCAACATGAATATGTGCATGTTATCTCACCTCTAGCATCACAGGTTTTACCTAATAAAGGAGGAAGTTAAACTTGAAAATCGAAAAAAAGGGAAAAATCTTTACCTGTCACACTGATAGCAAAACGCAGCGGTGGTCTTCATTTAGTGACATGCATTTCCAACACTATGCACATGTTTTCTTTTTTTTTTTTCTGTTGACTTTCTTCTCGTGCTGGCATTTCATTTGCAGATCTACCAAAGAGGATGGCTGCATTTAGACCTGTGGTGTTTTTGTTGTTTTGTTTGCCCAACTGCAATCACTGTCTAGTGTTCTTCCCTTTCCAAGCATGTTTTATACAGAGGATGACTGACGTCTCAGATCCATCCCATTAACTGTCTGGCACTTCAGCTTGCAGAGATAACCTGTAGCCTGCCCCCCCTCCCCTTGTCAAGATTACATGAGATAATGAAGACAGAGGCTTTGAAAAGGAGAAGGGAGCTAGAACCCCAGGAGACAGGAAACATCTTTCTGAAAACTCCATTTGTTGAGGACTGATGTGCCAGGCTCCAGATAGTTAAACTATTTCACATCTGCTGTTCACAGTAACCTTGCCAACTCCCCACTTGCTGTTTAACGGATGGGAGGCTCTGGTTCAAAAAGATGCAGAGACAAAGTCAAGGTTGCTCTAACAGAACTTAAATAAGTTAATTCATCCTTAGATGAAGTGATGAGTCTCCTAAAGGTGATTTCCTTCAACTGTATCATGTATTCTGACCATGCTCACTCTCATAGACGCCCCTCTTTCTCCTTCTCCCTTCAAACTGGTCTCTTTTCTTCCTCCAGTCTCCCTTCTCTTTCTCTGTCCCCTATACACACACTCTCTCTCACACACACGTCTCTGTGTTTGTGTGTACATATACCTCATAGTTGAAGAATGTAATTGAATTAGGCTGTAAATTGGAGTTTATACATTCGTACATACATGGTCTATGTATTTATACAAACAAGAGAAAATATGCACTATTGGCCTTTCTGTGTTTGGCTTATTTCACTTAATATGACAATCTCAAACTTCATCCTTGTTCCAGAAAATGGCAGTTCCATGTTCTTTATGGCCAACTCTAACTCCACTGTGGAGAAAGGCAGGCCTTAGATACAACCATCCTCAGCACTAAAGCCGCTTCCTCAGGCAGGCAGTGAGAGCCATGTACTAAGTAGGCTTTAGAAAAATGAGCAACATAGGAACATAAAAGGCTGTGGAGCTACAGAAGGGCGGACACTGTTATAAACTGAAGTTGCTCATATTTGAGTGTGGAGCTTATTTTGCAGTTAGATTTCAAATTAAAGTGGTAGCCCATGCTTAAATCATTAGAGCCATTGTCTTGGGAATTGAAGGTAGTAGATCCCAGAGAAACTAGCAGATATCCACCAAGACTTTTCAAAGGTCAAAAGGTTTGACTTTTGCAAACTATAAAGAGACACCAGGCATATGGCTGTAGGATGTACCATAGAGGGGCTCAGCTTAAGTTGGGTACGTGTATGTATGTGTAGCACTCCAAAACACAGCTTTCTAATTGTTAAAGAGGAATACATAGCCTGGGTGTGTAACTTGGTTTGTAGGGTACCTGTTTAGTGTGTACGAGGCTCTGGAACCCCATAAACCTGGGACATATCTGCAGTCTCAGCACTTGGGACTCAGAGGCAGGAGGATTAGTTGTTTGAGGTCATCTTGAGTTCAGGGCCAGCCAGGGTTACTTGAGAATTTGTATTAAAAGAGAGAGGGAGGGAGAGGGGAAGAGGGAAAGAGAGAGAACCCTAGAGCTTTTTCGATGATGATTGTAAATAGCAAAGAGCTACACAAACATAAGACAATTATTGTTATATAAACAAAAGAAGCCCGGTAACTTTTGATCCATAAACCATACTTAGTGCAGCAAAAACAGAAAAAATGCCACTTCAGCAACAGTGACATGCTCTGCTGCCCTTTTCTTCCCCTTTAAAGCACCTGAGTCTCTTTAACTTTTTTCTGACTTCCAGAGCCAGTTTCCTATAGGAGAAAAAAAAATCAGTCATTCATATTAGGGAATGAGTTGACACTTCTGTATGACTGCATTTTGGAACACCACACATGTATGCATGCACACACCCTCATATATGCACACATACAAGTAAGAATTTTTAAAAAGAAAGAACCAGTGCTGTGTGATGTTCTGTATGTTAAATGCGTTGCTCTGATTGGTTAATAAATAAAACACTGATTGGCCAGTAGCCAGGCAGGAAGTACAGACAGGACAAGCAGAGAGGAGAATTCAGGGAAGTGGAAGGCTGAGGCAGTGAGACACTGCCAGCCGCTGCCATGACAACCAACATGTAAAGATACCACTAGTAGGCCACAAACCACGTGGCAACTTATAGATTAATAGAAATGGGTTAATTTAAGGTATAAGAACAGTTAACAAGAAGCCTGTCACAGCCATACAGTTTGGAAGCAATATAAGTCTCTGTGCGTTTAGTTTATAAGTGGGCTACGTGACTGTGGGGCTTGGCAGGAGCTGGAGAGAAACTCTCCAGCTACAAACCAAGGCACTGGAGAGATGGATCAGCAGTTTAGGGCACTTGCTCTTGCAGGGGACCTGGGTTTGATCCTCAGCCATTGCATGGCAGTTCACGACCATCAGTAAGCCAGGCAGACAGGTGGTGTACAGGCATACATGCAAATGGAACACTTATAACACGTAACCTAAATAAATCTTATAAAAAGAGAAGGAAGCCAGATCGCAAATGAATAACCTAATTATTCCACAAAGAGCTAGCAGTGGCTCTCAGCATGTGGGTCACAACTCCTTTTAGGGGTTCAAACAACCCTTTTACAGGGGTCACACATCAGACATCCTGCATAGCAGATATTTACATTATGATTTGTAACAGTAGCAAAATTTCAGTTATAAAGTAGCAATGAAATAATGTTATGGTTGGGGTCACCACAACATGAGGAACCTTGTTATAGGGTTGCAGCGTTAAGAAATGAAGCAGAGGATGGAAAACAACAAAGAGAACCAGAAGTGGATACTTGGAAAGGATGAACAAAAGTTCTGCTTAGATGGAGACAAAAAGAGATGACTCAAGGTGCTGAGATCAGAAGTGAAAGTGGGGCAGTACTACCGACCTTACAGAAGAAACAATGTCTCAAACAGAAAATGTGAGCTGTTGTATCAGGAGAAGAAATCCACAAGTTCTTAGAAACACACAAATGACCTGAACTGAAGATACAGAAAATCAAATGAACACGGGCTGGAGAGAGGGCTCAGTGGTTAAAAAGCACTGGCTGTTTGTTCTTCCAAAGGTTCAGTTCTGAGCACCCACATGGCAGCTCACAATTGTCTATAACTGCAGTTCCAAGGGATCTGACACCCTCACAAAGACATACATGCAAGCAAAAACACCAAATGCAATAAAATAAAAAGAGACATAAATAAAAAAAATTATCTTAAAAAAAATCGAATTAACCAACTCAAGGAAAAATGCTGTGGTTTAGCTATGAGGTATGTCCCCTCCCCCAAATGTAAAAGGAATAGCAAGTGAGAAGTGGGCAAAAGACCTGAACAGATGTTTCCACCCCAAAGTTATACAAATGGCCAGAAAACAGAAGAAAAGTGGTCAGCATGCCTAGTTGTTAGGGAAATGGAATGTTGAAACTACATAAGAGACCATGTCAAACTGGACAGTGGCTCTAACTCATAGTAACAAGATGTTCAAGACCCCACACTGTGTGTGAGAGGAGATGGAGAATTTGTAGCTTCAGCCTTCATGCAGAACAAGGTAACAGGGTTACCACATGACCCAGAGAGTCCCCAAAGAAGTGAAAATAAGCGTTCAAATGCTACCTTAGTTTTAGAAAGACTTATTGTAGTGTGTGTGTGTGTGTGTGTGTGTGTGTGTGTGTGTGTGTGTGAGTGCTCTTGTGAGGAGATCAGAAGACAGTTTTGGGGAGTTGGTTCTGCACTTCCACTGTATTGATACAGGATCTTCCCCATCATTTCTACTCCCGGGATGCCCTGCCTGTGTACCCCTCTACTGATTCTCCTGTCTCACATGGGTAACATCCAAGACACAGAATTGTGTCCAGCCACAAAATAAAATGGTATAGTGATCCATACTATGCTGAAGATGAACACTGAAATTATTATAGAAGCTAGACCCAAACCCAGGTGCTCATTGTGGGATTCAATACTATGAAATGTCCACAATAAGTTAATCCAGAAACAGAAATCAAATTTATGTTTTATAGGATGGGGGAGGGGTGGATATTGAGTAATAATTGCTTATTCAATATGGGCCACCTTATGGGGGTGAAGAGAAAGTTCTAAAGTATATGTGACTGTTGAGTAGTGTAAGTAACAATCTTGGAATGTACTCTTTTTAATTTTAATTTTGGTTTTTGGTTTTTCTTTTTTTTCTTTTTTTAAAAGATTTATTTATTATGTATACAGAAGAGGGTGCCAGATCTCATTGCAGATGGTTGTGAGCCACCATGTGGGTGCTGGGAATTGAACTCAGGACCTATGGAAGAGCAGTCAGCATTCTTAACCTCTGAGCCATCTCTCCATATTTTGGGTTTTTCAAGACAGTAGCTGTCCTGGCTAACCTGGAACTAGCTCTGTAGACCAGGCTTACTTCAAACTCAGGGATCCACCTGTCTCTGCCTCCCAAGTGCTGGGATTAAAGGTTGTGTACCACCATGCCCAGTGAGGAATGTCCACTTTAATAAGAGGGAATTCATGCCAGGTGCTGTAAGCCTAGCCAGCTACCTATGGCTGGTGAGGTCATGGAACTTAGGGGAGAGCTGCCACTGTCCTGAATTAGTATAATCCCTAACTGCATTCTCAATACTAATTCTTTTTCTTTTTGTTTTGTTTTTCAAGATAGGGTTTCTCTGTATAACCCTGGCTGTCCTGGAACTCGCTCTGAAGACCAGGCTGGCCTAGAACTCACAGAGACCCACCTCTCTCTGCCTTCTGAGTGCTGGCATTAAAGGTGTGTGCCACCACTGCCTGGACACTAATTCTTATAGCCACAGAATAATGAAGCCCTCACCCCTTATGAAAGAAGCTTCTTTTTGCAGGAGATGTAGAACATCACAGACATTCCCAACTAATTAAAATGCAGAGAGCAATTAACAGACCAGGGGTGCCCATTCCCAATGGACACATTTACAGTCAACCTCTACACCTAAGGCTTAGGAAACCGGGGAGGGAGGAGCAAGTCTGAGAACCAGGCCAGGGTGCCTGCTGTAAGACAGTGTCTTTGACGTGTGACAAGGAAATGGAGTCTATGAAATCCCCCAGATTCTGTTACCTAAACAAGACCTGTACAGTGACACCACCAGTCGACATGTCAATGTGCATGGGCTAATCTCATGGAACCCCACTCCTAGATGAAGAACTATAGGCAATTAATGGCTACCAAGAGAGGGAAAAACCTGTCTTCTCTGGGAACTAAGCACCTGAGAGGTTATCCAAACCCCAGGTGGCTAGCCCTAAATACACATGCATATGAGCAATACTGAATGGACTCAGTAGGCTGTATACACACACACACACACACACACACACACACACACACATGCACACATTGTGTGTGTGTGTATATATGTAACAATAATAAAGAAGTCAATAACTTGAGAGGGAGTTGGGTACACATGGGTCGAGCTGGAGTGGAGAGGGAGAGGGAGGGCTTGAAGGGATATAAATACAGTAGTCATGTATGAAACTCTGAAAAAAATTTAAAAATTAAATTAAAAAAGATTGAAATGCTAAATCTCATATTGCATGTATTTTACTGCCCAACATGGTGAAGCATGCAAAAGTCTATTGAAAGAAATGATTTCTAAAATGTACTAATTATTAAAATTTTTATTTATGTATTTTGTGTGAAGGGTGGTCATTCATGCCATGGTGGACACAGTGTGACTTCTGCAGGCATCCTCCTGAGGCAGCTAACCTTCCCAGGACCCTGAGGGTTTTAGCAGCTCTTCCCTTACAAGCCTCAAAGGCAACTGGTGCTCACTCCACTGCTTCAGCCGTTCAAGCGGAAATTAAAGTACTTGGTAATCTGCTGCATTAAATTTAGCCAGACTCCAGATTCAGAAGCATGAGAAAAATTATTGTTTTCACACGTGTGTTTGGCATGATGGATGAAGGCATGGGAAGGGACAGAGATTATACCAGGGACCATTATGATTGTCAGTGACTCAGCAAAATTTCCCACAGGCAAGTTAGATTTCTGCTAACTTGGTGAAGCCCAATTTGCAGCTTAAACGAATGCAACACTAGAGGACAGTGGGACCGTGCTACACAGCTCCATCTTTTGTTAGACCTCCAAGAGCCGTAACCACAGCTCCGGGCAGCTCTTCGGGCTCCTTTTCTCTGCTTTGCACACAAACTGAGCTGAGCTATTCTGTCTGACACATAGTAGGCTCTTAGAGGTGTGGTGACTGCCCAAAGAAGGTTATGGCATTCTCCCTTTTAATTATATGTATTTTCCCATAGCAATCAAATGTCTCCAGAGAAACCTCCAGTAGGAGAGGTGTGTGTGTGTGTGTGTGTGTGTGTGTGTGTGTGTGTGCGCGCGCGCGCGCTCGGTGTACCCATGTACTCACAGGAGCTCTCGCTTATTTAGAGATTTGTTTTTGGAAGCTGGCTTATGTGTTACAGTGTGTGACAAGTTTGGAAGGCTGCTATGCTCACCACTACACACACCACCAACACACTCTGGTATTTGTGGCAAGTTTGAAGTCTGCAGGGCAGATTGGCAGGCTTGGAACTCAAGAGTTGATGCAATAGTGTTGAGATTTCTTCTTTTCCAGGTTTTTCTCCTATTCCTTCAGTGGATTAGATGAGGCCTACTTGCTTGATTAAAGGTCCACATGTAAAGAATACATTCATATCAGCACGTATAGATTAGCCTTTTACTAAATGCCTGGCTATTATAGCTTAGCCAATACCAGTTAAGCTCCATACCGCTTCATCTGACTAAAAATTAAATAGCCCAGAGGCTGGAGGCCAGCTTTAGTTAGGACTATGGCACACATTGCTGTCATCCACAACCTCTGATGTTTTTGGCTCCAGCCCCTGTTTCCTCTAGAGAAGTTGGTTATCATTTGAAGTTCTTATCTATGTCACTCTTGGTGCAGGATAATTTTCTCCTCCATGAGATATCTATCTCACTCTTTGCCTGGTCCCAAGTTCCACTGCTAGCCTTGTTTCTGGCTACTTGAACAACATGAGATTGTACAGCAGTCTTCTATGCTCTGGCCAACACATTCACATGTATGGGTCAGATTTACAGAGACTTGGACAGTAGGATTCACATCCTAGACACGTGAAAGGAGCACCATAGTCCATAGCTCTACAACACTAGGCAGACATGCATCTTCCAAGTATCAAACAAGCCATTTGTCATCCATCCATCCTTCTATTCATCATCCATCATTGAACCATTTATCTATCCATCCATTTCTGCCTCCAACCATCACTACTTACTAGGGAATCCATGTTTAAAACTTCAGTCTTTGGAGAACATTCAAAAGGAGTGAGTGCCTCTAAGTTGTAGGTTAAAGCACTTTTAGTCACTGACATCTCTGTGAAAGGAAGAACAGCCAAGCCTCTCTGAACTTCAACTGTGAAAAATCCTGGATGGGGTGCTTGAAAGTCAAGTTGCTTGTATCTTTTCTTCCTTCTCCAGCTTGCCTGGTCTCATGCATGTATTTGGTAAACACTAGATTGGATTAGACCCTGGTCATTTGCCATTCGGCTCTTATGGAACTTCCATCTTAAAAAAAAAGAAAAAAGAGTTCTCAACTATAATGTTCTGAAACTCCAGAGACATTTGGCATCTCTAGGTTGAGTCAGAGAAAGATTTCTGTTCTCTTTAAATGGGTATTTACAACACAAGGTGATGAGATGCTGCAGAGTGAAAGGCACAGCACCCCAGCCAGGTGTGTACAATGAATATGGCTGTCTTGGGAGATGTTGGAGTTCCTGCCATGTGATTGCTAGGCATGGTGAATAAAGGGAAAGGAGAAGGATCGAGAAGAGCTTGTAAGCTTTCTGCTTCTGTCCATCAACAAGTCTACCGGGGGGAACTAAGTCCAGCCGGAGATTTACCTGTGAGTTCTTTTCCCTCACTGTGTGAACCCACACATGGTATTCCAGTGGAGCCTCGGTCACTGCTTTTTTAATCTGGTGGGTTGTTCCTGGGTTGATCAGGACTGCAGCTGGCTTGATGAGCTAGGTCATTGCTCCACCCAGAAAGCTGCCTTCTATCTTGTCCCAAGACAGCTTTAGGATGTTTAGAAAACGATGTAGATTTCACTAAGCAAAGAAGAGAAGGATGATGGTGATGATGAGGAGGAGAGAGCACTGAAGGATAAAGGCTACTAGGTGTGAAGGAGTTTGGTCTCTGGATTCCATACAGTGGGAGGAGACAATGGACTTCTAAAAGTTGTTTTCTGACCTTCACATGTGTGCCCACCCCTACCCTCAAATAAATAAAATGAATGGAATAAAGAAAATGTCAAAGGAAAGGGAAAAGTAAGAGCAGGTTGTGTCTACTTTCCTTGAACCTGTCTGTAGGACCCTGCATCCCAGTTACCACTTCCATACTTTTATTTCTATACCATTCATATTTTCTTCACATTTTACATCTTTGAAATTGAGAGTGCTTTCATAAAAGATGGCATCCTAGAGGTTGGAGACAGTGCAGTCAGTAAAGCTCTAGCCTTCCAAGCGTGACGACCTAATTTTTATTCCCAGAACCTAAGCAAAAGCCAGGTGTGGTGGCATGCACTTGAAGCTCCCAGAGCAGGGAGGAGATGAGCAGGTGTCCTGGGCTCCCTGGCCAGCTAGTCCAGCTGAATTGGCAAGTTCTAAGCTAAGTGGGAAATCCCTCCTCCAAATAGGTGGACAGTATTCCTCAGGAAAGACACAAGAGGCTGTCCTCTGTCCTCCACATGCGTCCCGCCCCCTCCCCCCATAATTACACAACACACAGACAGCCATAAACACATACAATAGTGGTAAGTTAGGTGAATGAAATGTGATGATCCCACATCCTAGAACTAAAGTCTTATTTCATTCATTGTTTATCTATTTCGTGTGTTTGGGTCACTTCTGATGGCCCACATTTTAATTGTTTAATTAATGTTGTAAGATTTTTGAGGGGAGGAGAGTGCCTAGTCGTTGCCAGGCACTGCATACATCATTTAATTCTGAGTTATTTTCAGCACACACTGCACTAGGAAGGAAACTGAGGCTCAGGAAGGTCAAGTCACTTGCCTAAGTTCCCACAGTCACCTCAGAGCAGCAGGATCAGAGGCTCATGACAAACTCAGGTCTGCTGCAAGGAGGCGAGGTGGGAGCCTATGTGGTTTTGACAAGGGTGGGCTAAAATTTACCCTGGAAATCTTGACTAAAATGTTTTTGTGGGTCCAGGGCACAGTTGGGTTCACACCTAGGAAACTCTCTGAGGGTAGAGCCACAGCGTGGTTAAATTGGGTGACTCACAAGTGTGAAGGTTCATATTTTAGCACCTGGCAATCAGAGGCAAAATTAAACCACTTAAAAATGAGCAGATGAGAACTCAGAGCCTTTGCAAGGGCTGCAGGCCACAGCATGGATTACACTCTTAATTGCACCGAAAAACTGAATTACTTTCCAATCCACCTTTGATGCAGATTTAAGGAATGTAAGGTGGCACCATTAGGTGGCTAAGGGTTGATCCTGTCTCGGGGTCATAGACTCCTGGAACAACCTTGATTCCAGGGCTTCTGAACATCAGGGCACTTAGGCTGTTTATTGGACAGGTTTAGAACAGGAGCCACCAAGCTCCTGAAAGCTGCAACACGGGTTCTTAGTTCTTTTCTTTCCCTCATCTTCCCATGCCACTGCTTCTCAGCCTGGGGGAGTTCGCAGGTTTCTCAGAACTTTAGTCTAAATTTCAGTATCTGTTGCAGCTCCTCCGGGGATTCTGACAGGGCTAGTGACTACGGACGATTGGAGAGCTGAAAATGGAGGCTCTCTTTGCTGTCCTGCTGGTGGGTGCTTTGGTGGCAGGTCTGGGTTTGCTCTTACCTGCTCACTCTGACCTTTACTCATCCTCGTGGTCCTTTGGATCGACGAAGACAAAATAACAGACACTTGAGTTTCTACCTTTGGACAGTTTGCCAGTCTCTCCCTACATTTCCAGCTGTTTACAGTGAGAACTGACATTTATGCTGTAACCACTGAGGCCGGGCATCATCCACTGTGCCTAGACTCTCCCAGGTTGAAGAAGGACTGGAGAAGGGCTCTCCTGCTAAAGGTGGAGGAAGAGTCTTGTTGCCTGAAGTTAGAAAGAAGATAAATAAGAATTGTATCTACCTTTAAATACAACCACCTAAGCTGGCTTTGGTAGTGTAGGCCTATAATACTAGACATTCAAGGGGTTTAGAGGAGGATATCAAGGTCAAGGCCTGTCGGGACCACAGAGTGAACTCAAGGCCAGTCTGGGCAATTTAGTAAGACCCTGTCTTAAAATAAAAGGTAGGAAATTAACAAATAAATAAAAAGCAAAAAGTTGGGAGATAGCTCAGTGGGAGAGCACTTGGCTCTTATGTGGAGGACCCTAGGTTCAATCCCCAGGATTGCTCAAACAAAGAAACCCAGACTTTAACCATTAATAAGCATCCCCCGCATCACACTACAAGGAAAACCACCTCCAGGCTTTTTTTTTTTTTTTTTTTGTATAGAGCCTGTGACATGACCAGAACCAAGTAACTATCCTAT
Source organism: Onychomys torridus (assembly GCF_903995425.1). Classification (NCBI taxonomy): domain Eukaryota; kingdom Metazoa; phylum Chordata; class Mammalia; order Rodentia; family Cricetidae; genus Onychomys; species Onychomys torridus. The sequence goes on along the minus strand of NC_050449.1, from coordinate 110,684,515 downwards.
TCACGGCTAAAGAAAAGTGTCAGAGAAAGAGCCCTATCCTATTCTCATACTATCACCAGGCCACAGCACAGATCCCAGAACTAGAAGAATTGAATAAGCAAGATCAATTTGACTATCTTTATGGACAGTGCTTACGATATCAGGCTGTGAGAAGGGTGATCACGAGAGCAGAGAAGAGATCTAATGACAGTGGGAAATAGGAGGCTGATGGAACACAGGGCAAGCCAAAGGGGAACTCACAGCCGGAAGGAGCCAGCCTGGGTGAGGGGCTGTAAAGGCAGCAGTAGGAGAGGGGAATGACTGGGACCCGAGACTAACAGCACATAAGACCGAAGACACACTGTGAGCAGCTGCGCATCCTCCAGCCACCATGATGGACTATCTCCACAAGACACAAGCCAAAACCCCTCTTCCTTCCTTAAGTTTCTTCTGTCAGGCTTTCTGTTCCAGTGGTGCATAAAGAAACTAATGCACCTGGCAACTGTTGAGCTCAGTCGGTCACACCATGCAAGCAAAGGCCCAATGTCCGGCATAGGACTTCTCCAATGATGGTTTTCATTACTCCCCAGGCACTAAGATCTGTGGATAGGGATGAGCTAGGTGTGCAGGGTTCCTTTCCATCCTCTGCATGTTCACCAACATCTGTTGGTTTGGGCTTTCCTGAACGTAATGATTTGATTTGGTGAGATAGAATCTCATATAAGTATTTTGACTTAACCAACTGAGCCATTAGCACTCCAAGATGGTGTCACGGTGGAGCTTTGCTTTGCATCTCCTGATGACTAAAGAAATTGATTTTTTTCTTATATTTATTAGCTATTTGCAATTCTGTTCTATTTTCCTTTCTATATTTGCTATCTGTCCATGATGATTTCTAGTCCCACTCTTTGTCCAGAAAACTCCATGTCTTCATTCTTCTTGGGGCTTCCGTAGCTTGGCTCTTGTGAACACAGGCACACCTGTGGAATGCTTGCATTCCTCCAGGGATAGCTGAGCATGGATATGACTAGATCAGAGCTACTAGATAGTAGCTCATTTTTAATCTTTTGGGGGATTTCTATATTGACTTCCATAGTAGCTGGACTGATTTATATACCTAAGAGCAGTACCTGGTCCCCTCCACTGTCCTTACCAGTACTTACTTGTTCTTTTAGTTTATTATCTTAAATATTGCCACCCTGACTGGCGTGTGAAGGATTCTCAATTTCATTCTCTGATGACTAAAGATATTGAAGATTATATATATGTGTGTGTGTGTGTGTGTGTGTGTGTGTGTATACACATATATATGTATATCACTTCTATTTCTTCATTTGAATATAGTGCCTGTTCAGTTAATTTAACCAATTACTTTTGGGTTATTTGTGTTTTAGTTGTTTAATTTATTCATTGTTTATTATTATACACTATGTTTATTATTATTATTTTACTTTTCAAAATGATATTTAAAAAATCTATTTTGTGTGTGTTTTACCTGTGTATGCCTGTTTGTGTATGCAGTGCCCACAGAAGCCAGAAGAGGGCGTCAGATCCTCTAGACCTGGAAAGATGGTGCTGAGCCACTATGTGGGGTAATGGAACCTGAATCTGGGTTTTCTGCAAGAGCAGCCAGTGCTCTTAACTTTTTTTTTTTCCAAGACAGGATTTCTTTGTATAGCCCCAACTGTCCTGCAACTTAACCAGGCTGGCCTCAGACTCACAGAGATCCTCCTGCCTCTGCCTCCCAAGTGCTGGGATTAAAGGTGTGCACCATCACTGCCTGGCTGTTCTTAACTTCTGAGTCATCTTTCCAACCCCTATAATTATTATTTTAAAATTTACTCTGAGAGTTTCATACAAGTATTATGATGAATGAATCTTTCGTTTTCCTCTCCAACTCTCCCCAGACCCCCCACAATATATCTTCTTTCATGTCTTTTTCTTTTAAAATAACATACTGTGTTTAATTAGAGTTGGCTGTGTGTACATGTGGTAGGGGATCATCCACTGAGGCATGGGTAACCCATGCCATGCCCCCCCCCCCATGACTAACCCCCCCCTCCATATACCACCATAAACTTGTGAGTTCTTTTTTTTTTTTTTTTTTTTTACTGGAGCTGAGGACTGAACCCAGGGCTTTGCGCTTGCTAGACAAGCACTGTACCACTGAGCTAAGTCCCCAACCCCAAACTTGTGAGTTTTTAAAAAAATGAAATTGTGTATGTGTGCACGTGTGTGTGCATGTGAATGCAGGCACATGTGGAGTCCTTTGTCACTGAATCATCTCTTAAGAACTCAACTTTTGAGTTCTTTATATATTCTGGATATTAATCCCCCAAGGGATGCATAGCTGGGAATGATTTGTCTCCCATTCTGTGGGCTGCCTCTTCAGCAATTGCTCCATAGGCTATGAAGAACTATATAATTTACAGTGCCTCTTGTCAGTTCTTGTTCATTTCTTAAGCTATTGGTCTGACATCTCCATTTTTGTTAATAATAACAGCTCAGTTATAGGATGTCAAGGGCAGAAGTCCTTCACACCCTTATAAAAATCCAGCTTCTGAGAATGGGGTGCCTGAAAAGCCTGACCCCAGTTGGGGAGGAGCCCCTGGTGCACTTGAGGGCCTATAAATAATGGACACCAATGGAAAAAAAGGCAAGAAGTGTGGGAAGAGTAGTGTCTGGGTTCCAGGGCCCAGTGGACCCACTTGGCAGCCAAGGATAGAAGCAGATTAGGTGTGAGAAATCACTCATCCCTAATACATAGGCTTTGCCGTTGTGAGGAGCGCTCAGCCCCAGCAAGTCACAGATGACAAAATGTGCGGTTTTTTTTCACTTGAGAGGATTTAGCCAGTTGATTAACTACAAAAAGAGGGAGTTTGGTGGGTCAAAGGCTCAGCTTTCACTTCTGGGAATTCTGGTGGAGCTCTCTCAGAGAGCGCTCACATCACAGCTTGGGGGGACTCTCGTGGATAATAGCTCACATCAGAAAACCACAATAAAGGATTTGGCAAGCAGGGACCAGGGCAGGGGTCGGGGGTAAGGAATTGTGGGAAGGCTCTCCTCCTTCCCTCATGGTTAGGGACATTTTTAGAGTTATCATACCGGGTGGGATTTGAAATTGCTTCATAGCTGAGATTGGCAGACTAGGAAATCAGAAGTACACAGTGGTTCTCAACTGTCATGAATTTACCAGGAGACAGATTGAATCATGTATTACCATTAGAAATCACGAACACTTAGCCATTTTCAACCTATAAGAATGACAGTGGCCTATAGTTTATTCTAATAATTTGGATATTAGTTAAAGAGGGCCACCAAAACAAAAGGTTGTGTTTTTGTCATGATATTTTGAGGTTAATTCAACAATCTGCTGAAGAAGCTTTGCTTGTGAGAATCAGAGCTTGTGTTTTCTGACTGTGAGTTCTTGTTTAGTATTTACCCAGTTTTTGAGCTACATGTTGGAGGTGAAGAAGGGGATACAATAAATATTTAGGACTTTTATAAAGACCTCATGTAAGTCTGTGTTGTATTTCAAGTCAGAATCTCTACATATCTCTTTTTTTCTTTTGGAGACAAGGTCTCGTGTAGCCTAGCCTGGTCTTCAACTCACTCTGAAGCCAAGGATGACTTTGAACTTCTGATCCTCTTGATTCCACCTCTCAAATTCCAAGTTTCTAGGCATTCACCATGCCTGGTGCGTGGTAAGCTAGAACTCTATTAACCAGACTTACATCTTTTATGGTTTATTTTTATTCTATATGTATGAATGTTTTACCCACATGTATGTTTATGTGCCACACCAGTGCTTGGGGCCTGCAGAAGCCAGAAGAAGAAATTGGGTTTTCCAGGAACTGGAATCTTGGTGGTTGTGAGCACCCTGTGGGTTCTAGGAGCTAAACCCAGGTCTTTTGCCAATGAGACATCTCTCCAGCCTCTACCTGTGGCTTCTTGAAGATCTGAGCCTCTTCTTTGTCCCCTGACCACACGGTGTCAGACCTCAGATCTTCAGATCCAACATTCTCTCAACTTGTTAGAGAAAACACTCAAGGTATTAGTGGTATCAGCTATTGAGGTGTTCTGACTTCCTACCGTGAGAGTCCCTGGGTAGTCAAGATGGCTGAAGGTGACAAAAATCCCTGTCTTCAGCAAACTGGCTTCCATGGGGTTTGAGCTGAATCTATTTACATTTATTTATTTATTTATTTATTTATTTATTTATTTATTTATTTGTGTGTGTGTGTGTGTGTGTGTGTGTGTGTGTGTGTGTGTGTGTATTCAAGGATGCCTTTGGAGGCCAGGAAACAGTGTTATATTGGGGCTGGAAGTCCAGGTGGTTGTGAGCTGCTTGTGTAGGTGCTGGGAACCAAACCCAGGTCCTCTGGAAGAGAAGGAAGCACTCTAAACTACTGAGCTATCCCTCCAGCCCCTTATTATTCTTTTAAAGTTACTTACTTTATATTGACAAAATCATGTTTTGTATACAAAATATTTTAAAAGATATACTATTTAGAATGGCTAAATAGAGTTAATACAGGGATTTATTGCATATATTTATCATTTCTTGTAAAACTACTTAACTCTATTTTCTTAGTAATTTCCTTCTTTTCTTTTCTTTCTTCCTTTTTTTTTTTTTTTTTGAGACAGGGTCTCACTGTGTAGTCCTGGCTGGTCTGGAACTCCCAATATAGACAAGGCTGGTCTCAAATTCATAAGATCCACCTGCCTCTGCCTCCTGAGTCCTGGTATTAAAGGCATGTGCTACTAAGTGGCTTTTTCTTTTTAATGAAAATTTGTATTACTTTGCATTATGCCTGTGTCAGTATGTATGTGTGGAGATATGTGCATGTGAGTACAAGTCTGATTTGGGTGTTGGGAACTCTATAAGAGCAGAATTGGTAACTGCTGAGCCATCTCTCTAGTCCATCTTTTCTTAGCAATTTTCAAGGATACAGTATGTAGTGATGGTAATCAACTGTGCTGGCTGTGTTATACAACAGATACTTTAAATTTATTCTATATAACTAAAGTTTTATGTCATTTGACTGACAGCTTCTCAGACATTGCCACAGGCTTTGGTAACCACCATTCCACTCTGCCTCTATGAGATCAGTAGCTATTGATGATTCCACACATAAGTAAGTGTAATCATAGGTAATTACACCCTGGCTTCTTTCACTTAACATAATGAGCTCTAGCTTTTCCATTTTGGTGCAAATGGATTTTCATTATTTATTTGAGGCTGGATATTCTGTTGTGTAAACATGCCACCCACTTCTTTACCACTTGCTTAGTCACTGGTGACCACATAGGTTGACTCGGGTCTGACCGTCTGTGAATTATGCTGCCATTAACACAAGAGTGCTGAGGTCTCATTTTCTTTGGTGGTACACCTATTAACAGTAGTGTTAGATTGGAGTGTGGTGGTATTGTGTTACCCAAAATATTGTGCACCCTAATAAACTTATCTGGAGTCAGAGACAGAACATCCACTAGATACATAGGCTAGAAAATGGTGGCACACACGCCTTTAATCCCAGCACTTGGGAGGCAGAGCTAGGCAGATCTCTGTGTATTCAAGGATACAGCCAAGCATGGTGACTCACGCCTTTAATCCCAGGGAGTATGGCAGAAAGCAAAAAGGTATATAAGGTGTGAGGACCAGGAACTAAGTTAGTTAAGCATTTGGCTGGTTAAGCTTTCAGGCTTTTGAGCAGCAGTTCAGCTGGGAGTCATTCTGGATGAGGACTCAGAGGCTTCCAGTCAGAGGAAACATGATCAGCTGAGGAACTGGTGAGGTGAGGTGGCTGTGGTTTGTTCTACTTCTATGGTCTTCCAGCATTCACCACAATACCTGGCTCAGGTTTGATCTTATTAATAAGACCATCTAGGAGAGTGGTTTTAATTTGTTTTAAATTTAGCAGTGCTAAGTTATCTATTCTCCACACCCTCTCTGGGAGGTGTATCTTGTCCTTTTTAGTAATAGCCATTCTAGCAAGTGTGGGGTGATAGGCCGCTGTGGTTTGAACTGGCACTTCCCGAGCATTTGCTCATCTTCCTGTTGACCATTTGTATGGTGACTTCCTCATCCTCTTCTCTCCCCTCTTTCTGCTCCTCCTCTTCCTCTTCTTCCCTCATCCTTCTCCTCCTCCATGAGCCTTCTTATAACTATGCAGCTATTTTATCCATTTTAATTAGATCATTTTCTTATTGACTTGTCTGTGCTCTTTATATATGTTGGATGTTAACCTCTTATGAGCTGTGTGGTTGGCAGATTTCCCCCATTCCTTATGCTGTCTCTTCTCTCAGCTGGTTATTTCCTTTGCTGTGGAGGGGCTTTACAGTTCAATGAGAGTTTATAGTGTCTATTGATTCTTTTGTTGTCTGCACTTTTATATGATATTCAAGAAGCCATTTACAGACTGCTGTCAACAATGATTTTTTTCCTGTTTTCCTCTAACAGCCCTTTGGCTTATGTCTCTATATTTAGACATTTAATCCATTCTGTATTTACTGTAGCTTTGTAATAGGCTCTATAATCAAGTTGCTTTAGTTCTCTAGTTTCAAATTAGTGCATAGATAGTAATAGTGTGGAGGCATTTCCATTACAATTCCACTGAAGTTGTAACTCACATTCAGGACAGCTTCATTGTGCTAAGTCTTGCAATTTAAGAACATGGTACATCTTTCCTTTTATTTAGGTGGGGTTTTTCCATCACTGTTTTATTTTACTTTATTGGTTGTTCTTTGGAGACAAGGTCTGTAATCCTGGCTGACCTGGAACTCACTGTACAGAACAGACTGACCTTGAGATCAGTCTTCCTTCCAAGTGCTGGGATTGAAGCTTTTTTTTTTTTTAAAAATATGGAACACTTTATGAATTTGCGTGTCATTCTTGCTCAGGGACTATGCTAATCTTCTCTGTATCATTCCAATTTTAGTATATGTGCTGCTGAAGTGAGCACAGGATTGAAGGCTTTTATAGATAACATTTTAAACATTTAAGTAGTTATAGATCCATTTAAAGGCCCGAATTGAATGTTACTATTCCAGGAGAACAGACAGGTGTGGTGGTGATCACTTGTGGTCCCACACATTGAGGAAGTGGAGGCAGGAGGGTCAAGAATTCAAAGTCACCCTTGGTTACATAGGGAGTTCAAGGACAGCTTGGGATACATGAGACACTCACTCATAACCAAAACAAGATAAAACATAACACAATGGACAGTTGATTTAGTAACTGGGAGAACTGAGATTGATATGGAGAGAGGTTGATATGAATGCAAACCAAAAAAACCAAAATAAAAAAATTGAAGTGGTTTTATCTTTTAGAAGTAAAACGTACAACGTTTTTTACTTAAAATATTCTCAAAGATAAAATGCTCTGTATGTTTTTTTTTTCTCACTTAGTACACAGGATATTGAATTTATTTTTTGTACACACAAAGCTCACTGCTTAGGTGCCACAGAGGAAATACTGTCAGGTAAAATTTCAAGTTTATATGAAGAGCTCATGGGCTAAAAAAAAGGCTGGAAGGAGTCTTGGGTTCTGAAGAAAGGTGAGAAGCAAACATTAACCCTAAGCATCATTCTTCTGACTAGATACTGAAACCACTTAGTGAAGTTTACCGTCATAAGCACCCTGGTGTTTCAGAGGTCAGCCTGTGAACCACCATTCAGCTACAGACATCTAGAGATGCGCTTAACTGTTGTATTTTAAAACTTGCAACTTGTGAAGTCACTTGTTGCATTGGAGAAATTATCACAGGGTTTTGGTGTTTGCTATGGATATGCTTTCTGTGGCGTGTGTGTGTGTGTGTGTGTGTGTGTGTGTGTGTGTGTGTGTGTGTGTTTGCTGTGGATGGTATGCTGTGGTGTGTGGACAGAGCACTCAGGAACGTTGTGCATGAGCAGGAGAGCAGGAAGCGGTCACTTAGGACTTTGAGTAACGTGTGCTATGAGAAAGGGAGGTGCAGCTTGCACTTTGTCCCCAGTGGGCAGTGAAGCTCAGTTGACTTACAGATTTGGCCAGCCAGGTAAGTGTCCTCTCCTTCCTTCTCTGTGACAGGAACAAATCAGGACATGATGATGCTACTTGCTGGAGTGATGTTAATAATGGTAGGGATGGGGGCTGTAGTCTTACTCCAGAACATTCCATCATGTGAGATGAAAACTTTACTAACCAGACCAGATCGTTAATATCAATGAGTCTAAAGACAGGAAAGCCAAATTTGAATCCAAGTTCCCCCAGATAAGTGGTTTTGGTCAAGATGGGTTAAGACTACCGAGACTTTCTTTCTCTCTTTATAAAACTGAGGTTGTAAAAGACACCTGACAGAAATGTTTTCAGAACTAAAGGAATAGATATTTTCACACATCACATTGGGTTTCACATTTTATCTTGGAGATAGTTTTCTTTTTAAAATAAAAAAAATTATGTGTGTGGGTATTTTGCCTGCTTGTATATCCGAGTATCTTGTGTGTGCCTGGTGACTTTGGAGTTCAGAATTAGGTGTCAGATGCCCTGGGGCTAGAGTTACAGAGGACTGTGAGCCACCATGTAGTGCTGGGAATCTAACGCTAGTCCTCTGCAAGAACAAGGGCTCTTAACCATTGAGCCATCTCTCCAGCCTCCTGAAGATAAGTTGTTTTTTTTTTTTTTTTTTTTTTCCGAGACAGGGTTTCTCTGTAGCTTTGGAGGCTGTCCTGGAACTTGTTTGTAGACCAGGCTGGCCTCGAACTCACAGAGATCCTCCTGCCTCTGCCTCCCGAGTACTGGGATTACAGGCTTGCGCCACCACCGCCTGGCCTGAAGATAAGTTTTTAATGCTGCAAGTTTTTAGCAAAAGAACATGATTAGATTTGTTTCAGAAAGAGTAAAGGGAGAGTTGAAAGGGCATGAGACTGAAAGGTGGCATATTTGAAACAGGAAGGCAGGCAGAACATTTGCAATAATGTAGTTCTCTGAATGTCCAAGAAACAAAGCAGAACCGGAAATAGAGAGCGCTAGCTGAGTGGTAAAAGATGAGGCCCACGTCTCCTTCGATGCTATGCACCTCACATCTCAAATACTGCAGAGCATTGCAGTAGCAATTAAGAAAATAATTTTTATTTGACCATGGAATCGATTCAATTTAACTTATAGTTCTGATATCTATTATTATTATTATTATTATTATTATTATTATTATTATTATTATTTCGGTTTTTCAAGACAGGGTTTCTCTGTGTTACTTTGTGCCTTTCCTGGACCTCACTATGCAGCCCAGGCGGGCCTCAAACTCACAGAGATCCGCCTGGCTCTGCCTCCCGAGTGCTGGAGGCGTGTACCACCACCACCCAGCTTTTCTTCTATTTCTTATTGCCACAATTTTCTCCTTTAATTTTAAATTCCATTTATTTAGTGCATGGCGGCATGCGTACACTCAGAGTGTGGCGGTCGAAGGACAGCTTATGAGGTCAAGTTCTCTCCTTGCTCTCATGTGGGTCCTGGGGGCTGGTCTGAGGTCCTCAGGCTTGGTAGCATGTGCTCTGGCCTGCAGAGCCACCATGTGCCTCTGCCTTTGCTTTTTTTAATATCCAGCTTGCACTGTTAGATATTTTCTCCATAATATCCCTGAGGAAGTAGTGTTTAGAATGTGTTCAAGTTTTCAGCCGAGCCGAATGCATTTTCTTGTCCCAAAGGACTGAGGGATTCAGAGGGGGCGTGGGGATACCAGTGCCTTCCTAGGTTAGAGGGCACTGGTCAAGAGAGCGAGGACGTTGGTAAGCCTGGGGGTGGGAGAGCAGAAAGACTGTGCGCTGGTCCTCTGATGGCCCAGGGTGAGCCTGCTGGGGAAGCCTGACTTGTCAGTGATATGACCCTCAAGGACCCTTTGTGTTCTTGCGTGACTTCACAGCAGCAGGTGATCTTAGGGCCCCAAACCACAGCCTGGGTTTCAATGGCTCAGAGCATGCAGTAGATATGTTCTTGGCTTAAGTAAACGGGGCCACTACAGGGCCTGATGACAACGACATGGTGGGATGGAGGGATGCATGCGTCTTGGCTGGTCAGTAATCTGCCAGTAAAGACCAGAAGGGAACAGGGCGCCTGAGTGAGCGATGGTGGAAACCACTCATGGACACATGTACTGTCCTTATTCCATCTCACAATTCTGGCTCTGAGTTCTAGGAATTACGGTTCCAGAATTCTGAAGCAACTCTGAGTGAGGAAAGCTTAATTTGATTTCATTTAGATGAATTCTTTGCCACCTAATAGCACAAGAGTTCTTAATACAAGTTGAATTCAGCTATATGGAAAACAAAGAAGGGCTGGAGAGATGGTTTAGTGGGCAAGAGCACTGGCTTCTCTTCCAGAGGACCCGAGTTCAATTCCCAGCACCCTCATGGCAGCTCACAACTGTCTATAACTCTAGTTTCAGGGTACCTGATGCCCTCATGCAGGCAAAACACCAATACACATAAATAATAAAAATAATAATAAAGAGAAAAATGAAAAGAAAATAATTCTCAAGCTGTCATCTGGAATTGAAGATTCTCCATGCAGGTGAGCTTTTTGGACACATCAGAAGAACAGAACCAGTGCTGATTCTAAGTTGCTTCATGAATACATTCTGCAATGTACAGGTCGGAACACATGACATGCAGGTTTATACTCTGTATCCAGTTTTCAAAAGGGCACTTCATACAGATGAAGAAAGACAATGATACAATCAGAAATGTATAGGATCTGGGTCCTAAGGTCCCCAGGACTTTATCTCTGTTGGGATGTCTCAAATGCTCAGAGCTCAGATGGTACTATGATTGTTGTTTATAAGGGAGGAAATAGAGGCCAGAGAAATGAGGTAACTTACTTAAGTTCACACATTTGAGGGTAGCAGAGGCAGCAGGAAGACTGGGTTTTGATCTGTGGATGCTTCTTATTAGGCTGCCTGTCAGGTTCTGAAGTATGGTGTGTGCACACGCATAGAGGCCAGGTTAACTACCATTCCTCAAGAGCCCTCTTCCTTGGTTTTTGAGACAAGTTCCTTCTGATTGGGACCTGGGACTCTCTGCTTAGCCTAGGCTGATTGGCCAGCGAGTCTGCCTCTCTAGAACTGTACAAGTGCACACCACAGCACCTGACTTTGAAATGTGTCTTAAGGATCAAACTCAGGTCCTCATGTTTGCAAGGCAAATACTTTCCCAACTGAACTATCCGTCCTTGAAGACTTCTTTACAGTCAGAACCATTCAGAAAGGGAAGAATACTGCCTCAGAGTGATGGTTTCACTGGAGTGGGTTGGCCAGGTGTCATGACTGGTGTGGGGATGCTTCCGGCTATGATAGAGGTGGACGGGGCACTAACAGTGATTCTGAACTTCCAGTGTTGTATTTCCCTGCACTTTATTTGTTAAGTTACAAAAAGAACTTTCATTTAAACTCTCTCCTTCTTGCTCAGAGTAGCAGTGTGTGAAACTTACTGAAGAAAAAACATGGCAATAAGATTCCAATTAAGATCATGTACCACTCGTTCTATGTGTTCCGTTATAAGTAGATATAAATAAATATCCTATTGACTGGGGATGTGGCTCAGTTTGGTGGAGTCATTCCCTAGTGTGCATAAATCCCTGGACTTCTTTCTCAGCACTAAATAAAACTGGGTGTGGTTGTGTGTGGAGCAGGGAGGATTAGAATTTCAGGGTTAGCCTTGATTGTATAGCAAATGAGAGGCTAGTCTGGGGTACATGAGACCTTATCTCAGAAGAATGGAAAGAAAGAATTCCATTAGGAAACAGCAGCTGTGGCCATGACTCCACAGGAAGGCTGTGGGCTGCTTTGGGGTGACCTTCTTTTTGTTCCGGCTTGGACTATCAATTACTGACCATCTTGCCATTTTGACTGTGGAGGCCCCAGCCCTAAGTACCTGATTTGTGTTATCTTGTTCATGGTAATAGCTACCTAGAGTTGCAAATACCAACCAACATCAGCATATTTTTAGGTGTGACTCTTCCAAATCTTTACACACGGAAAATGACAAGTTCTTCCCTCTTATTTCTTATGTATATCAAAGCTGGGATGCCACGCTGATTTAACCCCTGTGCAGGTAAGGTTAATTATGTAAATTTCATTTAGAGTAAATGGGGGATGTTACAACCTATCTGTCCTAATCATGGAGGCTGGAGATTTCTAGGGCTTTCATTTTGTTTTGAGTTCCTATAACCCACCAAACCTAAGAATGAAACCAAACTGAAACTTCTCAATTTTGAAATCAAAAGCTTCTTTGAATCTAGATTCAAGTTTAGTAAAAAGAAGACATGATACTTCACAAAAGTCGGTGGGAGGGAAGGTTTCTGTGGGGGGCAGTGTGAAGCAAAAGCCAGATTTAGGAGAAATCAGCAGAACAGGAAAATCTTACCTTTTCAAATTCTTTTCAGAAATCTTACATTTACCTGGGCAGAGTCTTCTTGGCTATTATCTCGAGGACAGGAGTTTTATCACAGTCCTTGCCTGTCCCCCAGGCGCCGGGACTGCAGATGGACTCAACACTCCCGGCTTAGAGGGGCAGAGCAGACTAACCAAAGCGCTGTGGGAGGATACTCCAGGACTCCCATCCCTATCAGACTTACCTGTCTTCTCTGGCTCTAGCTTTCTTATGCAGATAGTTTGGTACCAAGGACAAGTTCATCTTCAAGATCTGAGAGATGAGTCAAAGGGCCATCTTCCTTTTGGGACTCCAAAAGCCTCATCAGCTCCTACTCAGCCCCAACTGTTCTGTCGTCTACTTTTTTTTTTTTTTTTTTTAAATAAAAGAAAGCATTTAATTGGAGACTTGCTTATAGTTTCAGAGGTTTAGTCCATTATCATCATGGCAAGGTCATGGAGGCATGCAGGCAGACACTGGAGCATACATCCTGCTTCAGGAGAGTGATCTCCTGATCCGGAAGAGAGAGGAAGAGACAAAGAGAGAAAGAGAGAGAAAGCCCGTCTTCTAATTTTAAATCTCTCCCTTTATCTCAGCATCTTCCACACCTGAAAAAAAAAATACATGCGGGAAAACATCACATGGAGCAGGGCATGGTGGCTCACATGGGTAAACCCAACGCCTGGGAGGCAGAAGGCAGGAGGAACAGAGAGATATCCTTGGCTACATAATAAATCTCAGGCCAGCTTAGGCTACATCATGAGACCTCATCTCAAAGGCCCTCTTCTGTCAAAAAATAAAGAAAATATTTTGTGAAAAAGGAGCCAAAGCAAAGCACCTAGAAAATTTGTTCTAAGCCTATAAATTAGTGAAAATATGTGTCTGGAATGAAGGAATAGATGTGAAAAATCAATAAAAATTATGTAAGCATATAATCAGAACATCATATGGAGGGTGATTATGTAGGTTCCAGGAAAAAGGAACTGCTATGAATTATGCATTAAAGTGAAGCTAATGGAACCAAAAAGATTTTTCATACCAAGTAGCAAAATATAGATCACTGCTATAATTTTGGAGAGGAAAGTAAGCAAAAAATAGACAGCAAAGCTACCAGAGGAACTCAGGAAGGAAAAAAACTGACCAAATATTATTTTTATTTATTTACTTTATTATTATTATTATTATTATTATTATTATTATTTTTATTTTGAGACAGGTTTCACTCCATAGCCCAGGCTGGTCTGGAACTCACAGAGCTCCACTTGCTTCTGCCTCCTGAGTGCTGGGATTAAAGGTGTGTGCCACCATACCTGGCTAAACCTTGTTTTTAATGCTAACAACAGTCTTGGTTATTCTCTGCCAGCGTGGTGGTTTCCGATCTAAGTGTTGTATGCCTCCACACTGAGTGTGGCTACCGCTCTAGATGTCTGTGCAGTCTGAGAGGGCAGGACCAAGATGATGCAGTTCACACTGGACTCGTCTGCTTTCCTGGGAGAAATCTTTTATGTTTTCTTCGTGTTTATTTGGATACTTGTAACAGTCTTCTGAGCAATGCAGCAGAGTCTCTCTGGCAGCAGGACATACTCTTGTCATTTTGCTTTGACTCATGAAAAAAGGAGCACATTCATGCAAGACTGTGGATGCAACCTGTGCTCATTAAAAACACCCAAAAACCGAAAAGAGAAATCTGCATTGGCGATATTTAGCTAAACTGTGAGGTGTGTTTTGCAATCCAGCCATCACCATTTTCTTGTTTTACCCAAATGATGTTGCATTTCAGATATTTTCAGATATGTGAGTTGCCGAGTATGTGTTATCACAAAACAATGTACTGCTGATATCACAGAAATTGTTTCTTGGCTGCTAAGAAAGTTCACTATAAAAATTTAATTGCTCCTCAAGTTTAATGGCTCATTAGATACTTAGAATTTTTTTAAAATATTACAAAGCCAAGGTTTGTGTACTAAACCTTTATTTGAAAGGTTAGAAAGCAATATATCATGATCAGAAAAACACAGAAATATGAAGTCACTAAATAGTAAAATGAAAGAAAATTAGCTGGACCATTCAAAACCAAGAGTAACAAGGAGCAAAACTGAGCACACACATCCCATGGGGCGGGCAACCAGTGGATCCAGTTCCTCCCTCCATGCACTGAAAGCAAATGAATTCCTTTTAAAAACTAAGAATCAGCCAGACCTGGTGGTGCACGCCTTTAATCCCAGTATTTGGGAGGCAGACAGAGGCAAGCGGATCTCTCTGAGTTCGAGGCCAGCCTGGTCTATAGACAGAGTTTCAGGACAGTCAGTGCTGTTACACAGAGAAACCCTGCCTCAAACAACAGAACCAGAACCCAAAACAAAGCATTGCAGCACATGGGAGGCAGAAGCAGGTGGATTCCTGGGAGTTCCAGGCCAGCAAGAGCTATGTAGTGAGATCTTATGTTAAAACAAAACCAAACCAAAAATTACCCCCGAGAAATAGCATGTGGACTCTGCTCTCTGTTGCTCTAGTTTCTGCCATGCAATTTTATAATTAACTGATTAATTAAATTTGAATTACTGAGACCTGAACTTACATGTAAGGACTGAACTATATCCCTAGACCTACTATTATTTTTACTACTACTATAATTATTATTATTTTCTGTTTTGACACAAGGTCTTAATAAGTTGCCTAGCCCATCCTTGAATTAATGCTGTAGCTCAAGCAAGATCTGAATTTGGAATCCCTCTGTCCTAGCTTCCTGAGCAGCTGGGATTACAGGACCATTAGACATATCCATAATTTGGAATTTAAAAAGCAGAATTGGATTTTTCTTTCTTTCTTTCTTTCTTTCTTTCTTTCTTTCTTTCTTTCTTTCTTTCTTTCTTTCTTTTCTTTTCTTCTTCTCCTTTTTTTTTTTTTTTTTGAGACAGGGTTTCTCTGTGTAGCTTTGTGCCTTTCCTGGATCTTGCTCTGTAGACCAGGGTGGCCTCGAACTCACAAAGATCCACCTGGCTCTGCCTCCCAAGTGCTGGGATTAAAGGCATGTGCCACCACTGCCTGGCTAGAATTGGATTTTTCTTACATAAAAATTCTGCCAAATAGAATAAAAAATTTTCCAACACCTCCAAAACTCATTAAGGAGCTTCCCAGTGAGCTGTGAAGCAGGATTGTTGGACCCATGTTTGAGTGAAACAAGATGATAAACACTCACTCCGTGAACATAAGATTAATTCACAGTGTCCATCACAGTCAACATCATTGGGCAATGGTGAGGCCAAAAGTCTTGAAGAATGTATGAGTCAGGGTTCTCTGGAGTCACAGAACTTATAGTCACAGAACTTATAGAATTAATCTCTCTCTCTGTATATATATATATATATATACACACACACACACATACATACACATGTATATAAACATACATATACATATATACATATATATACATGCACATACATATATAAGTATACATACATATACATATATATGGAATTTATTGGAATAACTTATAGGCTGAAGTCTAATGGCTAGCTGTGAATGGAAAGTCCAAGAATCTAGTAGCTGCTCAGTCCCACAAGGCTGAGTGTCTGGGCTGGTCCTTAGTATATGCTGGAGTCCCAACGAAGTAGGCTTGAATGCCAGTGTGGTCCAGATTAAAGGTGTGCCTTGCCACCTCAAGATCTGGATTAAAGTCATGTGTCTTCTAGCCTCAAGATCTGGATCACAAGTGTGCCCTCCATTTCTGGATTATAGTTCATTCCAGATAGAGTCAAGTTGACAACCAAGAATAGCTATCACAAAGATTGGCCTGTGACTACTAACCAGAAGATATCTGTTTATACAAATGATATGTTGCCTAAATATGGGTGATACATACAGCAAAATGTGAGGAAATTAGCATGGAACTGTGAAGGAAGATGTTAGTCAACTAGACTGGTATTAGGACAAATCATCATGTAAATTCATCAGCATCACTGCATCAAACCATCTTAAGGACTCAGTGCAGTATCCCAGGCCGGTCAGATGGAGGCAGTCCCTCAGCGGAGATCGCCTCTTCCCGGGCATGTCGACAGTCAAGGCTGACTATGACATATAGTATCACCGGAGCCTGTGCTGTTTAAACAGAGAGCCGAGGAAGCAAGGGGCTGAAGGGGACTTGTGCTAAACCCGTAGGGTTAGAAATAAGAGCATGCTGGGTCTCACTGGGCCATGCTTCCCAGATGTGGTGAAGCTTAGTGTCTAGTTCCCCACAAGAAACATGGCAGGCCAGACCACAAGAGCAGCAATTTCAACCCCATAATGTGTAGAGTCAGCGCAAGTAGGGACTGGCCAGTGTCACAGAAAAATCCTTCGTTTTTATCTCTTTGGCCCTGATAGATGCCTCTAGTTTTTTCTGATTGAAAACAATATATTTAGTAGTGATGGAAAAAGGCAGAGTTGGCACCAATGATATAGAAACTGGCTCCTGGTCCAAGAACATCAGCATCAGCTGGGAGCTTGTTTAAAATTAACACCCATGGTCCTGATACCCCACGGATCACCAGCCTGGGAACTCCCATTTTCTAACCTGTTCTTTATGTGCACTGCTCAGAGTTCACTAGAAGAACACAGCTATGGAACTCCCATTTTTTCTCATGTGTATTGCTTAGGGCTCTCTAGAACGGAACAGAACTACAGAATGAGCACATGTTACAAAAGGGGGCTTATTAGATTGGCTTACACGCTTCTTGTTGGGTAGTCCAACAGAAGTTGTCTGCATACTGGGACAGTGGGGGCCTCGTAGCAGCTTAGCACATGAAGCTGGATGCCTGGGCAGTTCTAATTCAGCACCAAAGGCTGGAGGATTCCTAGAGAGCCACTAGTGCTCACTCCATAGGAGAAAGCCAAGGAGGTTGAACTCTGAGGCCAGCAGGAGACGATGGTTGCCACAGCTGTGGACAACAGAGGCTGAGGGAGAAGCAGAGGCAGTCGGCACACTGCTTGTTTTCTTGTACCTCTTATAGCTTAGCCAGCTGTTGGAAGGTGCCACCCAATGGGAAGATGGGTGTTCTCCTTTTCAATTAATCCTCTCTGGAAACAGCCTCACAGGTAAGCCCAGAAGCATTTCTTTTAGGAGACCCTTAGTCCTGTCAGCCTGATAGCCAAGAGTAGCCATAGCATTAGGTAACTCTCACACATGTTAAAATTTGAGAGGTGTTGGGTAATACCCCACAACTGCATTTACCACTCTCACAGCAGAAATACCCTCTTTATGAATCTCTATAAAACCATTAGCTCTTAAGGCAGTGGCTGTGGGACACATGTGGCTACTGAACACTTCATGTGTGGTAGGTTCAAAGAAAAATGTGCTGGGATTGATGCACTCAGGCTTTAAATATATAAGAAAGAAATGTTGGGTCTGGAAAGATGGCTCAGCAATTAGCAGCACGGGCTGCTTTTGCAGAGGACCAGAGTTCAAACCCTAGCACCCATGTCAAACTGCTCAAACCAACTGTAACTCCAGCTCCAGGGGATCCAGTGCCCTCTTCTGGCACCTGTAGAAACTGCACCCAAGAGTACCCAGCATGGCAGAGCCAAAATTTTTTAAAGAAGGGCGTGAAGAAGGGCATATAAAGTACAGTGTACCTTGTAACACTTTTTTATGTTGGCTATATGTTAAAACAGTATCATTTATATTGGAGTAGGGAGAATACCTTAATTTGAGCACAGCTGTTTTACTTTTTGTGTGTACGTGTTTGTATGTGTGCATGTGCACATGGGGGGCAGAGGTCAATGAGCATCACTGTCCACTGCTCTCCACTTATTGTATGAGACAGAGTCTCTCTCTGAACTCACCAGCTTGTCTAGATGAGCTGCCCAGAGGCACTGGAGTGTCTTTCTTACGCCCCCTTCCTCTGTTAATGCTGTCTGCAAACACCTTCCCAGACACACCCAAAGGCAAGCAATGTCCTAGGCACTTCTTAATCCAGGTAGGGTCACAATCAAACATTAGAGTTATATTCAGCTTTGTCAGTTCACTCTTGAAATTTTTGGCTAATCGTACTAACAAAAAATCAATGTCCTGGAGGTCTGTCATCTGCAACATATTTCAGTTGGCCACTGACAAGTGATGACAAGGTGTTCCCAACCTTAATGGTAGTTTACACAAAGATTTGGAATGATCCCTGTGGCTTTGGAGCCAAGTCTCTTCCAAGTTTCAGAATCAACTGGATCTTTCCCATCAATGGTGTTACAATAACGGACATCTACAATACTGGACAATGAGACTTCATCCATAGAGACTTCTGGGTGGAATCTGTCTTACAATGTTAGTTCCAACCACAAGGTTCAACTTCATAAAGGAGGCATTTAAAAACCACAGGAAAATTTCTAGAGATCTTCCAATCAAGGTTGGACATGGAGGGGGGAAACAATAGCTACTTGCACATAAAGTATTTTTGCAGTGTCCCCTCAAGTGACATCATGGAGGATACTGCCTATGGACCTTTATGAGCTCTTTAATGCATCAACTCTTCAGGAAAGCCAATTTCAGTTGACACTGAAGAGTTCCCAGGACTTGAAGGCGCCCTATCTCTGTATTTCCATAGCTTATGTAGACTCTCACCTGATAGAAAACAAAAAGACCTCATATCTAATGATAGTCTTTTCTACCTAGGACACACTAGCTTAGAAGGTTTAAGATGAAGAGAGAGGAAAAGAAAACCTTCCTCTATGTAGGGAGATATGACACCTCAACCCCCAAGCCTAGCCAGTAGCCAAAAGCATCCATATAGCTCCAGTCTCAGACCCAAATTAAAAGCATCAGCTCAGCCTGCCCATGATAAGATTTCACTACAGTAAATGTGTGGTAGCCACAGGCAGGTAATGCCATCTGACAGTGTTGCTGTCACCATGGAACTGTCCTGTCTGAGCTAGTTTCTTAACCAACAATGATGTCCACTATGACTCTTCACTCTGGGTTACACTGATTGTGATGGTAATGACATACATAACAACAGATGATACAAAGCACAGGCGGCAAATTCTCATCAGTGAGTGTACACTGTGGATCTGCCACAGAGACCCCGATAACTCCTAGTCCCTGTGGCTCACACTTTGGTGTGTTCTCTTCCTTGACAACATGTGACTTGTGTCCAATCAATGCAGTGTGTCAAGAGTCCTGCCTCAGGCTACCTTACAGGGCAAGAGGGACAGAGTCACCCAGTGATGACACTGTTACACAAACTTGTTCTTAGCAGAGGTGCTCCTTGTTTGTTGACCCTCAATGACAAGGCACACCAGGTAAGAAGTGTTTTATGTCATCTTCCAGGGATCCCAGGGGACAGAGGCTCAGGTTTGCACAGTGAAATCTACTCCCTTAACACACCTGTAATGGTTTTCTTTCTTTTCTACAGTCACCTCCCAAATTCATCAGTGATTCCCAGCATCTCCTCCCAAATAAATGACATTTTCCCCCTTAGGGTCTGCTTATGGATGAAATCTGCCAATGGAGGAGACATTGTCAATATTAGAATGGACGCAGAAACTAACCAAGAAGGACAGAAACAATCACAGAGATTGGCCTTTAGTTTCTTAAAATTGAAATGTATTTTTAAAATGTGTGTGTGTGTGTGTGTGTGTGCGCGCGCGCAGCGGGTATTGGATCTCCTGGAGCTAGGGTTCCAGGTGGCTGTGAGCTACCCAGTGAGAATCAAACCCCAGTCCTCTGCAAGAGCAGCAAGTGCTCTTAATTGCCAAGCCATCTCTCCAGCCCTTTAGCCACAAATATTAACCAGAGCTAGGTTTGGGCTGCAGCAATGAAGAAAGAAGGAAGGAAGGAAGGGAGGGAGGGAGGGAGGGAGGGAGGGAGGGAGGAAGGAAGGAAGGAAGGAAGGAAGGAAGGAAGGAAGAAGAAAGAAAGAAAACCTACACCTGTAAGAACAGCTTTGTCTATGTGGAGTGTTTTTTCTTTGTCCTGTCTGCAGGCAAAGCTTGATGAAGGCATCAGGAAACTCTTGGGATGCATGCTGCCAAATACCGCACAAGAAGCAAAGCATTCATTTTGGCTTACAGCATGAGGCTGTACACAGCCTCTCATGGCAGGGAAGTCGTGCCAGAATCCACGTGTGCACGCAGCTGGGAGGACAAGAGCACACACTGTTCTCACAGAGGCCTGGGGGTGCAGTTCCTAGCACCTACCTCGGGGGACTCAAAATAGTCTACTAACCCAGATGCAGGGCTCTGATGCCCTCTTCTGGCCTCTGAAGGCTCCTGCACACACACTCACATACACACACACACTCACACACACACTTGCACACACAAATAAAAAAATCTCAAAAAAGCATGCATACCACATAAAATGTAATATTCAACAAAACTATAGAAGTTCAAAGTGGAAAAAGGTATTTAACATTAAATATATGATGTTTAAAGTCTCATTCAAGCTGGGCAGTGGTGGTGCACACTTTTAATCCCAGCACTCAGGAGGTAGAGCCAGGCAGATCTCTGTGAGTTCAAGGCCAGCCTGGTCTACAGAGAGAGTTCCAGGACAGCTACATAGAGAAACTGTTTTGAAAACAAACAAAAAGACAAAGCAAAACAAAAAGTCTCATTTACTATCATTTTGAATGTATCTCTTTGGAATAGATATTTTACATACCATACCCCATTTGGTCCTTACCACTGCCTTGTAAAGCATTATGACCTACATTTTTCTTTTTCTTTTTCTTGAAAATATGTTTTTTCAAATGTGCTACAGATCACAGACCCAGAGAAGCTAAGTAGCAAGGAGGGCTCTGGGGGAACGTATGAATCTCACTGCGGAGGAGAAATAGAAGAGACATTGCCAGTGGGTGGTGGAGGGGTCTGGAAGGGGGAATGGGGATGGAACAGAGGGATCAGATGGGGGAGGATGGAGGGAGAGAGCACTGTGAGAGACAACTGGAATCAGGGGCATCTCTGGGACGAGCTAGAAACCTAGAGCAACAGAAACTCCCAGGAATCTATGAGGGTGACCCTAGCTAAGACTCCTAGCAATGGGGGACATGGAGCCTGAACTGGCCATCTCCTGTAACCAGGCAAGACTTCCAGTGGAGGGTCTGGGACACCAACCCAACCACAAACCCTTCAATCTACAATTGGTTCTGCCTACCAGATGTGCTGGGGTAAAAATGGCACAGAGATTGTGGGAGTACCAGTTGATGACTGGCACAGCTGGAAACCCATACTCTGAGAGGGAGCTCACCACTGAGGGCCAGGACCCAGAAACTAGGATAGATCCAAACACAAGTGGGAAAAAGTCAATGAAATGACTTCTAATGATGTTCTGCTGTACTCATAGATTGGTGCCTAACCCAGCTGTCATCAGAGGCTTCCCGCAGTAACAGATGGAAACAGATGCAGAGACTCACAACCCAACATTAGGTGGAGCTCAGGGAATCCTGAAGAGGGAGAGGAAGGATTGTAGGAACCACAAGAAAACCCACAGAACCAACTAACCTGGGCTCATAGGGTTCACAGAGACTGACAACCAGGGAGCCTGCATGGGACCAACATAGGCCCTCTGCAGATATGTTCCAGTTGTTTAAGTTGGTCTTTGTGTGAACTCCTAGCAGAGAAGTAGGGGTGGGATGTCTCTGACTCTTGCCTGATTTTGGGACCCATTCCTCTAGCCGGATTGCCTCATCCAAACTTAGTGGAGGTGTGTGTGTGTGTGTGTGTGTGTGTGTGTGTGTGTGTGTGTGTTATGTGTGGTGTGTGTGTGGTATGTGTGGTGTGTATGTGTGAGTGTGTGTGTGTATGTGTGTGTGTATGTGTGTATGTGTGGTGTGTGTGTATGTGTGTGGTGTGTATGTGTGTGTGTGGTATGTGTGGTGTGTGTGTATGTGTGTGGTGTGTGTGTGTGTGGTATGTGTGGTGTGTGTGTATGTGTGTGGTGTGTGTGTGTGTGGTATGTGTGGTGTGTGTGTGGTATGTGTGGTGTGTGTGTGAGTGTGTGTGTGGTATGCATGTGTGTGTATGTGTGTGTGTGTGGTGTGTATGTGTGGTGTGTGTGTATGTATGTGGTGTGTATGTGTGTGTGTGTATGTGTGTGTATGTGTGTGGTGTGTGTGTGTGTGTGTGTGTGTGTGTGTATGTGTGTGAGTGTGTGTGTGTGGTGTGTATGTATGGTGTGTGTGTGGTGTGTATGTGTGGTGTGTGTGTATGTGTGTGTGTATGTGTGTGTGTATGTGTGTGGTGTGTATGTGTGGTGTGTATGTGTGTGAGTGTGTGTGTGGTGTATATGTATGGTGTGTGTGTGGTGTGTATGTGTGGTATGTATGTGTGTGTGTGTGTGTGGTATGCATGTGTGTGTGTATGTGTGTGGTGTGTATGTGTGGCGTGTGTGTATGTGTGTGTATGTGTGTGATGTGTATGTGTGGTGTGTGTGTGTGTATGGTGTGTGTGTGGTGTGTATGTATGGTGTGTGTGTGTGGTGTGTATGTGTGGTGTGTATGTGTGTGTGTTATGCATGTGTGTGTGTATGTGTGTGTGTATGTGTGGTGTGTATGTGTGTGTGTGTATGTGTGTGATGTGTATGTGTGGTGTGTGTGTGTGTATGGTGTGTGTGTGGTGTGTATGTATGGTGTGTGTGTGTGGTGTGTATGTGTGGTGTGTATGTGTGGTGTGTATGTGTGTGTGTTATGCATGTGTGTGTGTATGTGTGTGTGTATGTGTGGTGTGTATTGTGGTGTGTGTGTGTGTGTATGTGTGTGTGTGTATGTGTGTGTATGTGTGGTGTGTGTGTGTGTGTGTGTGTGTGTGTGTGTGTGTATGTGCCTGGTCTCAGTGCAGCTTGATAAACCATAGCTGACTGATACTCATGCCTGCCTATATCTGAAGAGAAACAGTGGAGGAGGAGTGGATGGGAGGAGCTGAGGGGAAGTGAGGGGGAGGAATTGGGAGGAGGGAGGGAGAGAAAACTTTGGTTGGGATATAAAAACAAATAAACAATAACAAACAAAAAGAAAAAATATTTTTTCATACAATATATTCTGATCAGCTTCCTCTCACCCAGCTCCTCCCGGATCCTTCTCACCTCCCTGTCCACTCAAATCCACAGGCTTTCTTTGTCCTCTCATTAGAAAACAGGCATTACTTAAAAAAAATAAAAACAAATCAGAATAGGAGAAGATAGACAGAAAATAAAAAAGAGCCAAAGAAAAGCATAAGAAACACATACAAATGCAGAGATACACACAATTGTACACACAGAAATCACATAAAAACATAAAGCGGCAACTATAATATATAAGCAAAAGATCTATAAGATTAAAAAAAAAAAGACAACCCAGACAAAGCATTATGAGACAAACAAAACAAAAACAAAAAACCTTCCAAAAATACCAGTGGGTTTGTTTCGTGTTGGCCATCTACTGCTGGGCATGGGGCCTCCATTAGGTGTGGTTTATGGGTCCAGTGAGATGCCATTGGAGAAGACCAATTCTTCCTTTGCAGTGGTTGTCAATTGGAGATAGCTTCCGGTTTGGGGCTGGGAGTTTGTGTTCACTTCCCTCTCAGTGCTGGCCCCCATCTGGCTTAGACTGGTGTAGGCCCTGTGCATGCTGCCACAGTCTGAGTTCATGTGTGTCAGCGCTGTGTCTAGAAGGCCTTGTTGCCTTGGTGTCCTCTGTCCCCATAGGCTCTTAAAATCTTCCCACCTCGTCTGCAGAGTTCCCTGAACCCTGAGGGAGGGATTTGATAGAGACATCCCATTTGGGAATGAGTGTTCCAAGGTATGACTTCATTTCTTAAGATAAGAAAATAAACTGGGTGGTGGTGGCACACGCCTTTCATCCCAGCACTCAGGAGGCTGAGGCAGGTGGAGCTCTGTGAGGCCAGCCTGGGCTACAGAGTGAGTTCCAGGACAGCCAGGAGACTACACAGAGAAACCCTGTTTCAAAACCAAAAACCAAAACCAAACAACAAACGAACCCCAAAACAAAGAGAGAGAGAGGGAATAAAGTTAGAGTCAGGTGGCTGCCTCAGTGTCGCCGCGGTGACATCAACAGGGTAAGATCTAGAATTTGTCCCTGCAATGTCTTTTTATTTCTTTGAAGCAGCCACACCGTCTGTTCTAGTTCACTTTCCTGGTGCTGTGAAAACCACTCTGACAAAAGCAGCTCAGGGCAGGACAAGGTTTATTTCAGCTTACACTTCCTGGTCATAGGCCACCACTGAGGCAGTCAGGACAGGAACTCAAGCAGTGGGCAACACTGGTTACTTGCCCACTCACCGGCTTGAGCTTAACCATTCTCAGACCTCCCCACCTAGGCATGATGCCGCCCAGTGGAATGGGTCATCCCACATCAACCATCTGTTAAACAACTGCCCACAGACATGGCTACGAGGCCAGTCTGAGGGAGGCAATTCTTCAGTTGAGGTTCTTTCTTCCTAGGTGTTACCAGCTACTTTTTTTTTTCTATAGTAAGACACTATGACCAAAATCAACTTACAGAAGAAAAGTGGTTTATTGGCTTACAGTTCCAGAGGGATGAGAGTCCCTTGTGGCAAGGAGACATGGCAGCCATTAGCAGGCATGGTAGGAGGAGCAGGAAGCTGAGCAATTACATCTTGAACTGTAAGAACAAAGTAGAGAGAGTGAACTTGGATTGGGGCAAGACTAGAATCTCTCAAAGCCTGCCCTCCAGTGATGCCTTTCCTTCAGAAGGACATCAGTACCTCCTCAAACAGCATGGCCAACCGTGGACTAAGTGTTCAAATGCTTGAGCCTGTGGGGACATTTCTCATTGAAACCATTATACCAGGTGATGCCAGATTGTGTCAAGTTTACAGTAAGACCAACAGGACACTTTAGTTAGTATAGTTTTTTTTTTTTTTTTTTTTTTTTTAACTCTTTGGGGACCCATGACCCAGCTCTCAAATAAATACATGAAGACGTATTCTTACTTAATGAATACTCAGCCTTAGCTTAGCTTGTTTCTAGCCAGCTTTTCTAACTTGAATTATCCTGTTTCTCTTTAACTACATTTTGCCCTGGGCTTTTTACCTTCCTTTGTTCTACATATCTTTCTTTTCTTCTTACTCCATAGCTGGCTGGGTGGCTGGCCCCTGGCCACCTCCTCTCCTTCTCCTTTTCTCATTCCTCCTCTCTCTCATCTCCTATTTAGTCTCTCTGCCTGCCTATCCCTATCCTGAATTACTATTGGCCATTCAGCTCTTTTTCAGACCAATCAGGTGTTTTAGAAACAAAGTAACACAGCTTCACAGAGTTAAACAAATGCAACATAAAAGAATGCAACACATCTTTGCATCATTAAACAAATATTCCACAGCATAAATGACTTAAATCTTAAACTAATGTTCCACAACAGGACACACTATCCCACAAATAACTTGGAGGTAAAATAGGTAATGCCTGGTCTCCTTTAGGATTCCTTCTGCAATTGTTGGGGGTGACTTTTTTGCTTTTCCATAGTGTGTCTGTTGGGATTGAGTTCTATGGTAGGATGGCTCACTGGACTTGAACAAAGTGTAGCTCTAGTTGATTTGAACAAAACCAGAACTGAGGCCCAGTGGCTGTGAGGAACTCCTAGAGGAGCGCAGGAGTTAAGTGTCTTACATGGAGTTATTTGTCCTATACTTTCTGGACCATAAACTTCTGCCCTACAGTTTGTGGGTAAAGTTACTTGAACAAACAAAGACACTGAAAAGCAACTGGTGCCACATTGAAGTAATGACCTAGCCTTCTTAGTTCAGGGATTACAGGCGTGTACTACCATGCCTCCTTCCAAGCCATTTTCTTTTAATCCCTATTTCCTACCTGATGTCTAAATAAGTTCAGCAAGAGAACACAGGTATTTCTTTGGACCATTACTTGTTATTTGTCTATGATTCCCCAGTACTTGGTATTGAGGATCTTAGACCCTTAACTTTCAAGGCATCTGTCTATACACTCACCCAACCTGAAATATACTATAAAATCTCCAATGGATTATAGACAAAGGGCAGTCAGGCACTGCCTTACAGACCCCCTCCAAGTCCCTGAATATCTTGTCACCACTGACCAGCAGGATACCAGTGTGTCACACATTATTCTGGAAGCAGAGCAAGACCCCTCAGGTTGGTGGGTAATCAAGAAACAGTGTTATGAGAGCTGACATCTTATGAATAATTATTTTAAAAATCTGTTCCCTTCTCTTCCTTCACCTCCAGATGGGCGAGTTGTTTCTATCAAGCTGCTCAAGCTGTGATGAGTTTGCACAAGGCACCAGTTGCCTCATGCTTTAATATGAACTGTATGGTGAAGTTTATGGCCAAAGAGTGTAAGACAAATAACTCGGTGTGAGACAGGTAACTCTTGTCCTCTCTGGGAGTTCCCAGAGTCTTGGGGCCTCAGTTCTTTTTCTGGTTTGCGGCAGTGTCTATTGGCATTATGTTTGGTGGCTAGGATGCCATGCTGGTTGGTGTTCACCATCTTGACACAACTTGTCATCATCTGGTGGATGGAACCTCAACCGAGGAGCCGCTTCCATCAGACTAGCCCACAGACACGTCTGGGTAGCATTGTCTCGGCTTTTGGTGGATGTAGAAGAGCCAAACCCACTGTGGGCAGGCGAGCCTGTGGGGTATAAGAAAGATGGGTGAAGATGAGCCCGGGAGCAAGCAAGCTAGTGAGCAGAGCTTCTTCATGGTCTCTCCACAGATCTTGGCAGAGATGGTGGTTAAATCATAAGGAATTCTTTGATCTCCTGAATATTATTCTCTCTATTCAGCATATGATATGCAAGAAATTAAGGGGCAGCTGGGGAAGAAAGCATAAACAGCACCATAAAAATATATATGCTGTATATAGTATTCATGTTTATTCAGAAATATGAAATGTGAAATTCAATAAATCTGTATAGTACAGTAGATCTCAACATGTTGCCCAAAGATCATTGGCACAAACAGATCCCTGGTCCCCACTGCAGAATTGGAGGGAATGAGGAAGGGAAGGAGAGAGAGAATGTGTGTGCGTGTGTGTGTGTGTGTGTGTGTGTGTGTATGTGCATGTATGCACACTTAGGCATGTTTAGGACCCAGTCCCAGGAGCTAGAACTTGAGGCAAATTGAGCTGTTTTCTCAAATGGATTTTACATAGGTAATAATGGTTCAAAATAAACACAAATCAATAAAACACACAACTGAAGGGAGCACATGGCAAGCACGTGGCTTGCAGGTGGTTCTATGCTCAGCCTTTGGATGAGTGTTGTGATTCCCAAACTCATGGTGTGAGGAGAACACCTCCCAGAGTACAGCTGGAGTTGAACCAGCCCATCCCTGGAGGGGGATTCCTCCCTACTCACAATGCCCCCAACGCTGCCATCTATCCTCCTGTGCCTCAGTGTCCTCTTGGGCCATCTGAAGATCCCTATAATGACAGGGCAGTGTCATAGTGGGATCTAAGAGACTCAATATCAAGTCACACAGTGGCTCAAGAGTGGCTAACTCAAGCTTTAAAGCCAGGGCCTGGGGCTGTTTCCTCAGAATGGTTATAAAGTCTGGGAGTGACTCAGGCCTTCCCTGGGAGCCTAAGAGGCTTTCAAGTCCAGGGTGCTCAGCTGTTCTGGTTGATCTGGGACATGAGACCCTCAGGGTATTTAAAAACTGTTTAGCCTAGTGTAGACATTAATTATTTTATCAGGGCATCTTCACATGTGTATCATTATCCTTGGTTCTCGTTCATGCTTCTCCCTCACTGCCTTCCCCATGTATGTGCCCCTTACCTCCCATCAGCTGATTCCCTTTCTTCTCCTGATTAGCCCCAACTTCTGCTTGTGTGTGTGTGTGTGTGTGTGTGTGTGTGTGTGTGTGTGTGTGTAGGCTTACATGTATATGTGTTCCTGTGCGTACAGATAGATGTGTGTGTGTGTGTGTGTGTGTGTGTGTGTGTGTGTGTGTGTGTTCATCTCTGTGAATATACTATGCATATGCATGCATGTAGGGACCAGAGGACAATGTCAGGTGTGTTTCTCAGGTGCTGTCCACCATGTTTGTTGACATAGGGTCTCTTCCTGGCCAGAAGGCTGGCTGGCTAGTGAGCTCTAGAGAACTGCCCTTCTCAGCCTTCTAAGGGCTGAGATCACAGGCATGTGACGTCATGCCTGGGTTTTTAAAAAATGGGTTCTGGGGATCAAACTCTGGTCTCATTCTTGCAAGACCAGCACTTTACCATCTGAGCTGCCTTCCTAGCCCCTTCTGCTTCCTCGTTACTTACACTCCATTTCCTTTAAGACTTTTCAGTTTCAAATTCAGGAAACTTGGGCAAATGCGGACAGGTCGAACACTGTAGTTGTTTAGTGGGCTTTTGCTGTGGTTGCAGAATCAACTCACCTGCATATTTTGAAAATATGATGCTTCAGTCCCACCCCAGCAAACTGAATCTGGTTTCCTGGGAGTGTTTATATTCCCAAAGTATATTCCATACTGGTTTTGTGCAGAATTCAGCATTGGCAGCCCCCTCCCTTCAGCAGGCCACATAAAGGTCATAAACTTGTTTATCACTGACAGCTATAAGTAAAAATAGTTGAAGAAAGTCATCCTGAAAGGCGGGCTGGAGAAGGTTGCTTTCCTCGGGGATGGAACAGCTGGAGTAAAGGCAAACAGTTGCGAGGTGGTGGGGCTCCGTGGACCAGTGTGCCAGCACAGCCCCAGGAACTGTTTGGGGAGACAGATGCTGCTCCCAGAAACCATTTCCACAGATCAGCATCCAGTCCCCACGGCTCCTCTGGAGTAGGCAGAGTGTGCCAAATACAGTGTGATGAGAGCAAAGCTCTGTGGAATCAGGTCTTCCTTCGAGCTGCTGGACAGAGTTAGTGCATTCTTGGAGGTTTAGCAGGGCCCCACTTGCCTATTCAAAGAACTGAAGATTTGGAAAAACTAGGAGAAAGAAAACAATGCCTCAATTAATGTCCAGATGAAATAAAGAATGTGGTCTAGTGGTGACAGGAGCCGGTGTTTCTTCACCCTCTGAGAACAGATCAAAACTGACAGTAACTCTCACTAGTGATTGAGAACTGCACATTAGAGTTATTCCATGACGTGCTTTTCTCACATCCATCTACAGTGGCCAACAGTCACTCAAAGTGGGAAATATATGTGTGTATATATATATATATACATACATATTATATATTACCACTATGGGATTTTTTTGTAGCTGAAAAAACAATAGTACTGAATGCACTTTATGAAAAAAATCTGCTATTCCTAAACAATTCTCACTTTTTACTTCCACCTTGATCTAAGTTTCCAAGGACAGGCACCAGCGTGAAGACAGGTGCTGGTGTGAAGACAGGTGACAATGTGAAGACAGACACCAGTGTGAAGGCAGGCACCTGTGTGAAGACAGGTGCTGGTGTGAATATAGGTGCTGGTGTGAAGACAGGCACCTGTGTGAAGACAGGCACCAGTGTGAAGGCAGGCACCAGTGTGAAGACAGGCACTGGGGTGAAGACAGGCGCTGGTGTGAAGACAGGTGCTGGTGTGAATACAGGTGACAATGTGAAGACAGACACCAGTGTGAAGGCAGGCACCAGTGTGAAGACAGGCACTGGGGTGAAGACAGGCACCAGTGTGAAGACAGGTGCTGGTGTGAAGACAGGTGCTGGTGTGAATACAGGTGACAATGTGAAGACAGACACCAGTGTGAAGGCAGGCACCAGTGTGAAGACAGGCACTGGGGTGAAGACAGGCACCAGTGTGAAGACAGGCGCTGGTGTGAAGACAGGTGCTGGTGTGAATACAGGTGACAATGTGAAGACAGACACCAGTGTGAAGGCAGGCACCAGTGTGAAGACAGGCACTGGGGTGAAGACAGGTGACAATGTGAAGACAGGTGCTGGTGTGAATACAGGTGCTGGTGTGAAGACAGGCACCTGTGTGAAGACAGGCACCAGTGTGAAGACAGGTGCTGGTGTGAAGACAGGTGACAATGTGAAGACAGGCACCTGTGTGAAGACAGGCACCTGTGTGAAGACAGGCACCAGTGTGAAGACAGGCACCGGTGTGAAGACAGGCACTGGTGTGAAGACAGGCACCGGTGTGAAGACAGGCACCAGTGTGAAGACAGGTGCTGGTGTGAAGACAGGTGACAATGTGAAGACAGGCACCTGTGTGAAGACAGGCACCAGTGTGAAGACAGGCACCAGTGTGAAGGCAGGCACCAGTGTGAAGACAGGCACTGGGGTGAAGACAGGCGCTGGTGTGAAGACAGGTGCTGGTGTGAATACAGGTGACAATGTGAAGACAGACACCAGTGTGAAGGCAGGCACCAGTGTGAAGACAGGCACTGGGGTGAAGACAGGCACCAATGTGAAGACAGGTGCTGGTGTGAAGACAGGTGCTGGTGTGAATACAGGCACCAGTGTGAAGGCAGGCGCTGGTGTGAAGACAGGAATCAAACTCTGGTCCATGTTTACAAGGCAAGCACTTTGCGCCAACTGAGCCTTGGAGTATCTGAATATGAGGTGTAAATGTCTCTGAACACATTTGACGTGCATGCACCTGGGTATGTGTCAGTCATAAGCAACTAAAACTTAGAATTCTGCACCACTTTGTTCTTGTGGGTCAAAGTAAAAATGGTCATTTTTACTTTTGCAGATAGGAAGATTCAAACTGGCCTACTCATTCATGCAGCCTGTGAGTACCTAGAGGCAGAAGTACTGCTGCTGCCTGTTTGGTCCTGTTTGGGGTGTGTGGAAAAATGGGGTGGGGACCAGTGTTCCAGTATCTAATTCCATTGTAGTTATCAGGAGACATTTGGGTTACAGTGCTGGGGGAGCTGCAGTGACTAAAATA
This sequence comes from Onychomys torridus, assembly GCF_903995425.1. NCBI lineage: Eukaryota > Metazoa > Chordata > Mammalia > Rodentia > Cricetidae > Onychomys > Onychomys torridus. The sequence continues at coordinate 110,653,324 of NC_050449.1, read as the reverse complement.
AAAAAGATTTTATTTTTATTTTTAATTATTTGCATTACATCTGAGTGTGGGTTTGTGCACAAGAGTGAAGGTACCTCCAGAGGAAGAAGAGGGCATTGGACCCCCCCCCCCCCAGAGCTGGAGTTACAAGTGGTTGTGAGCCACTCAGTGTAGGTGCTCCAAACCAAACCTTTGGTTCTCTTCAAGTGTAGTATATGCTGTTAACCACTGAGCCATCTCTCCAGCCCCAGCCTTGTTTCTAGGCACAGGGTCTCTCCCTGACCTGGAACTGGCCAAGTAGGCTAGGCTGGCTGGCCAGCAAGCCTGAGGGGTCCACCTGGCCCTACCTCCACAGCACTGAGATGACAAAACGCATGCCACTGTACTTAGCTTTCTCACTTGAGCTCCGGGCATCAAACTCACAGTTTCATGCTTTCCAAGCTAGCACTGTACCCAGAACCTTACCCACCCACAAGTCCTAGTAGGAGCTTTCTGTGGCTAGTCCCAGACAAGGGTACTGTCTCCCAGCAATAAACGTAAGTGACTCAAAAAAGGTTCTAGTCCGAAGGACAAGGATCCTAAGAGTCGGTTAGGGTTAGGGCCATAGCTCTACACATACTCCATTATCTCTCTGGCATGTTCCTGCTGATTCCAAAACCTATCTGCAGAGACAGTGAGCACCAATCTCTTCCCCAAGAACTCATTCTAAGATTTTGGAAAGGGATGCAAACATAGCCATATACTGAGGAGTATTTGAAAATGTCATTTTTTCCCCCAAAAAGACACTAGTATAAAACTTCTTGTGATTTCTAAGCCTGGTTATCAGCTTGCCACGATGGTGACTTGTCACAGGCTGTGATGTTTAAGGTTGTCCAGAAGAAAGACATCTGGAACCAGAAAGACTGACATCCAGATGCTGCAGAAAGATTCTGGAGAGACAAAAAGCTGGCTAAAGAGCAATAAAAACACAAATAGAAAATGGATGGAGAGTGTTCCATGCTGACAAATTGGTGTGAAAGCCTGAAGGTGAGTGGGCAGAAGATAAACCGGGCTCAGCTCACACCAACAAAGGTGTTATAGCCAGAGGAGGCTTCACCCTGGGTAAATACCAGATGAATTAAAGGCCACTGCCAGCGGCTGTGAAGAATGTCACCAGGATGCTGTCTGATGGACCAGTGAGTCCTATGAGTGAATGGTGTCGGAGGGAAGGTCAGCCGCATTACAATGGTTCACCTGCAGGATGTGGCTGGAGGCACCCACACACACGCAGGTGCAGGGAAATGTCTCTTCCCTTGCTGTATGCATCAGGACAGCTAACTCCACACTGTCAGGAGGAGTATTGCACAGACTGCCTGGACCATGCCGGGAAAAGACAGTGAGCTGGGGCAGGCAGTGTGTTCTGCAGAGAGAAGGGTGCTGTGAGCATGGATTTGTTTTTTATTTTTAACCTTTTCTGTTTTTGTTCCTAAGACAGGATAGGCTATCCTGTCACCTTTCCCACTAATTTCATTCTGTACTTGGTTTACTTATTTTTTAATTTTAGACAGGTTTCTCTGTGTAACTCTGGCTGTCCTGGAGCACAGTCTATAGACCAGGCTGGCCTTGAACTCAACAAAGATCTGTCTGTCTCTTCTTCCTGAGTTCTGGGATTAAAGGCATGTGCCACCACACCTGGCTTATTGTTTTATTTTTAAATTCATACGTGAATTTTGTCCTTTGACAATTTCATACATGTACACACTGTGTTTTGGTTACTCTGTCTCCCCCACCTTGTGTTTCTCCATTCCATTCCTACCAGTGCCTTTTCCAGATTCACGGCTTTTGGTTTGGTTTTGTGACCCACTAGGTTTAGTTATTTGTGAGACATGGTCTCACAGAGTCCAGGCTGGTTTCCAACTCTCTATGTACAAGGACAGTCTTAAACTTCTGCCTCTTCTGCCTCCACTTCCCAAGCACTGGGTTTGCACACGTGTGCCAGCACATGTACCTGGTTTACATGGTGCTGAGGGTCGAAGTCAGGTCTCTGCCTGCTGGGCACTCGCTCTGCACTCTGAGCTACATTCCTGTCTCCTATTCTAAACGTTACTAAGAAGAACAGTACTGGCTTATTTAAGTGGATTTCCTATTTGTTCTTGGAACCCTGTTGGAGGCTGGCCTGGTACAGTGCCTTAGGACTCTCAAGTGGGGAAATCAGGCTGCCTGGACACCTCCTTTTCTCTTTGTTCTCACTGTTGGATTTCTTTCCTGTTTGACATGAATTCAGAGTGTGCATGGCACTTCTACAATGTGATAGAGAAGCAACCTGTCCTCCATCTCCATCTCATGGCTACCTTTTCTGTAGTGAGATCATGCCACTGTTTCCTGACAAAGTTGAAAATGTTAGTTGTTAAGAGGTGATCCCTTTGTTCAGAAAAAACCACTGAGCAAACTGACCAGAGGCTAGAGCTTCTCATCTCCAGGCTTTCAGGGACCTCCTGTGAGTTGTTAAGCTGTAGGAGGCTGAGGCCCCAGGCCCTGCCTTTATAATTTGGTTCTAGGAGAACTTTTTTTTTTTGAGACATAGTTTCTCTGTGCAGCCCTGGCTGTCCTGGAACTCACTCTGTAGCTCAGGCTAGCCTCGAATTCAGAGATCCACCTGCCTCTGCCTGAGTGCTGGGATTAAAGGCATATACTATCACCACTGGGCAGGAGGGCTCTACCTTAAGAGACAAAGACCTCAGGGCTTCAGAGACAGATCAATGGTTAGAGTACCTACTGCCTTCCCAGAGGACCTGCTTTGATTCCCAGCACCCACCTGGTGGCTCACATCCATTTGTAACTCCAGTTCCAGGGGATCCCTCTTCTGACCACCTCAGACACCAGGCGCACATATTGTGTGCATGCATATAAGCAAGTAAACACATATGCACATTAAATAAATAAATCTCAAAAAATTTTTGAAAAAGAGACAAAAACCTATATAACCTTTCTGAGTAAATATCTCTAGAATATTCCCTTGAAAATGTAAATAGGCTAGAATATCCAAGACACAAACTCACCTATTAGATACCACATTATTCAGAAATAAGATAGTGTAATAACGAAATAAAAACCAAAACAAGTCAGTGGAGAACAGAGAAGCCAGAATCTTACTCACAGGCAATGAGAACCAAGCGCCTGTTAACACGGAGGAAGTACAGCCAATTTAGTCAGAATACTGCTAAGACACCTAATTATATGGCCAGAAAAAATGTTGTCACAAGGACACAAAAAAGTCCAGATATCTATTAGTCCCAATTGTAAGTAATGAGCATGTGATATTAACAAGAGAAAAAAATCAAGATGCCTGGTGCTTCTAGCTCTGTGCTGTCTAAATACTGTATTTAAAATGTCCATTTCTCATAAACAAATGATCACCAAAGGTATGATATATAGACTGTAGCTGAAATGCTCCATTGAGAAAATAAAAAAAAATCTGATCCCCCCATTCCTTCTCTCTTCCTCTTCTTTTGTTAAGACAAATCCTCACTCAGCTCAGGCTGGTCTCAGATTTGTGTCCTTCCTTCTGTCTCTGCCTCCCAAGTGCTGGGATCAAGGAGTGTATCACCAAACCCAGGCTTCCTTTTTAAAAATCAGACTATACCTTTGGGGCAATTTTAAGTTTACAGGCAGATGCTGCCCCCTCACATGTAACCTTGTTGTGGAATGTTAGTTTAAGATGTGTTACATTTGTTTGTGCTATGGAATATTTGTTTAATGATGCAAAGATGTGTTCCATTCTTTTATGTTGCATTTGTTTGATTCTGTAAAGCTGTGTTACTGTACCTGTCTAAAATACCTGATGGTCTAATAAACAGCCGAACAGCCAATAGCTGAACCCAGGAGAAAGGATGGGCGGGGCTGGCAGGCAGAGAGAATAAGTAGGAGGAGAAATCTAGGCGAAGAAGAAGGAGAAGGAGAAGGAGAAGGAGAAGGAGAAGAAGAGGAAGGAGAAGACAACAACACAAGAACAACAACAAGAAGGGGGATGCCAGGGCCAGCCACCCAGCCACCCAGCCACCCAGCCACCCAGCCACCCAGCCAGCCATGGAGTAAGAAGAAAAGAAAGATATATAGAATAAAGAAAGGCAAAAAGCCCAGAGGCAAAATGTAGTTAAAGAGAAACAGGATAATTTAAGTTAGAAAAGCTGGCTAGAAACAAGCCAAGCTAAGGCTGGGCATTAATACGTAAGAATAAGTCTTCATGTATTTATTTGGGAACTGGGTGGCAGGCCCTCAAAGAGAAAACAAAAACCCAAATTATAGCCTTCAGAATTCCAAAGTTCCCCACCAAGGAGGAGCTTGCATTGACATGGTCTTATTGTTTGTTAGTTTACTTTAGGGGCCACGGTGGATTCTGTGATAACTTTATATGATGCTGCCTATCACTGTCATAGCACACAGAGTCTCTGAGTCTTCATGCCCCCCCCATTCCACCCCCCCTCCCCCCCGTGACACTAGGCTCCTCATCATCTCAGTTTAGACTTTTCTAGAATGTCGAAGTGTTGGCTCTCCATGTGTATGAGTGGTTCAGGCTGGCAGCTCTCTCCCTGTCCCCTGGCCACTCTGCTGCATGTTGCATTTGTGCATTAGCTAACCAGTGTGAAGTCGTGTCCTTTAAAGCCCCAGGAGATGTCTGTCCGCTGTCATCTGCCACTGGCCTGGAGTTAGTGTTACCTGACCCCTCTGCAGAATCCCTTCCACTTCAGACCCAGGCAGGCTGAGATGTGCATCTTACTAAAGACTGACAGACCACACAGCCACATCCCGGAGTGTGAGAATCACTCCCATGTGCTCCTGAGTGTGGGGGGTATTTTTTCCCAGCTGTTTTTCTGTACAACAGACAGCCTCGGGAAAGTGGAGCCCACTAAGGAATGGGTGGTGCAGGTGTGCACAGCTCAGCACTGTATAAGCACAAAGTGGTTCTTCCCTACCTCTGGGCTCTACATAGCTTATATACTCTTAGTCGAAGGAGCTTGCAGTCTTTAAGGGGTAACTCCTGCTGATTTACACCCCATCTCATTTTCATGCAGAAAACAGGACCAAGAGCCCAGGAAGGAGAAACAGAATTTTACTTGTGTTAGTGGTTAACAGCCTCTTTCCTTCTCTTTCCCTTCAGCTCCAGAGGGGGCGGGGAGGAAAGAAAGAAAGAAAGAAAGAAAGAAAGAGAGAGAGAGAGAGAGAGAGAGAGAGAGGGAGGGAGGGAGGGAGGGAGGGAGGGAGGAAGGAAGGAAGGAAGGAAGGAAGGAAGGAAGGAAGGAAGGAAGGAAGGAAGGAAGAAACAGAGAGAAAGAAGTTTTGAGAGAAACAAGATGCCTGACCTCCCTGTTAATACCACTGGCATCACTGTTTCCATGTGGGTGGCACCTTTTCCAGTTCTAACCAGAAGCCAAGTGTGGCTACTTCCACATCTCCTTGGGAAGTTCTTAGATGAGTGTACTACAACCCTGCCATCATGGGTTCTCTGGCCAGAAGCTCCTTTTCCTAGGCGATTTAAATTTTTTTTTCTTAAAAATATGCTTTAATGGGTGACGGTAGAAGATGTAGTATGGGCTCCAATTAGCTTCTAACTGAACCTGGGGTAGACTCTACTGAGCATTGTCTGAGGGTGAGGCGTGGTACCTCCAAGAAGGACAACACGGACTTTAGTGTGTGAGCTGCTAACAGACACTGCTGGCTTGTCTATGGTAGAAAACCTCAAAGCAGAAGATTGGCACATACATGGAAGAGCATCTGAGGGAATTGGGGCTGTGTTCACAGAAACAACTCCCTCCCCCACTTCCCTCCCCTAGTTCTCTCCTGTCTGTTAGTCCTTCGGTCTGGGGAACCCATGACTTGCTATGTGTCCAAGCTCTTCTTGATTCTGACCCTAGTCTTCTGAGTTCTGAGATTACAGGCATGCAGCACCACACTCTTCTAGACATCTCAGAGAACCAGTTCTAAAGCCCGGTGTATTAACTGAGAAACCCTTGTCTTATGGTCACCTGTTCTTTTGCTCAACACCATAAGCATGGGGGGATTGACACACATGTTCCTTCCTTACCCACAGGAAATTATAACATCAGAGCTCCCCGTCCCAAACTCAGACACAACTCTAGAATTAATACAGATAAAGAATAAAAGAATCCAAGAGTTCTGTGCAAGGCAGAGTGTAGCTCACACCTCTGTGAGATGCTGTGTTAATAGCTGTCCCACCACAGACTTAGAAGAGGGAGACTGGTTCAAGGCTAACGGTGGGGCTGGAGCCGTGGTTCAGTGGAGCACCAGCTGCTCTTTCAGAGAACCCTTGTTTGAATTCCAGCACCCACTGCAGTTAACAATTGGCTGTGTAAATCCAGTTGCAGGGGATCTGATGCCCTTTCCGGCTGCAGAAGATGCTGCATGCATGTCCTGTAGATATTCATGCAGGACTAACAGCTATACTCATAAAAGAAATAAATAAACCCTAAAACAACAACAACAACAACAATCAGAACCTGACATGAACAGATACACTGGATTGTGGATGTAGTTCAGGTGTTAGAGTGCTCACCTTGTATACAGAAAGCCTTGGCCTGAACTTCCAGCTCTGCAGAAAATCAAGCATGGGAGGGAGGGAGCCCTGTAAAGCCAACACTGGGTAAGATACAGAAGGAAGAGGATCAGAAGTTCAAGGTATTTCATGGCTACATAGGGAGTTTGAGGACATCATGGGCTACATGAGACCATGCCTAAGGAAATAACTGATTCCTCCTTTTCTTCATCTTCAGTCTTCAATACTAGTTCTTCATTAAAGTTGTCATTCTTGTTTTTGTTTTTCCTGGTGTTTTTCCCCTAAATTTCCCTAAGAGATAAATCAATGGAACATACACAAAGAACTTACAATGAAAGCCAGGGAACCATCTTGGACCTTGAAGTAGATTATTGATTGGACCAGAGGAGAGTGTTCAGGACACAGTGGGCTTTCTGGGAGAATCAATAACGATGGCAGAGCTTGCTGGGGCCAGGCTTTTGCTAATGAAATGCTCCCTTTCCATAGCCACAGGGGGACAATGAATTGGAAAGGGTACCTCAACATAGACTCCCCTATTCTAAACATCTTTTCTTAATCAGTTTCTGAAAGAAGGGATGTCCTTTTGCGTGGTCCTTATACCACTAGTCAGGGTGACAGGATAATTGCCTTCCAGTCTCATCATAGCCATCTGAGACCCTCATTTGTGTCAAAGTTTGGCTTTGGGGGCATGAAGAAAGCACAGGAGGTGCTACCTAGGTGGGAGGGCTGGACATTTTCTGTCACAGAGAGCGTTTGTTTCCTCCAGAGTGTGGGTGGCGGTGGTAGAGAAATAAGCATTAGTGGAGAGGGAAAGTCTGTGAACCCAGGCTCCCTGGCCAGGTGTGAGAAGAGTGGAGCTTGAGAAACATCTCGTTATTAGTCGAGTGTTTTTGTTTAACCTGAAATCACTTAACAAATGGAACATATCCTAACACACCCTTGGGTTCCTTTCTAGCATCTTCTCATTTATTCATTTACTATTTCAATTCTCTAAGAGTTCTCTGTGTGTAGGTGCATATGTATTTGCGCCCATGCCTGTGAAATGGGAGGAGGGCACAGCAGGTGGCTGAAATTTCTCTCTGTGTTCCCTGCCTACTCCTTTGACACTGATTCTTGAGCTTGAATCCAGCCATCTTGGCTAGGCTGGCTGGCCACCAAGTGACCAGGATCTACCTGTCTCTGTCCCCAATGCTGGGTTTACAAGCACATGCAGCCATGCCTGTATATATATTTGTGGGGGAGACTGGGTCTCACTGTGTAGCCCCAGCTGGCTTGGAACTCATTACATAGCCATGTAAACCAGAGTGGTCTTGAACTCACATAGATCCAACTGGCTCTGCCTCTTGAGTGCTGACTTCAAAGAACCTTTAACTGTGTGTGTGAGTGTTGATTTCTTAGTACTTTTAACTGCATGTCCTTAACCACTGCCAAGCATTACTGTTACATTGTACATTTATGGTCAATTGTATTTAATGTTTTGTGAACTGTCTATTCAGATTTATTAATCAAGTTTTTATTAGATTGACATTTTCATATTAATTTATGTAAGTCTTATTTCAAATAGTAAAGACTTGGTTTATTTATTTATTTGTTTGTTTTATATTTATTTGTTTTTTAAGGCAAGGATTCCCTGTCTATGTAACAGCCTTGGCTGTCCTGGAACTTGCTTTGTAGACCAGGCTAGCCTCGAACTCAGAGATCCACCTACCTCTGCCTCCTGAGTGCTGGGATTAAAGGCATGTGCCACTGCCACCCAGCTAAAGTTTTATTTGTAATATATTGTATTTTCTCTTTATTTGCCCCTGTGACTTTCTTGCTTTGTGGTGGTGGGGTTGAGCCAGAGCCTTGTATTTACCAGGTAAATGCTCGACCGCTCTAATAGTTTAGTTTTGCATAAAGTTAGTTTTAAAAATATTTAGACAGATATAACTACCAAGTTTGTATTGGGATTCTGTATTTTAAGTTTTTCTAGTTCCAAACCTACTCCACATGTTTAGTTCTGATTCTTAGCTTTCATTTTTATCTTGTTTCTACATTTTGATCTCTAATTCAGACAGGCTTATTCACATATGAGAAACACGCATCTTTGCATAGGGGTCCAGTTGCCTTTACACAGATTGCTTCTGTTCCCTTCCCACCATGAGAATGTTACATTCCTGTGTACTTATTTCTAAGGTTCTTGTCTCCAGCCCCACTTCTGTAATTTGTCAGTGTTAATCTCAGTGGCTGCACTATACTTCTCCAACTATCCTGGATGCTTTCACATATTCTCTCAGATGGACCTCAAGTCATATGTCGAGTAAAAATTAGATGCACAGACAAGATAACTGATGTCCGTTGAATCACTTTGAACGTCATATTAGTTCTTCCCGTCTTCAGAATACACCATGTCTCAGGTCAGACATCATCTCATGCTCTTCTGTGTAATCTCATTCTTCCCCAGATGTCACAGTGTTTTCACTAGCTTTGTTGGCATTGTTTCTTAACAATGACTTGTCATTTAAAATACTACAGAACTAAAAATGTATTAATGACTTTTCAAAAAGTGAAACATTCTTTTTGAAAAATCAGTTGCTTTATTTATGTATTTTAATGGCTCTTGCTTTTTAATACCAGAAAATTGAATTCACTTATCTACCATGAAAAGAGAAAAAAGAAAAAAGAAAAAAGAAGATGGATTGGAAGTAGAAAAACAAAATTAGCTTTTAATCACCTTTTCATTCTTGGAAATGAGATATTCCATAATTTTAATTTTTTCTGCATCTGATTCATTGAGGTTTGATTTAGGAATGTTTTAAATGTACATTGGTGAGTGATGATTCATGAAGTCTGTTCTCTGAGCATCATTGCTATCACTTTTGATCTGAGTGCCATGCTGGCTCTGAGGGAATAACCCAATATCCCCTGTGTCTAGAGTGGGCTGTGTGCCCTCAGCCTGGCAGGCTTTCACAAAGACCTCGAGGCACACAGGGCATCTTCAACAAAACCTCAGGATTCTCCTTGGATTTTGGTCTATTTGGCATTCTTATATCTTTTTCCTTTTTTATGGGCATTTAATTTTTCAGACAGGGCCACAGTGTCTCATGTGTCCAAACTGGCCTTGAACTCTTATATAGGTGAGACTGACTTTGACCCTCCTGTGTCTACCTTCTAAGTGCTGGAGCTGTAGGTGTGTATCACCAAACCCATCCCTATACTTTAAAAAAAATTGTGTTGTATTTTATTTACATGTGTTTGTGGGCACATGTACACAAGGTTGTAGAGGTCAAGAATAATTTGCAGCTGGTTTCTCCATGCACCATGTGAGACCTGGAATCAAAACTAGGTCGTCAGGCTTGGCTGCAGGTGTCTTTACCCACTGGGCTCCTATGTTTTCTTGAGCGTCTCCTCCACTTATCTTTGACCATAATAATGCATTTAATACTAGTTTCTAAGTACTTACTAAAATAGGGGAATGTAGTAATTACTTAGGCTGCTTGGCTCCTCTCAGAACACCTTCTATACTAGTTGTCCCTAATGAAGTGCCTTGCAGCTGCTTGGTCTTGCTCTTACTAGAGTGTGAGGGGCTGAGGGGCTTGTCCATTATGTTTAAGTATTTAAAGAAATTTAGCTTTCTAAATCAAGCTAACCAGTTATTTCTTTTCTTTATTTTATTAATTTTAACTTTAAACTTGTTTTGAAGTTGTTTATTTTGTTGATTTGTACTTCGGCTGTTTTTCTCAGAATGTGAGTCTGCTTTTGTTGAATGACATGTTCCCTTTGCCTACTGTGATGCTGGATTTTTAAAACTACAAATGTGGTAAGTTACTGATGTGTACAGAATTGTTTTTATTATTTTGAGTCACATGTTTGTGTATGTCTCTGTGTGGGTGTGTGCATGTGGAGGACAGAGGCATCAGTCGGATCTCCTAGAACTGGAGTTATGGGCAGTGGAGAGCCACTTGACAAGTGCTGGGGACTGAGCTCCAGTCCTCTGCAAGCGCAGCAGGTGTTCCTAATGCCTGAGCCATCTCTCCAGTCCCATTGCTGAGTTTTAAGTGTTAAACAAACATTGAAACCCTGGGATTGGCTGAGGAATGGCTATGTTATATTTTACTTTTAATTTTACTTTAAAATGTTTTAATTAAACATTTTAAGCACATCAATATATTCAGTTTTTTTTTTTTTTAAATAGCCTTTCCCTCTGGGGACAGGAGTAGTAGTTCCCATTTCCTGTAAATGTGCTTCTGGTAACACACTGATGCTCGCTTCATAGAGTGAATTGGTAAGTATATTCTCCCTTTAAAACTCTTAGAAAAATTTGGAAAGTATTGATGATACTTCATCTTTAAAAGTCAGGCAGAATTTGCTAAGATGTCATTTGGCCCAAATTTTATGAAATTGATGCTATGACTCTTCTCAGTTGTAGATGAAGTAAAAGGGAAGTCCAGAGAGGATCCATTACATACCCATCATGGAATGAGGGCATGATGCTTATGTCTTCCTTCTCTGATTTCTGAGTCTTTTAACCCAGACTGGCTGTGTGATCCCATCAATCAGTATAGGAAGCTTAGTTCTAATTTGTTCATTTATCCATATTAATTGTTTATTTGTGTGCGTGTGTCAGCAAAAGCCAGAGCAAGGCATCAGATCCCTTAGAACTGGAGTTACAGGTAGTTGTGAGCAGCCAGACATAAATGCTGGGAACCAAACCCCAATCCTTTTTCCATAACAACAAGCTATAAACACTGAGAGATCTCTCTATCTCCTCATTCAGTCATTCTTCTTTTCTCCTCCTTTCCTTTTGTTTCTTCCTTCCTTCTTTCCTTTCTCCCTTCCTTTCTTGAGACAGGGTCCTACTATTTATCTCTGGCTGGCCTAGAACTCACCATGTAGAACAGGCTGGCCTTAAACTTATGGAGATCTATTTGCCTCTGCCTCCCAAGTTTTGGAATTAAAGGGATAGGTCACTGCTGTAGAATATTATTTTAAGATGTGTTACATTTGTTTATGCTGTGGAACATTTGTTTAATGATATAAAGATGTGTTGCATTCTTTTATGTTGTAATTGTTTAACTCTGTGAAGATGTGTTACTTTGCCTGTCTAAAACATTTAAAAGTCTAATAAAGAGCTGAATGGCCAATAGCAAGGCAGAAGAAAGGATAGATGAGGCTGGCAGGCAGAGACAATAAATAGGAGGAGAAATATGGGAGGAGGAAGAGCAGGAGGAGGAGGAGGAGATAGAGCAAGAGAACAAGGAGTGGGAAAAGAGGGTCAGCCACCCAGTCAGCCATGGAGTAAGAGTGAAATATTACAGAAGGAAGAAAAGGAAAAAGCCCAGAGGCAAAAGGTAGATGGGATAATTTAAGTAAAGCTGGCTAGAAACCAGCCAAGCTAAGGCTGGACATTTATAATTAAGAATAAGCTTCCATGTGTGATTTATTTGGTAGATGGGTGGTAGACTCCCCCAAAAGAGCAAAAGAGTAAAAACAACCAACATGCCCCATACATGGCTGCATCCTTTCTCTTACTTAACAGGAACATTCACTATGAGGGTATACCACGGCTATGTAGCCTACATGGCCTAGGCTCCGTGTATGCAGCACGCTAGTTGAAGACTGAATATTAACAAAGGATAAGTTATTGAAGATGAGTACATGTCTCCCAGATGAATTCAGTGAGAGTTTTCTTCTCTGTATAGAAAGAAACCCTATCTTAGCATGGCAGCAGTTTTGAACAATCTTTCTGCAAACAAGCCCCCTTAGCACACCTTCCCACTCAAAATCACATGGTCTAATGCTGTCAAGTGGTCAAGAGACTTGCTCCCTGATGCAGTTCATTCAGTGCTGCTGCAGTTAGAGGCACCTTGAGAAGTCTACATGAGCAGGAGACAACTTTGGCCTCAGCCTCAGTCGCTATATGCCCCTGCCCCACGAGGCAAGCCACAACGCCCTGGTGTGGAATTTTCAAGAAAATATTGAAATTAAATTCACATGACTTCATTAGCAACCAAAAAGACAATATCCGCTTACTAAAGTCCTGTCCATCCAGTGCCTTTTGGTTCCATGTCAACTGTCCTGAATGATTGCCCGCAGCTTTGCAGGGTCCTGGCATTTATATGTTTATATGAAAGCTAGAGACACCATGAAGTCATCTTTGTCCTTAAAAGATTTTCAATTACAGTTTCTTTCTTTCTTTCTTTCTTTCTTTCTTTCTTTTTTTTTTTTTTTTTTTTTTGTTTGAAAGCACTCTTTCTTTTCCTTCTCTGAATATTTTTTGGTTGGGTTAAAAGAAGGTAAGAATTGAAAATTTTCTTAGACTTATAAAGAATAGTTTTTTGCCTTGAAGGTTTTTCCCAGCTTGAGAAATAATGTGTTGTGTCTCCAAATAAACAAATGTGTCACAAGAACTGGGAGACAAGAGGCTAAAAACATAAAAACAGAAGACACACAGCCCTAACGCCTGCTGAGAGGTATGTCAGGGCTTGGTGGAAGCTGAGGCCTCCATTTGGAGCACCTGTCTAGACTCCTACAGCAAGACAGGTTTGATAGGTGTGTCTAGGCAGCAAGACCGAGGAAGAGTTGGTGTTGACTGTGAGCCAGTGTCTGTAGGGATTGTCAGACACTTGGTGTTAAGCCTCAAAACCTACTCTCAAGTCAGACTAAACTATCTATTATCAGATGATGACCCACACATTTTAAAGTAATTAATTTGGTTGATAGCTGGCTACTTGGTTGAGGCAGAATTCAGAACAGACCCCTAGTACTCATGATCAGTACTCATATCTGTATATGACTTTTATACAGATAAACATTTATAAAGAACAAAGCTTGAAAAGAACTCACTGATAGAATAGGAAAGAGGAAGCTGAAATCCCACAGGAAAGGGGTAGAGTGAGGAAGGTAGCTTAGCAGAATTCTCCTCTTTCCTATTAAGAACAAAAACTACTTACTTCCAGACTGGAAATATAGTCTGGGAGTAAGTGTTGAAGCCTGTACATCTCATGTTCTATGAAACCATAAGGAGACAACAGAGAGAAAATCTTTTCTCTGCTGTGCCCATGTATTGGAGCCAACACTGCAATCGACACATATTTCCAACTCACACAGCTGTGAGTCAGCTTACTACCCCTTGGCTCATAGCCACTTGGCTGATCTGTCTGCAGTGAACCACAAACTCCACTTCTGTGAGATGGGAGATTACTGAACCCACACAAAGGATCTGTGAGCATGTGACATATACACTTGGATCTGGGCCTACATATGGCCCCCAACATCGGGGAGTTATTTCAGGCAGTTCTCTGTCTATCTGTCTGTCTGTCTGTCTGTCTGTCTCTCTCTCTCTCTCTCTGCTGATGAGTGTTTTGTGAACTTGATAGAAGCTAGGAAGAGGGAACATTAACTGAGAAGACACCTCTAGGAGACTGCCTGTGTGCCTGTCTGTGAGGCACTTTCTTGATTAATGATTGATGCATGAGGGCCCAGCCCACCGTGGGTGGTGCTACCCTTGGGCAGGAGATCCTGGGAACCATAAGAAAACAAGCTGATGAGCCATGGGGAGCAAGCCAGGAAGCAGCACTCTTCCATGGCCTCTGTATCATCTCCTGCCTCCAGGTCCCTGCCCAGTCTGAATCCCAGTCCTAACATCCTTTGATGATAAACAGTGACATGGAAGCATAAGCTAAATAAAAACTCTTTCCTCTTCAAGTTGCTTTGGGTCATGGTATTTCATTACAGCAAGAGAAAAGCAAGCTAAGGCATACATATTTATTTTTATTTATGTGCATCTGTGTGAGTGAGTGTATGGCGTGTGTGTTTGAGTCCTGTGGAGACCAGGAAAGGGGTTAGGATTCCCTGGAGCTAGAGTTATGGATGGATGTAAGCCACCTGTCATGGGTACAGGGAATCAAACTCAGGTCCTCTGCAAGAATGCAAGTGGTTTTACCCACTGAGCCACTCCCAGCCTTTTACATGTTTTTCTTAAAGTTTATTCTTATAAGTGTTTCATTTCATTTCAAGTGGTTCTCAACTGGTGTACTATGTTCTACATTTTGTTGTCATTTTTTCAGACACATCTCACCATGTAGCTCTGGGGTCTTGGAATTCACCATGTAGACCAGGCTGGCCTTGAACTCATAGAGATCCACCTGCCCCTGCCTCCCAAGTGCTGGGATTAAAGCAGTGTGCCACTGTACCCAGCTACACTTTCTTTACTACATATTTGCTGTTGGTATAAAAAGTCAATTGATGCATTGATCTCTGAAGAAGATGATATTTTAGCATATTCATCAAAATCTTATTTTGTCTAAATTGCATCATATCTTGGGGAACACTCAAGTGTTATCAATACTTATATTTTAACAATGTTCATAGCTTGAACTGACCTAGACAAGGTTTAAGAAGTGAAAAATACATTATTTCAGTTCATGAATTATATAAGCTATACCACATATTTGAAGCACTAATGAGATGTTTTGCAAAGTAACCAGAAGAAACTATTTGGTAGCATGAATTTGAAGACTACATAATGGAAATGTCCCAAACCTGGAATTTGGTGTCCTCTGACCTCCAATTGTCCACCAGATGTTTTCTGTGGTTCAGGAAGCCCTTGAGCAACTTCCTCACTTGCAAATGGTTCGTATCACATAAGTGCCTTTTATTTCCTGCAACCAATTTTAGAATCCATAACATAATAATTCAAAGTGAAGCAGACATACTATACCGACATAAGGTTACAAGATTTTCTCTCTTCCTGTGTTTTATATACTTAAGACCCATTTTCAACTTGGAAAATGCTTTTAGATTTTTAGCATCAAGGTGAGATGTGTATTGTCGAGGTAACTCTCTAGCCATGATTCTGGTGAACAAGAGTTAATTATGTCACACCATGCAGGAGTGAGTGGCCCTTCCATCCAGGCCAACTGGGCATTATTACAAGAACAAGTAATTGCCCTGCCTTTCATCAGTCGCCTAAATCATTAGAACACAAGATTATTAAACTAAGACCCTACCAATTTAACTGCTCAATGATGGAGCCTATTAAGCCATCTGCTGCCTTATCAACAGCAGGCATGGCAGGTCCAGGCAACTGTATACCCAATGTGCAGCATCGCACTCTCCCAACTGGTCCATATACCATTCTTAAATGATTGTTATTTAATTGCTGAGACTAACAAGCAACCCAACAATTGCTCCTCAGCTGTTAGTAAGACTTGCCAAAAATGAACTGCTTGGTTTTAGAAAGAGCCACCTCACACTGCCAGGTTATTTCAAATCATGTTGTACAGGCCAGATTCTGGGACAGATCTCTGCCCCCCCCCCCCCCCCCCCCCCGCAACCCCTCAGGAAAGCATGATTCTTAAAAACACAGGACTATGACCTCATTCTTTTATCTGTTCAAGTTTTCTTAGCAAGTGAAAGCTTAGTTAATTTGATGAATAACAGAAGAGAAATGTGGAATACAGAAAATACATGCCTTTATATTTATTTATTCTCTCCAGGTCCTTCCTTTCCACTTATTTTTTAAAATCTCTTTAAGATGGCATACATAATTTTTAAACATTTATCTTTTCGTGTATGTGTGTATCTGTGTAACTGCAGAGGCCAGGAGAGGGTGCTGGATCTCCTGGAACTGGAGTTCTAGGTGGTTGTGAGCTGCCTGATGTGGGTGCTGAGAACTGAACTCAGGTCCTCTGAGAGAGCAGCGCTTACCTGCTGAGCCAGAAGTGACTTTCGTATTGTCCACTATATACTTACTATATACACTTAACAGGTACTTAACAAATGTTTTGTAACCAAAGGAAAGGAGTTTTGCCTTAGAGGTGGATATAAATACTTATATACGCATATGAAGAGAGGGGTTGGCGAGGAAGTATGCCCAGAGTTTCATAGGAGAACAAGACTGGCAGGTCCTTCCCACAGTTCATCATGCACACTCTTCCAAGGACTTTTGAGAGTCACCCGGGCTAGTCCATCCCTGGAGCACGAGGCAGTGGCTTGAAGGCAAAACTGGGGAAGCACTGCTTACGGGCTTGTCCTCTGTGATCCCTCAGCTACCTGCACTTCCTTTTCTTGCTTTTAAAAAAGATTTTTGAAGCTGGGTGGTGGTAGATCATGCTTATAATTCCAGCACTAGGGAGGCAGAGGCAGGTGGATCTTCGTGAGTTTGAGGCCAGCCTGGTCTACAGAGTGAGTTCCAGGACAGCCAGAGCTATACAGAGAAACGCTGTCTTGAGAAACAAAACAAAACACACACATGCTCACACAGAAGGTTTTTGAAAACTTACGTGTATAAATATTTTGCCTGCATGCATGTATGTATGTGCACCCTAGTACCTCCAGGGGTCAGAAGAGAGTGTCAGAGTCCCTGGAACTGGAGTTACAGTTGTTTGTGAGGTGCCATATGGGTCCTGGGAACCTAGCCCAGGACCTCTGCAAGAGCAGAATACCACTCTTACCCACTGAGCCATCTCTCTAGCCTCTCAGCTACCTTTTCTTACAGACCAGGCCCACTACCAAGGGAATGGTGCTGCCCACAGTGGACTGGGCCTTCCTCTATTGATTACCAACCAAGAAAATGCCCCATCTCCTGCACACATGCTCAAAGGCCAATCTGCTGGTGTGTCAAGTTGACAACTGATGTTAACTATGACCACTCTGTAAAAGATTTTTCCCCCTACTATAACTAATCAGATTGCTTAAGAATATAAAATTTATCTGAAACATTTGAAACATAGTAGTGATATAATAGAAAGGAGATTCTTTGGAATCAGACAAACATGTTAGATACGGTTTCATTCTATAAAACCCATGGGAACAAATGCAAACAAAAGTTTTGTGTTTTGGAGAGCTGGTTTGGTGGCTAAGAGCACTGACTGCTCTTCCAGAGGACCCAGATTTGATTCCCAGCGCCCACATGGTGGCTTACAACCATCTGTAACTCCAGATCCAGGGGACCTGATACCTGCTTCTGGCCTCACAAGCATCAGTCACATAGGTAGAGCACAGGATACATGCAGGCAAACATCCACCCCACACAGTTCCCACCCACACAGTCCCCACCCACATAGCTCCCACCCACATAGCCCCCACCCACACAGTTCCCATCCACACAGTTCCTACCCACAGCCCCCAACCACACAGCCTCCACCCA
The DNA here is from genome assembly GCF_903995425.1 of Onychomys torridus. Classification (NCBI taxonomy): domain Eukaryota; kingdom Metazoa; phylum Chordata; class Mammalia; order Rodentia; family Cricetidae; genus Onychomys; species Onychomys torridus. The sequence goes on along the minus strand of NC_050449.1, from coordinate 110,635,664 downwards.
CACAGTTCCCACCCACACAGCCCCCACCTACACAGCCCCCACCCACACAGTTCCCACCCACACAGTTCCCACCCACACAGTCCCTACCCACACAGCTCCCACCCACATAGCCCCCACCCACACAGTTCCCACCCACACAGTTCCTACCCACAGCCCCCAACCACACAGCCTCCACCCACACAGTTCCCACCCACACAGCCCCACCCACATAGCCCCCACCCACACAGTTCCCACCCACACAGTTCCCACCCACAGCCCCCAACCACACAGCCTCCACCCACACAGTTCCCACCCACACAGTTCCCACCCACACAGCCCCACCCACACAGTCCCCACCCACACAGCCCCCACCCACACAGTCCCCACCCACGCAGTCCCCACCTACACAGTTCCCACCCACACAGTTCCCACCCACAAAGTTCCCACCCACTGTAGGCATCGACTCTCAGGGAGTCTGGATAGCCCTGAGCACTGTGTAGCTTTGTGGGTTTAATTCCCTTAAGGGCACATTAGGCAGATTTTAGTAAGCCTCTGTAGGTTTTAAGTGAATTTACATCTCAGGCAAAATACTCATACCCATGAAATAAAAAGAAATAAATCTTTAAAAAAAAATCAAGCCGTTCCTCATTGGCCTCTCACATAAATTATATTACTTTTGTTAAAGAGAAAGAGAACTTCCTCTTTTCCCAATGTAGGACATTTTGAACAAAAGTATCTGTTTTTTAGTATTCATTCAAATGCCAGTAGGCATGCTCTCTACCAAAGGCCTCTAGCAAAGGCCATGCTTAGAAATAAACCAAATTACCCATTTTCCAGCTATAAGCAGAAAATTCTACAATCACAAAGAAACAGTCCATGTTGATGCTGTTTTTCCCCCAAGTCTTAATAAAGTCTGTCCCGAGGACTATTGAATTTAAGTCATCAAAACAATGGTTAAAATAATGCCCGTTTCTACTTACATTGAAAGTGTTGAACAACTCTATCCTCCTTGCTTGGCTAGCTTTACGGAATGTTACCACAATTTACTCACTTGTTCATTAGAAGAACTTAGATATTATTTTAAAATAATTATAACCATAACCATAATTATACCTTCAAATCTTTCCCCCAGAATTATTAGACTAACCAGTTGCCGATTCCTGATTCAGGCACACACCTTTCAAAGCCCTGGGTTAGAGGACTTGGGTTGAAATATGTGACCATGACAAAATACCTGTTTCTGACATCAAAAGCAGATGCACCTATGTTAATGGTCATGTGTTTTCTGAAGCTCTTCCAATTTGGTTAAACAACGACAGTTCCCCAAACTGAAGTAACTTGCTTCACAGAATGGAAGTAACTTGTTCTTCTAAATTCTTTCCCTCCCGTGCTATTGGCCCGAGAAAAGTCGGCCATGGGAGTAGCCATCTCCTGCCACTCTTTAGCTCACTGCTAGCCTTGTTTCCCCAGCCAGGCCTAGCAATGATCAACCGCTGGGCAAAAGAAGAAAAGTTGTAGCCCTCCCTTCTTCTCTTCTGTCCTCTGCCTCCCTCAACCTACCGTGGAGCAGGACTCTGGTTCCTCACACACAGGTCTTTTCTTGAAGGAAGCCTGTGCTGCCTGCGTCCCTTTGTCTTTCCTGATCACTGGCCTTGCAGCCAGGGCATGTGGAAGTCTAGCTTTGGCTAAATGCTGTATTTTAATACAGAAAAAATTTCAAGGCAAAGCAAAAGATGACTGATGTATTATTTGGGACCAGAAATAATAGTCACTTTCAGGCTTAAACACCTAGAAGATCAGACACTGGGCTACAGAGTGTGCTCATTCCTCCTTTCCTCATTTGTGTGTTGAAATCCTGACCCTAGTACTGCTGAATGGGACTGTATTTGAGGCCTTCATGACTGTATCTGGGGCTTCAAGAGGTGGTTGGGTCAAACAAAGTTATACACTATGACTGACATTCTTGTAAGAAGGTATTAGGGTGGTGATGTGCACAAGAAGCTCTTGACAACATGGGAAGAATGTTGTCTGCAAGTCAAGAAGAGACTCCTCAGAAGACACCAACCTCACTGACACCAGGGTCTTGGGTTCCTCAGCCCCAGGGACAGATAGACAACAGTTATCTGTCATTCTTAGTTGGGTGCTTTATTTTGGCAGCCTTAGCAAAAGCAACATGTCTTAGGGAATCTGAAGAAGAGGTACCTGATTAGGGCAAATGGGAAGGTTAATACAAAAAGTGAAGCTCTATCAAGTCTCTGGGGTAGAATTCTGTAGATGGTTGCCTGCTTGCTAGGGTAGAAGTAGACTTTAATGAAGATGAGGAGCCTTTCTTTTGGCTCAACTTACTTTTAGGTAAAGCTAGATTGATTTCCGCTTTGTTCTCAAAACAGCTTGTGTTAGGGACTGGCTGGTCACTGCCAAGCTGGGGCTGGGGAGGGAGGCGGAGGGAGGCAGCTTTGTGAGTATGCACATGAAGCCCTTGGGGCAGGCTGCTTACCAAACACCCTTGTGTCAGCAGCCTTTAACCCGATGTAGGAATTCAGCCTCATTTCTGGCCAGCAAATCAATTCATCCCCGAGAGAAGAAACCTTGGGGATAAAAATTCACACACCATCAGGAATTCAAAACCTCACCTCCTGCAAGACCGCCTTCCAATAATTTGGAATAATGATAGACCTCAACACAAAGGACTTCTTAGCAGATGGTCAGCTCTGTCCCCAGCTGAACAGGCTGCAATGGACCTATCAAAACACATGTGAGCACGATGCTTTCATCTTTCTCCCAAATCTAAGGCTCACTAACCAGTCTCATTTCACTCACATTTGGAGAAAGATGCAAACCAGTCATCTCCTGCCAGTGTAAGTGCATAACCACCTCTGTAGCTCCACAAGCAATGGCTTCCCTGAGCTCTCGTGCTTCCTCTGATGGCTCCCTATCGACCTGACACACAGCGCGTCTGACTACCTCCCTAGCCACCAGAAAGGTTTCTAGTGACTGTTATGAAGAGAAGGGAGTACTAACTCCAAATAAACACAAAGAGTACACATTTTCTTTTGTTTAACTTTACTATCTAGTCATTTAGTGAAAAAGAATAATAAAATACCAGAGTTAAAAAAAAAAAAAACAGGGAAGAATGTGTTAATACCGTCTAATTAAATAAAAACATCACAAATAGGTAACTATGGTGTCACAGGACCAGCTTAACCTTGTCCTTTCTGGATTCATTGATCTCTTTCTCTTTTTGAAAAACAAACTCATTTCTTAACTAAAATTCACAAAGGAAGGGCTAGGGAGATAGCTCAGTTGGCAAAGTGCTCACCACGCGCACATGAGGACCTGAGTTTGATCCCCTGAATGCATGTAAAAACTCCTGGCCTGCCAGCGTGTGCCTGGAATCCCAGCACTGGTGTGGCAGAGATGGTTGGATCCTTTGGTCTTTGCCAGCCAGTCTAGCCTATTGATGAATTCCAGGCCAAGTGAGATACCCTGTGTCAAAAAACAGGGTGGGCAGAATGTGGAAAAGGATACCTGAGGTCCCCCCACTGCACACACACACACACACACACACACACACACACACACACACACACTATGATTCCATCTGAATGACCCACAGAAGTAGGGAAACTGGTCTAACCTGCCACAGAGAGAGGACTGTTATTCATTATCCTGGGCAAGGCAGGAGGAGTGAGCAGGAATATTCTAGGAAGATCTTTCTGGTAAATTCTGTCTCCTCTCAGGACAGTGACTGTACAAGCTTGTTCCTTGTGAAGAGTGAGTCCACATGCTGAACACTTATGGGTTTCAGTAAATGTTCTAATTCAGCAAAAATATTTTTCTCTTTAAAAACAAAAACCAACCAACCAACCAACCAACCAACCAAACAAACAAACAAACAAAACAAAAGAAGCTGGGTGTGATGGTGCATGCCTTTAATCCCAGCACTTGGGAGGCAGAGCCAGGTGGATCTCTGTAAGTTCGAGGCCAGCCTAGTTTACAGAGTGAGCTCCAGAACAGGCTCCAATGCTACACAGAGAAACCCTGTCTCAAAAAACAAAAACAAACAAACAAACAAAAAAACAAAACAAAACGAGCAAACAACAAACAACAAAACCTAAAACCAAAACCAAAAGGATGGAATAAACCCTGTCCTCTCTTCAGCTGCTTCTGGTCATGATGTTTATCACAGGACCAGAAACCAAGCTAGAAGAAGCCTCCTTAGAGTTGAGCATATAATCTGCTTTCTCAAATCTTCCACAACCCCCAAAGCCCAAGGTTTTATTGCTTCATTTAGACTAGTTATTTCTCTCTGGGGAAGTAAAAACATCTTTACAAATGTGTTCAGTGACATTCTGGGCTTCAAACACATCTTTTGTATCTACAAAGTAGGATGATTCTAGAATGATCTTCTGTTGTTAAAGTAAGATATTAACCACTTTCCATGCTTCAATCTCTCCTGTTTTGGTTTCTTTTATCTTACACTGCTTCCAGACGCCATGCTTACTCTTTGATGCACCCAGGTAAATACAGAATTGTCTCACTTGTTCTTAAACTTAGACAATTGATTCTTCTTTACCATGCAGGCCTCTCTGAACTTGGTCAGTGATGGCCTTGAATGTCTGAGTCCCCTGGGGCCCTCTTCAACCTAATCCTTGGCTTCTTTCCCACTGGATTTCCTGTGGATTGTGTTCTTTCTTGAAAGGAGGGGGATTTAGAAATGAAGATCCTCTGTGAAGGGTTAGATGGCCACTGGAGGAGGAGGAGGAGAGGAGAGAGAAGAAAATGAGTAACAGCTGTAGGCGAGCCCCAGTAAGTCACAGGCTCGCCACACTTAACACAACAATAACTGACAAAAATGACCTACCGGAGTTCCCAGGATCAGATGCCAACAGAAGCAAGGGCAGGGTTACCTTGGTAAGTTTATTGGGGGTGCTCCTTGCTAGGCCCTGGGCTCAGCACCTTGTCTTTGGTTCTGTGTGGTCAGAACATTAAGCCAATAGTGTGGGGGTTTCCATCACTGTCTTGAAGAGGAACTGAGATGGCGCTGAGTTGGAATCCACATTTCCTCTGAGGGTCACTATCACTGCAGGGAGAGCCAAGACATAAAACACAACACAGAAAAGGGAAGGCAGCTAGAACATAGGAGGCGCCTGAGCCCCAGAACCCATCTGAGGAATATCCGCTTCAGTCATGGGAAGCCCATGCTCTCACGGAGCTGGTAACTGATCTTATTTCTTTAAAAATAATATGGTTTAAAATTATTTATTTTAATTTTTGAGATTATAATCATACCATTTCTGCCTTTTATTTTATCCCTCCAAGTCTTCCCATATACTATTGCTTGTTTTCTTTCAAATTCATGGCTGCTTCCTTTTTCATTGATCATCGTTTTACACACACACACACACACACACACACACACACACACACACACGTGCACACACACACACACACACACACACACACACTCACACACTCCTAAATACATAAATACAACCTGCTCGGTGTGTCTTATGTAACTTGTACACATGTTTTCAGGACGCCCACTTGCTCTGGATAATCCGTTGGTGTGCTCTTCCCTGGGAAGCCTTTTCCTTTGCTCTAAGTTTCCGTAGTTGCCTGCCCTTCTTTGTGGAAGTCTTGTGATGTTTCCCCATCCACATTAGTATGCCTATTAATGTTGTCCTTGCTCAGTTCATGTGTAGGCAGTCCTGTTAGAGAGACCTGATGAGTGGAGCTTCTGACATTCTTAGAAGACACAGCCTCTCAGCAAACTCCACGTTTCACTAGCTCTTATGATCTTTGTGACCCTCTTCTGAAATGTTCCCTGAACCTTAGGTGCAGAGGTTAGAGTTGTGGATGTATTCATTGGGATCGGACAATCTTATTTCTTTATCTTCCTGTTGATTGCATTTCATTGAAGTTGTCCGAGTAACTCTTGTGGCCACCTACAAATGCCTATGAAGGCAGCAATTGCACTTTACTGTCTTAAATCTGTAGGGTTGCTCTGGGTACCTGGCAATGAGATTATCATAGATCTCAAGGGCTTTATTTTTTGACAGCACATATTTCAGTCACACCTTGGTTAGTGACAGACCTGCACCTGTATTCTCCCATCTTCCTCTCCCTCTTCTCCATATATCTATATAGTCTCCAGGCTAGCCTGGAACTCACAGACATCTGTCTGCTTCTGCCTCCTGAGTGCTGGGATCAAAGGTGTGTGCCACTAACACCCAGCTGGCAGATCCACACATTTTTAATTATTCTTGAAGTTGAATCTAGGACCTGCACAATCACTAACCAAAACCAATAGAGATGATGTTGGACAATTTGCCAAACAAGTAGCTGGTCGTTGGCGCTTCCTGCTTCCTGCTTTTAGGTGGGCTAGTCCTTTGGTACTACCTCCATGCCAGCGAGCTTCATTTCATCTTCCTCCTTCTCTTTCCTTCCTTCAGGATAAGGTTTCACTATTTAGCCCAGGCTGGTCTCAAACCTGCAGCAATCTTCCTGCCTCAGCCTTCGGAGTATTGTTTTGTTTTGCTTTACCACTATGGTGTCTTGCAGACATTTTGCAGTTTATATAATAAGAAAATACACTAAGGATCATTTAGTTATTTGAGAGTTGCTTTTTTAAAAAAATGGGTTTCTGGTATCCCAGAGTAGCCTCAACTTTACTACATAGTTGAGGGCTGGAACTGCTAATCCTCTGGCTTCCACTTCCCAAGTGCTGGGATCTCAGCTGAGTACCAACTTGCAGAGTTTATGGAACACTGGGGCTTAAATCCAAGGCTCTGTGCATTTTAGGCAAGCACTCTCCTCCCTGAGCCTCATCCTGTGTTTGTGTTTCAATAAGAGATGAGCAACATTGCAGAGGTTCCACAAAACAAACTGGTGGATTGCTGTTACAGAGCAGGAGGCTGTGTTTGTGTTCAAGGAAAATCTTGTTGATAAAAAGTGACTGATATTCCCCTACACAGCTCCTGGTGAAGGCTTTTCAGATCTTTGACCCAAAAGGAGTTAGAATAATGTCAATCCTTCAGACAGACTTGGGAGATTTCATTCAAAAGTCAAATTCCATGAGAGTTTGTTGTATGGCAGATTTACTATAAATACTAGCAAATGAAAGTTATCTTTTCAATTCCAGTCTAGTATGAACTAGGAAAGTGTTAGTTCTGGAAAAGCTGTAGCATCGAGACACTTAGTGGTCCAACTCAGTCCTTTACATAACTAAAATCTGGAACATAAAATATCAAACAAGCTTCTTCATGAACCAAGTGATACATGGGAACGTCTATGAGAACAAAGCATGAGCTTGGTGTCTGAGTGACAGCCAGCAGATTGAGAATGGAGTTCTAGTCCTGTTATTTCTGTCCTGTCATCCACAAAAGGAAGAGTGAAGTAGATAGCAGGCAGTTAGGACCTGTGTGTAACTGGATCATAACCAAGGAATGCATATTTTCCAAATCCATTTGGCTCTGAGGCAACAGCACTGTAAGGGTCAATGTTGGATGGGGTTCCTTTGTTAGCTGACAAAGGATGGTTCTTCGCTCTCATGTGTGCACAACACATAAAAGTGGTTTTCCTTATCTGGAAACATCAAGAATCTCCATGCTTATACAAGACCAGCAAAGGCTACAGGTACTAACCTTCTCACCAAGAAATCCAAAGAGGAAACTAATTTTAGCCTTCATCCTAGCTCTGAGGCTACTAGGACATGAAAATGAAGAAAGATAGAGCTGTTAGTGTTCTTGGGACAGAATTCAAGGAGGTAAAGTGCTGGCCACTGTTATAGTAAGTAGCCTTTGACCTAAACACACACACACACACACACACACACACACACACACACACTAAAATGTTTGTTAGTGTTATATTAGAGTGAATCACATAACCAGCAGCATAGGTGTGATATCTGCAACATGCTCGCCATTGTGCTTTCAATCCATTGTGCTTACAGTTCATAGCTCAACGGTTTGTTCAAGACTGCAATGGGTGTTGCATGTTCATCCTGCCTTCCCATCAGGCAATGGATGTGGCATGCTCCTGCTGCCTTCCCATCAGGCAATGGGTGTTGCATGTTCATGCTGCCTTCCCATGAGCTCCAGTGTATAACTCTTTCATAAAAGACCCCATTAGTTTCTGTCTCCAATTTTTGCTGGATAAAATACAATTTTGAACACATCTAAGAACACAAGTAAAAGGATTCAGGTTTAGTAGGCATGCAGTCCATGCTACAGGACTAATCCAGTATTGAAAATTCCCCTCTTCCGTTTCCTCACCAATGATGGTACAAGAAGATGGAGAAGGGTTCTGTGGGGATCACTCTACTTTAGTGACTTCAGGTAGTGATTTTCCCCTAGTTTTTTGGGGGTGGAAGGTCTGCTGTAAGAATTTTACTCAATGAATCATTTGGTTATGGTTCTAAAATCGGTCCACAAGCTATGTTCCTTCTTCATTATCTTCTATTCCATAAGCATTTATTGATACCTAAAGAGACTAGAAATAGTTATAGGTGTTTAACACATATTTATAAGCAAAACTAAAACTCTGGCCCATGTGAAACTTGTATCATGATGAACCAGAGAGTAACAGAATACATTAGAATGAGGCTTTGGTTTACAATGTTTGTAAACAAAATTATTTTTGCAAACAAAAATTTAATGTTTACAATGGGGTAAACATTAATGGGGTAAGAATCACAAGTAGGAAATGGAGGGAGACATGGGTGTTATCACCATAAAAGTCTCAGGCTACCCTAAGCAAATGAATGGCTATCTACTCACTTAGTCAACTTGCTTTCTGACTTGCATGCTGCAGATGCTGAGCCTTCTTGGATATCCTGGCAGGTAGCTTACTCTGTTAGCCACACAGAACAGCCATCTTGATAAGATTCAAGGGACAGGTTAGATGTATTCAGTTGGATGAGCTTCCTGTACATTGATTTCCAGAAAGAAATGGTCAGCCTTTGTCCAACTGGAAGAGGAGGCATACTTCTAAAAGATGACAACCCAGTTCAAGCTCCCACCTACAGAAAGAGCTGCTCTTTGAACAGAATATAATGTACTTCTTGGGATATCTTTGTTGCCAACCACCATCCCTTATCACCAATCACAATCTATCACACTCTAACACCCGCCATCCTCAAATCCATAATCCATGTCTCCTCTGAGCTGACCTAAGGACAACGAGGGAAGTCCCCTAGAATAAGGCACAGGGCCAGAGTGACCATTGAATATACGGAGTTGTTTTTCTCCTTTAGAAACTGTCATATGGTGAGATGCTTGTGGGTCTCAACGCTGTCACCTATTCAGTCAGTCCAGATGAACCAGAATCACCATTTCAGTTATATCATAGCTCCAGGCAAGAACATGTCACTCTCTTTATTCCCAGCTTCCAGCAAGCTGCTTAGGCAGATGCTAAATGTGGTCCTCCCTGCCACGGTGGGTAGAGTGGCCTTTGTGTGGGTTAATTGAGCCCCCACTCCATTTAATAGGCTGTTGAAGTCTTATTGAAACAGAGCTAGTGCTGCAGGTTAAATACATTGCAGCGCTCTTGTTAATCCGCTCATTAACAAGGCTGGAAAGCTTGTTGGGAGCTGTGAGTTTGCATATATTAACAGGGAGAGCTCCACCCGAGTGCTATCAATAAAACAACAAAGCAAGTTTGCAAATAGTGAACTAACGGCAATGCCAGGCTAGATGCCTTAAAAAAATAAATGGATTAATAACTGGAAAATCTCATATTCATACACAAGAAATAACAAGAGTGAGGTAGAAGAGATGTCTGTGAATGGAGCAGACTTAAGACAGAATCCAGACTGATGGCAACTTCCTGGAGAGAGGAGAGTGTAGGCTTGAGCTAGGAAATGATGTGAATGAGCTGAGGTTAGCCCATGACTGCACAGTGAGCAGCTTTCTATGGGGGAGTCAAAGATAAAATTAAGTCCACACTAAGTGGGACATATAAAAGAGTGTAGGGTTGCCAGGTCCTCTAGGGAAATAGTGTCTATCTAATCATTTCAGAAAGCATGTGGCATCAGAAGGGGTCTCCCAAGTAGAGAATGTCCAGTGCTAGCAGAGGAAGGGGGCAATTGACCTGTGAAAGGGAGGGAGGGCTGCAAGTGTGTCCAGATGAAGGCTGTCCATCATCTGTTTGTATGACACATGAGAGCCCTGACAGAGGAAGTGGCAGGAGGGTATTTACAAATGAGTCCAACAAGGCTCACTGGCATGGCCCAAAGACAAGAGCTGCTATCAGCTGCCCTGACTCACAGACACACATCTGATGCTCAGTTAAAACACATGCTCTGCGGTACTAGAGGCAAAACAGGGCTCTTGCAGCCTTTGAGTTTATTGGGTTGTGGTGTAGCTACATTTTAGCAGGGAAAAGACTTCCTGCATGCCAACTGGTCAAGTTGGAAGAATTTGTATCCTCTACTAAAGTTGAAAAATAAATTTTGGTTGGTAATGTGCTCACCTAGCATACACAAGGCCTTGGGTTTGATCCCCAGAAGAGCATACAACCAACGATGTGGTGGCACACACCTGTAATCCCAGCAAGAGGATCAGACGTTCAAGGTCGTCATCAACCACATAGTGAACTGGGGTCAACTTAGGCTATATCACAAGACAAAACAGTTTCTACTTTGTTCTGCAATCACAGTTTTCAACATAAGGTTTCATCGTCACACAAAATCTTTGCTGAAACTAGGTAATGAATTTCATTTACTTTCCATGATAACTTTACAGGCAAACTTCGGTAGGGCTGTGTCATGGTTTGGGGGTTTTCTGAAGGTTCCTTGCAAAAAGCCTTCACCTAGAAAGGGAACAATAGAGGCGTTTAAAATTCGGTGGAATGATATACATGAGTAACATTAAATGTACCCCCCATGTGAGTTAGAATTGCTACTTACAGAAATGGTTGATGGTGCTAAGGATGGAACCCAGGACCTCACCCATGCTATGCAAGTGCAGCTATACCAAGCTACATCCCCAGCCATTAAGAAGTCTTAAAATAAGAGTAACTGCTGGGTGGTGGTGGCTCATGCCTTTAATCCCAGCAGAGGTCATGGGTAGGAGGGAATCTCTGTGACTTCAAGTTTGCCTGGTCTACATAGTGAGTTCTAGAATGTCCAGGGCTACATAGTAAGACCCTGACTCAAAAGACCATAAACAAACAAACAAACAAACAAATAAATAAATAAATGAGAGTAACCGCTGAATTCATCATTGGCTACTGCAGGATTCCTATGTTAGATTTTTTTTTAAGTTAGTACCTGTGGTAGGCAAATTGATAAGAAGGAGTATCTAGATTCTCAAGACTCAGATAGGCCAGAGCACACAGTGAAATGAAGGCAGAGTGGGTTTAGAAGGACTTAAAGTGTGGCTCACATAGCAGATGTATCACACTGTCACCTGGAAATTGATGAGGAATGCTGAGTCTCAGGTCCATTCCAGATCCACTACCTCAGAACCTGTGCTTACCAAGATTCCCCAGTCTGGTGATGTGCACATTAGTCTGAGAAACTCTCCTCACAGACCATACTGCTAGAAGAGAGAATTTTATTAAAGACAAGGAAGTTAGTATGTCAAAGAAGTATATGTACTCTCCTCTACATTATGGAACTGTTCACAATGGTGATATGGAATCAATCTAAATGTCCATCAGCTACTGGATAGATAGGGAAAATGTAACATACAAGAGAATACTATTTGTCACCCCAAAAGGAGCATCTCTCATTATGACAGTGTGGGTGACCTTGGGGACCTTGTGCTAAGTGATAAATGTGAAGCACAGGAGACAAATGTTATATGACTTTATTCCTAGTGAGGCTGAGAAAGCCCATCTCTGGGTTACATTTCCTCTACCTTGGTTGAAATATCCAACATGCATGACTAAATGAATCACAACTAAATAAAGATGAGTTTTACAAAAGAAAACTTAAACACAGATCTTTTTAAAAAGTTCATTGTAACCAAATCTCATAGATATATTTTCATTAACCCATAGCTGTTATGAAGCCATCATAGAAAAAAAAAATCAACAAAAAGTATATTGTTAGCATATTCTCTCTCTCTCTCTCTCTCTCTCTCTCTCTCTCTCTCTCTCTCTCTCTTTCTGTGTGTGTGTGTGTGTGTGTGTGTGTGTGTGTGTGTGTGTGCATGTGTTCATGTGTAGCATACATTCTTATTTGTTCAGAATCAATGCTTATTTGAGGTCATAACAGAAACCCCCCCCCCCCCCCCCCAGTTTACTTGAAGTTCATCAGCAATGAACAGTTGATTTTCCTGGACTGTTATTTCTTATTCTAGCTTAGGCAATCTTCAAGGTTACACTAAAGCCTTTTGGCCACTCTACAAAGTGCATCACTCCTGATTAAAACCCCATCATTCAGCCCAGGTTCCAGTCCTCTAAGGTATACATGTTCGACTTCTCTTTATGAAAATTGAGGTTTATATCTGGTCATATTCCCAGATTTACAGAGCACTATTTGTACTAGTAGTTGTAAAACAAATAAACAAACAAACAAACACATGGAATTTTATAGCAAATAACAAACATGAGTAGAAAACTGAGTTGTTTTTTCCTCTTTTCTATCTCCTTAGCTCTTCTATGACTCTTTAGAAAACAAGACCTGTCAGGAGTTTCCTTGGAGAAGTACCTTGTCATCTCACCACTCTTTAAGATAACTGTGGAATGGAAGAGGGAAATTCTGACTTAAGAATTCCCCAGTATTGTGTTGCCCCAGTTAAAACTGATCACATTTATCAAACACTACAGACGTGCTAATGTTATGCATTGTTAGCCACAGTTAATGCAATCAAGGGAACACCTCTCTCTCTCTCTTTCTCTCTCTCTCTCTCTCTCTCTCTCTCTCTCTCTCTCTCTCTGTATGTGTGTGTGGTGGTGTGTATTCGCACATGTGTGCGAGTGTGGTGGACATGTGTGTGAAAATGGGAGAGCAGGAGAGGTAACTGTAGAGATTATTGTGGACTTTTGCCCCTTTAAGGAAAGATATGGGGATACTGGGGTCAACTGGGCTGCTAACAGTTCCTGACAAAGCCTTTCTCAATATTCAATGAAATTTTGTGTGTGTGTGTGTGTGTGTGTGTGTGTGTGTGTGTGTGTGTGTGTGTGTGTAGAAAGAGAGACTAAAACACTTCTTAAAGTGGAAAACAAAACAAAACAAGACACCAAGGCCACAGGCAGCCATGATGGCAGGATTTCTATTTGCTCTAACATGTGGTCACAGAACTATAACTCTGAAACACTCACATTTTTATCTTCTGAAGCAAAATCCAAGCAGCATATATAGGCCAGAGAAATAAAAACTTAAAAGAGTGGGAAGAAGGCAGAAAAAGAAGGAAGAACAAAGGACAAGATGGAGGAGAATAAACAAGCCATAAACCTTACTTAGATACCAACATTCATGCAAAGGTAAGAAAGCGAGCACACTATTGACACCTCTTCCTATGGGTGATTATGGGAAACAGTGAGCACAACATAACATGACAAAAGAATATTCTAGTAGTTGTGGGATTTTAGTTTCCCAGCAAACTACTCCATATTCTCTCTCTCTCTCTCTCTCTCTCTCTCTCTCTCTCTCTCTCTCTCTCTCTGTCATACATACATACCTGCAAAATAACATGAACTATGAATACAGAACAAACTAAGTGAAGCAACAACATGAAAAATTAAAATAATGTATAAAAAGACCAATACACTGTGATAGTTAATTTTGTGCTGGATTGACTGGGTTAGGAGTATTCATAAAACTCCCGAGGTATTGTTTCTGCCTTGGGTCTGGTGTGTGCTTCTAAAAGACACTGGCATCTGAATCACTGGGCTGAGTGTGGAAGATTTGCTCTCACCCTGTGCGATCCAGTACCATCTAGTCAGTGAGGGCTGCTTGAAACAAAAAAGCCAATTTTCTCAGTCTCTGATGGATTAGGATGCCCTGCCCATCTGCTCTTGGACATCAGGACAATAGGTTTGCCAATAGTCCTACAGAGTCTCAGGTCTTTGAGCAGAGAGCTACACTATCAGATTCCCTGGATTTAAGGTCTTCTTGATCGGGTACAGGCATTCTACTGGCCCTTTGCTTCTCCAGCTTGTGGAGAAGATGTCCTGTGGAGAACTTTTAAGCCTGTTACAATCATATGAATCAATCCTCCTGGTAAATCTATTCATATGTATGTATGTATGTATGTATGTATGTATGTATGTATGTATGTATGTATCTATCTATCTATCTATCTATCTATCTATCTGTAGTTGTAAGTTTCTCTGGTCCCACCCTCCCTGTGGTCCCACAGCTGCTTATAAAGTAATCATTCAGAGGCTTAATATTAATTGCAAATTATATGGCCTATGGGTCAGGCTTCTTGTTAGCTAGCTCTCATAATTTAACTCAACCCAATTCTATTAACCTATATGTTGCCACATGGCCGTGGTATTACTAGTCTACATCTTGTTGCTCCTTTGGCGGTGGGCTGGCTTCTCCCTGACTCCACCCTTCTTCCTCTGGTCTTCAATTTGAATGTACCACCTAACCTATCCTGCCCTGCCATAGGCCAATGCAGCCTTATTTATCAACCAATCAGAGCAACACATCCACAGCATACAGAAAGACATCCCACAGCATCTATCACCTATCTAATCTGTTCATCACCCATCTTCATCTATCTGTTTTTATCCCTTATCCTTCTTTTATTCTTTTTTTCCATCCATCCTCTACTGGTTGTGTTTCTCCCTGACTAATATACTAACTACAAAAAATAGTTTACCCCAAGACACCAAAAAATGCATTTGCACTGTCTCAAGCCCCCAGACTGATGATACAATTTACAGCAGCAACCAAGAACTAACCGAAAGGGCAGGGACAACATTTCTTCCTCACCGTTTACACTTTAATACTGAGTAAAGAAACTATCGTGGCGTAACAAAAGCCAGACTGTACCATAGATAGCGCTTTAGGGGGCAGGCTACATACCCAAACAGTTTTGGAAGTTTTAGCTAGCACAGTGGAAAGTAAAAGAACAATGGAGGTACACCCATTGGAAACGAAAAGTGGTTCTACCTAAAACATGAGTGAATTCTGGAAACACGGATTTGCTGGTCACTTCCCCTCAGCAGTCCAAAGTTCTGAAGTTAGACTATTCTGCACGTTAGGTGCGCATGCCTTTGTCAGTAACCCTAAGTTTCAGAGAGGTCAGGTTCATTAGCTCTTTATTTGGCCTTTAAAAATATGACTATCCCAGGCTAGGAAGATATCTCAGTAGCTAGTGTTTACCATGCAAGCCTGAGGTCTGGAATCTGTATCCCCAGAACCCTATAAATGACATGTGGGTATGATGGCCTGCCTCTAATCCTCATATCAGAGGGTAGAGATGGAGATCTCTGGAGCAATATTGAGATACTGTACAGACAAACTCTGTGTCTGATGAAGAGAGCATGCCTCCATGGTAAATAAGGTGGGGGAATATCAGTGAAGGCAGATTCTCAACATAAACCTGGGGCCTCCACAAACACGTGAATATTCATGTGCAACCTGCATGTGTGCCCACACACATGCAAACATTTGCTCACAAATAAAAAGAGGAAAATACATATATCTGCATGTATTTGAGTCTCTTGAGCAATAGGAAGGAATTAATTAACAAGAATTTATGCATTATTTTGGTGCATGACTCAAGCCATTGGGTTAAGTCTGACAGTGACTATGAAGCTAACAAATGACTTTTTTTTGGCCATTTTTCATAAATAAAGATGTGGTCACGTGCTAGGACACTTCTGGCTCTAAGAATAGTAATTTCTGTCACAATATCTTTTTTTAAAAATTCATTTTTTAAAGTTAACTACAGAAAATTTTTTTTGTGAACTCACAAAACAGGCCTTTCTACTCCTTGGGAAGACATCTAACAGAATGCAAAGCAATGACCAGAGAATCAGGACTCAGGGTTGGTTTGTTTGGTTTCAAAGAGGGGAAACATATAGCTGGATGGCTGGGACATGCTGTCATAGGGGAGGTGCTGTTTAAGCCTGCAGCTACCAGGAGGAAGAGAGCTTCATAGAATCTTCTGGACATGCCAGAAACAAGCTCAAAACAGGAAAGCACCTCATTAAATTATTTCTCTCCAAAAACAGACAATAAGGGAAAAAGAACAAATTATTTCAAATTTAATGATGTTTTTTCCTCTAAAAAGGATAAAATTGTTAATAGATGAGATTAAGTGTAACCATGAGGGTGACAAGTCACTTAAAAACTCTAGATAACAGCTGGACTTATTTGGTAACAAGGTCAAATCTACCTTTGGTGTTGTAGCTTGTTACTGACATCCCTACCCCTCCCTGTTCTAAAATCTATCACAATGCCAGGGACCATCTCATCTAACACAGACAATGAAAGAGAAACGCTGTGTCTGGAGGCAGCATATTCCAACATTCATATGTTGGAATCCAATCTCAGCTGAATGGTATTTAGTTTTCTTTTAGAGGCCTGAGAGAGATCCCTACACCTTCCATGTCCCAGACATAGCAAACTGTCATCAAATCATCTAGGACCAGAAACCTATCCCTCATATAACATCAAATTTGCTGACTCTTTGATCTTAGGCTTTCCTGATTCCAAAATTGTGAGGAAAAAACTTGTATATCAAGTTCATGGTATTTAGTGTAGGAGACAGAGTAATACAGGACATTGTAGAGATCTTCTGTTATTAACATCCCAGAACCAAGACTCGCTAAGAAGGTTGTGATATCATTTACTCATCTGTCCATATTACCTAGGAAAACATCTAGCCTGAAGCAGAAACTCAAAATATTCCCTGTGAGAGAAGGAAATAAATACATTTCTAGATCAGAAAAGTCCATTCAATGAGCCTACCTAAGGTGTATTGTTACCACATTTCACAAGAAGTGTAAACACACACACACATACACACACACACACACATACACACACACACATACACACACACACACAGTGGGGGTTAGAGATAAGTTAGCATGACTTTGGGATTTCACATAGCAGTGCTAAATGCTAGAAGACACTGGAGAAATTACTTCAAGTCTAATAATTTATTAGCTTTTTATTGTTTATTTGTTATCAAGACAGGATCTTCCAACGTAGCTCAAGTCAACAGCCACGAACTCATGGTCCTCAGGCCTCACACTCTTGAGTTCTGGGGTTATAGACATGAGCTACAACACTTGTCTTTCAGCAAAGTTGTAAGGGAAAAATTCCAATCAAAAACTCAATATTCAGTTAAATTATTGATTATTAAATACAAAACTAATATGTAGATATTTCCAGAGCTCAACACCCACAAATTTACTGCTTAAAAATATTTTCTTAGATAGACGTTAGAAAATACGTCTGACCAAAACAAGAGAGTGAGCTAAGAAATAGTAAGGTATAGAATATAAGACGTTGATCATCAGGCTCAAAAAGAAATGAAGAGGGGGTATTGGCCTGTGAACTGTGCAGTAGAGACCACAGCTGTAAGCTGTGCAGTCTAGAGGACCACAGCTGTGAGCTGTGCAGTAGAGACCACAGCTGTGAGCTGTGCAGTAGAGGACCACAGCTGTGAGCTGTGCAGTAGAGGACCACAGCTGTGAGCTGTGCAGTAGAGACCACAGCTGTGAGCTGTGCAGTAGAGACCACAGCTGTGAGCTGTGCAGTAGAGACCACAGCTGTGAGCTGTGCAGTAGAGACCACAGCTGTGAGCTGTGCAGTAGAGACCACAGCTGTGAGCTGTGCAGTAGAGGACCACAGCTGTGAGCTGTGCAGTCTAGAGGACCACAGCTGTGAGCTGTGCAGTAGAGACCACAGCTGTGAGCTGTGCAGTAGAGACCACAGCTGTGAGCTGTGCAGTAGAGACCACAGCTGTGAGCTGTGCAGTAGAGGACCACAGCTGTGAGCTGTGCAGTAGAGACCACAGCTGTGAGCTGTGCAGTAGAGACCACAGCTGTGAGCTGTGCAGTAGAGGACCACAGCTGTGAGCTGTGCAGTCTAGAGGACCACAGCTGTGAGCTGTGCAGTAGAGACCACAGCTGTGAGCTGTGCAGTAGAGACCACAGCTGTGAGCTGTATGGTAAAAAACTGCAGCTGTGACATCTATGGTAGAGGACTTCCATAGGGAAGCAGGCCAGAACTCCTGTTTCTACATTCTTTTATAGCCATAGGAAACTGGCAAGTGCTACATATATCTAAACATCACAAGGAGACTTCAATGACCAACAGAGTGAATGAGGATTGATGTACTGCTTTCTTTCACTCACCAACAAATAGCAAATAAGACTGCTATTAACTGTAGCAAAGCAAAATTCTGTACAGAGAAATAAACATTAGCACAGGCATTCCATGACTGGGCTGTAAAAAAGATTTATAGTAACATAGGGAGGTGGCGGGGGCAGGGGGAGATAGCACAATCCAAGTGCTCACCTTGCAAGACTGAAGACCTGAGTTTGAGCCCCAGGACTCACATTAAAAGCCAGGTTTAAGAGTTTGTGTGTGTAATCCCAGCACCGTAGAGATGGGGGCAAGCAGTACCTGGGGCTCCTTGAAAACTGGTGAGTTTCAGGTCTAGAAGAAAGGTATATGGTATGTGAAGACCAGCACCCAAGGTTGTCTTCCGACACTCCCCCACCCCCACCTTACAGTACATGAACTCTGCTGTGGTGTAACCTGTATTCTAATGCACAGGTGTAAGACATAGGAAAGCAACATGAACAGTGAGGTAGGAAAATGGGGTGAGAGAGACCCCTATCCTTTGCATCTTACAGGAAGCAGGGGAAACAGAAAGGAGACAAGGCAATGTATGCATATTATTTAAGTAAAGGGATTTCAATGTCAACTTACAAAACAAAACTGCACTCAGCTGGGTTCTGATTGTTCTTACTGCACCGCCATGTTCAGTTACAATCCAGAGTGAGGGCCCTGGACCCTGCTGACAATGGCAGCTGTTGACTTGTTTTTCAAGTAGCTGGTTAGACATGAGCTGCTGGGCACTGAGTGCAACGATGGAAGGTACTAATGTGAGGGAAAGGGAATGGAGGCCGGGAAGAGTCTGTGCTAGGCTTGCCTCTGAGCTAGGTTCTCTGCATCCATTTCTCCTTTCACCTGTTTGTCAGAAGAAGCGTCACTGCCTCTGACACCTTCGCCTGAAGAACAGAGGGTTTATTTTTAAGATGACATGTGTTGCAAGTGTCTACCACTGAAGCTCATCATGCATAAATTTTACATTATGAACATCTCAACAGTGGGTACACCTCCCTGGAACACTGTGGATCATGGAGGTCAAAGTCAGTGTTCATTAGTGCCTATGCTGACTCCTTCTCACTAAGTCATGATCCTTTAATAAGATGGACTTGCTGTTTATACAGAATTCATCCTGGAGACTACATCATGGGATGAGGGTTGGTTAGGATGAAATATGGTTTTGGAAAACATGAAAATGCTGCAGTCTAGAAAGAGGAAAGGGAGAGAATTTGCTTATCTGAAAATATTCTAACCTTTGAATGTTGTTTAAGAATATGCTCCACAGAGCTCTGAGCTTAAAGGGAAGAGAACCATTAATTAGATTTTGTCCATCCAATCAATACCAGCATGCTTTGTGATCACTGTATCTTGTGTGCCAATCTAATTTTCATTTTCTTGAAAGCAACACCTCCTGGAGAAGTGAATCAGAAGAAACGAAGTACTAGTCAAACTGAGATCATAAAGCGCTCACGGGGTGTGGATTTTCCCAACAGCTTTTAATGGGGGCTGCTAAAGAGAATCTGGTTTTCATCATTCCACTGCATCTTGGTCTTGCTTTGAAGCCCACATGACTCCAACCAGTTCCTGTTGCTTCGTGAGAATCAGAGATTAGGTGGCAAAAATTATAATTTTTTTTTCAATATCCAGGGGCAGAAATGGTGCCCACATCAGTAGTGTGGGGACAGAAATGGGTGGATATAGAAACTCTCCTCAGCGTTCCAGACACATTTCAGCGTGAAAAGAAGACCTGTCCATGCCAATCTCTTGCATATACTTTTTCCCTCCCAGCCATCAATGGCCCTGACAACACTCTTATGAACCTCTAAGTTTGCCAGTATTCCCTGAAAGGGAAGAGTTTCTGGACTGAATTTCCACAGAGAATCAGCACCCTTACTTTTGAGGTGTAGGAAGTTGAGCCCCTTTCTCAAGGCTACACAACCTTTACAAAAGAAACTGACTTTCAAATCAACAGATATGTGATCCAGTGTTTTAATGAATGATTTCATTCAATCACTAGGAAAAACTGACTGAAAGGAAGTGAGACCTCCCCAGTGCTGCAGGCCTGGAACCCTGGTTACTTTGGAGGCTGCGGCCGAGGCATCACAAGGTCAAGTCCTCTTTGGGCTGCAGAGCAAGAGCTAAGGCAGCCTAAGCAATTTAGCTAGACTTTGTCTCAAAATGGAGATAAGAACAGGTTTGGGGTATAGCTCTGAAAAGAAATTGTTGGGAGCCCCCACCATTGGTCTGGCACAGACTAAAATGAAAAGGGAATTATCTGCATCAGAGAAGTGAAAAGAACAATGGCCCTCTTTGGTTCCTGTCCACTCTCACCCCATTCCAGTGTGCTCTGCTCTGCAAAGGTCCCTTTGGTGACAGCCTACTTTCAGATCCCCTGGAGGACCTCCACTTTTCTCTGAAATAATCTCTGCCTGTCTCCCGTGCTAAGCTCTGTATGTCTCATGTGAATTCTTTTGATGACACTCACAAGGACTAGGTCCCAGCCAGCATCTATCTAGAGAGACCCTCGTGATAGCTTTGGGTGCTTCCACTTGTTATTAACTGAGTTTCTCACATATTTGTTGTGGTAAGGTGTGGAGACCTTGGGTTAGGACCGTGGGATTCCCTACTCTTTGGCTTACACATAGTTTCCTTCTGTGTGTGGACTCTGCACCTGCTGTGGGGTCTTTATTACCTTCCTGTTTTCAGGACCACATGCTTCAGGCTACAGCTCTTGTTCCACTGTACTTCTGCCTCCTGTGCATCCACACTGACTAAGTTAGTTGTCTTTTTCTTTTCTTTTTTCTTTTGAGCTGAGGACCGAACCCAGGGCCTTATGCTTGCTAGGCAAGCGCTCTACCACTGAGCTAAATCCCCAACCCATTAGTTGTCTTTTTCAAAAGGAAAATGGTTAGTATTTTCTGGGTGTCCCTAATGTTGTACATAAGATTAGCACATTTCTTATATTGGATTAAAGAAGTGATATCAGACCTCAAACAATAGGCTCTTCTGTTTTTAAAATACTTACTTTGTAGAATACGTGAACTGGCCCTGAAGGGAGCTTAGAGATTTTTTCATGATCATTAGCCTTTGATGCACTGTGGCCAAAATAATCCTGCTCTTTCTAGATCAGTGGTTCTCAACCTGTGGACCATGACTCTTTCAGATTTGCAGATCAGATATCCTGCAAATTAGATATTTAAATTATGATTCACAACAGTAGCAAAATTACAGATATGAAGTGGCAATGAAATAACTTTAGGGTTGGGTCATCACAGCATGAGGAACTGTAGTAAAGGGTCACAGTGTTAGCAAGGTTGAGAAGCACTGCTCTAGATCCTTCTAGAAGGAAATTCTGTAGCTGAAGGATGACACTTGCATTTGAGGATGACACATGGCTTCCATGTACATCTACACAGATACACAGACATACTATACCAAGTTACACATGTGCACGTGCATGTATGTGAACACACACATACAGACAGACATGCACAGAAATGTGTTAGTCTAATTACAATCTTAGTAGTGAGCCTATTAGTCTTTGGCTCGTATGTACTTGACTGATGCCTTAATTTTATTGTCTTTCATTTCCTGTTGATTCACTTTCAGATGACCCCGAAGTAACCAAACTCCATCTAATTGTTTCCATTAATGATTCTTTAAGGCCTGACAGTCAGGAAGAATGGACACACTAAACCCTTCCATAGCCCATTTCATCCAAAAGTAGCCAGACTGACACATCTCTTAAATGATTTTAAGGTCTCAACTCCTTTTTGTTTTGTTTGTTTGCTTGTTTTGTTTTTCGAGACAGGGTTTCCCTGGGTAGCTTTTCGCCTTTCCTGGAACTCACTTGGTAGCCCAGGCTGGCCTTGAACTCACAGAGATCTGCCTGGGATTAAAGGCGTGCACCACCACTGCCCAGCTGGGTCTCCACTCTTGATGGGAGACTATTAGTAGCTACACATTAGGAGGCTTGTAGGTCATTAGACAGGCTTCTCCTTGGCAATCAACAATTTGAAAAACCAAGAACTGAAAGAATAAGGCACAAATTACTGGTCAAAAGAATGGGCTCTGACCCTGTTTCTAAGCTCTAGGTTGAGATATGACAATCTCCACTCTGAGGAAGGCAAGTATATTAACTATCTAAAACTTGTAGGATCACAAACTTTCTGGTAAAGAACAGGACACATCATTGTCTCCTCCCTAGAGTCAGTCAACTGGGCACAAAAATCCCCTTCAGGAAGCTGTCAGTTGTACAGCTTTATAAATAGTATAAAGCCTGCCTACCATGTAGATCAATGCAATGAACTCTTTAACCATTGACCTCCACTCTCACCCCTTCAGAGTATATTCCTTTTTCCCTATTATAAAACAAATTGACTAGCTTCAACACACACACACACACACACACACACACACACACACACACACACACAGAGAGAGAGAGAGAGAGAGAGAGAGAGAGAGACATAGAAGGAGACATAGAAGGAGACATAGAGACATAGACACAGAGGGAACAAATCTAAGAAGTGAATAGGCTGGTAGAAAAGACAAAAGTCAACTAGAGACTGCTGACCATTACATATTGGCTAGCAATGAAGAGGAGAGTGAAGATGCTGGGGAGTGATGGTGTGAAGAGGAGAGTGAAGATGCTGGGGAGTGATGGTGTGAAGAGGAGAGTGAAGATGCTGGGGAGTGATGGTGTGAAGAGGAGAGTGAAGATGCTGGGGAGTGATGGTGTGAAGAGGAGAGTGAAGATGCTGGGGAGTGATGGTGGCTTGGTTAAGTTAGTTAATGAAATTATGGGAGAGAGTGAAGTGGAAGAGCCAGGGACCAGGTCTGCTGGACTTCATAGGCTGTGATGAGACTCTGTAGTTTATTTCAATGGGAAGTTTGTAGAAAGTCTGAACATGTGATGTCCTCAGTTCCACTACATCATGTTACCTCTCTCAAACAAGTTATAGCATCAGATACACACACATGCACATATACATGTACACATATCTGGACACATAGTACATATTTGGCTTAATATTTTAGCTATGTTTTCCTTTACCTAATTAAAATAAAAACCTCATTTCTTCCATCTAATTTTAAATGTGTGGATCTGTGTCTTCAAGAAAGATTCTTTACTTGTAACATGAAGGCTGCAAGTGAGCTAGACAGTATGCTGGATCTACAGGTCAGACACTGTAGTTCTTTCTTTGAAAGCTCTAGGTTTCTTCTAGGTCTTTCTCCCCTGCAATCTAAGTCTTGTTTCCTTTTGGTCATCCCATCTAATGACATTTGAAGAGCGGTAAGGATGGACATACTCCAGCAGTCCCATGACAGCATCATTTAGAAGACATAGTGACAACAACACTATACAAAGAAAACTGGAAAATAACAAGAAAGCTGGAGCTTGCTGTTCTGTAGTGTATGTACCTTGGTTCTGTAGAATGATCTAGGCTTCAAGTGTTCTCTCTCTGTCTTTGCAAGGTATTTATTCTCATTATCTCTTGTTCAGAGTAGATGGTCACTATACTCATGACACATTGTACAAAGACATGGGCAGAGATTTACTCAAGAGTCTTCAAGAGTTGCCTTGAAAATGAATATGATTTGATAGGCTCCCATCTCTTCAGAGATCCGTAAAGAACTTGCCATGAGAGACACAACTGGATGAGCTTTGGCAACTGCAAATTCTGTCAGTTTCAGAAATGCATGTTCAACTTTAGTCTTTGGTCAGTAAAAAAAGTTATGTTAGTTGTTTCATTTATTATTTTTGTTTCATTAATATTATAACATAGAAATTTCTAAAGAGAAGAACATCTAAATATCCAAAGAGAATCGTAGAATGAATAGAAGGAGGGGGGAAAGAAGGGAGGGGGTAGGGCGGAAGAAGGAAGAAAAAGGGGAAGGATGGATGAAAATACCTTTCCTAAACCTGTGAAAAACATTTTAGATATATTTGAAGGCTCGATATATCATAATTAACACATTTTTAGGTAATTATATCCCCCAACTGCAGCTTTATTCTTCTTTTCATTAGCACCCAGGCAGAACTCTAGCCTTCAAACATTTTGAATGTTGTAATTTGTTCATCTTCTTATTGGTCCAACATATACCAATAAAAAGAGTGTGCTATGCTCATTATTACTTAGCAAAATGCCTGACAATCTAACCAGATACTTTAAAGCTTTTATTCTGGGACTTAAGAATTATCTTGACAGAGAACCAACATATATGTATATAAATTGAGCTATAGTTTCAGAGTTAACCACAGTGGCAACATTTAAGGTCTTTCTTTTTATGAGAGACATTTGTCAATGAACAACAGTCATGACAGAACCAACTGAGCACATAGTAGAGAGACTTCACCAGACCTGCAAACTTGAATAAATTAGTGTCTGTTTTTCCACCTGTAAGTGGAAAAGAGGTGTCATGCATAGGATGTTTAGTGCCATAATTGACACATAGCAAGTTGTGGATCTCTGTGAAGTATTTGTTGTTAAGTTGGTCCCAACATCCTCCTCATAGCCTCACTGTCCAGGGTCAGCTGCCTTAAGGCACAGGAAACACACAGCTGTCAGTGACCACACCTACTGTGTGCTGGAAAGCACCGTGGAGGTCATCAAGTTCAGCCTCCCATTGTCGACGGTTGGAGAGCTGGCTCAAAGACACATCCTTGGTTATGAGACTTCCTGACTTCTTCCTCAAGCTCAGTCTGATGGTTTCTGAATCTTAACACTGCTGTGTGTGGAGATGATAGTGATCTTAGTGCTAGGCTCTAACTGGTTTCAGGATTCAGCACACAATATGGGGGTGCAGTGGGGGTGGTTCTGGGATGAAGGCTGAAGCTGGGGAAACTGAGCCTGGAGATTCTCTGTAGCACAGAAAGGGCAGATAGAGCTGTGTATTATTATTATTATTATTATTATTATTATTATTATTATTAGTTAGTTTAATTGTATTGAGGACCATCTTTGGGATCTATACATGCTAAGTATAGATAGATAATGGAGATAGACCCCAAACTCCAATGGCTGTTCTTTTGAAGTATGCATCAGTATACATTTCTGCTATACCCAAGTTAACAGTGCTCCCCATCTCATTCAAAATAAAATCTTAAGCAGAGACCATAAAGCTCAGAACAACCCCCCAGACCCAAATGCTCCCCTATACTGTAGTCCCCACCCTTACTCTGCCTCAGATACTTCTTGGCTATCTTCAGAGGACAGCTAGAACCTTCCAGATACAGGGCCTCCTTGGCCCTTCTGCCTGGACTGATCACTCTCCCCCAGAAATCCTTGTGGGTCCACTTTCAGCTCACTAGAGCCAGCTCCAATATCTACTCAAAGGCTTCTGTGGCTCACCTCACACAAAATGACATTCTGCCTCCTTGCTCCTCATGGTTCAGAACCTTGTCATTGGCTGGTAACATGGGGAATGATGTGTGTGTACAGAATACACATGTGTATGTGTGGAGGTGGACATGTAGAGATCAGATGTCAATACTAGGCATCTTTGTCTACTGCTCTACATCTTTTTTTTTTTTTTTTTGGCAGTGTTTCTCACTGAACCTGGAACTTACACTCAGTTAGGCTGACTGGCTGGCCGGCTAGCTCTAAGGATCCTCTGGCCACTGCCCCATCAGAGCTGGGATTACAGGCATGTATCACTGAGCCCAGATTTTTATGTGGGGGCTAGAGAACCAAACTCGGGTCTTCAAGCTTGTACAACATACACTTAACTGACTGAGCCATCTCTCCAGACCTTGGTGACTAACTTATTTGCTTACTGTGTTTTTCACGACTAGAATGTGGGGTCTGTTTTTCTGGCATTAATGAGGATTTAAATGTGAACCCTGGCAATGTGAGGCAAATGCTGTACTACTGAGCTGCATCTCCAGCCTTGAAACTGGTCCTTTAAGATCAGGATGCTATCCACAGGAGAGATGAACAGGGTTCTGCACACTAAAATGACTCTATTGAATCTGGGTATGGTAGTGAACATCTTTAGTTCTATCACTAGGGAGGCAGAGGCAGGTGGGTCTCTGTGAGTTCGAGGCTAGCCTGGTCTATGTGACAAATCCCAGGCCAGTCAGGGTTATAAAGTAAGAATACGCCTTAAAAAATACCAAACAAACAAGCAAGCAAAATGAAAAGACAAAACAAGAAAGCTGTGTGAAAATTCTGTTTGCTTCTCTATGATAACACAGCACCAGACCAATCACTGGTCTATAAAAGCTCAACAAACTCAATTAATAAGTCAAGTTCAAAGTATTTTTTAGTAGAGAGAGCCAGACACAGTGGCACACACCTAGAATCCCAGCCCTTAGGAGGCGTCGGTAGAAGAAGACCAAGAGTTCAAGGCCAACCTGTGCTACACAGGAAGATCCTGTGTCATAAAATCAAAAACAAGAGGCTGGGCTCTCTCTCAGACTTGGTATGACATATTCCCCCTGTAATATTTGTGCTCCTATGATGAGATGGGAAGTGGAAACAGGAGAATACCCAGAAGCTCACAGGCCAGGTAGTCTGGTGTTTGCAGAAGCAAGCATCAAGAGATCCTGTATCAAACTAGGTAGAAGGTGAGGACCAACATCCACATTTGTCCAATGACCTCCACGTGCACCATGACACACATGTGCTCATATGGACGTGTGAACACACACACACACACCACCACACACACACACCACACACACACACACACACACACACACACACACACACACACCACACATACACACACACACACACACACACCACACATACACACACACACACACACACACAGAGATTTAAGAAAGAAAAACAAAAATAAGGGATTTGGGAAACAATGTAGATTGATGATGTCCAAAATAGGTTTTGAAGAAGAGCTAGAGGTCCCCAAAAGCACTGTATACATTTAGTATGTTAAATTTTTAAAAATGCATAAGAAACTGAATTTATATAATGCTCCCCTCCCCCTTTCTTCCTACTCTCCCTCTGTCCTTTTCTTTCTTCTGTGTATCTTGTTTACCATCATAGGCCTCTGGGATGGTGTTTTCCTAACACTTCTTCAGCTACTAACAAATAGTTTTTGAGGCTCCTTACAAGTTGGACACAGTGTTAAATACTACAAATGGGACTGTGGGAGGCACGGTCCTCACTCGGACTATATGCAGTTGGTGTTGCAGGCAGGGCACTGAGCACACTAGTGGTTTCATCTTACTGCTGACTGCCTGAGTGCTCCAAGGAAGAAGGAATGTACAAGAAAAGAAAGCCACGGATTTCTGTCAGATTTCAACCCAGTGGACAGCCCTGGGCACCAGTGTTTGCCTTCCCCTTGTTTGAGACAGGGTCTCTTTGTTCTTTTCTGCTGCATCTGGGCCTCCCTTCTCCCTATAACAGCACTAGCACGGCACATGCTTATACTGTGCCTGGCTTTTATGGGGTTATGGGGATTCAAACTGCTCCTCCAGCTTCTGTGGCAAGTGCTTTTACCCATTGGGCCACCTTCCCCATTCCAGGAAGCCTTGTTTATCCTGTACCCTGAACAGGGAAGTGTTCTCAGCTTTTAATGCATGCTAATTAACTTATAATTGTAAGTTATTTACTATAATATCCTCATTTCATAGGGAAGAGACAAACGGCTTTCTCAGAGTCATATGGCTCTTCAGGAGGCTAACTGAGCCCATTCAATGTCTTTCTGTTATTTGTCTTTTATAGTTTAGGACCCTTGAGTTTGAGAATGCATAGAGAAACTGAAGAGGCCCCTTTCATCTTTTACTATATATTCTAACTCCAAACAAGTTTCCATCGTCCACTGGGCAAGCAAAGGTCTTTCCACTCTGTCGCTAACAAAGGAATGAAGCTTCTTGCTAGAGATGTTAGTCTGCTGCCCTCTGTCTCTAGGCTCGACACTGAGGTATAAACTGTGAAATGTAATTCTCTGTCTCTTCTTTGCCTGACTTATGGGAAGCACTGGCAGAGCACAAGAGGCTAACACATTTCTCTATCTGCTGCAAAGTCTCCATTGACCACAGCAGGTCCTTGGAGGTACCACAAGTAGGATAAGTGCTAAGTGAGGCAATGTTCCAGTCAGTGGGACAATTTTCAAGGAGAAAAATCCCCCTCGAATGCTGCTGCTGTTTTCTTTAAAGAATAGTTTAGAAAGAGAGAAAAAAACCATAGTATATGCATTCTTTGAACACTTTGCTTCCATATTCTTTGAACATATATATGTTCTTTGAAAGCTTGCTTTTTGTTTGTGGTATGGGGGAACAGACCTAACCATAAACTAGCCAAGCACTGCACTACTCAGTTACATTACTAGTCTTTTTTATATTTTTATTTTGAAACAAGGTCTTGCTGAGTTGTCTAGGCTGGCCTTGAATTTACTGTTACTCAGGTTGGCCTCAAACTTGGGATCTTCCTCCTTAGCCTTCTTAATAGCTGGAATTACAGGCATGCCCCTGCTGAAAGCTATATTTTTTTGGTCACTACTTTTAAAAAATGATAGCAAACATTATCTATGAAGGAAACTGAATGTGTGACCAAGAGATCAACTTGACCATGCATGGTCATTGCTGATGTGCACAACATAAAGTGTCACTGGAATCTATTGGGTAACACCCAGGCACAATAGATAGTAGTAGGCTGCTCTTGATAGTCTACAAATCATACAGGAGTCCCCCACCAACTAAAAGTCACCTGGTCCCAAGTATCAGTAGTGATGATATAGGCACATAATATTATGAGTCTGGCCTATAATAGAACACTTGCTTTTAATATTTTTAAGTTGAAATCAAATCATTTTTAAATTTAGTTTCTTTGGTTTTTTGTTTTTGTTTTTGTTTTTCATAGAGTATTTAATATGTCCTAGGATCAAACCCTCACTTAATCTAAAAGATCAAAAGAGGGACTAGACACGAAGACACATAATGGAGTCTTGCTTCTGAGTGAATGGAGTCATGCACCTGTTCCATATCTCTTTCTCTGAGTACCACCCAAACCCCCAGAGAATGCACATAAAATAAACATAGGTGTCTCGGAAAGTGCAAAGAGGAAGGCAGGCTGGAGAGAAAATTTGTGACTCGGCTGACAACCTGGTAGTGAATCTGTGGATTTTCTTTTTGCCTCATGTATCTCCAGATCTGGTGTAGACAAATCTGGGCAAGTAGAAAAGCTGAGCAGTATTGGGGAAGGGAAAGAGTCAGTCTGGAAAACAAATGTTGAGATAATAACTTTTCTACTCTAGCCAAACACTGCAGACAAGATGATCACAAACCCTATCCCAGGCCAGGGGACAGTGAGTAAGAGTTTAGACTTCTACCACAAGGCTGAAGGAAGGTGTGTGATGTCCCCCTTGCATGAGGTTAGTCACAGATGGGAAAATACCAACTCAGAACCTTCTGTTTCCACTGACGGCAACACAGTCCTTCCCTGATGCCGTTAGTGGAGAACAGCTCAGAAACAAAAACATCTTCCTCCCCCATAGGAATAAGATTCAGCAACATGTAAAAACACATTGAAAGAACTATACCTCATGACTAAGTATACTTTATCCCAGGGAATGAAAATCTGGCTTAACTATTAAAAATTGGTCATTGAAGCACACTGTTACCACAATTAAAGAAGAAAAATCATGTGAATGCATCAATCAGTGCAAAAGTATTTATTTTCTACAGAGTAAAAATATATCAGAAAAGTAAGAACAGAGAGAGACTTTCTCAACAAAAATCTACAAAAATCTCATCACTAACATTGGAAAGAGATGATGCTTGGCACCCCAAGATCAGTAACACTCCAAGAATACCTATTTTTGGTTCTGTATTTTTTTTAGTCACTTATTCCAAATAGATTGCTGGCTAGGGCAATAAGGCAACACAAGAAAACAAAAGACATATATATGAGAAAGGAGGGATATCTGTCCCCATCTGGGTGATATGGTTGTCTATGTAGGAAAGACTTAAACAATAAATATAGAATTAACATGAGATTCCATATTTCTATTCTAGAAGTATGGGGTATAAAAACATACCAGTTAAATAAACTTTATAGACTAGTAATAAACACCTGGGCATCAAAGTTAACAATAGAAAATTGTTCACAATTGCTCATGAAACACTTGGATGTAAATATAATAAAGTATATATGGAACCTGAGTGTTGAAAATTACATACTGCCAATGAAAGCAATCCCCAGAAGGCCTAACCAAATGAAGACACAGAGGCATCCTGTGTCCTGGGGAGCTGGCTTAACAAATAAAATGCCAGTTTTCCCCAACACAAACACAGCATTAGTGCAATTCTTACCAATATCTCAGTAAGTTTCTGCTTTATTTTTATGTTTTGTTTTGTTTTGTTTTTTATTCAGGGACCCACTACATAGCCCTGGTTGTCCTGGAACTTGATATGTAAACCAGGCTGGCCTTAAACTCAGAGATCCACTTGCTTCTGCCTCCAGAGTGCTGAGATTGAAGGTGTGTGTCTCCCCATTTGGCCTCAGCAAGTATTTTTTAAGATTTATTTATTCATGTATTTTATATATATGAGTGCTCTGTCTTCATGCATACCAGGAGCAGGAATCTGATCCATGACAGATGGTTGTGAGCCACCATGTAGTTTCTGGGAATTGAACTCAGAAGTCAAGTGCTCTTAGCTGCTGAGCCATCTCTCCAGTCTCAGCAAGTTGTTTAGTATAGATGATATTACCTTAAAATGTAGATGGATGAGCAGATGGCCTAGAACAGTTCAAAACAAGAAGAGGAAGAAGAGGAGGAGGAGGAAGAGGAGAAAGAGGAAGAAAAGAAAGTGAGCAGAACCAATTTCAATCCTTCTAGTCCAGTGTACAGTAATGAAGACTGTTATGCTGATGGATATATATATATATATATATATATATATATATATATATATATATATATATATATATATATACACACATATGTATATATGTATATATATATATATATAAAATAAATGTTTTGAATGACTATATGAACATGTGCAAAGTAGCATTCACAACCCAACCTGCTTTGTGTAGTGCAAACTGTTGTACTCACTAACCTGCTGTATGCAATGCAATCTGCTGTACTCACTAACCTGCTGTATGTAATACAATCTGCTCTACTCACTAACCTGTTGTGTATAATACAATCTGCTGTACTCACTAACTTGCTATATGCAATGTAATCTGCTGTACTCACTAACCTGCTGTATGCAATGTAATCTGCTGTACTCACTAACCTGCTGTATGCAATACAATCTGCTGTACTCACTAACCTGCTGTATGTAATCTAATCTGCTGTATTCACTAACCTGCTGTATGCAATGTAATCTGCTGTACTCACTAACTTGCTGTATGTAATACAATCTGCTGTACTCACTAACCTGCTGTATGTAATATAATCTGCTGCACTCACTAACCTGTTGTGTGTAATACAATCTGCTGTACTCACTAACCTGCTATATGTAATATAATCTGCTGCACTCACTAAGCTGTTGTATGTAATACAATCTGCTATACTCACTAACCTGCTGTATGTAATACAATCTGTTGTACTCACTTAGCTGGTGTGTGTAATACAATCTGCTGCACTCACTAACCTGCTGTGTGTAATATAATCTGCTGTACACACTAACCTGTTGTGTGTAATACAATCTGTAGTACTCAGCAGGTAATAATTTCCTGATACATAGCATTTGATCCACAACACTGGATTTTAGGGAGAGGTAGAACTATAAAACCAAACAGGAGCTTCAGCTTCTAGATAAGGGATGTCTCCCCCTGAGAAATGAACACAGCAGTTTCAAACTGTGACAGTTGGATTCTAAGCACATCCTGGTAGCTAGTCAAGCTTTGAGTCTGTAAAGTAATTCTAAGTCTTTCACTGAGATGTGTGAATGGCCCAGATGTAACTTCTCTCTCCTTTGTATATACAGCAGACATTACTGGTGAATCTCAACACTGTGCCTAGGATTGGCCTCAGAGCCTCCACACAGCCCTGGAGACAGCACCCCTCAATGGTCATCACAGACTCTAGAGGACTCCTCAGAACCTCTTCATCTAAGGTGATTTTCCATAAGCCATTTTACCTGCCATTTGTGAATCTCACCGACCAGCTTGCGTTGATGGAGAGCGGCCTTGCAGGTGCTGGAGTTCAGCAGCAAGAGGTACAAATATAAGGCTTCAACTGGGTCATCCTGCTTCAGGGGACTGGCTCTCAAATGGAGTATTTTTCCTAGTCCGCAATAGACACGTCACTCACTCCCTCCCTGCTGGCCCTGGCAGAGAGAAAGGGAGAGACAGGGATGAAGGACTGCCATACCTTCCAGGTGTCCCTAATGCAGTCCAATGTGGCCACCACAGGGCTTCTCTGCTTGCCTGCAGATATCCTTTTGAGCGTTCAATTGAAAGGGACATTTGCTGACGTCTGTACATGGTGTGCCTGGCCTGGCGGGTTGGACATTCTGGCTTCCAGTATCTATGTTTATAACATTTGGGAGATACTGGTTTGTATTTGTTCAGGTGTAAACAGCAGTGTTTATAAAGCCTGGGCAATTTTGTGTTTACTTGAAGCTTCCTTAAAGTCTTCATTTCCTCAGCAACTGAGATAATACATACTTTTTTTTTTTTTTTTTTTTTTTTTGCAAAACTTTTTGCAATGACTACAGTTGTCTTAGCAATAAAAAAATGAGACTTGGAATAAAGCATGAACAATAGCTGTCACAAATCCCCCAACCGAAAGGTTTCCAAAGTAACACTGAGAAGTTTCAGTTTTTAAATCCTTGAATCACATTCTGAGAAAAGTTGGGAACAAGAGGAATATAATAAGAACTCTAGATTTCTTTGTCCATAAAGGGAGCATAATAATACCTCCTCAGGTCTTTGTTGAAGCAGTGAAAAGAATGAGTGGATTCCTTGGTGGTTTTAGAAGAAGGGCTGGAGAGATGGCTCAGCCATTAAAGGCTCACAACCAAAAAATAGAAGTAGAGAAGAGCTGCTGACTGTTTCACAAAGCCCAGAGGTAATCAACACACTCCATAGAACTTGTATTTTATATTGATGTACTTTTTGTTTTTGAGACAGGGTCTCACTTTGTAGTCCTGGCTGGCCTCAAACTTGCTATCTAGACTGGGATGGCCTCCAAATCACCTGCCTCTGGCTCCCAAATGCTAGGATTAAGGGTGTGGGCCACCACATACACATCTTTTAAATAAGCAAAGTAAATAAAAGAGAAAACATGCAAATAGTTGTCCCCTTACCAAGAACAAAGAACTAATCCCTTCCATATATAAAGAGCTGCTAGAAACCGAGAAGAAAGATGTCTGAAAGGGTCACAAGCAAACGATTTACAGGGAGAAATAAATACAAATAGCCCTTGTATGTATTCATCTCTCTATCTCTCTTTCTCTCTCCCTCCCTCTGTGTGTGTAATGAGTCTCCATTTCACTCACAATAAGAGGCAAAGCAAAGTGAAATTACATCGAAGCAGCACTTCTCACCTATCAGATTGGCACAACCCCAAAAGTTTAAAACCACTCTGTTGGCAAGGCTGCAGAGAAACAGGCGCTATGATACATTGCTGGTAGGGGTGCAAACGGTACAACCCATGCAGAGGGCAATTTGGCATTCTTTATCCACACTGAAAATTCATTTACCCTTTGACCCAGTAATCCCACTTCTGGGAATTTATCCTACAGATTGCATACATCTACAGGCATACATATCACATTCAGTCTCTCTGTGTGTGTACTGTGTATTCACAATAAACATATATATGCAATCTCTCTCTCTCTCTCTCTCTCTCTCTCTCTCTCTCTCTCTCTCTGTGTGTGTGTGTGTGTGTGTGTGTGTGTGTGTGTGTGTGTGAGGACATATGTGTGTATCTACTTCTTTGCCTTTGGGAAACACCATTCTATTCTGTTTTTATGAATCTGACAGTTTCATATTTCAGTCTAAGAGAAATCAAACAGTACTGCCCTTCTCTTGTCTGCTGCACAATGTCTGTCCATCATCTTTGTTGTCTCAAATGCTATTTTGAGAGTACACACTTTTAATCCCAGCACTCAGAAGTCAGAGGCAGATAGATCTTTATGGGTGTGAGGCCAATATGGTCTACATAGAAAATTCTAGGCCAGCCAGGGTAACACAGGGAGATTGTCTTAAAGTGGAAGTGAGATAATATATGTTTAATAAGTCTCTCTATCCATCCGTCTGTGGACAACCTTCAGGTTGACTCTGTGTCTTGGCCCCTGTGACTGGAACAAGCAGAGTGTGCACGGCTCTTTGAGACACTGCTAACATTTCTGTTGCACACATGCTCACAAGTGGTATTCCTGGATTACAGGTAATTCGAATTTTAATTTTTTGAGGACTTTTCTATACCATTTTCCAAAAATAGCCCTAGCAATTTGCACCCCCACCAACAGTTTACAAGGACTCCATTCCAGCCACATTGTGCATCTCTTTCCTGTAACAGCCATCCCAACAGGTATAAGATGGTATCATTGTGAATTTGATTTTTCCACTGGGGAGTGAAGTGAGCATCCTCCTCCCACACACCCGCCAGCTGTCTGAATGACTTCTTTTAGGTTCTTAGGCTTTTTTTTTTCTTTACCTTTTGCTATCCAGTTGCATGTGTTCCCAAAATGTTTTTATAGCAGCCCTTGTCCGATCCATGGCATGCTTTCTTCTCTTCCCCGGCTGTCTCTGCACTCTAGATCATCTGCCTTGCTGTGCAGAACCTTTCATTAGATGAAACTGCATCAGTCTCCTCGCTTCTCTCACTTGGAGGTGGAGTGTCAAGTCCCTCAAATGCGGTCTAGGTCCATGTCAAGCAACATTTTCCCTGTGTTTTTTCCTCGTAGCTCCATAGTGTCAGGTGTTACATCAACTTTTAGCTCATTTTGAGGTGATTTTTGTGTATTGTCCGAATTGCAAGTCTGTTTTTGTTCTTCTGCATGTAGCTATCCAGTTTCCTCAACAGCATCTATCAGAGACTGTCCTTTCTCTAGCCCATGTTCTTGGCACATTGTCAAGGACGGGCTAGCTCCAGATTATTTCAGGGGTGTCCAATCTGCCTTAACGGTCTGTGCAACCTCTGACAAGGGAGTCAGCAACACAATTCCATTTACTATGACAACAAGAACAAAATGCTTCATTTAAAAAAATAGTAATGTCTAAAGCAGCAGCTCCGTCTGGTCTTTCCTCTCTTGGCACAGCTTCCTGCCTGCACTCACATTCTCCGGCCACAGCCATGTCTGACCTGAAAGGGCAGAACAAGTCCCATGTGTGGGGATCTATCTTCACCGTCAGTTCCACTGGACTTACAGGCAGCATGGAGACACCTCTGTTAGGTCTGTGACGATGTTCCCAGAGAGGTCTAACTCAAGTGGGAAGATCCACCAGGAGTGTTTGGGTGACATCATCTTAAAAGCCTAGGATGTCAAACTGAATGAAAAGGAGAGGGTGGGCTGAGCATCAGAATTCATCTCTCCCTGCTTCTTGACTGTGGACACGTGTGACAGCTGCCTCAAGCTCCTCCACCATACCTCCCCTTCCTTGATGCACCAGCCACACGGTGTGAGCCAGAACAGACCCTTCATTTTTTAAGTTGTTTCTTAGGAGGGATTTTGCCATAGCAAAGAGTAAAGTATTTAATACATGTGGCTTACCCAGGAGATGAGTCTGCATGGCCTAAAATAAAGCCACGTGGTTCAAAGGCCTAGAAAACACTGAGAGGAAAAGAACCCTAGCAAGGCAGATGCAGGGTACTGGGATGGATTTTTACCTACTTCAAAACTGTCACCTGGGTCAGCCTTCTCTTAGAGCCTTGTCTCCAATCTGTCCTACTAGGAACCCAATTCAGAGACAAATATGGCTGTGAGTGGGGTGAAATTCCTCTTTTATGAGCACATCAAGCAGAATCCAGTGTGCCTATCTTGGCAAATGTGGCATCATTATGATCTGTAGGTGTTATCCACATCTCACTGTAGTTGGCAAAGGAATATAGAGTCTGATAGAAGAAACAGTCTTAGTTTAGTACATTATGGAAACAATTGAGACTGCACTTCACATCGGCCCTGTAGCTTTGAGGAGCACATTGTGCCAGTTAGTGTCTTCTTCCCTTCAACCCTCCTTTGTAAGCTCCAGATTCCTGGAGGACAGAACTCCATCTCCTCTCTTTCACATAAGGACATCCCCGTGCATCCACAGGCTTCCACAGATTTTAATAAGGTCCCCTATGTGGATCTCTTCAAATTTGGACAAAATACTTAGAGTGAGAAAATGTCACATCTAATCAAGGGTGCTACAAACACAGTGTTAGGCAGACAGCTCACGAGTGGCTTGAACCAAATGGCAAGCCTTACCTATTGGCAACCAAAATTGAAGAGACTCATTTTGGGTTCTCATTTCAGCAATTTCAACAAAATATGTGGGTTTTTAAAAGGAAGCTACATTTGATTTGGGGAAAGAGCATAATTTACTGTAAGAGAACCTAGTGTTTTTAATATTTTTCAGAAGATATTTTAAAATGTTTTGCTGGCATCTATGTCTGTGCACCCTGTCTATGCCTGGTGCTAGTGAAGGCCAGATAAAGTGAGCCATATGCACTAGAACTGAAGTCACGATGGTTGTGAGCCACCACTTGGGTGCTGGGAACTGTAACATGATTTTAAAAGGTCTTAGTAATAAAAAACCTGGAGCCAGATATTGGGGTGAAGGCTGAAAGATCAGAGAAACAGAACAAGCCACAGCCAACCTCACCCTGCCAACTCCTCAGCTGATTTTGTTTCCTCAGGCTGAAAGCCTCTGAATTCTCTGAGACAAAAGTATCTCTGCTGAACTGCTGCTAAAAGGCTTCTAGTTTCTGGTCCTCATGCCTTATATACCTTTCTGCTTCCTGGGATTAAAGGTGTGTGTCCTTCCCAAGCAAAGACATGAGATCTCAAGTGCTGGATTAAAGGTGTGTGCCACCATTGTCTGGCCTCTATGTCTAATTTAGTGGCTGGCTCTGTTCTCTGATCCCCAGATAAGTTAATTAGGGTGCACAATACATTGGGGGACACAATATCACCACAGGGAACTGACCCTGTGTCCTCTGGAAGTGGTCTTAGCTGCTGAGTCATTTCTTCAGCCCTACTAGTGGTTTTTAGTTTCCTGGAGAAAAAGTACTTTTGGGACCCACAAGTGTTCCCTTTAAATGGAAACATCTAGACACACAGCATAACAATCACTTCTCTTTCACATTATAGCAAACACTTTTGAATACATGCCTGGCACATTCACACTCACATGCAAGTGTTTATGTCTGTGCTTCAGTGGGAGGGTTCCACATGTGTGGACATGTGAATGACAGAGTCAGCTTCAGGTGTCAGTCTTCAGGAATCACCTACTTGACGGTTTGGGACTAGGTCCTCCCTGGAAGCTGGGGCCCCATGCTTAGGCTTGGCTGGCTGGCCAGCAAGTCCCAGGGAATCTTTCTGTCTCTGCCTCCCTCCACTGGGAATGTAAGGGCACACCACCAGACCTGGCTTTTTATGAGGGTTCTGGGGGTCAAACTCAGGTCCTCATGCTCACACAGCAAACACTTTGCCAACTGAGCATCTCCTCAGACTCAATCTCCACTTATTACCAGTGTGTTTCCAGCCGTGGGTGTGTTTAAAGTCAATATTGTATATTCCACAGGGTCCAGAGCCTTTCCCAGGGTCTGTAGAGAATCTAGTGTATGAGATGGAGAATTTTTTTGCTAATGCTTAAAGCATGTTCCGAGACGACTGTTAGGATGTTTGGCCATCTGATCACCAGACTAGGTCAGATCAGGCTTTCTCTCGACCATTGCCAGCAGACTACAGAGGATATATCATTGTGGATTTCTGGGGACCTCTTGAGCACTCTGCCTATTCCTGAATGGTGATTCAGGGGACACTAGCCTAGCCAGCCAGATCAGCTAAATCAACCCTGGTGACCAATGGGGTGACAGATGTTTTAGCCAGCTCACCCTCACATCCAGCAAACAAGTCTTTGGAATCAGAGAGAGTAGAGATTGTGGGGTCAGAACCTCCTCTTTCATAGGAGGGATATGTGTGTACGTGTGTGTGTGTGTGTGTGTGTGTGTGTGTGTGTGTGTGTGTGCGCGCGCATTAAGACACCAGAAGCCAGGTATGAAAATTCATGTATGTACTAAAGCAGCTCTGACCCACCACCTCCAGGGCTCTGTGTTAATACTTCTGTGTGTAAATATTGTGTTACTTGTAGCTGGAGCTTTCTCCAATCCTGCCTGGCCCACAGTCAGGACAACTCTAGCTACAAATGGCGCCCAATGGGTTGGCAAGAGTTTCCCCCTAAAACCTGAGAAAAAAGATTCTAAAACAGAGCTAAAACAGCTTCCTAGTTGTCTCTCTCAAGTTAGTGGCAGCCTGTGGGTTTGAGCTACTCTATGGCAGGTTCGTGGCATGTGTGTGGGCTTGACCTACACTGTGTTACACAGAGGTGTCTCCAAGCTGCGCACTATGCTGTGTGTTGGATATAGTTTTTGCTAGTTAAAAAAAAAAAAGAAAAAGATATTTCTGGGCTACATGCTGCTTTGATAGAAGCATAGACCCACTATGTCTAAGAGCTGGCAATAAACTACCATCACCATGTTGGGAAAGCTGAGGTGGGCAGAGCCACCAGCCAAAGCTGCTATTTTAGCCCTAGAAATGCTGCAGTTTAAAACAATAGATTCACAATAAGACAGATTCAGATGGAGCAAGACTTTAAATGCTTTATAATGTGTGTAAAAATGTATGTAGGCTTGAAAGAGAGAGAAAAAGAAATATATGCAGTTATATAAACAAATATATAGTTTTAAAAAATAAAGTCTTTAAAGAGACAGTAAAGGTAGTATAAAAATAAGCCACATAAAGGTGGATATTACACAGTGAATCTAGATTGTGCTGTCTTTGGGATTCTTAACTGCAGAAAAACATTTGATTGTAAAAGCTGTTGAGTTAAGCCAATATGTATATTTTAAAGGTACCTTGACTTCAAAATTTGGATCTAAGGTTATATTGCTTTGGAAAGGAGGCTCTTCTTTTGTTTCCACAGAAAGCTGGAGGCTATGGATTTGTTCTGGATTAGGATACATCAGGTTTGACCAGCCAAGACCCCCTGAAAGGTCTCCGATGACATCATGGCCCAGATGATTCAACATCCAGAATGGTTTCAAGGCAACTGGCTTAGACAATACACACCCACAAACTACTCCATAATCCTAAAATTTTCTTTATGTCCCATAAGAATACAGTGCCCCCACCCAGTAGGAAGTAGTATGAGAAACTACTCCCAAAATTCCCAAATATACCAAGCTGGCTTTGGAGATGGAATTGGCTCACTCCTTCTCTAAACCCAAGTATATTTAAAAAAAAAAAAAAGGTTGAAAGATTCTTGTGTCCCATATCAGAAGAGCCCTCTGGTGTGGGACAGAGAAAAATCAATATTTTTATTTAAACTAGGTTAATTATAAATACAATATCTTTCTAAAAGAAGAAAGAGGGATATGATATAGATATATAGGATATAGATATGATAGGTTAAAAGGGTAGATTGTTGAACCTACTTTTAAAGAGCAACAACTTGTTTAAAAATGTTTTACATTGCTATGGATTTTAGTTTATTGATACAAGTTTAAACTTAATTTTGTTATACTTTATATATATATATATATATATATATATATATATATACATATACATATATATATTTCTATTCTCATTTGAGGTATTATGTTTATGTAACTCATTTAGATTGTAATGGATAATTAAGAAATACAGATTAATAATTAGTCTTCTATGACAGTCAAACTTATAGTCATTTTGTTTTCTATAACATACAATTATATGCATAGATATAATTCAATTAGGTAGATAATCTTCAAATACTTCAAAGACCTACAGAATATGGCATTTAAAATGTTTTAAAAATTTAGACTTTCTGGACAGTGAGACATGTCTGCTCCTGGCAGCACCGATTTACTTCAGAGAGAAAGGTGGGCGTTGAAGACACTCTATATGGAGTTTATCTTCTTCTTGGCAAAAATAGCCATTTGGGCAAGAGACTGTTCTTGCCTGGACTGCTTTATCGACTGGACATGCAGGACCCATAAGAAGGTGACCACTGAACTTTGCTTGGCAAAATGGTCCTTCAAGTTCCTGCTTCACAGAGGAAACTTCCAGACATTCTAAAGGACACAGAGAGAAATGACTGAGAGACTCTAGACCTGTGGGCTGAAGACAAATGCCCCAACTTTACAAAAGAACTTTAGGTGACTGTCCAGGCTGCCAGCTGTCTCTGTCTAGTCTTGCAAGACTCCCGAAAGTTGCTTGTGTCCTTCTTCCATTTCTCAGGTAATTTTATATCCTTCTGAGGTTTTTGATCTAGTTGAAGACTAGATAGTGATAATTTTTCTTAGTTATAATAAAAGATAAGTTAGATATGAAACCTTAAACTCACAAATATAAGATAGATAGGATATCTTCTTTAATTTTGCCAAGTACAAATAGACTAGATTGTAGATGTTACAGTCTTATTAAATAAGAAACACAGAGCCAAATGCAGGGTTAAAAGCCCAAGAGGTCAGAGCAGTAGCTAAGAGCTGATTCTAAAAAACCTTTCTTACCCTTCACTGCCGCTGTTGTCTTTCCCCTCAGAGAAGAGAACTAGTTCCTGTGTATCTGTCTTTTTATTGACTTTCTGTTCTGCCTTCTCATTGGTTGTAAACCCAACCACATGACCCTCTCGTCACTGCCTGTCTATACAGACCTCCAGGTCTTCTATGGTTGGTATTGAGATTAAAGGCATGTGTCTCCATGCTGGTTGTATCCTTGAACACACAGAGATCTATCTGTCATGTGATCAGGATTAAAGGTGTGTGCCACCACTGCCTGGCTTCTGCTATGGCTTGCTATTAGTTCTGACCCCCAGGCAACTTTATTTATTAACATACAAATAAAATAATTTTTCAGCACAAATAAAGTATCACCATGCTAGATATTATAAATAGACTAGATATTGTAACTATAATTCTTGCTTGATAATTGTTTTGTTATATGTAATTTTACTATATGAAAATTAAAACCTTCCTTTTTGAAAAAAAGAAGAGGGGAAGTGCTGTGGATATCACTCTGTATAAATAAAATGCTGATTGGCCAGTGCAAGGCAGGAAGTATAGGCAGGACAAGCAGAGAAGAGAATTCTGGGAACAGGAAAGCTGAGGCAGAGAGACGCTGCCAGCTGCCACCATGAGA
Source organism: Onychomys torridus (assembly GCF_903995425.1). NCBI lineage: Eukaryota > Metazoa > Chordata > Mammalia > Rodentia > Cricetidae > Onychomys > Onychomys torridus. The sequence continues at coordinate 110,594,163 of NC_050449.1, read as the reverse complement.
AGATGTTAAGATACAGGTAAGCCACGAGCCACATGGCAACTTATAGATTAATAGAAATGGGTTTATTTAAGATATAAGAACAGTTAGCAAGAAGCCTGCCACAGCCATACAGTTTTTAAGTAATATAAGTCTCTGTGTATTTACTTGGTTGGGTTAGAGCAGCTGCGGGACTGGCAGGTGAGAGAGATTTGTCCTGACTGTGGGCCAGGCAGGACCAGGAAAACTCCAGCTACAGTTACTTAAGAACTCATGTGTGTGGGAGCTTTAAAAAGCATCCATTGAATGTCTCAAGATCAAGTTCTTCGGGGCATCTTCAAGCTGAAGCCTATGTGTCCTGCCAGGTTGAGCTCTCTGCCAAGGGACTTGGAGCAGAGTTGACCTCTACCACCCTTAAGTTGCTGGTAGAATTTATCTCCTTGAAGTTGAGTATTGGAGGGTCTTGTCTGGCTACCAGCTCCTATGGAACACTTCCCTCGCCACAAGGTCCTTATCTCAGAAACAGAATCTTTGCATAAATTTTCTCTCCTGCTACCTGTCAGGAAACACTTTACAATGTACTTTGATCGCATTTGCCTCCTACGTTTCCCCCTAATTCCTCCCAGATCCACTCTCACTTCCTCATTCCTTCCAAGTTTTTCTTCTTTCCACCAATTTCAGTTTATGCTGCCCACATCCTCATGGGAATAGGGACATCCACTGGAACATGATCTGCCTACCAGGGGCTGGACTCTTAAGAAAACTAACCCTCCCTTGCCCAGAAGCTGGGTAGAGCCCAAGAAGTCAGGAAAGACAATAAGAAATACAGATGTAAGCCTATGCATTAGAGACTTGCAAGTAGATATGGTTTACTAGATACGGATGGTCTAAAACATGAACCAAGTGCCACGAGACCACAGAAAACACTACAAGAAAATGGAAAGTGGCTACTTACACTGTGTGGAGCACATCCTTCCTGGCAGACAGGAAGATCTAATCACAGGTTTAGAAGGATGAACTACATTTTGTACAGTATGATTCTTGATGGATATCTGTGGTGAGTTATTCATTGATCTAAAAGTGTAAAAATGGAGAAAAATACCTGTATGGACAGCAAGGAGGAAGGAGGGAGGGAGGGAGGGAGGGAGGGAAGGAGAGAGGGGTGTCTTCATCTTTTTCATTTTATATTCTATTCAGTCCAAATATGCATAATTATTGCAAATAGTTTAAAAGTATTATTTTATTAAAGACAGAAAATGTGTATTATATTTTATTGAATTTCTTTTACAAATATTAGGAATTAAACTTGATCTTGGTCATGCTAGTCAAGCTTTCTACTAATGAGCCAGCCCCCAAACAACTCTACTGCTCTCACATTGCAAGTGATGCTTGGATTATGATTATGTTGCTCCACATGGAGCTGGGAATCTACACTAATATGCACACTGATTTTCCTATTTTTCATTAAATATCCAGCTGAGATCCATGGAACATGCTCACACATATTTGAAAATAGTCAACAGCGGTATGCTTATTATTCTTCCCATCCAAATGTTAACACCATTAAAAGAGTTATGTAAAGCTCTGGTTTATATTATGTCATCTCTGGTACATCACATATTACTGGGGGGCACTTATGAAGTGGAGGTCTCATGTTCTCATCTTTGCAAAGACTATAAGATACCATCAGAACACTAAAAGCAAGTTTCCAACCACAAGCCTCAGATACATTCTCAAATCTTGTGAAGTTGACCAGAGGTGATTTTTTTCATATAATTTCTTGAATAATTAAAAAAGAACCCATTTGAAATTAGCTGTAAGGAAAGTGGGCAGGGAATGACAAAGGTTATACTGCATGATAGGTGATTAATTTCCAAACTAAATTCTACTGCAAGAGAGCGACCTTATCCTATTGGGGCTGCCACTTCTTTGAAGTGTCTGAGTCACTTGTGGGTGAACCTGTACTTCAGAGACGAAGATTGATGACAGTGTGTCTCTGGGTGCATGGCTTCCTACATAGAGTACTTACTGCCTTCATGGTATAGGACTCAAGGGGAAGCCTGTGTCTCCTGGAAAGTGGAGCCTGGATTTCTCGTAACAGGCATAGCAGTTGATTTCCTAGTGGGCTTCTAAAGACTTATTACTGTTTCTTCTTCAGACAGCCATAGCTCATAGCACTGAATAGCTTCAAAACCAAGATTCCTGCCTAGAAGCTGATGATCTTAATGGCACAGCTTTTTCTTAAGTCTTGTTTTCCTCAGAAGAAAACATTTAAAGATCCCTTGAGGAGTTTCCCCCACAACACTCAGAGTTGATCTCATAGCCAGTATCGTAGTTTCCCTTTTCTAGTCAGTAACTGTGGTTATAAGTTTTAGCTGATACTGTCTGCTAGAAATATGAATGCAAGCAAGTGAGTGAGTGAATGAATAAATGTTGCCTCTTGGAAGTTCATTGTTCAAGCTCCAAACTCCATCACACACCTCCATTCAATCCTCCATTAGCAACTTCTTGATCAATTTGCTATTATCCTCTTTGTTCCCAGTTCATTATGAGGTTAATGATTAAATTTAATCATTAAGAGATTAATGAGATTAAAGAAAGAAAGAAAAGAGAGGGAGAGGGAGAAGTAAGGGAGGAGAGGAAGTAGGAGGAGAGAGAAGGAGGGAGGGAGGCAGGCAGGAAAGCATGTTGGCTGGCAGTCAGCAGGTAGAGAAGATAGGGCAGTCAGCAAAGGGCTCCCTGTGCAAGCATGAGGACCTGAATTCAATGCTGAGAATATGGTACAAACTCAGGTGTGGTAGTGTGAGTGAGCTTCAATTCCACAATTGGGAGGTAGAGTCAGGCAGATCCCTGGGGTGTGCTCACCAGCCAGCCTTGATCCAGACCAGTGAGAGACCCTGCCTCAATAAAAACAAGGTGGATATCCTCTGAGCTCTGATATCTGAGGTTGACCTCTGGCCTCTATAAACGTGTACACACACACACACACACACACACACACACACACACACACAGAGCAAATTTCTACTCATGAAGATTGGGATCCTTTCATCTTAGATGGGCAGAAAGTTTTGGTAACTATATTAGCACTTCCAACTCCAGCCTGTGATAGCTTCTTTGGCATTTATACAAATTGTGTAATGTGTGTGGGAATACCTTTTTTCTTGTTTTCTAACTCTGTTTCTTCTAAAATTTGTCCTCTCGTATGTTTGCATTTCAGGGAGTTAAGTGCCTGGTTCTATAGATGCTATTGAGAACAATTTGTTCTATTAAATGTTGCACGAGGTAGGAGTTTACTCTTGAGAATGTAAAAGGCCAACAAGTCTTCTCAGTGGTAGGAATAGTTGTCTCTCTTTTCAGCAGCTTGTGAAGTTCATGACCTTTCACTTATAATCCAGGACGTACCACGTCAAAGAAGTTATTGTTGTCTATTAATAAGGGTAAATTTGACATAGGAAAGAGAACTTGTATGGTCCAACACAATTATTTGTCCAGTGTTGTCCAGGGAAGCCCAAAGTCCAGTCAAGAGTTTTGTTTCCTCTGACTAAAGCCTCCTCCCTGCAGACTAGCTCTCATAGTACCAGAAGGTGCTACAAAAACTGCCAAGGGAGAAGAGCAGACAATAGTCCTGCCTGCCCAGCTGTGATGCACACAACAATGGCCAGCACACCAGGATATCACTAAAGGTGCAATGTGGCCTTCTATCTCAATGGTAACCACCACTCTGTAATGGACTTAAGGCTTGCTTGTTAGGGAAATCACGCCAGGTACTATAAACTTAGCAACTACCCATGGCTGGTGAGGTCATGGAACCTAGAGGAGAGCCTACCATTGTCACTTTGCCAAATTAGCACAATTTCTACTGTATGCTAAATAAAGATACATCCTGATACCCACAGATAAATGTAACTCTCACCCCTCATCAAAGAAGCTTTATTTTCCAGAAGATGGAGACCATTAAAGGAATTCTCAAGATGCATAGGACAACAGACTGTGGCGTGCCAGCTCCAATGACACATCTACAACAAAGTCCTTACACTTAAGACTCAAGGGACATCAGGAAGAAGGGGGCAGATTTTAAGAGTCTGAGGGCCAGGATGTCAGCTATGATATAGTGTCTTCTATACACAACAGGGAACTATAACCATGAAATCTCAACAACAGGCTGCTGAAACAAGACTTACACAATACCACCACAGCCAGCGTGGATGGGGGAAATATCTTGGGGACCTACCCCTAGATGAAGAGCTGTAGGAAACTAATGACCACCAACAGGGAGAATATGTCTTCCCCAGGGATAAACCTCCTAATCTCTTATCCAATCCCTGGTGGTTAACCCTAAAAACATGTACATACCAAATGGACTCAGAAGATTGTATATATTTATACATACACACTCATGCATGTAACAATAATGAAAGAAAAAGGGGCCATGAATTTGAGAGGAACAGGGTGAAGACATGTCAAGAGTTGGAGGGAGGAAGGAAAAGGGGGAAATAATGTAAGTATAGTAACTATAATGAAATTCTTAAAAAATAGTCAATAAAAATACATACAAATTTTAAAAGGCAAGTTTAAAAACTGGAGCACAGATCCTTCCCAATAGGCTGGCACCCCACCCGAGTGTGGTCAAAGCTCTTGCATTGGGCATCCTCATTGACTTGGAAGCCATAGTTTCCTTGAGGTTGAAACTCAGAAGCAAAAAAGAAAACTAGATCTCACCGAGGGTTGAAAAGGAAACGGAGGGCTGGAGAGCTGGCTCAGCATTTCAGAACACTGGCTTCCTTTTCAAAGGACCCATGTTTGGTTCCCAGCACCCACAGGACAGCTCACAACTGTCTGTAGCTCTAGTTCCAGAGGATCTGTCACTCTCCTCCATCTCCATAGATACTAGGCACACATGTGGTGCACATACATATATGTAGGCAAAACACCTGTATACATAAAAATAAATAAATCTTAATTTAAAGAAAAAAAGAAACAAAGGGGCTGTATTGGGCAGAAACCACCAACTTTCCCTTTGTTCAGGTTTGTGGGGAATTGCATGAGCAGTCCCAGCCCACGTTCTTCCTAAAGAGAAAACATCAGGAACAGCGCTGCAGGTACCAGGACATGGTCCAGGACAGATCTTCAAAGGCCCTGCTTCCCCACTTACTGTCTTGACAGGAAGTTTCAGCACCTGGCACGTGACATTTAACTTCACCTCCTTCAAAAGGGCACCCAGAGGCTATTACCTCCGAGTTCCCAAGTTGTTCTCAGGACTTGAACTCATATGAGAGCAAATGGCAAGTCACACACATTTTACTCACCTCCACCCACACAGGGAAACAAGTTGAATCTAGGCTGTAGGCCACAGCACCTTACTCGAACATTACCATGAAAGTACTCATGCCCAGAACTCCCCATAAATGACAGCACAGTGAAAATTTGTGCTGAGTAAAGTGGCTAACACCAATCACGGTGCCAGGCCCTGGCTTTTAGCTGGATATGAATATGTCCATTCCATCCTCATAAAAATGCCATGATAGAGCTGGAAAGATGGTTTAATGGGTTAGAGCACTGGCTGCTTTTGCAGAGGGCTATGGTTCAGGACTTGAACTCTCCAGCAACCACATGATGCTCACAACCATCTGCAACTCCACTTTCATGGGATCAGATGCCCTTTTCTGGCTTCCACAAGCACTGCACACTTTTGGCACACAAACATGCAGGCAGGCAAAACAATCACACAGATAAAGTAAAACTAAGTAAAAAAAACAAAAAAGAGAAACACCTATAAGGTAGAGAGAGACATGGAGAATTAGCTTGCCCTCAGATTACAGTGCTGCTGCCCAGAGAAAACGGGAAACCTGATTCCTAACCCATGCTCCTAAATGTATTCCTCAAGCTTTACTTTGTGTGTGTGTCTCTGTGTGTGTACATGCACATGCGTACCTGATATGTATATAAATGAGTTCCTGGAGGACAGGTGTGCTGGAGGTGCGACACAGGAAAAGGAAGGAAAAGGAGAGACGAGACATCTTGAGAGCCTGGGACAGCTCTTAATGGCCTCACCTTTCATGCCGAGTCTACAGAGGCCCTTTTAGAGCAGCGACAACAGGAGGCTGCTGGCAGGGCATATAGCAATTTCTCACTCTGTCCCAGTGACAATTTGAGGAGACCAATTCAATAAAACATCATTTGCCAATTACTGCGGTTTCCTAGGAGTCTCTTTGGGCAAGGTGTGAATTGTAGGAAGAAGCCCTGACCCGAGTCCCCCAGGCTCGCTGTCTCCAGCTGTTCTGAGTGGATGCAGCAGGCCACGGTGACAGAAAAGAGGGGCAGACAGAGGATCAAAGCACAGTACAACCCCCGGGACCCAGCAAGGACAGGCCCACCACGTGCTCATATATATGTGTGTGCAGGTATGTGATTTATGCACATAAGCAACAATGTAGAATTTATAAACATGAACAAACCCCTTGCTTTGACTACCTCCTGCCCCAATGGATCTCTAGCCCTTCAAAGGTAACAAAGGAAGACATCTTGTCACTAAGACATGAGTTTTTCTTTAGGTATAGCTCATCCTGGTGTCTTACTAGGATTTAAGATATCTACCCCAAGGTCAGCTTGTACATTTAGAAGGCTGTCATTTTTATACATTTGCATGATCTCTCTCTTGTTCTTCCTAAAAAGCACTTCTAACTTCAGCAAAGTCCATGTGGGTGGAAATACAATGAAAAGGGTTTGTTTTCTTCTATTTCAACTAACAGCCTACTAATACTATGCTAATACTAAGCTCGAGGTGCTTAGACACCACTCAGTGACATGTTATTTGGATAATGGACGTCTAAAGCCCCAATGCCACAGCATCTCAAGGTTTGGCCCCAGCTTGAATCTCCCTTCACTTCTCACCTTGAATGCACATCTTGTAAGCACCAATTGATTAAGATGCTAATGGACTTTTCAACATGAGACATGTTGTCTAAAGGTCTTCAACCAAGTCAGCACACTATTTTTGGATGAACAGTCTTTACTCTTTTTAAAGAGATCCAAGGCAGAAGTCATTTTTCAAAATGTGCAAAGTGCTTGCCACATAAGCATGAGGACCTGAGTTTAATCCTGTGAACCAATGTTAAAAAAAAAAAAGACTGGGTGCAGTGGTTTGCCCCTGTAATCCTAGTGCTGGGGAGGTAGATACAGGCAGACAGATCCCTGGGCTTTCTGTCCAGACAGTCTAGCTGAAATAGTGAGCTCCAGGTTCAGGGAGAGACTCTGTCTCAAAAACTAAGTTAGAGAACAATTGAGGAAGATGTCCAACGTTGACCTCTAGTCTCCACATGACTTTGAGCATGTGCACACACACACACACACACACACACACACACACACACACACACACACACACACAGGTAAAAGCAGAAACCAAGAGAGAGCATGCCCACTTTGTTTACACAATGAGTTTAGTACATAGTTAACACATGCTGGACAAATAAATGATGAAGGGGTAAAGGACGGAGGGCTGCTGACATACCTCTATAAGCCACGTTTTCCCTTTAGCCCTAGGTAGTTCTTTGTTGATTTCTCAATGTCTTCCAGCCGTGTCAGACCAGGGAGACAGCATCATATTAAAGAACGGCACTGAATGAGCACTGTTTGGTGCATGGAGGCACTCATGTGCTCAGTGACAGGGATGGAGCTGTCCCTCAAGAGTGATTCTCCATTCCCCATATGACCAGCACTGTAGAACAATGTTGTCCCAGGATGCAACCTGTTTCTTACGGCTGTGCTCAGCTTCAGATTCCTTATCTGGGAGAATATCATAGTTCTAGTTAAAGGCTATAGTGAATGTAGTAATATATTGTACCCTAATAAACTTGCCTGGGGATCAGAGGACAAAGACAGCCACTAGATTAGAAATAGAGGTCAGGCTGTGGTACACACCCTTAATCCCATCACTCGGGAGGCAGAGATCCATCTGTATCTTTGTGAGTTCAAGGCCACACTAGAAACAGAGCCAGGGAGTAGTGGCACACACTTTTAATCCCAGTACTGGGAAGCACACATGCCTTCAATCATGGGAAGTGATGTCTGGGCAGAGAAGCATATATAAGGCATGAAGAAACGGGAACTCACTCTTTAGGTTGAGGATCTCGTAGAGGTAAGAACTAGTGGCTGGCTGCTTTGCTTCTCTGATCTTTCAGCTTTCACCCTGATATCTGGCTCTGGGCATTTTTTGTTTTTTGTTTTTTGTTTTTTTAATTCTAAGACCATCTTAGATTCGAACAACAGTGAAACCAGAGGCTATTACTTTTTCTTTTGAGAAAGGATCTTGCTTTGTAGCTTGGGCTAGCCTGGACTCATTACATAGATCAGGCTGGCCTCCAATTTGCAGTGATCCTCCTTCTCCCACCTAATGAGTATTGGGATTACAGATGCGTGGTAACTGGTTAAAAGCCTGGTTTGTGTTGAAATTAACTAATTCTAGTGCAGATGGAAGAAATAAAAGTAGAAAGAATCTATTAGAAGGGTGTAGGTTATAAATACTGATTTATTCTCAAGACTAGGAAAATGTTTCTAAATATGTTAAAAGTAAAGGCTAAACACGACCTAATCATTGATGAAGAAGGATGATGTAAAACAAAGCAAACCAGGAAAGAAACCAGATGTTCACCTGCCAGCTAAGAACTTAGAAAGCAGAAGCAGGAGGATCAGGAGCTCAACACCATCTTTGGCTGCACTGGGAGTTTGAGGCCAGCCTCTTCTCTCTCTCTCTCTCTCTCTCTCTCTCTCTCTCTCTCTCTCTCTCTCTCTCTCTCTGTGTGTGTGTGTGTGTGTGTGTGTGTGTGTGTATGTGTATGTGTGTGTATGTGTGTATGTGTGTCTGAGGAGGAAGAGAACAACAAAATCCAAAAGGAAAATAACCAAAGGAAAACAGAAAGGGGAATAAAGAGAGCCCTGCCATTCCAGTGACAGGATGAGAGGGAACCCACAGCAAAAAAAAAAAAAAAAAAAAAAAAAGAAAGAAAGAAAAGAAAGAGAAGACAATAATGGAACACACATGATCACAGTAAGGGCCCGTGACATAAAAATCCTCAAAAAGGGTGTTGGGGGCTTTCAGATTACGTTTCAAACTAAAAATGCACAGATGCCTTCTAAGAGAGAAGTGCTCTAACACAGACCTGAAGAGGCTGGGGCAGTGAGGTTTGGGAGCAGAGGGTAAAGAGGCAGTTAAACAGAGGAAGAAATCCGAATTGTCTGTGAATCTGAAAAGAGCCAACTAACTCTACCAGGGGTAAGAGGAAGTAACAGGGAGACTGTTTTCCAACTATAGCAAGATGGGCGGGAAGTGTAACAGTTGGGGATAGCCAGGGTTTGCAGGGATGTGGGGAAGTAGGGAAGTGGGTTCTGCAAATGACATCAATTGGCTGAATTCTCCAAGGAATCCAGGGCAGGGATGCTTCAGGGATAGCTGAGGTGATTTGGCTTCTAGATTTTCCTGCAGCATGATCACTCAGGGGCAGAAAGGTATGTAGGTGATGAACTCTGTCAACAAGCCATGTCATCATGAAGTAAACGCATCCTGCCAGGCCTGGTGTCCACGTGTGTAATTCCAATGCTCAGGGGTGCAGGAAGGCATTCAAGAGGCTGGCCTAGGCATGTGAGAGCCTGTCTTGGGAATCAAAGACAGCAAAAGGAGGGTTCTGATGCTCAGCTTGCTTCATCTCTCCAGATGCCTTCCTGCTCTCCTTATGTGAAATGACAGTGTGTGTAAAACACATCATAGACTACTTAAAATCACCCTGATATATAACATTATCATTTTCATAAGAATAATAATAAATATACTGACATGATCCTATAGAAGAACAGAAAAAAAACCTGTATAAAATTTGACGAAATCTGGTCACTGTTACCTGAATGCCTCCATTCGGCCTTGAAACAATTAAAACCACTTTAAATTTAGGAGAAGCGCTTCAGCATCTTTGGCTCCAAGTACATGGTCAGCTTGTTTTCTTTATAGAAATGCAACAAGATGGTTCTGTGCTCACCCACAGCTGTGCCTGTCTGAAGTGCTCACAGTCACTGGCCATTGCAGAGAGCCCACTTAGGAGGAGTTGAAGAAAGTGCTTTTAGCAGCTACGTCCCAAGCCCAGGCCACAGGCCTCAGTGTAGCTTGTCAACCCTGAAGTGGGAAACAGGGATGCAGGATTCAGGCCACAGCATCTTCAGTCTGCCTTTTACTGTCACAGCTACTATTGTTCCTGAGGGTGACATCTGAACAGCCTTCCGTCACTGGGGAGTGAAGGGCTCCACAATGCAGAAATGACAGATTTCTCAGAGGGGATGAAGCTTTCTCTGCCTGTAAGATCCTGAGCATCATCATGGAAAGTCAGGCCTCCCAAGGAAAAGCTCCAGGGCTGGAGATGGCTCAGTGGTTAAGATCATACATTGTTCTTGCAGGGACGCAAGTTCAGTTCTCAACACCCACACAGGCAACCTGCAAGCACCTGTACCCCACTCTAGGGGATGAGACATCCCTTATGGGTAAATCCCCAATGAGCACTTAATGTTATCTTATTATGGCTTTAATATGTATTTTCCTAATAATTATATTTATTTAACATTATATACATTTGCTGGGATTTATTGTTGTAGGGTTTAAATATTTTTGAGACAGGGTCTCATGAAGCCCCGGTTATATTCATCTCTCTATGTAGCTGAGGCTTGCCTGATTCCTGATCTTCTTGTTGCCATGTTACATGGGATGGGTTTATAGGTGTGCATCCTCACTGCCATGTCACATGGGGTGGATTTACAGGTGTGTATTACACATCTGGCTTATATTTGCCTTATTAATCAGTCATCCTTCCCTCAAAAATATGTAGATGAATATTTTTTTACTATTTACTTATTCCCTGTTATAAAAATGTTAAAACAAGGTAAACATCTTTTAACTAATTAGTGGATGAGTAAACAAATTATAGCTTATTCATATAATAGAATGCCACCCAGCAATAAAAACAATGAATTGGGGCTCGTAAGATGGCTCAGCAGGTAAAGGCACCTGCTGCCAAGCCTGAGGACCTGAGTTCAGTCCACGCCATGGAAGGAGAGAAGTATCTCTGGCATGCTGTCCTTTGACCTCCACATGTATCCAGTGACAATCCCCTGTCAATGCAGACACAAAATAAAATAAGAAGCAAATAATATAAATTTTTAAATGATCCATTGACACATGCAATTATATGGATATACTCAAAGTAATTACATTATGTAAAAGAAAACTTCATTCCGTATCAGTCCATGTATACAACATTCTTGAAGGGGCAAGGGTGTAGAAAAAATAAATCAGACTTCTAGGGCTAGGAGCTTGAGGAGTCATTGACCTGTGGTAAGAGGAACATTTTAAAGTAATATCTTCTATATATTGATAATGACTATATGATATGACTGTGTCAAAATGATAAAAACATATTGAGAAGTGTATTTTACTATAATTAAAAATGAAATGTCATAAGAAGCTGATTTTACTCAAACAGAAACTGTAATGAAATGTGCATGTTACATCATCCTTTCAGATAATCTGCAGCTGGAACCAACACAACTATGTTAACCAATGTCAGATCATCTGCAGCTGGAACCCACATGGCCATGGGAACCAATGGATTAGATGTTTCCACTGGGACAGGCCGACACTGTGTTTCACTGTCTTGCTTTGCTACAATGGTGTCACCGACAGATCATGATTGAATGAATGACTTAGCATGAGCAAGCTGTGAATAACGGGGACAGAATAAGAAGTTAAGACTTTGAATCTGATCTTGGCCGATGGATGTCAGTAATAAACAGCTGGATGAGACAGACCAATGACATCAAAATTTTCATGAGTTGACCCTTCTGAACCAACTTCATCAACTCATGAGTGGTGTGTGTGGGAGCTGATTTCATAGGGTATACCCTAGTTAAGAAAAAACAAAACAAAACTTCAGTTTGTATTGATGGAACATCTGTGTCATAGTTGGCTCTTAGGCTACAGGAAATCTTTTTTGGCAAGAGCCCAAAGGTTACATCAGGTCAGAATGTTGAGTGTTACATTCTCTGGAGAATTTCAGACTTGGGGTGTCTTTATGGTATCATAAACACTCTTCAAGTTTCTAGAGAAAGTTTCAAAGTTCTAAATATACTTCTTTATCTTACCAATCTCTGAAATATCTGCTTCAAGTTAAGAAAATGATGGACACACATGAACATTCTCCATGTGGGGAAGACACAGCAGGAATGCTGGTGGTTCTTTGCTGTTTTAAAGTCCTCCTACTTGTTGACAGACACCATGACTGATTCTAGTACTCGACTACTGAGAAAATATTGCAATGAACATGGATGCAGCCTTTGGGTATATACCTCGAAGTGATATAACTGGGTCAAATGGTAGTTTTAATTTTTGGATTAAAAAAAAAACAACAATAGAATTTTACTCAGCCATAAAGCAGAAGATATATGCAACTGGAGATCATCAAGTTAAGTGAAATAAATCATATACAGAAAGGCATATACTGTATTTTCTCACTCATTTGTGATTCATAGAATTCTTTGTAGAGATAACATATATATGACATACATCACATACTGTATGTACACACACACACACACACACACACACACACACACACACACACACACACGTATGAATGAAAGCAGAAGGTAGACCAATGTAGGGGAAGACAGGAGACTAGGCAGAAGGAAATGGGAGGGAAATGGGAGACGAACTCAAAGAAAGGGATAGTGTGAATTCTCAAGTGTGGGAAATACTTGAAAGAATGTGTATGAAACTTGACACTGTGTACAATGAATATACACACACTAATTAAAATATAAAACCCACTTAAAGGAAATGCCTGCATGAGAAACGAGAGGCAATGAAGGCTTCACTGTGCTTCCAAACTTCCAGAGGAAAAGCTTCCTGCTTAGGGAGGGCTGCAAGAAGACAGCTTTTCCACCTAAAGCCATGTGTTTTCAAACATCCTCATTAAGGTTACCTTCTGAAAGGACCTTGGCATCATATTTGTATCAAATACCAGGAAGCTGTCTTTGAGTTTTGAAATGTGTCTGAGTCAGTTACAAGTCACAGGGCTCTGTGCTTGAGGAAGAGCTCCCTTGGTGTTGAAAGGTGTCTGAGTCGCTTAGGCAATGTAGAAGGATGGCACCCTGCCAGCACGTGGGTTGTGGAGCATCTGAACAGCTCAAAGTTCATGTTGGCTGTTTGCATTAATCACCATAATTTGACTAACAAGCCTGAAGTGACAGCTTAGCATTGGCCTGGCATGAGGGCCACACACCAGACAAAGGGAACAAACAGGGAGACAGTTGAGAGAGAAACCTCCGTTTGCTTCCACTATAGTTGGGCATTTTCAGAATGTCATGAAGAGCACCCAGCCCCAGTGTCAGCTCCTGTCCACATGGGCGCTTCTTGCTACAGATCTTAGCAGCTTTACTTCTGGCTTTTGGCTGTGGCTCTGAGCCCAGCACAATCACACCACACAATCCCAGACCATCTTTGGGTCCTTTGCCAGGTAATTATGTTCAGGAACCTCAGCAGACAATTTGTGATTACAAATATTCAGATTCTTGTCATTTTCTTTTGAAAAATACTTAATTCTTCAAACTCAAGACCTGGTTATAAAGAAAAAAAATTCAGAATCTCATAAAAACAAGAATAGACATTTTTTGCAAGAAAACTGAATGTAAAAGTTCCATCCATCTCCTTGCTTTCCCCTCCCACTTTCAAAGACAAAAAACATGAATTTATCAAAAAATGATTACTTAATTTTTTAAAAATTTAATCAAAGGCAGAGGATGTAGTTCAGTTGCTAGAGTGCTTGCCTAGCATGCAGGAGACCTTCAGTTCCATCCACAGCAAGGCATAAACTGGGCATGATAGTACATGCTTCTAATCCCCAGCACTCAGGAGGAGGAGGCAGGAGGATCAGAATTTCTGAGATCATCAGGTACATAGTGAGTTTGAGGCCAGCCTGGGCTACATTGAGACCCCCATCTCAACAAACTAACAAAAAGAGTAACAAAATCTCAAATCAAACAACCAAATGGCTTAGTTCCTATGTACAACACTTAACTTTTCATAGTTTTTCAACTCCAACATGATCCTTCCAGTTTTCTAGAAATACGTTTCCTAGCCAAGTATGATGTTTGATGATGCAAGGCCTGCCTTCTTAAAACTGTGCAATCTTGAAATCTGAGCTTTAGACAATTGTCATAAAACATAACAAAATGTCCCGGATATTTAGTAAATTAGAAACAAATCCACACTTCCCTCTCAAGCCATAGCTGGCTCTCTTGGTCGTAGACAAAGCCTGACTTTACATAGCTCTGTTTCTGAGGCTGGGATGAAGGCTCAGAGGTTAAAGAGCTCCCTTCTAGAAGACTTGAGTTCATTCCCAGGGCCCACACTGTAAGGCTCATGACTCCCTGTGAATTCCAACTCCAGGGCATTCAATGCTTTTTCTGGCCTCTGTGACCAACTGCACACACATGTGCATACAAATACATATAAACACACAAATAAAATATTTTAAAAGAAAAAGTTATATTCATAACAATAAGCCTGCCTGATAATATCCAAACTTCTGATCTCTGAAAACCAAGCAACACAATGCCACATCCTTCTTCCTACTGTTAACTGAAATGTAGCTCAGTTTTCTTTGAAAGTGGTAGTCTTTCCCTCCCCATGTATGGATCCATAGCATTTGGAAGAGAACAAAGATGGCTGTGGGTTAGAGAAGGTGCCACCTTATTTCACAGACTCACTGTTTCAGTCACCCTTTTAAACTCAGCCCCAAGTGCTCAGAGCTGAGCATGGGGTTGGGATGGAGAGGGATTCTACTGAACTTTAGAATCTGCCCCATAGCTTTTGTCAGCAGCCACCCATGATGGTAACTCCTGGAAACCACTTCATATATTGCAAACATGTGTATCTTCGTGGTCACTTTCCATGACTCTCCAAATGTAAACGTGTTTGGCTTCATTTCCCCCACATGTCCTCTGCTCCTGAGGGTCGATGTAGCTGCTGGTAAAACAATCCAGAGTCATTGAAATTATAGAGCTTCACCCACACATCTTCAGCTTTCCTTAGAAACTCCTCTGAGAGCAGTCACACACTAAGGTCAGGAATGAGACAAGGGTGTCCTTCTCTCCACCATCTCCATCAGTGCTCGAAATCTTAGCCAAGACAATAAAGTAAGAGAAATAAAGGGGATATACACAGGAAAGGGAGCAAAGTTATCCCTATTGTAGATGGTATGATCCTTTACTTGAAAGACCCTATTAGAACTGATTAGTTCTTTCAGCTGAGTAACAGGATATAAAATGAACATGGAAAAGTCAGTAGCCTTTTTATATATCAATAATGAATATTCTGGGAACTAAATCAGGAAAAACAATCCCCTTCACTGTAGCCTCCAATACAGACCCGGTTGTGGAAGTGTTAGAGGAGGCTGTAGGGACGCTTCGGAGAGGCGAGCAGCAACTCTCTGAATGCCTTAAGAACTACTGAGCAATATGAAGAACTGACTGACACGGTGTCACTTTCAGAAGCCTCTGTGTGGTCAAAGAAACAATTACCGGAGTGGAGAGACAGCATGGAGATGGCAGAAACACCAAAGGACAAACAACCCAATCAATAAGTAATCAAGTGAAGTTTTTAAAAAAATGTACAAGTCACCAATAAATGCATGTATTATTCAGGGTTCTCTAGAGGAACAGAATTGATAGAATGAATACACACACATATAGACATCCATACATCCATAAATATATACATATGAGATTTAGTAGAAAACACACCCCCGCACACAAGAGTGTGGGTGAGCAGGCAAAGAGTAAAACTTTCTTCCTTGTCCTATATATAGACTGACAGGAGAAGGTGTGGCCCACATTTAGGGTGGGCCTTCCTTCCTCAAATGATCTAATTTCCTAAAAATCCCTCACAGGTGTGCCTAGTAGTTTGGGTTTTTAGTTCATTCAAGATGTAGTCAAGTTGACAATGAAGAATAACCACTGTGATACATTTTTATTATATTTTATAATAAGCATCCTTAGCCCTAAAAGAAATGCAAATCAAAGCTACACAGAGATTCTACCCCACCCCTGTCAGACTGGCTACTGTTAAGAAAACCACAAATGTTGACAAGGACATGGGGAAAAGCACTCTTGTTCACCACTGTTGGAAATGTCCAGCCACCATCAATACAGTGGTTCCTAAAACTAAACTAAGAGTATACCTACATACAGCCCAGGTTACACTACTCCTGGGACTACACCTGAAGGAAACAAGTCAGTTCGAAGATCCCCACATACCTGTGATTACTGCAGTCCCAGCCACTGCAGAAAAGCACTGTGAATCTACATAGTTTCTCATCTATGGCGAGTGAGGAAAGCAAATGTGGTCTACATGTACAGCCAAGTGTATTCAGGGTCAAAGAAAAGGGAAATCAGCGCTATTCACAGGAAAACAGATGGGTTTGGAAATCATCATGTTAAGAAAAATAAGCAGACTTAAAAACAAATATGAAGGGTGGAGAGATGGCTCAGAATGACCTGGGAAGAGGATAGGGACTACCTAATAAAAAAATAAAAACAGCCATCCATATTATTCAAGAACAGGGCACAAAAATTGATGATCTTCCAAAGACACCAACAGCTCTCCCTTTAAAATGGTTAACAGACAAGCCTGCATGGGTTCATCAATGGCCTTTAACAACAGAGAAACTCCAGACTTTAGAAGAGCTGATAGAAGAACAGTTAAATGCTCAGCATATTGAAGAATCTACTAGCCCATGGAATTCTCCTGTATTTGTTATTAAAAAGAAATCTGGTAAATGGAGAATGGTAACAGACCTTAGAGCAATTAACAAAGTAATTCAGCCAATGGGCTCTCTACAATCTGGAATTCCTTTGCCTACTCTGTTACCTAAAGGATGGCCTCTCATAGTTATTGATTTAAAAGACTGTTTCTTTTCAATACCCTTACAAGAAAAAGACAGAGAAAGATTTGCTTTCACAGTGCCTACTTACAATAATTCTCAACCGGTTAGAAGATTTCAATGGAGAGTCCTCCCACAGGGAATGTTGAATAGTCCAACCCTGAGCCAATATTTTGTACAACAGCCCTTGGAAGTGATATGTAAAAAATTTCCTACATCTATAATTTATCATTATATGGATGATATTTTACTAGCTGACTCAAATGCAGATACTTTAGAAAGAATGTTTGAAGACTTAAAGAAAATATTGCCTTGCTGGGGATTACAAATTGCTCCTGAAAAAATACAAAGTGGAGATTTTATTAATTATTTAGGATATAAAATAGAGCTACAAAAAATTAGACCTCAAAAGGTGCAAATTAGGAGAGATTGACTACAGACTCTTAATGACTTTCAAAGATTATTTGGAGACATTTCTCATCTATGAACTACTGTTGGGGTAAAAAATGATGAACTGAATAATTTGTTCAAAACCTTAGAGTGTGACAAGGACTTAAATAGTCCAAGAGAATTATCACCTGAAGCTGAGAAAGAATTGGCCTTGGTAGAAAAGAAAGGACATGAAGGACATGTGGATTGTATTGATCCAAAGCTGGATTGCATTTGGGTTATTTTACCTTCTAGGCATTCTCTTACAGGAATATTAATGCAGAGAGAAGATATTATATTGGAATGGATATTTTTACCAAATAAATCAAATAAAAAATTAAAAACTTATGTGGAAAAAATCTCTGACTTAATTTTGAAAGGAAAATTGAGACTTTGTCAATTAGCAGGAATAGACCCAGCAGAAATGGTTGTACCTTTAACTAAAGAGGACATTGAAAAATTTTGGACAGAAAGTGAACCTCGGCAAAGAGCTTGCAGTAATTTTTTTTTTTTTTTGGGGGGGAGAAATTAACAGCAAATATCCAAAAAGCAATAGAATTGATCTTATAAAGAGAGCTGTTTGGATCTTGCCTCGAATTCTATGGGAAAAACCCATATCTGGAGTTTGGACATTTTATACAGATGCCAACAAACAAAGAAAGGCAGGTTACAAATCAAAAAAATGTAAGTAAAGTGGTTCAAAATCCTTATAATTCAGTTCAAAAATCAGAATTGTATGCTATTCTGTTGGTATTAATGGATTTTTCAGAATATCTCAACATAGTTACTGACTCTCGGTATGCTGAAAGAATGGTATTACATATTGAGTCTGCAGAATTTATCCCTGATGCTTCAGAATTAACTTCACTATTTATTCAATTACAAGATACAATCAGGGAAAGGAGTCATCCTTTATATATAACTCACATCCTATCCCATACTGGTCTGCCAGGCCCTCTAGCACAAGGTAATGATGAGATTGATAAATTATTGATAGGAAATGTGCTGGAGGCCTCAGAATTTCAAAAAAAAAAAAAAAAAAAAAAAAAAAAACCACCATGTCAATAGTAAAGGTTTAAAAAAGGATTTTTCCATAACCTGGCAACAAGTCAAGGAAATTGTAAAGAAATGTCCTACTTGTTCCTTCTATAATCAAACACCATTACCAGCAGGACGTAACCCAAAGGGTACTCAGAGGAATGAAATCTGGCAGATGAATGTGTTTTACTTTGCGGAATTTGGAAAATTGAAATATGTACACCGTACCATTGATACTTATTCCTGAATTTCAATGGGTAACTGCTTTGAGTTCTGAAAAAGCTGATTCTGTAATCACTCATTTGCTAGAAGTTATGACTATCATGGGTATACCTGCACAAATTAAAACTGACAGTGCTCCAGCATATGTCTCTATTAAAATGAAACAGTTTTTTGCTTATTATAATATAAAGCTTATTACAGGTATACCACATAATCCTACAGGCCAAGCAGTTATAGAAAGATCCAACAGAACTCTAAAGGACATGATAAATAAACAAAAAGGGGTAGCAAAAAACCCAGAAATAGACTGCACAATGCTCTATTAACTTTGAATTTTCTCAATGCTAATGAGAAAGGAACAACAGCTGCAGAGAGATATTGGATAATAGAACAAACTACAGAATTAAATCAGCCTATATACTTCAAGGATGTGCTGACCTCAAAATGGAAACCAGGGTATGTGTTATGTTGGGGATGAGGTTTTGCTTTTGTTTCTGCAGGAGAAGATAAGCTGTGGGTACCATCAAAATTGATAAAGGTTCAATTTGAATAAGAGATACCTCTTAATTAGAGGAGGTGGTAGTTCATCAACCAACATGACCATCCAGTTTAATCTCACTTATACCATTAATACATGCCTTTTCATTTAATCAGATATAACTTGCCAAAAGTGATCCTCCCCAAAATTAGTCTTGGGGAAGGGTTTTTGTTTTTGTCTTTTAGGAGAATGAAGGCTAAGGAATCTGAAGAACACTGGACAAATGAGACAACTGAAGAAAAAGGACAAATCATCTGTCCCAGGAAAAATGGCCTACTGGTATATCATCTACAAAATTTCATAAATCTTCCTAAATGTTTGTTTCTGCTCTTCTCTAAAAAAATTAACACTATTGGTCTTCTTGTAGTCCCAGTTCAATTAAAATTTAAAGCTGACTTTGGAGTTGGAGGATGGCTCTCTCTAAACTCAAGCATGTTGTTAAAAGGAAAATGCAAACTCCCTGTATCATACTAGAAGAAAGAGCCATCTTCTGACATGGGACAGGAGAAAAACCAAATTAATTAAGGGACTATTCTATTACTAATCTCAATTCTTTGATTCTATTCTGATTCTTTAAACTTTTCTTAAAGTATGAATTTTATATCAAAATTTACAAGATATATATATACACACACACACACACACACACACACACACACACACATTTTAAACTTCATTAAGATAATAATGGTCATATAGATTACTAACTAATTTTAGGAAAAAAGCATCAATTAGCTGCCTATGCATGTCTTTGTATTCAAGTTTCTTATCAATTTTCTGCAGGAAATCACGGCCAGGCCTAACATCAACTGAAATCTCCAGGAAGAAGATGGGGCCCCACAATGACAATTCCATGTGGACAATAGTAATATCACTAAGCTAACAAACATCATCTACAGATCAGCTTTGAACTACACTCCCGAGTGCTGGGATTAAAGAAAGGCATCGCCAACACTGCCTGGTGGAAACTTTTATAAAAATAAGTTATCTTGTGAAACTTTTTAAAAAATAAGTTATCTTGTGCTACAAGCCACAAAAATATACAAGTAGGATTTCAGCTGATTATGACAAAGCTAATACCTGGAAGAAGCCAAGGGTCTTCCAGAGGTCAAGCTAAGGATCAAGGAGCCTTGGTGATATTTGTCTTTTGATTATGAGCCGTTTCCTGCTATGAGTTTCTTGTGTGCTATTGTTGCTTTTCCATCATTTATATGGCACCATTTCCCCTCTACTAAAGGAATATTTAGATAACCTTGTGTGCTGACAGCTATGCACAGGCAGAACCCCAGTTCAAGCCTCCCTGTAATTATCATCATTGGCAGCATCTGGCTAGGTCCATTCCCAGATGGAGGAAAGTACCTTATCAGAGACACCTCTGTGCTCTCTAAGAACAGACTGAAGTGTACAGACTACCTGTTTGAGAAGGCCTGGCGGATGTGCCAATTAAGCTTAACTTCCTCCTTTCCCAAATCTTGCCTCTAGTTCCAGATCTCCCTTTAACTATTACCAGAGGCAACTAGCTGTTCACAGGTTGCCTAGCAACCAAGCACACTTTCCCCCACCCTGCAGAAAAACAGCAGATAGCTTGGACAGATAGGAGCCACAGGAAAAAAGAAGACAGTTTTATTTTTTCCCATTGACCTAGCAACTTATAGATTCTTAACATTTTCTACCAATCACATTTAAGACTATAGTTGAGCACATAAGATCCTTCTTCTTAGATATTACCCGAATTTAACCTTTAGTTAATTAATTTTCCCATTGGTCACTTCCCTTTGGGGTTGCAAATGATAATTAATGGTTATTGCCTCTAGATGTGATTCTTATCACCCCTCCATTTGACCCTGGAAGCCTAGCTTTACACTGCTAAGGGACTACTGCTTGTAAGTGTATATATACCAGGACTTCCAGGGCACTGGGGGACAGAGAAGAGAAAAGGGATTGGAAGAACTAGATTGGTAAGAACTTGAGAGGAACAAACTGAGATGGGGAAGAACTAGATTGAAGGGCTAGAAGAGAGTATTAGGGGAATGAGATGGAAGATGAGGAAGAGCCAGATGGGGAAGAACAAGATGAGAAAGAAGGAGATGGGAGGGGAGCTGATTTGGGAAAGAACTAGATGGATGAGAACCTAGAAGGAGCTATATATGAGAGCAGAATATAAGCTTGTAACTGACACAGAATAATAAAGTGTATGTACTAAGGAGTTTCATGTACATAGATTCATTTCTTTTCATCAAAGATTAATTATCAGCTGGTTGTAGATTTTTCCTGGACCCTGGACCCCCGAAGTCCCCGATAATCTTAGTCAAGGTATTTTGTCACAGAAACAGAAAAATAACTAAGGCAATATATATGGAATAGGTCATTATATCTGACACAAAAATTTGTGATAAAATCTATAATTTTGTACAGTTAATATATGCCAATAAAAAGGAAAAACTAAAATAAACAAATAAACAAAAAAGAATGTAGCTACAGCTCTTGGGTTTAGCTCATAAATAGTCACTCAACAAATGTCTATGAAATGATGGAATTATTTGATTCTAAGGTCTTTCAAGGTGCTAAGATTTGTATATCTAATAAACCTCTCAGCACATTCATTATTGGTATATAGTGGAGCTACTTATTTGTGTTTCGGAAATGTCTCAAAGACATTTTGCCATATGAAATAAGAAGGTGAGCCCTGCAGCACATAGTCTCATGCTTTCTGTAGAGGAGACCTCACTTGGCCTTTGGCACATTCTTTAGGCTGCTTTGGAGAGTATGTTATTTGACTTGTTAACACAAACAGTCCCCCCAAGAAATGATCACACATATACAACAGAACACATGATGGCTAAAATTTATGCTAGCTTATTATTTTAGCTGTTAAGTTCCAATTTTCTGTCCATGGCTGATTTGAAACTGTGTTATCCAAATGCAAGTCTAGAAAATAGATGTTCGCTTTGACTGGTGTTGTCCTAGAACAAGTGTGACATTTGTAATCTGAGTGATTAGTGTCTGCTCTGTTCCTCTCTCATCTCTCTGTCTCTGTCTCCCTCTCTCCATTCTACCCCCTCCTTCCTCTCCCTCTCCCTGTCCTTCTGATTTAATGAATGCTAATACATCCTGCCCTACAAGAATTTGCAAGCTGTACTGAGAAATAATGCAGTGTTAGTTTTGTAATTTAGTGCACAGAGCACATTTGTGCACAAGCTTTGTAAACTGGGCCTGTGGTCAAAAGGGGCAATTAGCACTTTGTTAGTATGCAATGATGTACTAATCTGTGCCGTCCCCCAAAGCAATTGTCTGTTCCATTTTGCTCTCATTTGCAACCCCCCCCCCACCATTGTATACAGCACTCTTCTAAAAATAACATGTGCCTGCATGGTGCCATAAATTGGGTTTATGTTTATGAAGACATATCAGTTAGAAAATGATGTGTTGGGGTGGGGGTTGTGAGTATGAGTTTGGCTCTTCTAGTCCTCTCTGTTTGTTCTATCCCTCAGATTTCAGAGAGTTGTCTCTTCCTTTTTGGAGGACTGTGGGGAGAGTATTTAGTTGGAAAATGAGACCCCAAACAAGAACAGTTAAAGCCAGAATCACCTTCAGTTTCCTTAGCCTTTATGGGTAGGTGTTACGCTCACCACCTTGCTGAGGCAGACCTGATTTGTATTTAAAAAGGCGACATCGTTCCTTGATTTAAATAAAACATGGGAGCCATGTAGAAAGGTTGTGCATTCTTTGGATTTGTTAAGTTCTTATGAGTGAGGTGCATGACTGTGATATGTTAGATATAAAAATATCAGTGATGGGGGCTGGCGTTGGTTCACTGAGGGAGAGGGCTTGGTAAGCAGGTGTGATGTCCTGAGTTCAGATCCCAGTGGCCATGAATTACCCCACCACTGTATGGGATGCATAAACTCAGTTTACCCTTTGCACTTGTATGATGTACTTTGATCATACCCCCTCTCTTGTCCCCGCCCTGCCCACCGAGCTCCTTCTTCCTAGCCCCTCCCACTTTCATGCCTTTCTTCACCTTTGTGGCCCACTGCCCAATGAGGGTTGCCTGTGTGAGGACAGGTGAGGGGTTGTTTCTTGGAGTATGTTGTAACGGCATCCACCTCCCCAGCAACCATTAACTACCTAAAGTTCCTCAGAGAGGGGTGAAGCCTTATAGGCCCCTCCTTGACCCATGATGAAATGTGTTGATGGTCCCTGTCCTGACAGCATAATCTTTCAATCATGTATTTATTTAATCATAATCATTGTTGAAAGCTTACTGTGTCCCAAATGCTAAGAAAACAAAATGGGCTGGCTGGTGGTGGCACACACCTTTAATTCCAGCACAGAGGAAGAGACAGGTGGATCTCTGTGATTTTGAGGCCAGCCTGGGCTATAGAGCAAGTTCCAGGACAGTCAGGACTACACAGAGAAACCCTGTCTCAAAAATAATAAAATAAAATAAGGTGGTTCCCTTGGTAGAAGAAATGAAAAATAAAATTGGGGCAAATGTCATTTTGACTATATTTTATCCACTAAATAATACCCAAACTCGAGTTTTGAAGAAGAAATGGGTTACACGTCCATAGTAATCAAGTAGGGTGGGTGGCAGTATTATGTAAACATGATGGGCTGGGAGATAGTTGAGTGCATAAGAGTGCTTACTCTGCAAGTGTGAGGACCTGTGTCTGACCCAAAGCACCCTGTGAGAAGTGGGCCATGGGTGCTTATAATCCCAGCATTGGGGTGCAGACAAGGGATCCCCATAACTTGGATGGCCTCCATGAAACAGCCAGCTTCTGTTGGGCAAGAGACCCCATCTCAAGACAGTAACTCAAAAAGTGACAAAAACTTCTGCTCTGGTCTCCACAGGAGTGCACAGGCACACACACCGGCACATTCCTGTATGCACCACCCATATAACATACATATTGGTTTATGCTTTCCTCACTCTTAGTCCTACATTAAAAGGGAGAGGACGATAAAGGTGTTCTGATGTGGACTAGGGAGACGGTTCAGTTGGTAATGTAAGCATGAGGATACTAAGCTAGCTTTTTATGAATCAAAAATGTGATGACACAAATATTAAAAAAAAAGTTGGAGATCCAAAACTGGATATTTAAGCAAGGCATCAGACTGAGCAGGCATCTGCCATTCTTCAGCATGGGTTTGTGCAGCAAGGCTAAATATTTAACTTTTGCCCCAAATGCACACACTAATCACCATTCTCTATTATTCCCTCTCTCTCTCACTGGTTTCTGGAGTCCATGATTTAATTGCAATCTTCTTTCTAATATATCCTTTCTCCCTTACTTCTGCTCCCCTTCTGTGAACTCATCAGTTGTAGAAAGGACCCCTGTCCCTTTCTTCCTGATCTAAGCCTTGCTGTTCTTTTCAGCTACAGAGACTGTCTTTCATCATTTAAAGCAACAACAACAAATGCCCAGGGCTGGAGAGATGGCTCAGTGCTTAAGAGAACATCCTGGTTCTTGCACAGGACCAGGGTTTAGTTCCTAGTACCTAAGTCTGGTAGGTCATGACCACTGTGACTCCAGCTGAGAAGATCTGATGACTCCCCACCCCTCTTTTGGCCTTGATGGGCACCTATACCAATGTGTACACTCCCCTCCACCACATACACATAATTTTCTTAAAGGAAAAAAAAAAAAAAAAAACAGCTACAGGATGTTTATCAATTGCTTGAAGGACAATGTGTTTTCAGATATCACATACATATATAATGATTTTATATCAAATCTGGGATCCACAAACAAGAGAATGCATGCTACACTCATCTGTCCGAGTTATTTCACTTTTAGATGATCTCTAATTTTATCTGTTTTTTAGAAAACAGCATAATTTTATTTTTCTTTGTGGTTGAATTTTTTTTTGGTATGTATATGACAGGTCTCATAATGTACTCTGAGCTACTCTCAAACTTGTGATCCTCCTGCTTCAGGCTCCCAAGTGCTAGAATTATGGGTCTGAACCATTATACCCAGCTCACATATAATCTTTTAAAAAAGATTTATTTTTGGTGGTAGCATATGCTTTTATCCCAGCACTCAGGAGGCAGAGTGAGGCAGATCTCTGTGAGTTTGAGGCCAGCATGGTCTACAGAGTGAATTCCAGAACAGCCAGGGATACACAGAAAAACCCTATCTCAAAAAACAAACAAACAAAAACGCAAAATTATTTTAAATGATTTATATGTGTATCTATGTCTAGTATCCATAGAGGCCAGAAAAGGGGTTGGATCCCCTGGAGTTCAACTGGTTGTGAGTCAACTTATGTGGGTGCTGGGAACCAAACTCAGGTCCTGTGGAAGAGCAGCAAGTGCTCTTAACCACTGGGCCATTTCTCCATCTTCCATATTGAATCTAGACATGCTTTTATCTCTATGTACTATGAATAACTTACTTTCATTTAAATGAATCTGAAAACCCAAGGCTTCATAAAGTATCTGGTATAATCATCAGTCTACCATAATTTACTTTGACTTCCTTAGGCATTAATGTAACCAAGGCAGTCTGCAGTTTCCACCCCAATTCTAATTGGTTTATCTGAAACATGATGAGTGAATTCTGGCTTCAGCACCACCTCCCAGCCTTTTGCTCTGGGCTAACACTCTACACTTAAATGGTTACATTTTATGAACACATAATATGCTTTCAGAAACACTCAAACTCAGATAATTCACACCAGTGACAAGGGGGCCCAGTACAGATTAGCACATTTCTTGGGAGAGAGGATTAATTGAAAAACAAAAACAAAAACATGTAAGTGTACTGAATCACCCTGTGAACTGTGTCCAGAGAGACGCTCACTGTTGACAAGGGTTGCTCAGCAGATAAGTAACATCTTCAATGAGCATAATGGGAGTTGGCCCTCCGGGAGACCTCATTACAGCTCTTGGCTAGGAACTCTTGGTGGAGAAGTGGGGTGAGACTGCTGGGTTTTCTGTGAGAAGGATTGAGTTTGTGGGTTGTTAAGGAGGTGAGAACCAGTGAATGCACAGGGTTAGGCTGTACAGCACTTCTCAAAAATTCATTCTGTCTTTAGTGTTTACATTGCTAGAGACTGCCTTTCTCAGAGTCAACTGAAGTCCAGAGAGTATTTTTTTTTTTAATATGGTTACTGTTTTGCTTGGTTTGGTTTTGCTTGATTTTGGGGGAGGAGGAAGGAGGGGCTACCCATTTGCTACTGTTCTAGCAACAAAATCATTTAAGGGAGAGGCATTGAGATGGAAAAGACGAATAACAGACTACTAATAATAACGTTTGGCCATCACCTTCCCCAGCTTTTGCAATTCTTAACAGACCCACAAGGGGACAGATACCTTTCCAGCCTGAGGAGAAAGGGGGTCAAAGTTGCCTCCTCTTGCATTGGTTAGACCAGAGCCATATTATAAACTTTCTCTTTCCCTACCCTCCTTAACTACTACTTAAAAAAAATCTATTATTTTTGTTTTCTCCATCATTCTTCAACACTGACTTAGCACCTGAGGGCACCAGGGTTAATGCTCTGGCCAATTTACAGAGTGCTGGAAGGAGCCTGCAGGATGGGCTGAGTGGGAACCATGCTTTGTGATGTTACTGTCGACTTAACATCATGCAGACTTCTCTATCACTTCGTGCCTTTCTGGTGTGGAAAGTGGGTCCCTTTCATAGTTCCCTCATATCCTAGTGCTACAGGGACTTCTTTTATAGTTTCTTTGTCCAATGGGTGAAAATAGAGACAAGCATTGTCTTAGTCTGGGTTACTATTGTTATGATGAAACACCATGACCAAAAAGCAAGTTGGTAAGGAAAGGGTTTATTTGGCTTATACTTTCATATCACTATTTGTCTTAGTTAAGGTTTCTATTGCTGTGAAGAGATACCATGACTATGACAACTCCTATAAAGGAAAACATTTAATTGGGGCTGGCTTACAGTTCAGAGGTTTAGTTCGTTGTCATCATGGTGCGAAGCATGGCAGCATTTGGGCAGACATGGTGCTGGAGAGGTAGTCAAGAGTTTTATACCTGGATTGGCAGGCAGCAAGGAGAGAGAGAGTAACACTGGGCCTGGCTTGCACATCTGAAGCCTCGAAGCCCACCCCAAATGACATACTTCCTCCAACAAGGCCACACCTCCTAATAATGCCACTCTCTATGAAATGTTAGGGGGCCATTTTCATTTCAGCCACCACACTGTTCATCATCAAAGGAAGTCAGGACAAGAACCCAAACAGGGTAGGAACCTTGAGGCAAGATCTGATGCAAAGGCCATGCAGAAGTGCTGCTTACTGGCTTGCTCCCTTGGCTTTCTCATTCTGCTAATCCAGGGATGGCCTCACCCACAATGTGCTGGGCCCTCCCCCATCAATCATGAATTAAGAAAATGCCCTACAGACTTGCCTACAGCCCAGTCTGTGGAGGTGTCTTCTCAGTCAGGGCTCCCTCCTCTCAGATGACTCTAGCTTGTATCACGTTGACATAGGACTATTGAGCACAAGCACCAAGTGGGCGTTTCCATGAACCAAGATGGAGCACAGATGTCTGTTGCGTGCTCTCAGCTCAGTCACTCAGACAGCGGTGAGATGTGAGGAGGTAGCCGAGTCCCTCCATGCAGTACAAAGACTTTTCTTTGGGGAAGAGTTATCTAGTCTAGGTTACATATGACTTCCAGTGGGAATCTTATACTGTGTAGCTCAGCATTCTGATCAGCAGGACTCGGAAACCTCCCAGGCACCTGTGATACTCACTGGAGGTACGGATAGAAACATTAACTTGTTTGAAACAAACTGCATGAGAAACACTTTGTCTTATTATTTTATAAGTAAGCAAACAATTTTAACCCTTTTCATTTCTGGGATCCACTCTGAAATGTAGATTTTATTGTTAGCATACTTCCAAGGACAAAATTTGTGAGACTGGACCTCAGATATCCTGGACTTCATTCCCCCATAACTGAGCCTTCTGCTAACCACTGTCATGCTATTTACTAAAGCAACATACTTGTTGTATATTAGCCCACTCAACAACAGCTCAGTCAAGGGAATGAGCCTGTGGTCTGATAAGATGAGACTATGATTTTAGTATGTGCTTCTCATGATGACACCTCCTGTCATTTATCTTCATTACTAGTCAGTAAGATGACATCTGGGCAGGCACAAAGGACCATGCTTGATCATCTATGACTCTTTCACTGAGGGATTTTACATAAAACAAACAAACAACAACAGCAGCAAACAACACAGGCCAGCATTGAGCCCAGACAAGGTTTCCAGCTCAAACAACAGCTACTAGAATGCCTAGGAAGACAATGTGGGAGCTGGTGAGATGACTGGGCAGAAGGGTGCTGCCACCAAGCCTAAATTCAATCCCTGAGACCCACATATAGAAGGAGAAAACAAGTTCCTGCAAGTTGTCCTTGGCCTTCACGTGCACATCATGGCCTCACCCACTCCCACTCCGATCCCCCAGCAGCCCAGTAAAAGTTTCAAACACTGAACAAAGGGCCTGCAGAGAGGGCTCAGCAGTTAAAAGTGTACGGATCTTGCAGAGGGCTTGAGTTCAGTTCCTGGCACCCTTGTGGGGCTGCTCAGAGCTGCCTTTGACTCCAGCTCCAGGACATCCTTCTGGCCTTAGCATGTACCACTTACAATCTGCATGCGCTACACACATATACTCACACACATTAAATAACAAAAAATTAAAAACATAACACAAAAAACACAACTTGTCATGAGTGTGGGGTGTGTAGATCTCTCATAGGTGAAAGGGATGCTGAATCATTTAACCACTTTGGAAAACCATGCTGCACTTCTTTAAAAAGTTAAATGCATCTGCTCCTGAACTAAAATCTGTACTTAAAGTGTTTCTCCAAGAGAAGAGGGAACTTCCTCAGGACACATGGCCACAATCTCCTCTACAAAATATACAAAGATTCCCCAACTTTTGATTTCAAGAATCTTTCATTTTCTTTAATTAAAAATGACATTCATTCATTCATTCATTCATTCATTTTTTTTTTTTTTTGCATGCGTGTGTATATGTGTGTCATGTGAAGATCAGAGGACAAATCATGGGAGTCAGTTTTTTCCTTCAACCAAGTAGATCTCCAGGATTGAAATTGGGTTGTCAGGTTTAGCAGCAAGAGCCTTTATCCATTGACCATCTCACCAGCTTTATCATTCTTAATAGCCAGTGAGGATTCTTAAAGGGATTTTGTTTATGTAAGTTTTGTTTATTAGTATTCATTACATTAGAAATAAAAACTGAATTTAAAGGTATCTATTAATTAACAATAAAAGTAATGAATTCAATTTTAGCTAATACTGATCATCTCAATGACTTTTTAAATCAAAATAATTTCTAAAATAAAAAAAATCTATGTGGAATTTTACATTTTTTATAAACCTCTTTCATGTATTGCTTAGTAGATAACTGGATCCTCATAAGTACATCTTATCTATCTATCTATCTATCTATCTATCTATCTATCTATCTATCTATAAATTTATCATCTATCTATGATTATCTATCATCTATCTATTCATCTATCATCTAATCTATCTATCTATAATCTATCTATCTATGTTTTATCTTCATATATATCTTGTTACAGGAAAAAGTTACAAATAGTAAACTGCATTTTCTTCAGTAGTCCAGTGACTATTCCAGCATTCACAGTACTAATATCAGTGATGGAGAGTCACATGGATTAACACAGGAAGCTCAGAAGAAACACCTGTCTTTGGAATTTGGGAAGCGAAGTAGAAGGACACATGAGATCTGAACATTTTACCGAGTGAGAAGGCATAGAGAAATACTCTAAGTGCTATTTGCTACATGAACACAATAAGCCTAAAAACTTTGCACAACTATTATAGACTCCAAGTTGAGAGTAACTTGTCCCTGGAAGAAGGAAGGGAATGAAGGAAAGTGGAGAGAGTCTGCAGGGTTTCACTGTATTAACACCCTTACATAAAAACATGGGAACACCTATCCCCAGCCCTGCCCACACAGAAGGCAAAACAAAATTAAAAAGCAATCATGGCAAAATGTTAAGGTCCAACAAGGCTGTATTTGTAGAACATTAGGGATAGTTACTTGGCTCTCTTGCTTTCCCAGTGTTAAAAATCACCCACTCAAAGAGCCTTTGACAAGGAGCTAGGACATATTTCCATGAAATATTTTAAAGGTTTTTCATAATTTGGCTATTTTGAAGGCTTGTCTAAAAGTTCTAAACACAACATGAATAATTTAGATTTAATTATTCACATCCTTTTTTCACTTAATTTTTTCCCCTAAACTTGTAGTCTTTCTGAATTTTATAGAGGATCTCAGAAAGGGGAAAGGGATGTCTATTTACATATTTACATCCATTGTTAATCCCAAAGATTTAAGGAGAAAGACTACCAACCCAAGGCATTATGGCTAAATTAATTAAAACAAGCTTTTTAAAAAATTTGTGTGCACAGCCTGCCTCCCCCTAAGGTGGGGCTCAAGAGGTCAGCCCTGGATGTGGGGAAGATGAGGTTTCTATAGCTCAGGAGTAGGGGTTTCCAGATGGGAATTTGGTGGGCAAATAGGTTACAGAAGCAGAACATAAGCATAACAAGTTGATCATAACAACCTTCTGAAACAAAGACACGATTGCCATTCCTGGGACAGACAGTACAGAACCATTTGTCGTTCCGGTTCCAGGTGCAGCATAGCCCAGTCCTTGATAAACAGAGATTTAATCAATCCTAAACAGGAATGAACCTAGTTTGTTTTTACTGTAAGTTCACTTTCAAGCCTAAATTGTTGGCAGGCTGGTTCATCACCATCTACTGAAAACACTGAATGCTGGAGCAGGAAAGCAGGGGGTGGGGAAGGAAGGAAGGTGGAAGAGAAGAGGGAGGAAAGCAGGAAGGAGGGGGGAGGTGCAGAAAAGAATGAAGAGAGTGGGGGAGAAAAGGGGTGGGAGGGAGCGATAGGAAGATAGAAAGAAAGAAAGAAGGAAGGAAGGAAGGAAGGAAGGAAGGAAGGAAAGAAGAGGGGTGGAGGGATGGAGGTAAGGAAGAGGATGAAAAGGAAAATGAGGAGGAGGGAGAGAAAGAAGGACAGACAGGGAGGAAGAAAAGCTGGGAAGGCAATGGTAGAGCTATGAAGCGTTGAGGAGACATGAGGCTCCACATCTCCACCAGTCACCAAAGGCAACAGGAGAACCCTCTTCTCCTGGACCAGAGTTGAATGGGCAATCCAGCAAGTACTCACCTGGCTTCTAGTAACAGGGGAGACAGTACAGGGGTGCACATGCATGCGGATGTTTGTGGAGTAAGGTGGATCACTACCTATCAGTGAGTGTTATATAGGACTGTCCCTCAAGCCAAACCACCACCATCTGGGGGAGATCTGTTGTGCTGTGCCCACTTGTAACAGATCATCCCAGCTGGGCTTGCTGATTGCTTACATCTCTTCACAGTGGGGCAGGGAGGGTCATGAGACCCTCACCTTGGTGTCCAGCCACACCCTACCAGTGTTGTAATGCTGCCCTAACTGCATGCGGCCTCAGGGAGGGGCTGGTAGAGTACACAGGGGTAGAAGACTAGGGGAGGGAGCTCCCCTGTGCAGCTATGGGATGGCATCTCCCAGGGGATAAAGACCCACCCTCTCCTGCAGCTAACCCCTCAGCTAGGTTCAGCAAGAGTGGTTTCATTGCTTCCCCAGAGTGAACTGTGGTGGAATTGCACTTCAGTTTGTCGTTGGGACTTCAATAGGAAGATGCTGTTCACATTTTCCCCAGGGAAGGAGTTTTAGCAATGGGGCCTTCATGGGTTCTAGCGCATACACACACTGTGGTTCAGGACTGATTCTTCAATATCACAGACTGTGGATACTGAGACTGAAGGATATTCCTGCTCTTGGTTCCTCATGTCCTTCAGTATCCCCTCCTCCTGTTTGGTTCCTCAATTTCCTGAGTACCCAAGGCCTAAGCTTCTGAGACCATCAGCCTCAAGTCACGAAGTCAGGTGTCCAGTTATCTGACTAGGGAGATCTCATAACGCCATCATAGTGGGAGAAGAGGGAGAGGGAGAGATGGAGAGAGAGAGGCTCAACAGCTAAGATTCCACCCGTTCTTACCAAGGTGCTAGTGAGATTTTCAAATTTTTTAGTCTTATGATATGTTTGTGTATATGGCATGTGTATATGGTATGTGTGTGTGATGTATATATGATATCTGTGTATGGTGTGTGTGTATTTGTGTGTATGTGGGGTATATATAATGCATGTGTGTATGATGGGCATGTTTGGTGTGTGTACTCACATATCATGCCACAGTGTATAAAGGTCAGAGGTCAACTCTCAGGAGCTGACTCTCTCTTTCCACTGTGGGTTTTGGACTCAGTCCGCTCATGAGGGTTGTGCAGCAACCATCTCAGCAGCCCCAGTGAGACTTTCAAGAGAATTGTGGGTGTCCCCGCCTCATCCATAACCTGATCACAGCTGCAGAATTGACCCTGCATGAGAGACCAGTCTCTGTTGAGGTTGGGGAACAGCTCTTTCAGTGTCACTCGGCTGCCAGCTCGCACAGGGAAAGTGGCAGCACTGGTCATTTTTTCTTCTGTGTTGCCAACAGAAGCTACTTAAGGAAGCTCCATTTGCCTCTGGCTTTGAGGGGCTACAGTCCATCATTGTGGGGAGGGCATTGTGGCAGGTGGTTCTGGGGTGGTGAGAGACAGAAGTAGCTGCTTGCTGTATGGTGCCAACCAGGGAGCCAAGGAGTCAAGTCCAAACCAGTAAGGCCCTCCTCTACTGCTCCTCTGTCCCGAGTCTCCCAAGGAAGGACCCTGTTCAGAAGCCTCCCCAAACAGCTCCATCTACTGGGAAAAACAGTGTTCATGTCACTTCAAACCATGAACAATGGGCGACAGTCTAAGCTGCTAAGTGTGGTTTATTCTGCAGCAATGTGTAACCAAAACATGTATGAAGGCAGCCTCTCATTTGGAGTGGATGTAGAGACTCTCAGCCCAAACCAGGACTTATTACCGGGCTGTGATCCTTTCATATTCGTATTCACATCTGTCTACACCCTTGCCTCCACCTTGCCACAATAAGATGAAGAGTTTAAGATTATGCCTCAAGAGCTGCAGGTAACTGTTAACTCCAGGATTTAAGAAAGAGCCACTGACTGGCCCCAATCCCATGACTTCTGGGCAACAAAAATTGGACTTGTTGAGTTATTAAAAAAAAAAAAAAAAAAAAAAAAAAAAAAGAAAAGAAAAGAAAAAAGAAAAAAGATACAAATTTGGGAGGGGTGGGGGAGTGGAGGGCAGATCTGGGAGGAGTTAGAGATAGAGGGAAGTGATTATGTTCAAAATGCACTGTATACCTTTATCAATTAATTCTCAAAGAATTAATAAAAATATTATACTTTAAAAACACAGGAACTTGAAGCCAGAAGGTAGATAGCCGTCCCTAAATTGGTATGCCCTAGAACATGGCCACTGCTAAAAGGGAACGTGTTTGTTTCATTTCCCCAAAGGGCTGGGCTTTCTTGGATCCAGAGAAGTGTCTGGAAAAGTAAAATAAAACACACTCGCACAGGCTCATGAAGTCACCCTCATAATAAGAGCCCCTCTGACTTTTACTTTTCATCTGGGAAGCTGCACCTGCCGCTAGCTGTGGTAGCTCCTATTTTCATATTGTCTGACAGTAGCAGTTGGACCAGGCTTGAGCCAGTGTGATGGAGAGGCAGGCTCCCTGCCTTCACAAAGCTGTATTTAATAAGATGAGAACAGCATGCCAAGATGGGGCAGTTCCCTCTCTAACACTTACCCTGACACCAGCCCCTCAGCGGGTCTATTGCTGTGGTAATCTGGGCGAGCTGGACAGAGCTTCCTGCTTACAAGTTCAATATAATGGCTCAGCAGGGGGAGGGCTGGCAGGAAAGCTTAGAAAGTTAAAGCCTATTATCCTATGCATGAGGAAAAATGAGTCACTAAATATTACACCCAGAGCAAGACTTGAACCCGCCAAAGGCAGTGGCAACACACGCTAAGCCTCATCCATAATGGTGCATTCATTATTCTGCCTGTCGAGGGTAATGTGGATTTAAATGTCTTTAACCCTAATGGAAATGTGTATGCAAATTTCTCCTCAAGCCTTCCCCTGCTCACACTTCAGTATTCTTGTGCTCCACTCCAATTTAATGGACATCAGTGACTAGATACTACAGATGTCAAAGAAAACGATGCCTTTTTAATCTGCGTTTAATAGTAGGAAGCCAGCAAGAAATCGCTTGGCTGCATAGTGTGGTCTTTGTTGTTCTGTTTTATGGTTCTTGTAGGTGTTGCATTTAAAATCAAGAGAAGAAATAGCATGCAAATGATCTCTGAGTTCAGTCTTGGCTGAGGTTTAGGCTTAGTTAGGCTGAATGTGAACTCTTTCCTACAAGTGAATTCTAACAAGACCTCAACACAGGTTAGCTCTGACACAGTTTTCAACAGTGGCTGGTCCAGTCAGTCTTCTTGACTTGAAAGGATTGACCTGACAATCCTCACCAAGCAGCACCCCAGAGCCAAGCCACGGCTCCAAGCAACCGAAAGACCATCCTTTAGGGTCCTGAACCTTGAGCTGCACCAAGACTGAGGGTGTTTGAAAGAACAACAACAGAGCTAAGATTTGGGGTTTCTTTAGCTCTCCCAATATAAGCTACCACTGCCTGGCCACAGCAAAAGCCACTGGGACCATCGGGTGTCACCTCAACGACAACAGCCATCAATCTCTGAGCTCTTACCATAGATCAGGTTCCTGGTTGATACTTAGCCATTACCCATGGTCCTGAGTGTGTGTGTGTGTGTGTGTGTGTGTGTGTGTGTGTGTGTGTTCGTTCACATGTGTTCATGTGTGTGCACGAGTGCTTATGTACAGGTATACATATGCATTTGGGGCCAGAGGTTGGTATTGAGTTGTCCTCCTCAGTGACATTCCCCACCTAACTTTTTGAGACAGTCTCTCATGGAATATACTGTTTTGACCAACAAGTCCTGAGGATCTTGTCTCTGTGTTCCTAGTCCTGGGGTTATAGGTACAGGGTACTGAACCTGCCTTTTTATGTGGGTGCTGAAGATCTGATCTCAGGTGCAAGCATTTTACTGACCAAGTCTAATCCAAAGCAATCACAATTGTTAACCTTAATTAAAAAAAAAAATGTGTATGTATCTGCCTGCATGCCTGAGGAGGCCAGAAGAGATCGTTGGATCCCTGGAGCTATAGTTACAGGTGGTTGTCAGCTGCCTGACATGGGTGCTGGAAGACCCTGAACCTGGGTTCTCTGGAAGACCAGAAAGTGCTCTTAACTGCATAGCCATCTCTCCAGCACCTTGGGTGAGTATGCTGTTCACCAGATTACTTACCTCACCCCCTGCAATTTGCCTTTATTTATAGCTGATCAAGTTGGTTTGATGATTTTCCAATGAAGAAATGATCTAAACTGTTAAGTTTGCCTGCCTACATCCTTTATGGTCTTCTAGTTGCTACAAGCTCTGCATGTGCAGGATCTTTCAGATGCATGAAGGTTTAAGTTCCACTCTTTGGGGAATCCCTGTGCTTAGTGCCAATGGAGACTCTGGAGCTTCTTGTGTTCTTGCAGGCCCACCCCCCTACCCCCACTCCCGCCTTGGCTGGCAAGGTCAGAGCAGAAACTGAAGAGCAATCAGGGCCACCTGGCCAGGTGGAGCCTCCTGCTGGCTTGCTGTTAAAAACTGTGGCTCTGGCCTATTGAGCATGTTTATGAGGCTCTCACACATTGGAGATTCTGACCCAAGGCAAGTGCCAGGCCACCTCTGTCTCTGAATTGTTTGCCTACAAATAGAAAGAGTAGGAAGGTCACCCCTCCATGCCAGATGCAGACCAGGAGAGCAAGCCCACTCCATGGTCTCCCTGACCACCCCCAGGTTCTCTTCTGCTAAGGACAGACTCCCATCTTACTCCATGAGGACAGGGTGACAAGGTGGACACAGGGCTCTTCTCTAAGAGTGTTTGGGGGGAAACTCCTAGTACCATCTGAGTATCTTTTTCTTGTTTGTTTGGATGTGTATGTTTGTGTGTAAGAATATGTATGTGTGCAGGTGTGTGTGTGGGGGGAACTAGAGGACAATGTCATCTGTCATTATTCAGGTATGGCTCACCATTTATATATATATTTGTTTGTTTGTCTATCTGTCTGTCTATCTATCTATCTATCTATCCATTGATTGATTGATTGATTGATTGATTGATACAGAGTCTCTCACTGACCTGGAACTCAAGAAGGCCAGGCTAGCTAGCTAGTGAGCCCAGGGTTCCTTCTGTTTCCATCCCCCCAGTGCTAGCATTACAATGGCACACTGTCATGTCTAGCTTTTTACATGGGTTCTGGGGACCTAACTCAGGTTCTCCTGTTTGCAAGGCAAGTACTTGACCACATCTCCTAGCCCACATCTGAGCACCTTTCTTCTCCTTTAACCTCTAACATGGAACTAATGGGGGTGGGGGGAATGTACATGGTGAACTCTTACCTTTTTTCTCCATCTTCTCAACCTGTCCTCTGCTCAAGACTCCCCTGGCCCAAAAGTAGAATATTTTCCTCCTCTTTCTGCATGGCCAGATCCTGCTCTCATGTTCCGAGTTCTTGTTACAACCATACTGCTCCAGTTTGGGTCCTTCAGAGCAGACAAGGGTTCAAGTATTAGCAGGGGTTTTTTTGTGTGTGTGTGGGGGGAGGGGCAGGGCACAACAAAGTGAGAGGGAAGGGTACATGTGAAAGTGACATTTTATGGCTCAGTCACCACCACAATTGGACCTGTGACCCCACGGAGAGGCCCTGGGTGATAGCGTGGAAGCCCAAGCCTATACTTACACGATCTGAGCACTAAGAAGGAATAACATTGATATATCTATTCCTGTTGCTTATTAACTAGTTGAGGGCCACTCAAGATGGCACAATGAAACTGCTCTTTGTTTTGTTGGTGAAGAAATACACATGATAATGAAGTGTAAGAAACAAACATCCAGCACTGTGTATCATTAAGCAGTTGTATATCTACTTAATGAGATGTCATTGATATCAGACAGAACAGTAATATTCTAAAATGCTGATCACCACACTTGGCAAGTGTGCAGACAAAAGAGATTCTCGTTCACTGATAATGGCACCGTGAAACAGTGCAGGCACACTGGAAGCTAATTTGGCACTTTCTTATAAACATAGACATGTACTGACTGCATGAGTCAGTAATCTGATCACTATTGTTTTACCTAAGTTGTTTGAACATTTTTGTCCACGTAAAACCTGAACACAGATGGTTATCACAGCATTAAAACCCGGAAGCAAGCTGGGCGGTGGTGGCGCACGCCTTTAATCCCAGCACTTGGGAGGCAGTGCCAGGTGGATCTCTGTGAGTTCAAGGCCAGCCTGGGCTACCAAGTGAGTTCCAGGAAAGGCTCAAAGCTACACAGAGAAACCCTGTCTCGAAAAACCAAAAAAAAAAAAAAAAAACCCAAAAAACAAAAAACAAAAAAACCTGGAAGCAAGTAAATTATCCTCCAGGAGGACAATGGATAAGCAAACTCTGGTCCATCCATACAATGGAACATTACTCAGTAGAGAATACACGAGTTATCAAGCCATGAAGTGAAGGGATCAGCGTGTGACAGCAGTAGTTAGGGGTAGAGACAAAGAGGCAGGGCACACAGGATTCTCAGAAGTTATTCTTTGTGATGCTATGTGAATATGATGTATACACACCATTATACATTTCTTAAAATTTGTAGAACATGCAACCTGAGAAAAGTTGACTCTAGTGTTTATGATTCAGATAAATAGGCTCCTGGGGTATGTCAGGTGCTGTTCTGAGACACTAATGTGGGCAGCCTGCGCAGCATGGGCAGCACGGAACTACTTACTGCTCCATTTCATCTTGAACCCACAATTTCTCTGAAAAATAGAACTCTTTTTTTTTTTTTTTTTTTAAGACAGGTTTTCTCTGTGTAGCTTTTGGAACCTGTCCTGGAACTTGAGCTGTAGCCCAGGCTAGCCTAGAACTCAGAGATCTACCTACTTTTGCCTTCCAAGTGCTGGAATTAAAGGCGTGCACCACAATTGCCAGGTCCAAAAAAAAAACAAAAACAAAAACAAAACACCCCAAACAAACAAACAAACAAACAAAAAACCAAAAAACCAACCAAACAAACAAAAACAAAAAACCCAAAAGCTTAAAAATTACATTTTATTGATTGGTTTGATAGATTGTGTGTGTGAGATGTGTGTGCACCATGGCACATGTTCCCACAGAACAACTGTGGGAGTCAGTTCATTCTTTCTACCCTGTTGGTCTCAGAGATCACCTCAGGTTATTAGGCTTGGCCACATGTGCCCTTAGCCCCTGAGTCAGAGTCATCTTTCTGGCCTAAAACTCACTAAAAAACAGCCAAAGGAACAAAACCCATAGTATTATACACCAAAAAGTCAAAATTGCTATCTGTAAGTTGTTTCAATAATTTATATACATACAAATAAAAAAGCTCTTTATAACAATAGAACCTGAAAACTTTCTTTTCTTCTTTTGTCAGTCTCAAATTGACCTCCATGCTGGCCTCGAGCTGGCTGTGCAACTGAAGATGCCCTTGAACTTCAACTCTGATCCTCCTGCTTTTATCTCCAAGCTCTGGGAGGGCAGCTGTGCAGCACTGTGCCCAGTTTATACAATGCTAAGGATCAAACCTGGGGCCCTGCGCATTTGACAGCACTCTAACACCTGAGCCACATCCCCAGCTCTAGCTCTGCATTTTAAACAAGATTCCTCCAGAGAATCCCTGTGGGGTTAGGGATTAAGAACCTGAAGCATGGAGTCCTTGCCCAGCTCACATCACAGGTGTTTCCAGGTCTTATCTTTGCTGCTTTGCACCTCCTTCCTAAGACATCACGATTTAGGTCTAATGCAGAATTCACTACCTGAAATTTCTTCCCACAGACAAAGGCCCCTCCTCACTAGCCCCTTCCATCTTCCCAGACTCAGTTTCTGCCTCCAGACACAGTCTTCCTCACACCTATTTATTAATCCAAAGCTTCCTGCTCAGATTTAAGTAATGACAGGAGAAGGGATCAATGTCTTAGTAAGATTCAGAAAAACGAACTTCTTAAAAAAATGTTAGCACCTGGTTTCTCCTTGAATTACCCTCACAGGCAGATGTGCTAGCAAAGTATTAAAATAGACTCCTTCTCTACGATGGGTTGGAAAGTGAAAAGTATCATGGAAGGGATGCCTAATGATTTGGAAAAAGAAAAAGATCCAACTGCATTAGTGGAGAATCATGAGGCGTCTATGACCAGAGAAACCTGAAATGTGCTAATTGAATGCCCTTGGATGCCATTATCAGTGAAGCCCCTCACAGCCCGAAGCACAAGCGCGTCTGAGAAGAAACCTGAGCTAACAGCCTAGAGAGCAGTTGAGAGAGCTGGCCTAAGTAGGGTTGAGAAGCGCGTGAGTCGGCAGGCGAGGGTCGTGATGCATGTAGTTCATGAGGCATCCTCCACGTACAAGAGGGAAATCACCCCAGGGTGAGTATGCCATTGTGTGTTCAAAATCCAGAGAGAAGGCAAGCTTTGATTTCAGAGGGAATGAGGTGGGCAGATGACTCCGTGTGGGTGAGGAGGTGGTTGGTCAGTCAAGAGCTAGCCCAAGGACCTGAGTTGGATCCCAGGACTCATAAAATCCCAGCAATGAGGAAGTAGAGACAGGTGGATCCCTGGGGCTCACTAGCCAGTTAGCCTAGCTGAGTTGAAGTTACAGGTGAGAGACTTTGTCTCAAAAATGAATGCAGAGAGTGATTTAACAAGAAACCTGAGGTTGACCTCTGGCCTCCACACACATGCACACAATCCACCTTAGAGGGAATGATAACAGCCATGGAAGGATATTGGTGAAATTATTAAGGCCACTCCACGTAGTTAAAAGGGAGGTTTATTTTGTGGGGTAACTTACAAATGAAGGGATAGGTAACAGGGTCTGGCAAAGGTATGGCGCAGTCCGGTGGTGTTCTCTGGAGAACTCTGCTTGGTCTACCTCCAGGGTCCAGGGTCCCAGAGCCAAGAGAGCCCTCTCCTCTCGATCCTGGGTCTTCAGCTTCCTCCCTCAGCCCTGCCTTGTGGGCGTGACCATTACCGAAGTCTCAATGGGGGTTGGAACTTCCGGGCCAAGGCTGGGATGGCTACCCACTGCAGAAGGATTGTGCACATGCACAGAGGCACTCATGAACACACACACACACACACACACACACACACACACACACACACACACACACATTCAACATGATAACTCTTGCTACTCAAAATGTGTTCCATGGACCAACCACAGCAGCATCACCTGGCCCTACTCCCACACCCACTAATTAAGCTTAATGCTCAGGGAAGTTCTCCAATCAATTTGTTCATGATGTGCCTGCATACAGGAATTCCACGTGCAGAAGACATGGAGAAGCAATGACTTAAACTACAGTATAAAATGATGCCTGCCCCTGCCCCACCATGGAGTCCTTTGCACTTTTAAAACAAGGCATTGGTAGGTAGAAAAGCCACTCTCTGAAGGCTGTTGGAAGGCCCTGCTAAGAAGTCTCTTCTGCCATCAGGGTTTGTGTTGAATACTGTTTAGAATTAACGACAAATTACCAAAAGTAAAGAGAATCTCAGCGTTCTGGATCCTCTATAATGTTCGGTTTCTGTGGGTGTGTGTGGAGGACAGAGGGTAACCGTGCTTTCCTCCCACTGTGGGGTCTGGCAT
Organism: Onychomys torridus; assembly: GCF_903995425.1. NCBI lineage: Eukaryota > Metazoa > Chordata > Mammalia > Rodentia > Cricetidae > Onychomys > Onychomys torridus. Next base: position 110,553,198 of record NC_050449.1, on the reverse strand, counting down.
CCAGTTTAGGTGACCCAGTTGTGCAGCAAGGGCATTTACTTACTCAGCCTCTGTTCAACCATCTCAGCAGCCCAGCCCTTAAAAAAATCAATTGCATTTTCAATTAAAATGTATTTCAGATTTTGTTGTAAATTCAGCATACAGAATATTAGGCTTCCTTAGGATGTTTTCATGCGTATGGAACTTGTCCATGCTTTGTGCCTGTTCTCCCGCCTTTCGGTCCTCTTTCCTTCCCACTGCTCTCTCCCAAGGTTCTGTTTTCTTTTCCCACAGCATTTGATACCTCTTGCTTCTTAGGCTTCCCCTAGAACTGCAGTGTGCATACCAGGAGGGGTTAATAGCTGTGTCTAAAGAGTGCATTGCTCTACTTTAGCTGGACATCCCAGCCAGGATAGCTTAGTCACGAGGAGAAAGATTTTATGACTGTAAGTGGCCAGGGAATGGCTCCCTGCTATTTGAGAGTTCTGGAACTTGTCTCAGATTTTACCCAAGACCTGGAGGAGGAATGAACAAAGTTGTTTAGTGCTCTTTCAACTTAATAGTTATATATGCTGAAATCTTCGCAAGGCATTGGCAGGGATATCGATTCTGCTAAGCTGGTGGGAAAAAAGAAAGGGACGATGTGAAATGCTTCTTTTTGTTTTGAGTAGAAAGGAAGGAAGACAAAGCTGCAGATTGTACTCTAGCTCCTTCCTCTCTGGTTCATCAGAACCAGAAGTCTTCAGTCTGGCTTCAGATGAGCCCAAGATGGGAACGTTATCATGCTCAGGTTATTGTTGGAAGGACTGGTTGAAAACAAAACAAAACAGAACAAAACAGAAAGTCCCCAAGTTTCATCTGGTCCCAAACTCTGGAGATTTTACCCCACAAAGGCACCATTTGCCAATGCAAATCTGGTAATTGGACATGTAATTATCCTGTTTTCACCCATCAATAAGGGGTGTTCCTGCAAGAAACCAGAGTCCACTTAAAACTTTGGCCCCAAGCAAGAAAGCCACATGCCTTTGTCAACAGTTAAACTGATTAGAAGTGTGTTTATTTCTGCTCATGCTAGCCACGAGTATTTTCCCTGGATGCCTATTGAGTTAAATGCTCAGCTAAAGAAATCTATGCTATAGAGAAAATCTAGATAGGGATTGCCAACTATGTGCCAGAAACCCTTTCATTCTATAGAGAATTCAAACCCTGAATCAAAAGACACAGCATTTGCAACCTCATATGCTCGGCAGACCAGGCAAGTCTGTCACAATGCAGACAGAAGGGCCTTTTCAAACACTACCTTAAATAACACTTCCAGCGTGAGTACTCTCTGGGGTAAGTGGTTCAAACATTGCATTTGTCCATTTCCCTGGGGCAGGTAAGGGAGTGAATTCTTTCTGAATGTCTGCTGGCTAGCCAGGGTCAGCACAATGTCCTGAAGAAAAACACTCGGATTTGGAAGCATGGATTGTGTGTAGACCCATCTGGGCTTCCTCTGAATGAAGAGAAACATCCACCTTCAGCTGTTTCCTGTCTTCGATTATACACAGGCCTGGATTCTAGTACCGACTCTAACTCAAGCTAGCCATGCACTATTGAGGACAGACTCAGCTACTCATAATTCCTGAAGAACCAAGTTGGGGAAAAAGTTGCAACAAGTCTGGAAAGAGGCAGGCGCTGAGAATCTTGGATGCCAAAGAGAGAAGAGAATGGTCAACAGGGAACGATGGTTTGTGATTTGAAGGTGAGTATCTCCTTGACCTTTGTCATGGTCGCCAAGTACACACACATACACACAATTTGTTGAACAAATGACTTACTCATTAGCACCATTAATTGATTGCCTTTACACAAGAAGTTATGGGCAAAGGAGTTTCAGTTACTCAGAGGAACGAAATGCATTCACAGGAGCAGTCCACAAGGAATAAAAACTCTTCAGAATAAAAGAAGTAAACAAGGCAGAGTCCAAAAACCTCAATGTAAAAGGTGAGAAAACAAGATGACCTGAGAGAGAGAGAGAGAGAGAGAGAGAGAGAGAGAGAGAGAGAGAGAGAGAGAGAGAGGAGAGACTCAAAGCTCAGCCTCAGGTCTTGTGCCTCTGGTGCCAGCACCCTTTTTAGGCTAGACTGGCTGGCCAGTAAATCTCAGTGATCCACCTATCTCCACATCAACAGCACTGAGACCCCAAAAGCTCTCCACCTTGCTTTTTTTATGTGAGCTCCAATGACTGAACTCAGGCCCTCAGGCTTGCAAGAAAAAAACTTTACCGACTGAGCCATCTTTCCAGCTTGACCTTTGAGGTCTCAGACATCCTAGGATGCCAACTCTACAAAATAGAGACTTTTATCTCCTAGTGTAGGGTTCAAGACAGTGGTTATAAACCTGTAGATCGAGACCCCTTTAGGGGTTGAATGATCTTTCACAGGGATTGCCTAAGACCATGGGAAAACATTCACATTACAATTCATAACAGTAGCAAAATTACAGTTCTAAAATAGCAACAGAAATAATTTTACAGTTAGGGGTCACCACAAGGCAAAGAACTACATTAAAGGGGTGCAGCAGTAGGGAGGTTGAGAGCCACTGATCCAAGGAGCCATGAGATGATGGCTCTTTCAGCACTGTGATAATCTCCTTGGGTCCACAGATTGCAATGCAGAGGAGCTGCCCACCAGGAAGAGTCCCACCAGCTGGAAGAAAACCAGGAGGTGCAGTGAGGATGCTTTCTGGCTTCATTGGTTCTGTGGTCTTTGTGGCTTACAGGGCATCAGGATCCTGTTAGCTGGGTGCCACCATCTTTCTCTACTATTGCTTGCTTAGGGCACCTGGGAAATAAATGACTAAATAGCACATGCACACACAGACATCATATGGAATGGGATAGGAAGGCTTCTCATTTACATCCTCCTTTCACACCTGAAACAAAACAATTACAGCTCTGCCTGGAACACCATGTTCTTATTCATTATTTTATTTCCAAGGTTAAGGAGTGAAAAGACGTTCTTTGGCTAATGGACAGGGCTGTGTGTAAAAATTACTAGTTTGGGCACAGAAACAGAAGTGTAAGCCTGTCTGTCATATCTGTTCTGTACTTGACATTCTCACTGTCCCTTTCCCAAAAGTAACAAGTGTTTTGTTTTTTTTTCTTCTTTTTTTTTTTTTTTGACTTTCTGTTTTTTTCTTTTGTTTTAGAAGTTACAGGTTCTGTTCTGATGGCATTGACTGGAAGCTGATAAAACATGACTCTATTATCTGAACATAGATGTTACATTGTGTCAATAGAAATAAACACTGGCCAAATGTTAGAGGTCACAGGATAGAAAACTAGTTTTGCAGTATTAAAAACCTATGACCTTCCCCCAGCTCCTGTCGGTCCAGGTGCAGAAGGGAAGAAGTAAATGCCTTTGAAATGTTGAGTAGGCTCCTTAACTGTATCAACTCAATTACTCTTTGCCACAGGGAAGGAGGTGAGAAGATGTGTTTTAGTGAAGATGAATTACATAGTGTCAACTGTCATTCTGGTGAAGTTTAGAGTCATATGAAGGCATCTCAGCAAGGGACTGCACAGATCAGACTGACTGTGGCCACATCTATGAGGAGTTGTCTTGATTGCTGATTGATGTTGGAGGTCCAGGCCACTGTGAGCAGCACCGTCCCTAGGGTGAGCCTGGACTGTATGGGAAAGCTGGCTGCACAGAAACCAGTGAGCAAGGCAGAGGGTAGCTAGCTAGCCACATTCTTCACGGTCTATCATGGGAAAACAGCACAGTGTTATCACCCAGTCCATGGTGGGAGGAGCTTGTAGCTTGTTCATGTCATGGCTGATGGGAAAGGAAAGAAAGCTTGAGGTGGAAGTAAGTAGTGTTATTACCCTCAAAGGCCCACCCCATGACCTTCTTTATCTATACCTCTTGCCTCAGAGGTTCAACAACCTCCCCAAACAAAGCCAGGAGCAGAGGCCCAAGTGTTTAAACATGTGAACTTATAGGGAACATTTAGAATACAAACTTCACGGCCATTTCATAATGCAAAATGCACCCAGCCCAACTTATGAGTCCTCATATTCTTAGCAGTCCTAACACTGTTCAAAAAAAGTCCAGAAAGTCTTCTGAGACTTAGGCAATTTAGCTGTGGACTCTTGTAAAAGAAAGAAAACCATGTTGTGCATTCCCACCATAGCATGTTATGTACATTTCCATTTCCAAAGGAATGGAGATACATCAAGGAAAGACTCACCCAAGCGACACTGGAGTCTGGAGGGAGAATCCCAGACCCTGCAGCTCTTGTCCAGCACTGGCAGCTGACAGCACCATCACCAGAGGCTCAGTGGGCATGCACAGCCCTGCCCTCAGCCTCACCATTTGCAGCACACCTTGCCTTTCTCAGGCTGACTCCCTGATGCCAGTTCCTGGACTCTAGAACATCCCAGAGTTCCACTAAATCTTAGGCTTTACCTACACCACTTCACACAACGTCCCCTAAGAGACTCTGACCTTTCTACACTTTACCTGGTCATTCCTACCTTTTATTTTTCTGTTGAAATGTTGGTGCAAATCTCTATGACTCTGTAGCTCTTGATTTTGCATGTCTGAAAAATCAGCCCACGTGAGTGACTCCCCGCTCTGCTGACAGCTCAGGGACTTGGCCTGGCCATATTGGGTAGCAGCCTGCAAGCCTCCACAGCCAAGCCATAAGAACACGTCCCTTGGCAGCCCTGTAAGTGGGACCTGCTGTAGCACCTTCTCTTCAGCACTCTGCTTTGAGGATACTTGCCTTTTCAGTGACTGCTTTCCAAATGGGCTTACCTGTTACACTCAGAAGCCTTCTATAGGTGAGGTTCCACCCTCAAGAAAACTCCCATTGTGCAATTTAATGAGAATTTGTAAGTTAAAACATACATTATATTACACTTAAAATATTCAGCTGTTATTTCCTGAGACTGTGTGTGTGTGTGTGTGTGTGTGTGTGTGTGTGTGTGTGTATGTGGTGTGTATAAGGCTCATTAACTTATGTAACACTATTTTTTTATATAAATCACAGGTTTTTGATGGTGAAACTATTTTTCTGCCTTCTGACTGTATATGTATATATGTGTGTATATGTACATGTATATATGTGTGTATGTTTATATATGTGTGTGCATATGTATATATGTATGTTTGTATATATGTATATATGTGCATATATGTATATGTGTGCATGTATATATGTATAAGTATATATGTATATATGAATGTGTATATGTATGTGTGTATATGTACATGTATATGTGTAAGAATATATGTATATATGAATGTGTGTATGTATGTGTGTATATGTACATGTATATGTGTAACTGTGCTTGTGTGAGAGAGAGTATGATGATGATGATCAAGATGTATTTTTCTCCAAATAGTTTAGTCAAAAATTTGAAATTCACTGCAATTGTCCATGCTGGTATTATATAATACAAATTTCTCAAAGAAGATAAATAAAATACCTGTGCTGTTGATATAGGGTAACAGTACATGTTACAATCCAAACTAGAGTACTCTGGAAAATTAAAGGGAACTTAGACTTCATAAGGTTAGACAGAAACAGAGATTGTTCTGGGGAGGTGGAGGGGCCTTCACTCTAAGCAAACTGCTGTGAGCTCAGATTCTGTGCCCCACTCTCCAAACCGTTATGTTGAAACCCAGTCCCTCTTGTGACAGTACCGGGAGGTGGGGTCTCTCAGAGGTGACTGGGTCACAAGCCTAGAGCCCTGGGAATGGGATTAGTGTCCTTGTACAGTAGACCAAGAAGAGCTTGTCTACCCCTCCAGAATATACAAAACGGTAAGAAGGTTCAGGGCAGACACCACCAGCCCCTTCACCTTAGACTTCCAGCTTTCAAAATGATAAGAAAGAAATTTTGGTCAGTTGTAAGGAGGATCAGTGGTTAAAGGCGCTTGCCACCAAATCTGATGACTTGAGTTTGATCCCTGGGACATCATGGAAAGACAGACAGTGGTCCTCTTACTTTCATGTCAATGTACATATGTGGGTGTGCCACACACACACTAATTAAATGTAGGAGCCTGGAAGAACTTCGATAGTCTGTATTTCCACCAGTCTCTTCTGTCTTAGCTACAAAATGAACAATGAAAAGTAGGAAGCACATTTAAGAGCATAGGAGACACAGGAGGCAAAACAACTATATGTGGCTGTACATGTGCATATCTTCTAGCATATAGTAAAGGCATAAGCTATTGTACAAGCGCCTGAAGAATGCACCCTCCATTCAGAAATTGTGATACTTGTCAACACAATCTGAAAATATGTTGTCAGTAGTTACATTGTTGAAGTACAAAATTAATTGCTACAACATAGAGAAGAGGGGTGAGCGGGAAGAGTCTTTACGCTGTCTTCTGCTGGGACAGTGCAGGTTCTTGTAGAGAGAGGACTGGCCAGTAACATCTGGAATCCAGATCCGTGCCAGACTGCGAAAACTTGGTATATCTCACATAGAACCACAAAGACAACAGCTGGGCCATGGAGGATGTTAAGTGTGGGGTAAAAATAATCTTCAGTAGGAAGATGACTTCACAGGAGTATGGAGGCTGTGATGGAGTGTCTGTAGTGCTGTGTCAGGGGAGAGGCAGGTAGCAGAGCCGAATGAAGACAGCAGCTGACTTGTCAGAGTATCAAGATCCAGGGGCAGCCATTGAGAGGATGGCAACTTCTGAATTCATCTCTTGGAGCCTTTAGTTGCTGCATGAGAAACCCAAACACACTGCATGTGTCTTGAAGGCAGAGGAGAGAAGCCATCTGTGATTTTCTCAGACCAGATCACCTGAAAACAAACGTAGGACCAAGTAGGAAGGAAACATCATCCAGCCAACTACGAGGTGGATTCCTGACTACAAAATAATCGGATAGTTGGTACCTAAGCCACTGATAACTAGCCGATATCAGAACAAAGGCTTAAACAAAAATATCTTTATTGATGAAATGAATTTGGAATCAAGTATTTCCAAGATAGAATCAGGAAGACTTGAGATCTAAATATAACTTGTACTGTGGAATAGAGATTTGAAAATAATGATCAAACCTTATTGGATACTAGTTACATGTTTGCCAGACACAGGGCAGGAGTAGGCACTTCCAGGCTGGATACTTCCTGCCTTCTAGACCTCAAAGCATATCAGGGACTATGATAATTTTCCAGATCCCAAAATAATACAACCAAACTTATTAGACTGACTTCGAGTTTCCTTAGTAAGACATGCCTTCTCTTCAAGTAGTTTTTGTAAGCATTGCTATTTTGTTCAGGAGTTAGGACCAGGGAGGAAAACAGGAATGAAGGCCAGCTTAAGTTTAGAGATGTACCCAACTATAAACTCCAACCCCCTCAACAGGATCCTATGCCTCCTGGGGGAAAGGACAAGAGGGTTGTGAAACAGATGCTCCCTCACTCATGCAAGATGTTAATTGCAGGGGAAACTGTGGAGGGGTGTTGTTGGGTGAACTATCTGCATCATTGGCTCCATTTTTATGTGCTTTTCAAACTATTCTATAAACAATGCTTATCAATAATGCAATAATGTATGGATGCTAGAGAGCAGAAACCACCAAACTGAGATGAAAACACAAGCCTGTGTCTTTCTGGGCTTCTACTAGGCAATGAGTTTTAGGTAACAAACCAAATGTATAAACTACAAAACTACGGATAATAGAATACCACCAGAATTGCCTGTCTGTTCTTCATTCACTGTCCGGTTCCTCCTAGATATGGTTCTGCAACAAGCCACTCCCAAACCAATCTTCTTCTCGGGGTCCACCAATAACCTAAGCTAGATCACTAGCCCCAGCTCCCTTCAACCAACAAACCAAGTCCAGATCCATTGGTCTCAGTAGGCTTTTGACCATCTATTTCACCTGCTGGTAAGTTGATGGTGTTCTTCTGTATTCTGTCCTTCTCATCATCTCCCTCCCACATGCCCCATTTCCTTCCCTCCTGCTTTCTTTCTTCATTCTCTCTCTCTCTCTCTCTCTCTCTCTCTCTCTCTCTCTCTCTCTCTCTCTCTCTCATGTGTATGGCTGTTTTGCCTGCATGTATATATGTGCACCACATGGATGCAGTATCTGCAGAGACCAGAAGAGGGTGTTGGGTTCCCTGGAACTGGAGTTACAGACAGTTGTGAGCTGCCATGTGGGAGCTGGGAATAGAATTAAGGTCTTCTGGAAGAACACACAGTGCCCTGAACTGCTGAGCCATCTCTCCAGTGTGCCCTCCTATCTGGGACCAGTTCTCACTCTATAATCCAAGCTGGCCTGGAAGGCACTGCATAGACCAAGCTGATCTCAATCTCAGGGCAATCCTCCTGCCTCAGCCTCTTCAGTGCTGGCACTGAGGGTGTTTATCACCACATCTAGCCATTGTTTGTTTGTTTGTTGTCTTTTTGTCTGACATTAGTGCAGTTTCAGCTGTCACAGGGTTGCTAGGTGCATGGTTGGTCTGAATTCCCCTCCTTGCACTTCCCCTTTATGACTTGTATGCATATGTCTAGATTTTGTCTCCTGTAGACAACATAACAATTGGACCATGTCTTTATACCTAGGCCTCTACCTCCGATTCCACTGTTTAATCTAGGCAGGTTTGTTGTGATCAGGGGGTAGACTTAGGGTTCTATTTGCCTTTGCTCTCTGTGTATTTCACTCCTCTTTTCTCTTGTATTACTGTTTTTCACTGAGTGAACATTTTCTTTTGGAATGTGAGAATTTCATATATATAATCTGTTCTCATAAAATCCACTCATATCCACTTCCTCTCATAACCTTCCTGGCCACTTCAACCTCCCCCCAAAACCAAGTAGTCTACCTAGTGCTGTGAGTATGTGCACAGATGCAGGACATTCCTTGGAGCATGGCAATCTACTAGAGGCTTCATCCCAGAAGAAAACTAAATCTCTCTCACCTAGTAGCTGTTGATTGCCAATAGTCCTTAGACTTTGTGAGCCCCCTTCCCCACCCCAGAGGTGCTAGAATTTTGTCTAGCTTGATCTTGTGCATACAGTGACAACCACTGTGTTAGTTAGGGTTTCTATTGCTATGAAGAGACACTATGCTCATAGCAACTGTTATCATTTGGACTGGCTTACAGTTTCAGAGGTTTAGTCCATTATCATCATGGCAAGACATGACAAAGTGCAGGCAGACATGGTGCTGGAGAAGGAGCTGAGAGTGGAGGAGCTACATCTTGGTCCCACAGGCAAAAGGAAGTGAACTGAGACACTGGGCATATGTTGAGCATAGGAGACCTCAAAGTTTCCCCCCACAGGGACACACTTCCTCCAACAAGTCCATACTTATTGCAACAAAGCCACATCTCCTAATAGTGCCATTCCCTATGAGCTTATGGGGGCCAATTCCATTTCAACTCCCACAAACAGGGTGAATAACTATTTCTGTTGTAACCTTGAATTTCTATAATAACATCCCCATTAAAAACAACTATTTCTTATTTCTCTCTCTCTCTCTCTCTCTCTCTCTCTCTCTCTCTCTCTCTCTCTCCCTCTGTGTGTGTGTGTGTGGTGTGCATGTGAATATGAGTGCTTGTGAAGGACAAAGGTGTCAAATCCCCCAGCACTGGAGTTACAGGTGGTTGTGAGCTCCCCAACACGGGTACTGGGAATTGAATTCTAGTCCTCTGCAAGAGCAGTGAACATTCTTAACTGCTAAGCTGTCTCTCCAGCTCCCTTCCCGCCTATTTTTAGTTATTTTCTTCATGGCTGATGTTAAGCTTAGCATATCTTATCCTTCTTCCAGATGTGGTCACTTTGACTTCAGTGAGATGCAGAAATCTTGCCGTATGTGGCTGCATTTTCTCCGCCTTCTTGCACTGTAGCTATTAAACAACAGTGCAGATAATAAGGAAAACTTAGATAGCGAATGGACACATTACAAATCTATGTACAGTTTTATAATCATCTCTCCGTAGAACCATGTGTGTATTAAATTGCTGAAGGATAAGAAAAGATCGTGAATTTAGCTGTGCGGTTCCTGTGTTAACCTTTGAAACAGCCCGTGCTTTTCAGCTGTTGCGGGGAATTTAAGGGATCGTCTAGTGTATGTCATCTGCTGCAAGTCTCTGACTCTAACACAGCTTTGTTCCTTTGCAACAGTATTGTCACACATGTGATGGCTCTCATGCTGTTGGGCTGACAGTGTCACTACACACACTTTCATTAAATCTCTTCTTCAATAACCAAACAGACTGAAAGGGAGACAATATCCACCGATACTATTCCCTCCCCATCCCCACCCCTGCTTTGTGTGGGGTTGTTCGTTTTTTGAGACAGAGCCTCTTGCAGCTCAGGTACCCAGTGGTGATCTTAAACTCTTGACTGCCCATCTTCCTCCTCTTACGATGACAAGCTTGCGTCTCTACACCTGGCTCATGTTGAAAATTGTAAAAATTTGCGTACAAGGTAAAGCATTTCACTGTGAGGTTTTCATTTCCGTACATATATATCCTTACATTTTGTTCCTGTCCACACCCCACTGCCCTCTCTGGTTCTTCTTCCTGCTCTTGATGGTCCCTTCCTCCTGCGTTCATCTCATGTACACCATCCCCCCCTCACTCCCCCTTTCACCCTCTCTTAGGTATTGTCTCCTCCCCTGCACTCTCGTTAGACAGCGTCTACCTTTCCTTTGTTGGCACTTACCTATTTCCAATGCCTTCAAGTCACATTGCCCAACTCCTTGTTTTCAGCTCAGGCTTTCGTGAGCATCTCCTGTAGGCAGGCCTGCTCACGATGGACCCGTGCGTCTCTGGTTATGCCTTCCCTGTTTTACGTCCAGTTTGAAAAGAGGTTTCACTTAATGTAAGATCTGTTGTTGGCCCCTTTTCCTCTCAGCATTTTTAATGTCTGGTCCCCATTGTTCCAGGTGAAAACTTGGTATTAGCTCATCAAGCTGAACATTACATATGATTTTTCTTGATATTTTCATGATTTTGACTTCTTTCTTTTGGTATATTTAGTTCAGTGTGTCTTATGGTACATGTCTTGATAACTGCATTGTTTAGATTTTTGAGAACTTCTTTGATGTGTAGACTCACATTTTGAAACAATTTTTTTAAAGCATATAGCTATTTCTTCATCATTTCCCCCCCGCCCCCCCCACTTTCTCTCCACCTCTGCCCCCCCCCCCCCCCCCCGCTTTCTCTCCACCTCTGTGCTCTTCCTGGTCCTCCTTCTACAATAGACAGTCATCTCAGTGGTACCCGCAGTTCTCTGCGTTCACTTGCCTGCGTTCCTTGTTTCTGTTTATTCTTCAGAGCTCATGACTTCTATCAGTCCATCTTCAAGTCTGCTGTCTCCCTTTTCCTACCTGTTCAAAACTGTTGCGCCCCTCTGGTGAATCTTTCTCTTTGGTTATTATACTTTCTGTTTTTCCACCAGTTCCTTTTGATGAGCTCTGTCTCCTTGCTGATAGTCTGCAATCATGTCCTTGCTTCCTCCCCTCTGCAGCAGCTCTTCCTTTAGTCAGACTTTTCTGCACATATGTGTGTTATTTCATGTCTTCATGCTATATTTTTATCTTCATGTATGTGTGTTATATCATGTCTTCATGTTATATTTTTATCATCACATATATGTGTTGTATTATATCTTCATGTTACATTTTTATCTTCATGTATGTGTGTGAATGTGTGCTGGTCCTTGCTTTCCACCTATTTGAGACACAGTTTCTCTTGTTTGTGCTGTGCACACCAGGCTAGCAGGCTGTGAGTTTCTGTGAAATAAAATTCTTCCCATCTTTCTGTTGAGTGCTGGGATTATAGATACACACACACACACATACACACACACACACACACACACACACACACACACACACACACACAAACACACGCACTATAGTGTTCAGCTTTATGTGCCTTCTGAGGATTCAAACTAAGGTCCTCACAATTGTACGGCAAGTGCTTTACCCTCAAAATCATCTCTCTAGCCTGTGTTTTTCTTTAGTTATTTGAACGGCTCTACTGAAGTCTTTGTTAAACCTGACATTTGAGCCCTCATGAGGTAAGATTTTGTTGCCCATATTTCTTCTTGTGTAGGGTCTGCACTTTCCTTTTTATTGCAGTCTTGTGGTTTTGTTGTGGTTTTATTGCAGTCTTGTGGTTTTGTTGTGGTTTTATTGCAGTCTTGTGGTTTTGTTGCTGTTGTTTTAAATTTTAAGTGTATTACAGCACATCTATGTTCTGATCTATCTCCATGCCCTACAGCATGTTTGGTTTTGCTTGTCTGACATCCTGCAATTTGTCTGCTCTACTTTCATGGGCCTGTCTGCCCTGAAATGCATAACCTTTGCTGAGATTTCTCAGGGTCTTAGGGCTTGAGCATGCCTACAGATAACCCGGGTGACAGGTTCAGAAAGTAATCTCTTTGCATGGCTCTCTCTCTCTGAAATTTCTGTACATTGTTAGTTATTATACCTATATGTTTTGTCAGTGAGGGAACTGTCAAGCAGATTTTATCATTAGGCCTAGGATTCTGGCCAGTTAGAGACCCCCACAGCCTTAGTTTTCCCATCTGGAAGACACAGGCAACCAACACTCATCTGGACAGAGAGCTGGCCATTCCATTCAGTCACAGAAGTAAAGTGACTGGCAGAGGGATCTTGGGATCAAAGTATGTAATTAATGGTTCCTCCCTTATACAACTGTCCCAAGAATCTAGAAAGTTGAAGGTTGCATAATAACAAGACTTTAGAAAGTGAACCTCAAATATTGCAGAACTACCTTTTATTTTTGATTCTGCCACTGATCAACTACTTTACTGGCAGATGACAAGTATCAGCTGGAATTTAACTTCTCATTCCATTTCCTGGAGTCACCGAGTAGCACCATGGAAGTTCCAGGATGGATTTTGTTCAACATCCAAGTTCATTTGCAGAATAAATTTGCTATTGAAAGTCACAGCCATAAACCTTCCCCAAGCACCATCCAAGTCAGATTTCTTCAAGAGGTAAAAGTGGTGCTGATCCCACTCTGAACAGTTAGTTGTTGGTTATTCTCCACCAGAGGCACAAGGGGGTGGGGGTGGGATGCATAGAAGGATTAGAAACAAAGACATTACTTGATTTGTGTTCTGTTTATAATCCAGCAGAAGACAAAGCTTTTTTTTTTTTTTTTAAGAAGGACAAAATTGAATTGCTTAGGAAACTCCAATTTTTTTTCAAGAATAGAAATCAAACTGGTATTTGAGTCGCATTATCTTTATAATTTTGAGCAAAATCTGTTAAGTGTTGTGAAACACTGTCTTCTGGGCATAATATTGCCATTATCATCCTAATTTAGAGCAAGTCTGATTGCCTACAAGAAACCCTCAACAAGAACACTAGGTCTGTTGACATTCCCTCATAAAAGGAGGACGTAGGGAGGGCCACTGGACTCTCACTAGAGATTACACTCACTTCTGCCTATATCTACCTCTCATTTGCATGTAAGTCTGCCCCAGATTCATACTGGTTTTGAGGTTTAATATAGTATAGAAAGTGGAAGGTTGGGTTGGGGATTTAGCTCAGTGGGTTGGGGATTTCAGTGGTAGAGCACTTGCCTAGCAAGCACAAGGCCCTGGGTTCAATCCTCAGCTCTGGAAGAAGAAAAAAAAAAAGAAAAAAAATGCCATAAGAAAGTGGAAGGTTAACTGGAAGTGGTATTGGGGGTAGGAAACTCCATTTATGCAGCTATGGGGAAGTTGTCATCCATGCTACAGGATCTCTTTGGTGGTATAGCTGTTCCAGAGTAATCTATGGCCTTGTGGGTAAAACCCAACAAACTCATTGTTTCACCATGCTGGACTTGGAAGAACCATTCCTTTGGTCTCATTGGTGCTCTATCTGAGGTTTTGTTCAAGTCTCCCCAGGAAAAATTAACACAATAATAAGTTAATTGGAAAATACTTTGTAGCACTTCAAAGGTACATATTTTACTTTGGTTGAACACTCAATATTCAAAGATTTTCAGCATTTACTCTCTGTAAAAAAAAGATTCTATGTTTTTAAAGAGACAGATAACATACAAAATACAATAGTGTAAAATATTACACTATTGACCCTGGAACAAAATAGAATGTTTCAAAATTGGGCTGTCTGTTTTCTATTACTATTTATTAAATATGGAAAGATATTTGAGAACCAAAAGGTCAACCTACCATGTTCTACCATGTGGAACATGACTCCTGGGCATTTGTTGACTCCTTCCATTTGCTCAGCTCTTGGTAGAAGTCCTGGGAAGATATAGTCAGCTGTTTTTCAAATCCACTTTGCTGATGGGAAGGACTTGGGAGCCAGAGTCCAGCCACGATCCTGGCCATGGTAGGACCATGGACACGTTAGTACTTTTGAACATCTATTTCTCACTGTGTAAACTGAGGATAGAAATGTCACTTGTATTGGCAACTTTTCTGGTCATGATAAAGTTCCTGACAAAAGCAAGCAAGATTCCTTTTGGCTTATGGTTTGAGGATACAATCTATCATGATGGAGAAGATGTGGTGGCAGAAACCTGAGGTGGCTGGTCACACTTCATCTGCAGTCAGGAGGAAAAGAAAAATGGACGCTTGGTGCTCAGCTCTCTTCTTTTTATTCAGCCAGGGAGCTCAGCAATTGTGTGGGACCATCCACATTTAGGGTGACTCTTCCCTTCTCAGTCAAATCTCTCTAGGAACATCTTTACAGACACACACAAAGGTGTGTTTCCCTGATAATTCTACCCTAGACTTGTTGGGTGAGGATGAACCATCACGTCACTCAGCTCTACCTGTTAGGATGATTAAGTGTAATGGCATGTTTTTCCCAGGACTGAATCTTGTCGCAGTACTCACATGAAGACCTGAGTTATCACATCAAACGTCTTTTCCCTTCTTGCTCTAGCCAGCCCTGCTGTCTCCATCCAGGAAAGTAAACCCAACATCAGCCATGTGGATGAAATGGAACCAAAGTGTGATACTTCTTCTCCAGCTGCAAGTTCAATTTAAGTATTCCCAATTCCCTACACCGGACTCTGTCTGTTCACCCTCACCCATATGAGCTAGTTACCGGTCTGGAAGGTGCTTCTTAAAGAGCCCTCTCTTGTTACGTTGAACTTTTATCTCCCTAAATTCACAGAGGAATTATATGCACCTAGTTGCTTGGGAATATTGTTTTTTTGAGATAGGATCTCACTTTGTAGCCCAGGATGGACCGGATCTCACTATACAGCTGTGGTGAATGACTCCCAAAGTTTGTGTACTTGAATACTCAGTCTCCAGTTGCAGCGCTGTTTGGCATAGTTATGAAACCTTTAGGAGATAGAGACTTGCTCAAGGAAATACATCACTGGGAGTGGGAAATGAAGATTTATAGCCTCACCTACTTACTGTCCTCTCTTTGATTCCTGTGTGTGGATAAAAAATGTGATAGGGAGCCCAGTGGCAGTAGCACATGCCTTTAATCCCAGCACTTGGAAGGCAGAGCCAGGAAATCTCTGAATTTGAGGACAGCCTGGTCTACAGAATGAAATCCAGGATCGGCTCCAAAGCTACATAGAGAAACCCTGTCTTGAAAAAACAAAACAAAACAAACAAACAAACAAACAAAAATGTGACAGGCCAGTTTCCTGCTCCAGAGCCAAAGTTGCTTTTGGTCATGATATTTTATCACAGCAATAGTAAAGTATCTAAAACAGAAGCCAAGGCTGGCCTTGAACTCACAACAATCCTCCTGCCTCAGTCTCTCAAGTACTGGGATTACAGCTCAGGAGCCACCATATCCCAAAGCATTATTTTAGTAGAGAAAAAAATGGTTGGGGTTAGTAACCCATACCTTTAGTGCCAGCACTCAAAAGACAGGGGCAGGCAGATTTCTATGAGTCTAAGTCCAGCCTTGTCTATATAGTGAGTCTCTGCCTCTGCTGGGATCACAAGCATGTGTCGGGACACTTGTCTGCCTGTCTCTGCATCTGCAGTCCTGGGATCACTTGCTGATGCTTCCATGTACCCACTGTACTGTCTTCTCAGATCACACCCTTTTGGGGAGATACCATTTCACTATGCAGTCCAGGCTATCTGCAAAATTGCTACTGTCCCTGGAAGTCCACGGGTGTGAAACAAACTCTTAAATTAAAAATGTCTCCTGCAGAACAGATATTTTGATTTATGAGACACAGGTGAGCAGTCAATTCCAGCCCATGCTGAACACAAGCTGCAATGTCCTGAAGCTTCAAGACAGTGCATCTCACATGCATTTGAAAGGATTTCTGAGGAACACCTTTTAAGTAGAGTTCCACCAGCAGAGTTAGAGAAGAATTACACATGAAGGTTCTGAAAAGTCCCGAAGTTAAAAAAACAAAAACAAAAACAAAACACTACCTATCAACTTATCACTTATCTATGTGTCTGTGTATCTACCTACCTATTTATCATCTACCTACCTACTTACCTACCTATCATCTATCTAGCATCTATTTATCATCTATCTATCTATAGATATCTGTGTAAGACATAACTCAGGCCTCCTGACATTTGCTCACAGAGCAGGTTTATAAAAGTGCATATATATCCAATGGAAATTTAATATTCTAGGGAAGGCTTTTTGGACCTTTTGGTTCATTTTATTCAGATTGTCCTCTGGTGGATTTTCTTTTCAAAAACCTTCATAGGCTGGAACTGTTGCTGAGTTGGTAGAATTCAGGCCCTGGGTTTGATCTTTCTCTGTAGTTTTGGAGCCTGTTCTGGACTAGCTCTGTAGACCAGGCTGGCCTCGAACTTACAGAGATCCGCCTGCCTCTGCCTCCCGAGTGCTGGGATTACAGGCGTAGGTTACCACCGCCGACTGGCAGGTGAGAACTTTTTATCCCAGCACTCAAGAGTCGGAGGCAGGAGGATTAGATGTTCAATGTCATCCTTGGCTACACAGTAAGTTTGAGGCCAACCTAGGTTATATAAACCCTTATCTCCATAAATAAATAAGCAATTAATTAATTAATTAAATTTCCACCACAGGGGAGGTGGGAATGCAGCTCAGTGGTAGAGTACATGCCTAATATGCACAAAGTCCTGGGTTCCTTCCTTTTTACCACACGCACGTGCGTGCACACACACCAACACACATGTGCCCGCATACATACAAGCACAGTATTAAATTATTAGAAAGCAGGAAAGGCCCTGGGTTTCAGTCCCAGCACCACAGATAAAGAAAGAAAAGACAATTGCATCACAAGAACATTCTCAGTGCATTAGGTCATTCTCCAGATCATTTTGATGAATTTTTCTGCCTAATTGATGATTAAAAAATAGTTCAACGTTGTATTCTATTAGAAAAGGCAGTTGTAACAAGCCTCTTGAACATGTACAGCGGCTGCAGAGAACCCCACTCCCAAAAAACCTCCACTCTGCTCATTTGTGGACTTCCCTGTTTATTCGTCTCAGAGTCCCCCCTTTGGCCATCTTAGCTAAATTTCCAATTTTCCAAAACTGCCTGCAGCGAAGCCCTCTCCCGAGAGACTGCTTTTTTTATTAGTCTCTTAAGCAAGTTACACAATTCCAATCACCTCTCCTGGTCCACCCATCTGCTTGTTTTTGATTTTCTTCCTCTCTGCTGGACTTGATGTAGAAGCCCTCCATGCCTCCTCTCTCCCTCCCTGCACACTGCCCTAAACTCTCCCCCACGGTTCTGTCTATCCTCTCTGTCAGGGTCCAGGGGCCCCTTCTGTTCACATGGCTCTGGGCCCACGGGTACCAGCCCCATCTGTCAGCAAAGCAGCCTCCGCCTAACCACAGACCTGGTGCAGGAAACTCTCCTCTGAAGAATTGACGTCACTAGGTGTTCTCCTGAGACTTGTGCCCTAAAAATTAGCTACATTGAGGGACACTAAAGGGCATTTCAGCACTGACTGGAGACACTCCACTGGCATTAACAACGAGCCTCGCCCACGCGGTACTGCCCTTCAGTTTTTCCTTGGGAACAGTTTAGCAGCAACAGAAAAATGGGAATTGGAAAAGAGTATGTGCAGGCCTAGCAGAAATTTGAAAAGTGATTGTGTTTCAAGGCATAAGCAGGTTAAGGAATGTAACCTATTTTTAGACATCATGTCACATGGCTAAACATATCTACAAGACCACCTCCTCAAAGCAAAAGCACCATTGGAAGACGGTATTCACTTTCTCAGGCCATCTGTAAAAGAGTCACATCCCAGAGGATGTGCTTTTTTGAAAGGAAAGTGTGTTTCTGATATGCAAATGACCCCATCTTCGTAGAAGACGGTGAGAAAACCAGAGAAGTTTAATGGCTCAATAAATACTAACGTGTGACTGGTCTTTAGTTGTTATTTTTTTCCTGGTTCAAATTTGATTCATCTCTAACCTAGATTTGTGTGACTTAGAGCCCTGAGTGCCAACAGATCAGAGCAGTCACAGCGTGCCACTGTGCAGGATGTGATCGTGTACCAGGAGAGAAAGAGGTCTCAAAATTGCAGATGACACCTGAAGTGGGTACCCTGGAACCTCCAAGAACAAGAAGGCTCTTGCCACTGACGTTCTCCTGTGTCCTCCCTGCATGGAGCCCAGCACTGCAGCGACCCTGTTTATCTGGCCCCCACACAACAGTGTCAGGACGCATTTCCATTTTCCAAGTGACTGCTGCCACTGGGCCACAGTCTGTGCTCATTTCTCGAGTAGCTAAACCCTTTGACACTGTGGTTTTTAATTAAAATTACATTAAAGTTAATCAACCAGAAAGAGGCTGCCTTAGAAGGCAGGTCTGACTGCAACCTGCACAGGGCATAGAGGCTGCCAACTCGCTAACGATGTGCCTGCAGATGCCAGTCTGCCCCCACGAGCTCCACAGTGACAGAGCCTGGAGGAGAGGTCAGTTCTGCTCCTGTCTTCTCAAGGACTGTTAGAAAAAAATTGAGATGGCAGGAAAATGTCGAAAAGTTAAAGGACAGCTAAGCTTTGGTCTCTAAAGTGCACCTACCCAGGGTGTCTGCCACGGGTCCCCCAAACTACTGAAGTGAAGCTGTCTGTCACAATCCTGGTGCTGTGCCTGGCCTGGCTTTGTTTGGAGAGGGACAGAGGAAGTAGTTGGACAGGGAGTCCTGTTGCCTTGCAGAGGCTTCCTTGACACCTGCCTGCACTCAGTACAGCATCTCTCCATGCATTGAAGACCAAGCGACGACTGAAATACGCCAAACATCTAAGCTCTGCAAACCGCTTGGTATTTGCTAATGTATAACCATGTCAAGTTTAAAATAAGAATTATTTTCTGTTTTGTTCTTATATGGCTAATCTACTTATACTTTCAAGCCTTATCAAAGTACCTGATATATGGTAAGAAATTAATTGGTTTGGATACAATAATGAATAAGAAACAAATGGATCAAAAGTGTGCATTGTCTGTCAGAACTAGCTGTATCTTTGCCCATCCTCTTCCTGCTCCCTTTCCTCTTCTTCCTTCTTATCCCTTCCCTCTTTTTCTTCTTCTCTAGTTATTTACTTACTGAAATAGGTTCTTACTATGTCACCCTGGCTAGACTGAACTAGCTATGTAGACCAGAATGACCTTTAACATTGTTCCTCCTACATTTACCTCCCAATATGCTAGGGTTATGGGCATAAACCACCATGCTCAGCCTCATCCTTGTGTGTATGTGCGTGTATGTGCGCATGTGCATAGGTAAGAACTGCTAGCCGTCATTTATTTTGAGCATCTACTGATTTACTGGAGCTGCTCCCTAGATCAGCAAATGACTATTTGTGGAGCACCTACTATGGCCAGACATGATTTCAGGAGCATGGGAACTTCCTACCAGTTCCCTGACTGGCTAGTGTTGTCCTCGAAGAATCTCTGCAGCCAGTAGAGCAAGTGGTAGTGAGGGCTGTGTTAGCCATCTATTGCCACAGTGTCTCAGAACAAGGAACCACCAATCCTCAGTGGCAGGCCATGGAGTCATCCCAGCTTCAAAATGAGGGGCAACAGATTCATCTTCACAAAGACACAGAATAAAGACAAGCACAGAAGCAGCGGGAAACTGTGGAAACAATTTGGTGATCAACCAGCTACCAGGGCAGAGTTGACTTGTGTCTTACAGGAAGAGACTAGTCCATTAAAACCCTATGCATTTCTCCTCAAAAGGAATTCATACCTTCTGCATTAGCTACTGTTCTCACTGCTGTGGCATAATGTCTGAGAAAAGCAAGTTAAAGAAGGAAGGAAGAAAGCAAGGAAGAGAGGGAAGGAGGGAGGGAGAGAGGGAGGGAAGAAGGAGGAAGGAAAGAAAGAAGGAAGGAAGGAGGGAGGGAGGGGAGGGGGGAGGGAGGGAGGGAAGAAGGAAGGGAGGGAGGAAGGGAGGAAGAGAGGGAAGAAGGGAGGGGGAGGGAGGGAGGGAAGGGAGGGGAGAGAGGGGGAGATGGGAGGGAGGGAGGGAGGGAGGAAGGAAGGAAAGAAGGAAGGAAGGAAGGAAGGAAGGAAGGAAGGAAGGAAGGAAGGAAGGAAGGAAGGAAGGGTTTATTTCGGCTCACAGTTTGAGGGTGTGGTCCATGATGGAGGGGAAGGCATGGTCAGAAACAGAGGCTGCTGTCACACTGCTCCCATAGTCAGGAAGCAGACAGTGATTAGTGCATCTGTCTTTTTAGTCAGTCAGGGGATCCCATCGCATGGGATGCTGCCCTACATTTAGGCCAAGTCTTCCCATCTCAACTCAATGTGGGAACTTGCTTACAGGCATGCTCAGAGGTTTGTCTTCTAGGTCAATCTACATCCTTGTCAAGTGACAGTCAATATTAACTATCACACCCCAAACAAGAGTCAGATAAAAAGGGCCAATCTGACACATGAAATTGTATGGAATATAATAAATATAAAAACAGGAGGTGGGCCGGGTGGTGGTGGTGTATGCCTTTAATCCCAGCACTTGGGAGGCAGAGCCAGGCGGATCTCTGTGAGCTCTAGGCCAGCCTGATCTACAAATCGAGATCCAGGAAAGGCGCAAAGCTACACAGAGAAATTCTGTCTCGAAAAGCCCCCCCCCCAAAAAAACAAAACAAAACAAAAACAAACAAACAAATAACAACAACAAACTGGAGGTGGGCAGGACGGTGCAATGGTGCAGTGTTTGGTCCTAGTTCAAACTCCAAGCCAAAAAAATGGAAGAAATTGAAAGAGAGTAAGAGGAAGAAGATGCATGATAATTTCTTCAGTTTCCTGATATAAAATAATCTAACTTTAGGCATAAAGATCTGAGTCAGACAGTCAGTATGGGAAGTACTTTGGGCATGTTAGATACACCCCAGAATATTGCCAGGCTGTCTAAGAATGCCAGAATGCCAGTGGCAACATAGCTCAGGTAAGTGTTCTCTCTTGCACAGCGTGGCTCTACTGTGCAAGCACTAACCACTTCAGGACCGCCCCTTCCTATGCAGAGCACAGGTCTGCTTGTTTACTGTTTATCTGAATGAGGTCATTACACTGGAGTATCATATCATGTCCAGATTTATGGATGCAAGGACCTTTGATGCTGTACATCCAGAACAAAGACTGGTGGGTAGCATCTGCCACATCCTAGAAATGTGGAAGTCAGAATCCTTATAAACATAAAGCAGCATGAGAAATATAATTCTCACTTCCAGCCCATGGAAAGCTGGATTACAAAAACCGTTGAAGATGTCAGCCATCAGTCCAAGAGCCAGAATTCTAGAAGGATCAACCTGTACACATGAAAGAATAAATTTTAACAGACCCAATAGCATATTCAAAAATTTCAACAAGCAGTATTTAGGTTTTTAAGGACAACTAATTTTTTTATTTTTAGAGAAATAGACAAACAGAGCTTTGGAATTCTGCTTGTATTCTTACATATCTGTTGAAACATTCCCCTACCCCACACTTGAAATTTGCAGAATAAAAGTTATGAAAATACAATAAAAAGAAATGCTTATACAACTCTTTTTAGAAACAACAGTCATCTACATTATTAACAGAATCAGCAACTTAATTAAAAAGTCTGTTAATTGTGGTGTTAATAAACCTGGCACATTTTCAATCTAGACTGACACTATTCAAACTGATACTTATTGGTAATATGCACAAAATTGGGATGAGAACATTGGCTATGTTACCTATGTTATGCTTTGATTACTTGAAAATATTGATGGCCATTACAGATGTCCTGTGATCAAGTTATTTTATTTATTTCTTTTCTTAAATAAAATCATTCTACTTAGGAATCCAAGATGAAATAATAAGCTATGAATTATTTATTTCATGGCCAAGGTAGTATCACTAACATATAATTATCTGTGATATTAACATTTCAAATAAATAAATTCACTATTTTTGCATGTGTATGTGCCTACGTGCGTGCATGTGTGCATGTGTGTGTGTGTGTGTGTGTGTGTGTGTGTGTGTGTGTGTGAAGATTGACATCGTGTGTCTTCATTGACTGCTTTCTACTTTGTTAACTGAGGCAGGGTCTAGCCAATTCCACAGCTAGCCAATTCTGCCAAGTACACCTGGCATTTCAGTGAGTGCTGGGGACCTGAATTCGGGTCCTTAAACTTGTGCATCAGGTGCTTTTTCTACTGAGCCACCTCTCTAGCCCCCACACTCTCTTTTTAAAGATAGATGTGTGCTGTATTTCAGATTGAAAAACTGACTCAACAATTTTTGATTCCTTCAACAAATAGTTATTGAGGTCCTACTATGTGCCAGGAATTTTTGTAGGCATTGAAGAAAGCACAGAACCAGACAGACAGAGGAGTCATCCTTCTGTCATATAGGCCCCAGAGAATTTTTCTTTTCAGTGAGTCTTAGCTGCAATGTCAACAGTCAAGAGAACAATGGTGAAGGATTCTTGCAAGCAGGCTAGGCTGCCCCAGAAAGTGAAAATAGCCATGGCTGTTCAGCAAGCTATGTGAAATGGGACTGTGAGGAGTCCCCATAGCACAGGAGGGTTGCAATGAAGAACCTCCTTTCTCTTCCCACACAGTTCTCTACATTAACCATCTTTTTGCACATGAACTTAGTAGAATTGTGCCCTAGAATGCAGAGGAAGGTCCAGGGTTATATAGGGGCTAGTCCCACCCGTTTGCAAGATTTGGGAAGCTGCCACAGTGGCTCCCAGTGTAAAACCTGCAAATACTCCAACAAGTTGTCATTGCCATCTTGATTTGAAGAGAACAAGCTTTAGGTGATAGTGTTAGGAAATGTCAAGTGAACTACCATCAAATTCCATTGCTTCATGTCACAATTGCCATTATAACTGATTCACCCTCTATAGCTTATATAGGGAATGGTCAATTGAATCAAACCCCAGCCAGTTCTCAAAAGATTGGGACAAAGAAAGCTCTCCTTCAAAGAAAGTGATCATCGATAGGCGCTGGCTCACAGATTTCTCTTCTCTGTGTTCTGTTGACATGATGCCCAGACTATAACCATTAGACAAGATGGTAATATAACCTCTTCCATTAGTAAAGCTGCCACAGATCTGAAGTCTGGTTGATTCTTCTGCAAATCAGATCAGGAGTTGAGTCCAATCTCTTATGTCAGGAACTGGTGTGAGCATTATGTCCAGTCACAGTGCTCAATGTTAGATGGTGGCTGAGAAACCCAATCAAGACCCTCCTTTGGGAAAAACTGAGTGCAAGACACAGAATGGGGAACAGACACGATGGAGGGAATATTGACAGACAAAAGCTGGGCCCTGAGAATACCAGTCTACAGGCCACAGATCAATGCCTACAAGTTTCTGTAGGAATGCAAAGGTGGCTGGATTTCTGAGCTCCCAAATCGTGATACAAATGATGGTGCTGTTAGTCTCAACTACTTTATATGATGTTAATCCTTTACACCTCACTGATGATATTTTAGAAATAACCGTTTCTCTGTAATTTGAACATATGTATGGAAACACTATTTATTCTTGGAGTTAGGAAGTACAGTATGTTTTAGTTAAGGAAGATTTGCCCTATTAAAAATAATCATAAAGACCTGAGATCATAACACGTAGATGCTTTTCATGCAGAGAAACAGTTTAAATTATTTTTGTTTGAGTTTTTGTTCATTTGGCCCAGGCTCATCACAAACTCAAAATCCTCTGTCTCAGCTTCCTGGTGCCAGGATTATAGGCCTGTGCCACTGTGCCTGGCTTTTAATTGTAGAAAAATTTAAAACTTAGGAGAAAGTTGCAAAACATTACAAAGAGCGCCACAAACTCTTTATATAAGTTCACTCATTTCAACTACTAAATATACCCCCTTTGCCTACAGGTAAGATGTGCTGTGTTTCTTTTGTGTGGGTAGATGGGTGCAGGTGCATGTGTGTCACGTTGTCTGTTAGTCCTCTGCTTCACTTGTCTGGAAGGCTAGCTGGCCTATGAACTCCCAGGTACCCTGTCTCTGCTCTGATCTTGCCACAGGGACAGCGGACATGTGGCAGTGGCTGGTGGTCTGAGGGCTCTGGGTCTCTGAACTTGGGTCTTCACACTTGTGTGGCGAGCGCTCAGCTTCCTAAGCCATCTCCCCAGCCAATTTTATGCTTCTTAAGGCATCACCTAAAGGGCAGATGATGCGAGTTTCACAGTCATCATCACAGTCATGTTTGATCTGGGCAAGAATCATTGGTGGATAGTAGTGAGCATGTGAAATCTTGCTGAGGGACAGAACTTCCAGGAGACATCACAGTTCCTCCCTTTAGTACTTAGTAGTAAGGAGGAGGGGCAGCTTTGTAATTAAGGAAGCTGGAGCATACCACCTTACCAAATGGTCAGAACCATATCCTCCCAAAGTTAATAATTAAATACATAGGGGATTCCTTGGATCCGCTGTCTCCCATTTCACTTCCTAGCACCTACATGAAAAATTACATTAAAAAATGAAAACTTACAAGAAGAGGAAGTGATAGAAAACAAGGCAGCAGAGAGCTAGCACCTTCCTTTCACATAAACCCTACGTAAATGGATCTTATAAGGTGAGATATTTCTACATTGTGTGTCTGCACTAACTCACGAAGTAAGTGTCCTGACGTTTGCTTGGTAGATTTCAGAATGGTGAAAAAGCACAGGGAAGACTCCCGGGCACTTCATGGGGAACAGAAACTCCCAGCTGCAGACAGGATGAGGAGGCAGAGGGGGCTAAGATCTGCCGATCAGACTCTTGGCTTTGGAGCACCAGCACTTCGTGGCCTTCCTGAAAAAGGGAGAAGAAAGAGCCAGCAGATTAACCCTAATGCAAAGAATGCCTACTGTGAGCTAGTTTTCAGTTCTGTTTTACATTTGCTTTTTAAACCTTCTGTAAGACCAAACCACACATGGCCTAGAAATCTGCTTACAATTAAACAAACTCTCTTTCTGGGTTGATTGACTTGATTCTTCATAATTTTTGAGCAGAAGTGATAACAATGAGTGAGTCTGACCTGCCCCAAATCTTCACGGAAGAACAGGAAATGATAGCAAATCTCGGATGTCTATTTCAGGATTCTCCCCGGGAGATTCTGCATCTTTCGGAGGAGTGAAGCCCCAGGGGTCTGAAGAGGACTTGGGAAGTGCTAAAATAACTCATCATGAGGCTATGTGAGCAATGGCTCCTGTCTGACAGACTTCTCAACATTCCAGCTGTGTACAAGCTACAAGATGGAGATTTTTTTCTTAGATTTCTTAAAATTTATTTTTATAATTTTCTTATTGGTATGTATTATAGGTTGAGTACATTTCCTTCCCCAGCCCTACTCTCTCTACCCTCCGGAGACAGTTACACTTCTACGTGCATATGTATGTGTGATCTCATGTGACTACTATATAAAATCTAGGAATCAAGACTGAGGGGAATGTAATATTTGTCTTCCTGAAAGAGGCTCAGTCTTATATGATTATCCATTTTCACCAAAATGATGTGACTTTTTTTTTGTTTTTGTTTTTTTGAGATAGGATTTCTCTATATAACAGCCCTGGCTGTCCTGGAACTCACTCTGTAGGCCAGACTGGTCATGACCTCACAGAGATCCACCTGCCTCTGCCTCCCAAGTGCTGAGACAAAAAAACACGTGCTACCACCTCCCAGCGTGATTTTATTCTTTCCAGCCGAAGAAAACCTGTATGTGTATATAAACCACCACGCTTTCCTCACCTGCTCTTTTGTAGATGGACACCAGGCTGGTTCCATAACAGCCCCTGTGACTGGTGCTCCGGTAGTCATGAATGGGAAGGAGTCAGCTTTGAGAAGCTCAGCATAGGTGTGAGATCTGAAGAGCATTTGAGATTTCAATTATTTGACTCTAAACTTGGGCAGCACTGCCATTTAAAAGTCATAAGGGGGCCAAGACAATGGCTCAGTGGTTTCAGTTTGCCATGAAAAGCTGATGGCTTAAGTCCAGTCCCTGGAACCCACATGAAAAGCTGGATGTGGTGGCAAGCATGTGTGATCCCAGTACTTCTGTGGTGAGACAGGAAACAGAGACAGGTTTATCAGCTGGAAGCTGGGAGGGCAGTGAGCCTACCATGTGATCACAGCTAGCAGCAACCTGAGAACTGCTTCCTCCCTAAAAGAATGTGGGAGGGGAGAATACACACACACACACACACACACACACACACACACACACACACACACACCAAAACTGAAAGCCATAAGACACTTTTATATATGGTTTTTTAAAAAAAAGTCTTATTTTTGAAGCCTATTGGACTTTCGTTTGGAGAAAGGAGAATTTTGGTTACAGATGTGGTGGAGACAGATTTATACAATGCAGATTTGGGAAAGACAGACAGCTTTATGTCCTTGAAAAGTGGGGTGGGGCAGAACCGTTCCTTTATGGTGGTCAGGTGCCTCTCCTGGAATGAAATGTTAAAAAGTTGGTAAATTTTATTTTAGAGCATTTTTAGTTTTACAGAAATTTTAGTATTTTAATCACACTCTCTCTCATTCACCTGGATCCCTTACAACATATTCCCTTTCTACCTTAGTGTCCACTCCTCCTCCTCCTCCTCCTCCTCCTCCTCCTCCTTTTTCTTTTAACTAATCACTGAGTTCAATTAATGCTGTCTACAAGCACACTGATAGGAGACATCTACTGGGGAATGTGCACCCCACCAGCACCCATACCTCTGAAGAAAATCGGCCCTCTCTTGTCCAGCAGCCATGGATTATCAACCCCATGCTGCAATGTTGACTGGCTTGAGCCTGCATAAGCCTTCTGTAGATGCCCTTGACTGATGTGAGTTCATGAGTACACATGTTTCTCCAGAGGACAGGCTTCACAGCACCCCTCCCATCCTTCATCCCTCTTCTGATGTGTTCCTGAGCCTTGGCAGGAAGTGGGGGTGGGTCAGTGACTTACTTACAGGTCCTGTGTAGGCTGAACACTCAACCTTGACTTCATGGTTGATATCAGGGCTTCTTCCCTGCGCTGGACCTTGTGCAAGTTTGGAAAAGCAGTTGATGGCATGCAGCCACCATGGCAGTATCGCTCAGAAGAGTGTCCCTCTCCTGAAATTCCCACCTCTAAGTCCTTATTGCTTTCTTACTGTCCCCACACTTGTGCCTTTTCCTGAAGATCACACATTTGGAATCACAAGACACACCACCTTTTCTTTCTTTCTTTCTTTCTTTCTTTCTTTCTTTCTTTCTTTCTTTCCTTTTTTTTTAAGAAATTGTTTATTCACTTTCATATCGGCTGCTCTCATTTATTGAAGCTTTAGATTGCTATTTATACTTCCTTCGTGTCCTTCTGTAAATTAACAGTTCATTTTGTTTACCATTGAGTGACAGCCCACTGTTCAGACATTCCAGCTTGTTCCTGAACTCATCTGTGAAGCACATCTTGGTTACTTCCAAGATCTGACAATCACAAGCAGAACTACCAGACAGTCCTGTGTACAGGTATGTAAACATGTTAACTATTGAACAGGACTATGTGCAGGTATGGAGACACATTATTGAACAAGCCTGTGAGCAGGTATATAGACACTTTTTTTAGCTTACTTAGGTAAATACTAAGGAGTGTGATCTTGAAAGCACATGAGAAGCTTATGAATTTAGTTTGTAAGAAACTGTTGAACTGTCTTCCACAGTGTCTGTATGTTCCCACTCAGGACAGACAGAACACTAAAGTGTTCTGCATTTGATTGCTTTTCCTTAGGAGGAGAAACACTAGTTTCTATTTTTGAAGTCAACTAATTGGCGTTCCCTGGGAAGGGGGTGTTGTTTTCAGGAGAGATTCCAAGGCAGCCAAGTTACTGTTATAGGAAGAAAGATGCCCTTCTGAAGTTGTCTCTATCAGAACCTGCAAATAACCTGTTGTGTTGGATAGTGAGGAGCAGTTAGGGCTTAGGGCAGGTAGCCAGGTAACCTTAACTTAAGGAGATCATCCTAGATCCTTCAGGTGGGCTTGGGGTGTAACCACAGGGTCCTTTAAATGTGAAGGAAGGCAGAAGGGTTAGAGTAAGAATTCCTATGATGCAGTGTGACCTTGAAGAAGGAAGGGGACCACAGCCGAGACGTGCAGATGGCTGAGCAAAGCTGCAAAAGGACAAAGGAACAGGTGACTCTGGAAATGGCCATCACTTCGGCTGGAGCTCAGAGATGCGCATTTTGCACATCTTACCTCTGGAACAGCAAGATACATTTGTGTTAAACCCAAATTATAGCTATGTTTAAAATAACAATCACATACATCTACTATAGGCATATAGTCCAATTATCTCATCATTTCAAACTAGAAGAGAAATTTTGAAGGGGAAATAGAATGGACTGTTGATGGTTCACATGTCATTTCAAGATAGAATACCCACAGTCAAAAGCCACATACAAACACATGCACATGAACATTCATAGCCTCACAAGTCACAGAGCTTCAAGATACAGACAAGTCAGGCATTACTTAGGGACAATATGGATGGACCTTGAAGATATGCTAGAGCAGACAGTAGTAAAATGCGAAGATATTACCCCACATGGACTGTGCAGAGTGGGCACACCCATATAGACAGAAAGTAGATTTTGACTGTCAGGAACTGAAGGCACAGGCTTGTGAACGCTAATTGGTTGCAGGGTTTGTTTTTGAGGAGGCAAAAGTGTTCTAAAATAAGATCATGGTGGCAGTTACACAATTCTGTCAGTAGACTAAAAAACACTAAATTATATGTGTTAAAAGGTAGGTGAACTAGATCCAATTATATCTCAACAAAGGTACTGATATTTTTGTTCGTGTGTGTGTGTGTGTGTGTGTGTGTGTGTGTGTGTGTGTGTGTGTTGCACGTAGAGACCAAAGGTTAATATTAGGTATCTCTCTCTGTTGGTACCCCCTTAACATTTTGAGAAAGGGGCATTCACTGAGCCTGGAGCCTGCCGTCTCTCTTCTGGCTAACCTGGGAGCCAGAGAGCCGCACAGATCCTCCTGCTACCACTCCCCACTCTCTGACTCTGGTGCTGGGGTTATAGGTGTGTTGTTGAGCTCAGCTATTCCATGAGAGCTGGGAATCCAAACTCAGATTCTCATGACCATGCAGCCACCACTTTACCTACTGAACCATCCCCCAGCCCCAAAGCTACAATGTAAAAAAAGATGGAATGACCCATATTTGAAGAAATGCTCTACTGATATGATGTGGGCGGGCAAGAAGAGCTTCCTTCGGAGAAATAGACCATGGGGTTTCCCACTTTATACCGCTCTGGGAGCAGATGTCCAAAGTAGCATACAAACCCTTGCCCATGTCTGCTCCCTCTGGAACCTGAGCTAATAGTATATTTATCATTTCGAAAGTTCCTGGGGTCACAGTAGAGGGAATCAAGTTCTGAGCTCCTACACCAGAAAGGTTATTCTCCAGCCTGGATGGAACCTAGGTTACTTCTAGTCCGTGGTCCTGGCTAGTAGCATCCTGCTCTCAACTAAGGGAAACGAGAGCACAGCACTACTGCTGCCCAGGTGACTTCAAGGATGCAAAATGCTGTTGCACTCTGAAAATCACAGTACTGTAAAATATTTGCATCCAACCATTCTGTGATTAGGGTAAACTTAATTAAGGTGATGCCATGGGGAAATCCTAGGTACCAGACACTGCAGTAAGTAGGGAACAGAACCAAAACAGAGGTAGTTTCTACTTGCATGAAGCTTCATTCCAACTCCAAAAGGGAAAGAAACTAGCTTTTCTTATACATATCATTTTAAAAGGTTCTGTCTGTCTGTCTGTCTGTAGGTTCCTGCCCAGAGGCCAGAAAAGGATGTCAGGTGTCCTCCTCTGTCACTTACTGCCTCTTCCTTTGAGGCAGACTCTCCTTGAACCTGGGACTCTTGACTCTTGATTAGGCTAGAAGCCAACAAGCCCCAGGAGTCCTGTACCCACACCCCCAGGAGCTGGGGTTACAGGCATGTGCTAATACACATCTTGTAATGTGGAAGCAGGGATCTAACATCCAGTTCTCATGGTTGCACATTAATGATTCTTAACTGCTGAGCCATCTCTCCAGCCCTTTTCCATCATATCCCTTTTAATTATTCAGAAAAATTGATCCTGGAAACACCTATCAGACTTGCTCCTCACAGATCATAATTACATTGTATCTAATAATTGTGTCTGCAAGGGAATCTGGGAGAACAAGTCTCCAAATATTCCATCCTTCATTGTGGCCAGTGGGTTTTGCCATTGGAGGGAAGATACAGGGTATGTTTGCTGCTGTGTTTGACACAGTGCTATGCAGATGTAGCCATTCAATATCTGCTTTGAGACAAAGCAGGAAAGTTGACAATCATGTCTGTAGTCAAACTTTAGCATCCGTTCCCAAACATTTTAAAATGACTGCATGCAGGAACACGAGTGTGGGCATGTGTGTAGAGGATAGAGGATAACCTTGGTGCCATTCCTCAACTGATCTCCATTTTGGCTTTCTGAGACAGTCTTCCACTGGCCAGGAACTCACCAAGTTGGCTAAACTGGCTGGTCAGCCAGCCCTAAGACCTGCCTGCCTTTGTCTCCCCAGCACTACTATTACAAGCATATGCCGCCACACCCAGCTTTTCTTTTTACATGGGTGCTGGAGACTAAATTCAAGTCCTCACGCTTGCATGGCCAGAGCTTTACAATTGAGCATGCCCCCACTCCCTGAGCATTTTAACTTCCTTTGTTTCTGTCCTTTTCCCTACAGCCCTGATCATACGTACAACAGCTCCAACATTCTAAACAAAAATGCTTTGGACATTTATCAAGAAATGCTGGATTGCTCCCAGGACTAAGTAATGGCATTTAACTTGCCCACCTGGAAAGAGCTGCGACTCCTGAAATAGCATCCTGCCGTGTCTTATATACTGGTCAGCCCATAACCTCCAGGCCAGAGCTGTGAATGTATGTCCTCTGTCAGCCTTCTCCTCACATTGCTCAGGACCTGGCCTGAGTCTCTCGGCCAGGATAACAGCAAGGCCAGACCAGACTCTTCACTGTACTTCTCCGTGGGCAATAAACCCTCAGTTCCATCACTGCTGTCCGAAGGGAAAATGAGAAGTGACGGTCTGAGTAGAAGGCACTGTCTGGAAAGGAAGGGAATGAGGCAGCCCTTCTGACAAGCTGTTCACACTTTCCCCTGCACAGCTGGGAGACATAGCTTAGTCTCCCCAGCCTGTGCTGTTTTCTGGCATGGTCAGTTACCCATCCCACCCCCATCCTCCAAGTTAAAACAGTTTTCTATCAGACGCATTAGGAACCAAACCACCCAAAGCCCCTTGAACATTCATGCCAAGCTGCAGATGCACTCAAGGTCAAGAGTTCAACGGAGCTCAGCAAAAACAAAGTGTGCAGGAGGCAGGATGGGAGAGAAAGAGAGAGTATTAATAAGCCAGCTTCTTTCCTTTCCCCCTCCTTTTGCTTAAGTTAAATTTTTTCACTTATTTTACATACCAACCACAGTTTCCCCTCCCTCCACTCCTCCCGTTCCCTCTTCCCACCTCCTGTCTACACCCCTCCACTCCTCTTCAGAAAGGGGCAGGTCTCCCATGGGAGTTAACAAAGCATGGCACATCAAGTTGAGGCAGGACCAAACTCTTCCCCCTGCATCAAGGCTGGGCAAGACATCCCAGCATGGAGAATAGGTTCCCAAATGCCAGCTCATGGGCCAGGGACAGGTCTTGATCCCACTGCTATGGCCCCAAAAAAGACAAACAACTGTCACCTCCATGCAGAGGGCCTAGGTTGGTCCCATGCAGCCTCCCTAGCTGTCTGTCCAGAGTGAGCTCCCACTAGTTCAGGTCAGCCGTCTCTGTGGGTTCCTCCATTATAAACTTGACCCCTCTGGCTCATACAATCCCCGATCCCTCTCTTCAACTGGACTCCAGGAGCTCAGCCCAGTGCATGACTGTGGATCTCTGCATCTGATTCTATCAGTTATTGGATGAGGGTTCTATGATGACAATTAGGGTAGTCACCAAGCTGATTACAGGAGAAGGCCAGTTCAGGGACTCTCTCCACTATTGTTAGGAGTCATAGCTGGGCTCATCCTTGTGGCTTCCTGGGAGTTTCCCTGACACCAAGTTTCTCCCTAACCCTGAAATGGCCCCCCTATTAAGACGACTCTTTCATTACTCTCCCCCTCTGTCCAGCCCCCAACCTGTCCAACCTGACCCCTCATGTTCCCATCTCCCCATCCCTCTCACATTCTACCACCCACAGTTTACCTAGGCAATCTCATCTATTTCCCCTTCCCAAGGAAATCCATGCATCCCTCTTTGGGTCCTCCTTGTTACCTAGCTTCTCTGGGGTGGTGTATTGTAGCCTGGTTATCCTTTACAGCTAATATCCAATTATGAGTGAGTGCATACCAGGTTTGTCTTTCTGGGTTACCTCACTCAGGCTGATTTTTTTTTTTTTTCTAGTTCCATCCATTTGCCTGCATGATGCCAATGTTTTTTTTTTTTTAACTGCTGAATGATACTCCATTGTGTAAATGTACCACATTTTCTTTATCCATTCTTTAGTTGAGGGCCATCTAGGTTGTTTCCAGGTCATGGCTATTATGAATTATGATGCTATGAATGTAGTTGAACAAGTGTCCTTATGGTATGATTGAGCATTCTTTGGGTATATGCCCAAGATTGGTATAGCTGGGTCTTCAGGTAGATTGATTCCCAATTTTCTGAGAAACCTCCATACCGATTTCCAAAGTGACTGTACAAGTTTGCACTCCCTCCAGCAATGGAGGAGTGTTCCCCTTACTCCACATGAGCTATCACTTGTTTTTGATCTTAGCCTTTCTGATGGTATCTCAGAGTCATTTTGATTTGCATTTCCCTGATAGCTAAAGATATTGAACACTTCTAAGTGTATCTTGGCCATTTGAGATTCTTCTGTTGAGAATTCCCTGTTTAAACCTGTACCCCATTTTTTAATTTGATTACTTGGTATTTTGACGTTTAGTTTCTTGAATTCTTTATATATTTTGGACATCAGCCCTCTGTCAGAAATGGCGTTGGTGAGGATCTTTTCCCATTCTGTAGGCTGCCGTTTTGCCTACAGAAGCTTTTCAGTTTCAGGAGGTCCCATTTATTAATTGTCCATCTTACTGTCTGTGCTACTGGTGTTCTATTCAGGAAGTGGTCTCCTGTGCCAATGCGTTCAAGGCTACTTCCCACCTTCTCTTCTCTCAGGTTCAGTGTAACTGGATTTATGTTGAGGTGTTTGACCATCTTGGACTTGAGTTTTGTGCACGGTGACAGATATGGATCTATTTGCATTCTTCTACATGCCGACATCCAGTTATGCCAGCACCATTATTCAAGATGCTTCAAAAGCCATTTTCATTTTGAGGGGGGTTCTGCCCAAGAAAGTAAACAAAAGTTAGTTTTGCAATGAGTTGTACAGAATGCGTTAGAAGGATACATGGCTCTTTGAGATGTGTAGGTATATCAATAACATTTCTGCACATCAGCTTCTACTCCTGCCGCCTTATTAATGAGGATGGGGAGTCAAAAACGCCAAAGGAACTGACACAATTTGCATCAGGTATTTGAAATTATTTAGCAAATGACATTTTCTGATACGTTTTCTCCTCTTAGTTCGTCAGGCTCATGCCTCTCCCAGTAGCTGTCAAATTCCTTTATAAACAAGACACACGTGACAAGTGTTCAAAATAGGAACTGGACATAGCGTATCCAAAGTGCTGGTTTCCATCAACCGTGATACTGGGAAGGGTGACAGTTGCTGCAATCTCAGCTCTTGGGAGGCAGAAGCAGGAGGGTCAGAAGTTCTAAGCCAGCTGGTATAGAAACTGCTTCAAACAACACCACATATGTGTCTGGTACTCTTTGAACCAGGTGTTGGATCCCCTGAAACTGGAGTTACAGATGGTTGTGTGCTGCCATGTGGGTGCTGGAAATCCCAACAGGTCCTCAAGAAGTGTTCTGAACTGCTGAGCCATCTCTCCAGCTATGAAGAATTTTTAAAGAATTATGTAAGAATGTGTGTGCATTGTGTGTATGTAGTATATGTATGTGCATGTTTCAAACCTGTATGCGCATCTGTGTGTGTGTGTGTGTGTGTGTGTGTGTGTGTGTGTGTGTGCATGCTTGTGGATGCCATAGGCTGATGCTGGGTGTCTTTCTCTGTCTCTCTATCTTATTTTTCTGAGTCAGGGTCTTTCACTGAACCTAAAGCTTGCTGACTGGCTAGGCTGGCTGGCTAGCAAGCTCCTGACCCCCTCAGTGCCCAACAGTGCCAGTGTTACAGGCATGGGCCATCAAATCCTGCTTCTAATGTGGTGGTAAGGATGTGAACTCAGGTCCTCATGCTTGCATGGCAGGCAGCTTTCCCGCTGAGCTATCTCCCTAGCCCAGGATTACAGTTAATTGTAAAACTCTGTGCTATTTGGGTGCAGAAGAAAGTAGCAAGCTTGTCAGAACAGAAAAGTCTGGATTCTGGTCCCACTTTATGAATAATTAACCGTGAGATTTTTAAGTCTTGAAGTGCTGTGCCTTTTATTTTTTGGAAACTTAGTTACAAAGAATTCTGTTCCTCAGGAATTTACTGACATGCAATCAATTTTGATCAATAGGCTGGAACTCTTTGGCCTCATTCATGTCACTCCTCATTCCTGAAAGAATGTCGGCCGCTCTAGGAGTCAACTTTATGGCTTTGTTTACATCTCATTTTAAATGTTTTCTAAGTGGATGTTGAAAACCTGGGGTAGAGTTTAAAAGTGTCAGTTCTGGTTTAGCACTGTGCTTAACATCTTTATAACTTTCCTGAATAATTTAAAACGGTTTACCTAAAGATCTATACAGCTGTACACACACAAATTAGAGAGAGACGGAGAGATGTTGAGAGAGAAAGAGAGAAAGAAAACATTTGAAAAATGTTAGGACAAACATCTCTCTATCTTGAAGACATAATGATGTTAATATAAGAATGGCTTCAAGAAATGAGACTTACTGAAAAACCATCGATTTAAATATGAAGAGAAAGGATTCTATTTCAGAGAGGCCATACGTTTGCATTTCAATCTGTCATTTTCTATCTCTAGAACTAGGGATCACTGGAGCAGGGAAAGAGACACTAAGGGGGAAATGGGTGAAGCTCTAGCCTTGCCTCACTCTCAAAATTTTGTCAGTAGTGGTCATGATAGTTGAAACTGCTCTATAAACCACAGTAGTAGTTCTGGATTTTATCTAGCATAAACTAGTAGAATCAAGGGGTTGGGGAGGGTTGTTGTATGCTCATGAGTATGTGGAACCATTGGAGAATGATGGTTATCCTCTGTCACTCTCCACAGTATTCTCTTCAAGCAGGGTCTCTCACTGAACCTGTAGTTCACCACTTTTCAGCTAAGATGGCTGACCAATGAATCCTGGAGATTCTCCTGTCTCTATGCCCACAGTGCTGGAGTTACAGGTTTGTATGACTGTCCGTGGCCTTTTAAGGGGTGTTTAAGGATCTGAACTCAAGCTTGCACCACCAGTGTTTTGACCGACTGAGTCATCTCTGTAGACCCACCCCTACTACGAGAGTTAGGAGTTAGGCAGTAATGTGGCATGGAGCTGATATTTAAAAGATGATTCTGGCCACTGAGGAAACAGCACACGGAAAGACAAAGTCAAGGAGGCAGGGGACTGCTACCAAGGCTGCTGCCATAGCCACTTCCTGCAGTGAGGAGGCAATGGTGGAGAGCGGAGGAAAGACTTGACGAACTGTTGGCTAGATACAAAGTGACATGAAGGACTACTCAAGGATGTTTCTCAGATTCTAGGTATTATTCAATTTTGCTGTCTTTTATCACAGGGAAACTGGAGAAGATGAGGCTGTACTGCAGTTAGTGGGGCAGCCATGCCTGTGAGTTTAACCAGAGGCATATGTTCTGTTGGAAACCTATTAGTTACCAGACATATGGGATTCAGGCTTTAAACACAGATTTCACATTAAATAAAGATGCAACACCAAGCCTTCCTGAGACTGCCTGAATAGAAAAAGAGAAGGAGAGAGCAAACCCAATCTCGGTGCTAGCCCAACAGTGAGATTCAGGGCAAAGGAAGAAAAAATTCCGTCACTGAAAAGGGTCTTGGTGAGCCCTGCACCTCACCTGGACAGCACAATAGAGTCAGTTGTGTTGGCAGAGGTGTGGGTGAGCCAGCCCCATAGTTGTTAGCATAGGAGAGCTGTCCCCATGACTCATCTGTCGTGTGGCAGCATGGGCAGGCACATCAACGCCCAAGGCAGGTGGGAGAGCTGGCACTGCCCCTCATCAGCTGCAGCCCTCAGGAGAGTGGCCCCTATACCACACCTAGGCAACACAGTAGAGCTGACCCTGATAGTATAGGTCTGGGAGATCCAATCCTTAGGACATGAAAGCAGGAGAACTGGCCCTGCCCCTTGCTCACTGCTGCAAGGGGTGAACTCTACAGGACAATGCTGGAGAGCTCACCCTGGTGGTGAGGACAAGGGAGAGCTGATGAGCTGACTAACCTGCAACTTAACAGGCCCAGAACCAGAGTTATGTGTTGGCCCACCCCAACATTTACCCCATCTGTGATCTGCTGGAGCATGTGAAGGGACCAGTCCTGCAACCTAAAACTGCAGGATCTCCACAACACAGGGCAACAGCAGGTTAACCAAGAGGAGTCCCAGTGAGGGCCCAGCATTGAGAGTGTAGCAGAAACCAGAGGCTTCAAACCAGACCAATGAATGACACTCTGCAATGAACACTTGTAAGTAAAGATATATGAATAAAAGGGTTTACTGTGTGACTCACTGTGTCACACTACAACTTCCATGATGAGATTGATTTTTCCTTCTCTCTCTTTTTCTTTTTTCTCTTAAATTTTATTTTATTTTGGAGGGGGGCGTTGCAAGAGCAGAGGGTGGATACAAAGGGACAAGGAAATTAAATGGGATGGAGATGCATGATGTGAAAAATACAAAGAATAAATAACATAAGGAAAAGTGGGGGAGAGAGAGAAAGAGAGAGCAAGGGAGGGAAGGAGAGAGAGAGACAGGGGTCTTGGTGACCTGAACAAGAAGAGTTTTGGTGAGTAGCAGGAAACCAAAGAGAAAGAGTTGAGGGAAAAGGAGAAGTGTAAACATGGTGGTGGGCATGTGTGGCCATGAACAGGCTCTTCCATGAGCAGCTGCGTGGCTGAGCTTCTTTGGAGAACTTGAAGCATAAGGACACAGGAGCTGGGGATATGTTTCCACTATTTTGCTTGCAGATCCTGCCACTTGCAGAAGTCGGCTCTTCTGTTTCTTTACTGGTGGTGTTTTTCATCCTGCTGTTCCTTTTGAAGGCAGTTGTATGACTTGGCTCAGTTCACTCTGCTTTGTCAGTTTACTTCAGGGCCTGAGGTTATCTCAAGATGGTGTGTTGGAGTCTGTACAAGTTTCATTTATTTAAAACATGGACTTGGTAAAAAGAGTCTCTGGAGAAGTAACACCTTCCTCCTCTGGCAGGCGTAGGGAGGGAAACAGACCATACATAGCAAATATCATTTACACCATTCTAACACATTTGTAGCACTCTTACCAAACCTAATGAAGGGATGAGAGGATGATAGTTATGCAGCTGTTCTGAGAGTACAAAACCCAGTAAGGGAGTTGAGGGGAGGTTACGATCACCCCCACTTTTTTGCCTGGAAAAGATACCAATATCTATAATATCAAAATAAAAAATGGATTCATACTTCTAAAATAGGAAAATACTGTTGTATTGTGGTGTTAATACTAACTGTCATCTCAGCAGGATTGAGAATTACTGAGGAGCTGGCCTCTGGGATGACTGTGGAGGGTTCCTAGTTTAGGTTAGCTGAAGTGGGAAGACTCTCTAAATGTGGGTGGCCCCACCCCATGGACTAGTCTGACTGTCAGGATTTGTCCCTTGTCTTCTTGACACGAAGTAACCAGCCACCTAGTACACCTTCCTCCATGGTTTCCCTGCGGTGGAGGACAGCACTGTGCACTGTAAGGTAAAATAAAACCTCCCTTTGTTACATATTTTTGTTCAGGTATTTGATGACAGCAACACAGAACTAATGCAATCCTGTACCCCTCAATGTCTCAGTGACTATTCTCTCCTAAAATAAAATGATCTGCCTTGGCTGGTAGCCTTAAAATGGTTGGATTTAATATCCATAATTCTGGGAATTCTGAATCCAGCTAGATCACTAAAACTTAAACCAGCCAAAGTCCACATTTTGGGCAAAGAGAAGACTCTTATCTCTTGACCATGGACTGCCTGTCTATAGACTCATAGGACATCAGTGGGAAGAGATTTTAGTCACATCTGACCCACTTCCTACCGTAAGAGAAGGGGGCCTCCCAATTCAGTCACTATGGTCTTAAATCTGTTCTCTTGTTTTGAGGCATATATTACAACACCCACCATTTAAATACAACAATCAAGTCTCTCCATTAAAACATTTTTCTCAAGGAAAAAATTAAAAGCCAATTGTTACCGTCTTGTGGGTATATGCCAACGACAATTAATTGATATGCTTCGTAAGCCATTTGCAGTTGTAACCTGAGATGTGCGATAGAACCATCTAATGACATTCGTTGACCCAGTCCTTGCCCCTCTTGCATGAAATGTTTCTTGGAAAGAATTATGCTGAGAGTGCAGTGCCATGAGGTATAAGGGAAATGTCTGGCACAGACCCTGCTGTACCTCTCTTTTACCTAGGACAGGGTACTTTGCAGTGAATCCATCCAGCATGCCTGAGAGGGGCTGGGGGCAAGAAAACTCATGCAGAGTGTGCTTCCAGGGACTCTCAGCTGTGGTGCACTGGGGAACACATACAGACTCAACTCCACCCAGTCTGGGCAGTTTTCCAGAATCTTGAAGAACTGGCTTGCTGTAGACCCTTGTCTTCTGCTCCATCTTTGCTACCTCTCTGAGGGTAATGAGTCTGTTTTGCCTGACTTGTGAGGTGCTCTGTCTCACTGGACTCATAAAATTGGTAGGGAACCTTTGCAAGGTTGTGGTCAACTTTGTCAGCCCCCTCTTTCTTTTCTATCTTCCTGCTATAGAGGATACAAAGCCAAGTGTTTCCTATCCCAGCCTATCTTGTAGCTAAAAGTAGCCATGGAATACAATTTAAGCCAAGGATATACATAAAAGAAAGCTGGGAGGATTTGGGAAAGGATTCTGTCTTCCTTTTAAAAAGAGTCGTGTGTGTGTGTGTGTGTGTGTGTGTGTGTGTGTGTGTGTGTGTTCTTTCTTTCCTGCTTCCAAAATTTGGACTTAAATTATAGATGAGCTGTATTGTCATTAATCAACCACAGAGAAGAAAATCAAGGGACTGACAGATAATATAGGACACTTACATCATTGTGTGACTAACCATAGATTCTTGCTAATTAGCTAAAGCCTGTGGATTAAGCCAGAGCTGGCTTTTCAGCTACCTAAAAGTATCACCATACTAGCAGATAGAGCTGTTGTCATGGGTAATGACCATTGTTTCACAGACAGGGATGCAGACTTAAGGATATGAAGTAGCTATCCCATGGAGAAAATGGTGGAATTATGACCCACATTCATTTAGTCCCAAAACAATCTTCTATAGTCTGTTATCAAATTTCATGTATAATGTTTTTATGCTCGTGTACCATGGTGGGACTGTCATAATTTGTTTCATCTTCATGTCTGCTAAATGAAATTCTTAATGCCAAGTGCAACCACTCTTTAATATGACCAGTTCTTTAGAGTGGGGGGGGGCTTTATCTAACACCCCCCCCATGTGAAGAATTTCAAGGGCTTTTACTCAGTCTCATCACCTTTGACCTTTGTGTCAGTTCACATTCTGTTTCTTCTGACTTGTTCCTGCCTTGAATACAAAATGAACTTCAGGAAATGAAAAGAGCTGTTAAAGCAGAATTGTCTCTGGTTAATACATGTGTGGCAATTCCTATTTATCCCTAGTCAAACGAACATCTTGTATATATCTGAGACACTGAGAAAGAAAGATTCCTAAACCTTACCTCACTGCTCCACTGCTTAGAACAGTCACGGTTAACATTAGCTGTTCCAACAAAATCCAAGCAGGACAAATTCATGGCCTCTGGTGCCTATACAGTATCCCCAGCATCTTAGTATGGTTCCCAGCATTCACATATCAGGCAGTCCATAAATACTGGATGGATATGAATGACTGTAAGAAATTCTCCCGTTCATGGGTGGCTAAGATGGCTCAGTGTATAAGGCCGCTTGCAGTGAAAGCTAATGACCTGAGTTTGATCCTCAGGAACCACAAGGAGAAATGAGAGAATCAACCTCACAAGTTGTCCTCTGATCTTCACACAAGCACCATGGCTGCACATATGCACACAAAACAATACTTTTATAATTAAAAGAAAGAGAAATGATTTCATCTATTCAGTTTGGTTTCTTTAGTTTCTTTCTCTGTATTCTTGGTATAGTGGGAAACTCAAGGGAGCAAATGAAGGAACAGTCTCTTTCTATCAGCAAACTCTGGCTGATATTCAAGAATGGGATGCTTACTCTAAATTTAACTAGTTCTCTCATACATAATACCCACTCCTTATGACTGGTAGCACTATTTCCCATGATGCTCAGTCTAACCAATTGTCTTGGTTCCTTCTTGCCACTGGTCTAATATGCCCAGAACACACAGCTGGTTCACTGTGGTGGGACACACACCTTTAATCCCAGCATCCAGGAGGCAGTGGCAGGTGGATCTTTGTGAGCTCCAGGCTAGCCTGGTCTACACAGTGAGGTTCAGCCAGGGATACACAGGCCCTATCTTAAAAAAAAAATAGAGTTATGCTGGAACCAGTGAGCAGGCTAAGTGAACAAATCAAGTAAGATAATCATCACAGCACTAGAGAGTCTGCTTCATTACACAGCTTGTTTTGCCTGCTCAGTGAGAGCACAACTGTCCTACTTGAGGAGCAACTTGGAGTTTGAAATTATACATCTAAAAGTCTTAAGCCCAGAGACCTCAGGTGTATGGAAACAGTAAGCCTTACCACTCTTAGAATGCCATTGAGCTTGTTCATCTTAACATATTTGATGGGCTAGACACCTTTCTAAAATGCAACTATTACTTACTCCAAGGCTGTGTGGATTCCGGTGGAAGATCCTATGCAATTTCCTTCTTTCTCCCCCACCCCTCTCTCCTCTACTAGGAGTTGAACCCTGATCCTTGTGCACCCTGTGCATGCTAGCCAAGCTCTCTCCCACTATATCCCAGCCCTCAGATTTACTCTCTGCAATATTACTATAACCTAAGGCATTCCTAATTCTCTAATGGAAGACAGGTGGGAAACACAGGTCTTTGAAAATTTCGGTCATAATACACTTGGAGTCCTCTTCTTAGTAAATCTCAATTTCCAGAAAAGCTATCTTTTATTTTAAAGGAAGAGTGTTTTTAGAATTTTTATATAACCATTGACATACTGAAATGTCACGGTCAAGATGCCAGGCTTGGTCGGTTTTAACATCTTTAACAAGTTAGACGTGAAAAGGTATTCCTTGTCACTCAATTAGGTCACTTTCTCTGCCTGCCTAATGACTGCAGGACCCTCCATTGTGAATTCTGAGGCCAAGATATGAAGTGTGGCTACAGTTGCTTTTTAGAAAGTTATGTTCATTGCAGTATACCAATGGAAGAGGCATATTTTTATGGAATCTCTAAATCCATGGATGAGAAAGGCACAGATAATTACCCACTACATTCTGTACTTTATATCATACTAAGAATCAATACATTATCACAATTTCCTGGTCTCCCTTTGTATTCCTGTTTAGTTGGGTCAAACATTTAGACTCATTGGTAAAAGTATTTGCTTTTTTCGCTTATTGTGTTTTTGCTTGAGGATTGTTTTTGAAGACTAGTGGTCAAAGACCTTTATCCACCTACTTGAAACAAAGAATCTCCAGGAAAGCATCTGAAGAACAGATGTTCTTGTGATTGACAAGGGCCCAATGTGGGTGCTGGCACCTTTGCTAGGGTAGTAAGGGCTCCTAACCACTGAACCATGTCTAGTTTCTTCATTAATTTTAGGTAAGCATTGTCCAGTTAAATATGTTGAGATGAAAGAAACATCCTCTCTCAGCTCTGTATGATATAGCATACATAACTAGCTACATGTGGCTATTAAACATGAAAATGTGACTGAAGAGCTGAATTTCAGTTCAGTTCCATTTTAATTGATTTATATATTAATTTGATACTGGCAAATGGCTGTTGGCTATGATTCTAGACAATACAATTGTAGAAAGCAAAGCTGAGAAGCTAAACCAAGATTTCAGCCATTTCTAGCACAGCTACAGATTTGGTCTTTTTACTCATAGATGATTAAATGTAATTAATTCTCCAGAAGCACTTCTCATGCTACTGTGGGCCTGAGAATCCTGGCTGAGAAGTCAGACTACTGTAAAACTAGAATTTCCAACAACATGACAGATCCATAAATTACAATTTTATTTATCATAAGAAAATATCCTTTGCTAGAATTATTGCTATGGAATCTTAATGCTACAGCTCATCAGTAATACTTCCTAATTTCAATTCATTTACCAATACCTAAAGTTTGAATACAAGGTAAACAAATATTTAAAAGATTATTTTTGTGTCACAAGTTTCTGGCAATGATTGCTCCAGTAGGACTAAATATAGTGTTTGTATTAAAAATGAAAGTTTCAGTGCAACTGAGAATATTACCAACTACATTAATATGAATTCTCTTCTTTAACTATTAGTCCAACACAAAGCATCATGCATCAAGCTAAATAAAGGTTCATGTCTAAATCTCACAAAATATGGGAAAAGCTCGGATCTTTGTAAATGTGAGTCTGTGGAAATCAAACACCTCTGAAAACTGTGTTCCCATTTAATGAAGGGCACTAATGGCTTTAATAAGAAGGGGATATCGTGCTTGAGGCAAACTGATTGACCTTGACAACAGAAGTGTAAACAAGAGCCTGATGAATATTAATTTTTCGTCTTCGCTGCATTAGCTGTAGCTGTTGCTAATTCACTCTGACACATGGTCAAATTAACAAGCACATTTGTAAGACTTTTCCCATTGTTTGAATTATCCACAGTATTTAGGAGCCTTGGTAGGTTATTACTGGCGAGTTGCCGTCATTTCTTAG
Source organism: Onychomys torridus (assembly GCF_903995425.1). Taxonomy (NCBI): domain Eukaryota; kingdom Metazoa; phylum Chordata; class Mammalia; order Rodentia; family Cricetidae; genus Onychomys; species Onychomys torridus. The sequence continues at coordinate 110,509,643 of NC_050449.1, read as the reverse complement.
AACTCTATCAGATTACCTTTTAGACGATCATCGGTGTTCATGCACACAATCCTAAATGTTTGTTTTGAAATGGGTATGTGCACTTCCAATAACTTCCAATGGGATCTCAGAGGCTAAGTCATGATGTAATCTCCATTATTATGCTCACACCGGGTTAAACTGGTTTCCAGCAGCACTGATGCATGGCAGGCATGATGCGCCCAGAGTGCCATACACAACCAAGTGCCACTTCCATCCTGTCCTTGCCAACTGTAGAGTGACATCAAAGGAAGAAGGCGGGAGCAGATGGCACCATGGTTTATGGGAGTGAAAGTCACACTCACAGTGCATTCCTGAGTAAAGAAAGGGAGATGAGGCCCAGGCAGAGAGCAGGAGACTAAAGCTGGGTCATGACGGTGCTCTGACCCGCTGAGATCCCTCCATCCTGACAGGAACAGTTAGCCCCCCCCCCAATAACACCATTCCCAGCACATGCTTGTCACAGCATGCAAGACTCTACCCTCCTTGGTCTTGGAAGACCATTTTAGGTGGTGGGCGCCCACCAGGCCCATTTTGCCCAGAACTTGAAGGAGGTATGAGCAGACATCAAGTTGGAAGGAAGGGAAGGTCAACCAGAAAGTGAAAGAACACAGCAAAAGCTATCGGAGATTAGGGGTTGTTAACATTACAAACCATAATTATCCTCACCAGTGAAATAATTAAAGAAGTTCCAAGGCTGGTGGCTTGGTTCAGTTGGTAGCGGATCTGCTGCACAGGCATGAGGATTTATGTAAAAGCCAGGCAAAGGGGCACGCATCTGCAATCCCAGCACTGGGGAGGTGGAGACTCCTTGGCTTCACTGGCCAGCCAGCCTTGCTGTTCCTTGAGAGGTCCCTTCTCAGAAAGCAATCTCAGAAGGCACTCAGTGTTGACCTCTTGCCTTCACATATGCCCATGCACGCGCGCTCACACACACACACACACACACACACACACACACACACACATACACACCATTTGTACACACATTCACATAACCACATGAACACACATGGGGAAGATTGAATTTTACAGGGAAATCTCTGAAATGGAATTTAGATGAAATTATTTCTAGCAGTCACTACATGCCACAGGAGAAATGTGGGAAAGTCAACCAGTCTTGGCAGTAACAGTGGAGAAGTCTGGAGCCTCAGGTTTATTGCTTGCTTCTAACTAAACTTTAAAAGGATTCCATTGTTTTACAAGTAGTCACCTTTCCTACCATGTGGAAGACTGTTAACTTATGCACAGTGTCTGGCTCTCTCTCCATCATAAAGATGAGTAAAATTCTTTCTTTGTAGGAAAATGGTTAGAAGTAGAAATCATCACACTAATTGACATAGGTCAGTGTAAAAGGCTCTGTTGCAGCCAGAATGTACATCTGCTCTGCAGAGGAAGCTGGAGAAGGAAGGGGAGAAGGCTGGCAGGATGGTTCAGTGGGTAAGGATACTTGTGACCAGGCCTGATGATCTAGGTTTGTTAGATCCCTAGGACCCATATGCTACAGAGAACTAAATCCTAAAAGTTGTCCTGACTCACACACCCACCCTATACTCTAACTAACTACATATAAAGGACATGGAAGTTAAAGGAAGACTATTAGGAACATGGAAGAAGAGAGAGAGACTGGAGGTTGAGATGGTAATAGTTGGGTGACATTACACATGGGTATAAAAATGTCACTATGACACTGAAACCCATTATTTTGTACAATGTACACTAATAAAAAGTTCTCTGACATTTTATCTCTCGCTTTAAGTTTTACATACATGTAGACACACCTCTGTGTGGGTGCCCAAGGAGGCTAGAAGTTTATCAAATTTCCTGGAGCTAGAGTTACCAGCAGATGGTTGTGAGCTCCCTGACATGGATGATGGTCCTCCATAGGAGTACTGCATGATCTTACCGATGAGCCATCTCTCTAGCCTCAAAGCTGTCTCTTTCTTTACATTTTATTTTCTTGTTTTTACATCCTAACCAAAGCTTCCCCTCCTTCTCCTCTTCCCATCCCCTCCTCTCCTCCCTTCACCACCACATCCACTCCTCCTTCACTGTTTCTCTTCAGATACAGGCAAGCATCCCATGGATATCAGTCAGCCATGGTATATCAGTGAGACCAGGCACCCACCTGGTCTCCACTAAGGTTGGATGAGGCGATGTGGCAGGAGGAATGAGTCTCAAAATCAGGCAACAGAGTCAGAGGCATCCTCCCCTCTCACTGCTAGGAGTCCACACAAAGATCAAGTTACACAACTGTAACATATCTGCAGAAGGCCCAGGTCGGTCCCGTGCAGGCTCCCTGGTTGTCAGTCCAGTCTCTGTGAAACCTATGAGCCCAGGTTAGTTGGTTCTGTGGGTTTTCTTGTGATTCCTACAATCCTTCCTCCCCCTCTGCAGGATTCCCTGATCTCCACCTAATGTTGGGTTGTGAGTCTCTGCATCTGTTTCCATCTGTTGCTGTGGGAAGCCTCTGATGACAGCTGGGTTAGGCACCAATCTATGAGTACAGCAGAACATCATTAGGAGTCATTTCATTGACTTTTTTCCCACTTGTGTTTAGTTCTGTCCTAGGTCACTGGGGTATCCTGTTTCTGGGTCCTGGCTCTCAGTGGTGAGCTACCTCCCAGGGTATGGGTTTCCAGCTGTGCCAGTCATCAGCTGGTCACTCCCACAATTTCTGTGCCATCTTTACCCCAGCACATCTGGTAGGCAGAACAAATTGTAGATTGAAGGGTGTCCCAGACCCTCCACTGAAGGTCTTGCCTGCTTACAGGAGATGGCCAGTTCAGGCTCCATGTCCCCCATTGCTAGAAGTCTTAGCTAGGGTCACCTTCATAGATTCCTGGGAGTTTCTGTTGCTCTGGGTTTCTAGCTCGTCCCAGAGATGCCCCTGATTCCAGTTGTCTCTCACAGTGCTCTCTCCCTCCATCCTCACCCATCTGATCCCTCTGTTGCCATCCCCATTTCCCCTTCCAGACCCCTCCCCCATGCACTGGCAATGTCTATTCTATTTCTTCTTCATGATGAGCTTCATATATACCCCCATCCCTTGAGCACTCATTATTCATAACAGCCAGAAACTGGAAACAACCTGGATATCCCTCAACCAAAGAATGGATAAGGAAAATGTGGTATGTTTACACATAGAGTATTTCTCAGCTGTTAAAAACAATGAAATCAGGAAATTTGCTGGCAAATGGATGGGACTAGAAAAGAACAGACCCAGAAAGACAAACATGATATGTACTTATTCATAAGTGAATATTAGCCATAAAGTGAAGGAGGACCATGCTACAATCCACAGGCCCAGAGAAACCAAAGCTGTCTTTTAAAGATCTATTTTGAAACATGTGTAGGGGGAATACACAGGATACCAGAGACTTACTTTAAATTCACCCAGGCTAAGGATGAAGGACAGAAAGTGGGTATAGCTATACTTGAAATATGCATAGGTGTGATGCTGATTACAGAAGCAGAGGGAGGAATCATTGGCTTGCTACTGCATTTTCACTTTTGTATGTTTCAAAAACCTCTGTGATAGATAAACAGGCGTCACCTTCCTGGTTCCAGTCTAATTTTAGCATCTTTATTCTTTTGAACTGTTCCCAGCTTGGGCTGTTTTATAATTAAATCATGGGCTGAGGTTCCTTACAATTGAATCAAAAGGAGACATGTGAGCATCATGAGAGGAAGGAAGCCACAAGTGTATTCAACCTAAATATCTCCTTACTTCCAAAGAATAACGTCATTGTACTGCATAATTACATGTGTCTTTGCTTTTGTTTGACTTCTGATGAAGCCGCGGTGCTGCCACTGGATAATGGTGTGTGATGAATGTCAAACATAATTAAGACATAGCAGAGCACAAGAAGAGACATTGTCAGCAGCCAGTGAATGCCATCCTCTTCTTCACCCAAGAAGAAAGGTGCCACAGGCAGAGGAGCAGAAGCTACCTTTAACTCAAAGGAGTTTATAGAAAAGACAAGCAATTCCACCATACTGGATGGCCCGCTGCCACCATTGCCTGAGCCTTCCTCATCACCTGCTCTCTTCAGAGAGCTTCTGGCCTGTGCCTTGACCCCGACTCCCTCTCTCAATCTTTCCCCCAAATTGGCCCAGCTTAGATGCTGCTCTTTGGCCATTCGGTCCCCTCACCTGCTGGAGTCAATGTCAGTCCTTGATCCCAGCATGCAAAGCTTTCCACCACCCCTTCTGATCTTTTCTCCAGCTCCTTTTCTGAGTCACTGGCCCAGATAGAGGTCTCCTTCCACCTCCTAGACACACCCAGCTCCTCTTAGAGTTCTTACCTGCTGCACTTACTACTATTCCTGACTTTTACTGCCCACACTTCTCACCCACACAACACCCCAGGTATTTGGAGAGGAAATTTAAAAACTCAAGAATAGTGGGCTACGTATAGCTCAGTTGGTAGAGTGATTTCCTAGCATGTACAAGGCCCTGGGTTCCATCCCGGAACCCAATAAGCAGGACATGCTAGTACATGCCTGTAATGCTGGCACCCAGGACACAGAAACAGGGGGGTCAGGAGTTGAAAGTCGGGCTGACTAAGTGGGGAGTTTGAGACCAGCCTGACATACATCAGACTGCTCCAACAATAACAGTAGTCGTATGATAATAAAAATAACAAAACTTGAAAACACGGCTGGGTATGTATGTCCTCACAGCCTGGAAGCATTACTTTCTCCATGTGTGTCACTTTAACAAATCCGTGGACTTTGTGTGGCAGAGACCCTTTGCATCATTTCATGTTTTAATCCCAGGGATTCGTGCAAAAAAGCAAAAAGGAATAGAGAAAGTCTTAGCACCCTTTTTTTTTAAGCCTGCACTGTCTTCTCCTTACACTCCTCCCTGCCCCCAGTTTACGTCAGGAATCACTTTTCTCATTTCTGCATTAGAAAACATTTCTTTTTTAAAAAAAAAAAAAGTTTATTTATCTTTATTTTATGTGCATTGGTGTTTTACCTGCATGTATGTATGTGTGAGGGTGTCAGATTTTGATGTTACAGATAGTTGCTAGCTGCCATGTGGGTGCTTGGAATTGAACCCAGGTCCTTCTGGTAGAGCAGTTGATGCTCTTAACCACTGAGCCATGACTCCAGCCCCTAGAAAACATTTCTTTTTTACAGAGTTTCCTTACATAACTTTCTTCATTATGGAGTATACATGGACACTAACCACCCTAGAATACTTGCAACAGGGAGTGTTTTAATTTGTTTTTATATCTGTATCCACGTGGGAAATTAGGGAAATTGTAAAATAAATGAAGTTTGCATGGGAAGTTAAATTTGCCTTTCAGACTACAGCTACTGGGCCAAATCTAGCTTATGGACTATTTTTTGAATAAGGTTTCTACTGAAGAACATTTATATACACTGCATTATGTATTATTTTTGGTTGTTTTACACTGTGAAGGCTCACACAGCCTCAACTATTTACTCTCTGTCCCTTTGTAGACAGGCTTCATAATATATAGCTTAGCTTAAGAGACTATTAACAGAGAATCTGGCTTCATTTTTCCAAGAAAGATATCTGTAGGGAATGCAGTTTCAGTGTCCAGTGAAACCCCAATAAGTAGGGATAGTTGGAAGGAAAAGACACATGCCCAGAGGAAAACAATCTAGGGACAGAAATGAGCAACAGCAGGAGCGCTCTTTGCCTGTCTGATGTTCCAAACCCAGATCCCATCACAGGCTGCCTTGCTGGATCGAAATTCATCCATTGAGAGTTTGCTCTTGACCCTAAACTACTAGTTCTGAGCATGTTGTGGAATACCACCATTTCATTAAGGATGAAATGTTAGCAAAAAAGAAAGTGATGAGCAATAGGGAAAAAGAGAGAGTGTATAGCCAGAGGCCCTGAGGCACATTAGTTAACCAGCAACCCTGGGCCTCCATTGCCACGTGGAGATGGGATAACATCACCCATGTGGAAGTCTCCAGCATGGACAAAGGAAGGCAAGTGGAGTCCTGGGCTCCACCCACTGGGAAGGTGTGCTACTGACTGTGGATGGTGGCAGAATCAGTCCCCAACAGAGGACAGTGATTGATCCTACACAGTGACAGCACAGAGATGTCAGTCTGGGTTTGCTTTCCCTTAGACTGCCACAGCAGCAAAAGCGTTTCTTGTGTTAGGTGGTTACCCAGAGTCATCTTAGTCACAATTTGTCACCTTGTAGCTCTAATGGCCTTGGCATCCTCTCTTTGAAACTGTCCTGGTGTCCTGTCATCTTGATGGATCTGCCCACCAAGAACCCAGAATAACCATCTGAGTCTTCTTTCTCTCAACTTCACATAAGGAAATGCTGGCCCTGGAGTCACCTAAGCAGATAGTAACACGCAGTTCACATTCTTACCATCTCTAAAGAGACCCCTGATCTGCTCTCCTTGACTTTCGTAAAATACTAAAGAATTCTTTCATGCTGTTTGTCTCTGTTCTGTTATAGCGGCCATGCTTTCATTGGCTCATTGAGAGTGTCCTGTGCTCTAGCTATTCAAGCTAGGGTCCAAGCATAGGGTAGAAAACTAGTAACATGTCTTAAGATAATAGCTGGTGTAAGAAGAAAAACTCTACACTTATCTGGTGTACACGAACAAGAACGTACTCCCCAACGAGCTTGTTCTTCTGGCTTCTAAGAACGATGCAAGTGGAGGGTGGGGGTGGGGAGTGTTGTTCTGTACAGTCACTCTGGGACCCATATTCTAGAGGCTCTGCTGCTTTCTACATGTGGATTCTCAGAAGGTCAGCAGGAGCTCTGGCAGATGAAGGATAAGAAAACCTGAAGGATGGTCCAGGGATTACAGGCCGGCTGTGGAAGGCAGTTATCTCCTTCCCTTCCATCCACATTCCACTGTCCAGAACTCTCACTCAGATTCAGAGCTTCTGGAAAGTGTTAACTCTGGCTGAGACTCCTTCCTGACACAGTGCGGTGCTTGCTTCTAAAGGGAAGCAAGGATGTTTGCAGACTGCTAACTAGCTTGAAATGCTTCCCTGTAGAGACAAGACACCATCCACAATGCGTGTAAGTATTTGAGGCAATCCCAGACCTGTCAAAAGCAAGCTTGTCAAAGGGGACACATGTGCATACATTTTCTGTTGACAAAGGGCCCACTGGGAAACTTTAGTGAGCTCTATCAAGGCTCTGAGCAATGCACACATGACTCACATGGAGGGCAGAAGACAAGACACAAATACAAAGGCTAATGTCAGATTGCTTGCTTGTTAGGTATAACTGCATTTTACCATTTTTATTAAGTCATTCAGTTATTTCCTCAAGACTCTTCCATCTTGAATTTGTTACCACAATACCCAAGGATGCTTAAATAAATAAATAAACAAATCTGTTGAAGAATCTTTGATGAACATCTGCCATGGTGTTTAATTATATGTTAACAGTCACCATACAATGCATTAATGACTTCTACAGTCTTAAAAACTCTGTTCATCATGAAATTGTGTTGATCATGTTGTATTATAAAGTTTTGTCAAGCGGGGAGGAAGAAGTTTCCAACTATCACAGGAACTCTAGGTCCTAATTAAGCAATCAGATTTGACAAAGTGTGTATTAATGTAAGATCACATACCCTAGGGGTACTGAAGAGATGAAGTCTGTTCTCTGAAAGTCAATTACAGTTTGTGTTGTCACAAACATCTCTGTAAAATTTCCTGAATTGAAACTGAAAGTATTTCCAGACGTAAGGAGAGTTTCCCATCTTGAAGTACAGACATGTACTAGTTGACCCATACAGAGTTGTATTGTATAATAGTTCTGACTGTTATTTACCTAACAACATGCAGCTCTTTTTTATATCCTCTCATATGGCACACAGCACCAGACACTAGCACTTGTCAGCTAAATGCTAAACTGTCAAAGATGGAAAGCCAGTGTGCCTCAATGAGAGCATTAGTGTTTTGGAGGTGTGTGTGTGTGTGTGTGTGTGTGTGTGTGTGTGTGTGTGTGTGTGTGTTGGGTGATAGTATTTGGCAGCCCAAGTGACTGGACAGCGAGGGATGGATCGGTGTAATGAAGAACAGTTCACCAAGCTCTAGTATCTCATCAGCTACAGGAGACAAGCATCCTCACTGTCTCAGCCAGAAGCTACTCTCTTACAAATGACCATGAAAAATCTCCCCATAGGGTTTTTCTTCTTGAGTATGGGCCTGAGATATGTCTTAGGCCAACCTGAACTCCAGGGCAGCTAAGGATGACTTTAAACATCTGATCCTCCTGTCATCGCCTCCAGAGTGCTGAGGTTACAGATGTGCACCATGGACACGGCTCTGGGGACAAGTGTGGTTACAGGGATGAAATGGTTCTCCAATGCAGAATCAGTAAATAGCAGAGAAAACACTAAACCAAGTCTGCCTGACCTTAAAGCTGGGATGCTTGACTCCTAGGGTGCACCGGCGCCCCAGGAAGCACTGATGACTGCCTGGCAGCACAACCCAAAAGGTACCAACTGTGTGACTGCACTCTCTTTGTTTCCAAAACCACACAGCCAGACTCCCAACTTCAGGTGAAGAGAGGAACTACCTAAAAAGTGCTTCTCAAACGCCAGTAGACGTTCTCGGTCACACCAAAGGCAGGTTCCGACTTAGTAGGTTACTGTGGAGCTACAGACCAGTTTTTAAAGAAGTGAAGGCCTGGGAAGGGAGGGTGGGCAGAATGACACTGTAGGTAAAGCATTTGTCGCACAAATGTGAGGGCTGGGGTTCAGATGCTTAGAACCCAAGTAAATGCTCGATGGGTAAGGCAACTCAGCGGTCATTCCAGCCCCCAGAAGGCAGATTCCTAGAGCAGGCTGGCTACACAGACTAGCCCAAATCAGCAAGCTCTAGGGTCAAGTGAGAAATCCTATTCAATATATAAGGTGTAGAGTGGTTGAAAAAGTCACATAACATCAACCTTTAGCCTCTATATATGCGCGCATGCACGCGCGCGCGCGCACACACACACACACACACACACACACACACACACACACACAAAGAAGCTCTAAAGATGAATTTCACATCTAAGTACATCCAAAGTATAGAAAATTAATTGTTCAATTTTACATAATTAAAATTATTTTAAGAATGCAAATAGGAAAGGAAAGTGCAACTTTTTCAACTTCGCCATAAATAAAGAACTGCATTACTGTGATGTAAAAGAAAAACAGCCGGGCAGTGGTGATGCATACCTTGGATCCCAGCACTCAGGGAAGCAAAGGCAGGTGGAGCTCTGTGACTTAAAGACCAGCCTGATTTACTGAGTGAGTTCCAGGACAGCCAGGGCTACACAGAGAAACCCTGTCTGGAAAAACAAACAAAAACAAAAACAAAAGAAGAAAGAAAAGAAAAACCTATGGGCCGAGAGATGGCTTGGGGGTAAGAATGTACTGCTGCTCTAGGAAGTCCAAGTTTGTCTCCAGCACCGCAGCAGGGGTGACGCCTAATGCTACCTCCAGCTCCAGGGGATCGGAGGCCCTTTCCTGGCCTCTGAGGGCACCTACACACCAAAGTGCACACACAGTCTCTCTCTGTCTCTCTGTCTCTCTGTCTCTCTCTCTGTCTGTCTGTCTCTCTCTCTCTCTCTCACACACACACACACACACACCTCTAAAATATTAGTTATGTACAAGAATTAAAAAATATAAGCAAGTATTCAAACAGGAGAAGTTAACAAATATGATACAGTTCTTAGATACATGATCCTTAAAAATATCACTAAAATCTCCAACACAGTAAGCTCTGGAAGTAGGAAATACTTCACATAAAAATCAAGAATCAAATAGTAATCTGGTCTACCTTATAACAATAGCACATGTAATGAAATGCAGTAACAAATACAAAACTATTAAATATTATTGAACAACAGCATAGTAAAGTAAGATGACATCATTTCTATTCCCTATTCCAAATAAGACACTATATATAACACTATACATACATATGTGTGTGTGTGTGTGTGTGTGTGTGTGTGTGTGTGTGTGTTGAAATCTACACAGGCTGCGGGGAAATACACACAGGGGTGCTCTGTGGTTGTGATATAAACAAATCTGAACACCTGTGGGATAATCTGGAAACTTTCTCTAAAAACTGCTGGAAATGTCATACTCTGTGGCCACTACCCCCTTATGCTAGGCTCTTTACTGTACCAAACTGCTTCTCCCACGCTAAAAGTAAAAACGCAGGAGAAATCTCCAGGGCAAAGCCTCCTTTGCACGGCTCTTCTCCACAAACAACCTCACACGCATGTGCAAAGACTTTGACCCCTCCGAAGCCAGCAGACTTCGAATTATGTCTCAGATCCAACCCTTTTCATGGTGCTCAGGCTATAACAGATTCAGAGATATGAATAAAACATCTTAATTTTCAAGTATTGCTTTTTAAATTAATATTGAAAGAAAATGTCTTGTAAAGAAAGATTTTTTAAGGCATGCTGCTCTTGCATAGAAGGATGCAGTCTCTTGGCCCGTCTTGTTAAACCTCCTCTACTGCCCATCTCATGCACACTTATTTGTGGGTTGGAGACTAAAAGCTCTCGCTCTCTCTCTCTCTTTTTTTTTTAACCAGTTTTCCTCACGAGCACTTATCTCCACATCCTCATTAGGTGGTTTTTCTCTTTTCTTTTTGTTGAGGCCTGGCCATGCCCTTGGCACACTCTTTTGTTCCTTGCTGCAAAAGGAATGGTCTTACAGGCTCCCTCTCTACCAGTCCCACCTCCTTTTTCTTTTTACCTCTTTTGTAATTAGCCGTATTTGAGGACCAGAAAAGCAAAAGACTGCAAAGAAATAAAAAAACTACTGAACAAAAGATAGCATGTTCTTTCCCCCGACCATATGCTGTGGAGCTCATGTACAACCTGGGTCAGATGACTTGCATATATGCCTTTAAAATGAAAAGAGAAATGAGGGAAAAAAAGAACCAAAGAACTAAAGAAAAAGCCTAACTTACTCAGCAGCTGCATTGGTATAAACAGGCTTGGAGTAAATGTCACAGTCAAAGGAGAATAATACATCTTACCTTCCTTGCAAAAGTAATTCACATTGAAACCAAAGAACACGATGAGACTGGAGCTGATAACAATGCTTGCGGATAGCCATTCAAACTAGCTTAATATGCGTTCGCTCTGATGGGAATGAGAGGAACGTTTTTCTTTTTTTCAGACTCAGATGCTCCTAGCCACAGGCAGCTAGAACAGTTCCATGGTTTCCATCCAAATGGGTTCATTAGGGACAGAGAGGATGGTTCAGTGAGCAAAGTGTTTGACTTGCAAACGTGAGGACCCACATCCAAACCAGAATTCACGTAAAAGGGTGTGGTGGTATGCACTTGGAACCTGGACTAAGGAAGGGGAGGCAGGTGGCATCCTGGAGCTTGCTGGCCAGCTAGCCTGGCCTCCATCAGTGGGAGATAAGAGACCTTGTCTCAAAGCCAAACCAAACCAAAACCAACCAACCAACCAAAACAATATGGAAGATGTGTGGAGGAAGGATAATAGAGGCTGAACTCTAGCATGTGTATGCACCCACATAAGCCCACTGTAGTGCATGTACACACCAACAACATGCACATACCCACATAAGCCCACTGTAATGCATGCACACACCAAACCACATGCACATACCCACATAAGCCCATTGTAGTGCATGCACACACCAACCACATGCACATACCCACATAAATCCACTGTAGTGCATGCACACACCAACCACATGCATATACCCACATAAGTCCACTGTAGTGCATCCACACACCAACCACATGCACATACCCACATAAGTCCACTGTAGTGCATGCACACACCAACCATATGCACATACTCACATAAGTTCACTGTAGTGTATCCACACACCAACCACATGCACATACCCACATAAGTCCACTGTAGTGCATGCACACACCAACCACATGCACATACTCACATAAGTCCACTGTAGTGCATGCACACACCAACCACATGCACATATCCACATAAGTCCATTGCAGTGATTCTGATGTAGTGTGGACAAGGTTTATGGAAACTAACAAAGGTGGGTCGTTAAAACTGGTGGCTGTCCTAGGCCTGCAGGGGCAAAAGGAAGAAGTCATTTATTAAGCCTAGAGCTGAAGCTACATAAAATAAATTGAACTATGGATTCTGCAACTCACATAACCAGGAAGTATAGGGGTTAGACCAGCAAATCCCAACCCTTCTTTCTTCCCACTCTTTGCTCCTCTACAGAGCTTTCTAGTTAGAAAACACCCACCTAGAAACCCAGGAGCAGGAAAGCTGTGCCACCACCAGCTCGGAGCAGCCTTCCAGGAACAAGGGCAACCAGGGGAGGCGAGTGGAAGTTTTCTTCTTCTAGTAGCAGATGAGTACCCCTTTCTCTCCCTCCTTTTGGTGCTGTAGATAGGGTCATCTAGTCCCCTTACATTTTCCTCTATATGTACATACAGTCAATGCAATGGAATTCTTTCGGGAAGCAATTCTAGATTGTCAATGGTGTCCTCTTCACTAGTGTATCAAAAGGCTCAACACATCAGAAAATGTTTGCATTTACCTTCTCACTCACTATTGGGTGGGAAGTGATTAATAATCGGACCCATTGAATTCAGCAAGTACTTGAGTAGCTGCTCCAGGCCACACCCTGTCCAGGAACCGCAAGAGCCACAAGCTGAATCAAATCAGCATCCAATTGTAGAATTGGTCACACAACTAATGTTTGCCAACCAACATGCCCCGCCCTCACCAAGACTGTAGGCTTATGACAAATCACCTAGGGTAAACCAACTGGATCTTTCTTTGCAACTTTACATCCATGCTTATTAAGGATAAAATGTAATTTCAAAAGTATAAAGGGCATATTTTATCTTTTAAAAATTTTCCTTCATTATCAAATGCAATTTGAAAGAAAGCAAAGCACCAAGCTGAAATGAGAAGTGAGGAGATAGAATGAGGTTCTGGGCTACCCATGTTGACTGCCTCAGACTTCTCCATGGACTCAGGCATTGAGTCATCTGCTTGGCACAAGCTCTGATTGAAGCCTTTGTACTTGGATGAGGCTCGACTAGTTTATCTGAAACAGAGAATTATATGTCTACCCAAACACCAAATATAAAGCAATAAAATTTAAGTACAATGTACTTTGTTTTACTGTTTCAAAAAATATTTTTAAGGCTGGGCTGTGGTGGCACATGCCTTTAATCCCAGCACTCAGGAAGCAGAGGCAGGTGGATCTCTGTGAGTTCGAGGCCAGCTTGGTCTCCAAAGTGAGTTCCAGGAAAGGCACAAAGCTACACAGAGAAACACTGTCTCAAAAAACCAAAAAAAAAAAAAAAAATTTTTAAACTCCCCTCCGTGTGTGTGTGTGTGTGTGTGTGTGTGTGTGTGTGTGTGTGTGTGTGTCTGTCTGTCTGTCTGTCTGTCTGAGGTGCATATGAAATTTTGGGATTGGAAGTCAGAAGGCAATCTCAGGTGTCAGTATCTACCTTCTAGCTTGCTTGAGACAAGGTCTCCTTGTTCACTGCTGTATGTGCTGGAATAGCTGGCATGTGAGTTCCTGGGGATTCTCTTGTCCATTCGTTCTCTCCATTCCAGATGCATGCTGCCACATCTGGCTCTATGTGGGTCCTGGGAATTCAAACTAAGGTCTTCATGCTTGCAAGTACTTTACCCATGAGCCATCTCCTCAGCCCTAAAAAGCATTTTAAAAAAATAAGCATACACAGTTTTAGGCTTCCTTGTGGCATTTAAGAACAAAATGTGTTCCGTTGATTCTCCTCCCTCTCTCTCCCCCTTCTCCAATCCCCCTCTTTCACACACCACCCCAGAGCCTCCTTTCTGCTTCGCTGTCATGTGTATCCTGTGTCCTTCCCCTCCTTCCTCAGTGCCTCCTTTCGCCTCTTATGGTCCCTTTCTAGTGTCATAGCGTGTACACACATGTATCCACACTTACATGTATATAAGCAACAGGTGCTTTGCAACTACCTGTTAATACTAGTTCTTGGGGATCCATATCCTCTTCTGCTATGAGTATTATATGTAGGTGTCACACATAAGGTTACATAGGCACACCCACAAACACATAATAAAGATAAATAAATCTTAAAGATAAAAGAAGTGTGTGTGTTTGTATTTCAGAGAAAAAGAGGTGAGGAATACATTTTATTACTAGTGAGAACATTAGCATTTAATCAATGGAAACAACTCTAAGAATATATAGAAAAATATTCAACAGTGCTGTGGGATGGTCTTTCTGTATGTTGTGAATGTGATGCTCTGATTGGTTGTAAGTGAAATGCTGATTGGCCAGTAGCCAGGCAGGAAGTATAGGTGGGATAAGCAGACAAGGAAAATTCTGGGAACAGAAAGACTGAGTCAAGAATCACCAGACAGACACAGAGGAAGCAAGATGTGAAGGCAGAACTAAAAAAAGGTACTAAGCCACATGTCTAAACATAAATACAAATTATGGGTTAATTTAAGCGTAAGAGGTAGTTAGTAATAAGCTTGAGCTAATGGCCATACAGTTTGTAAATAATGTAAACCTCTATATGTTGACTGGGGTCCCAGTGGCTGCGAGACCAGCGGATGAGAGGTTAGGTGGGGCACAGGAAAACTTTCAGCTACATAATAGTGGTTGCCTCTTCTATTAGCCTCATGGCTAATTATTTCCTGGTACTTTTACTTTCTTCAAACTGTATTTTGTTAATAAGAAAACCTTTTTTAAAAAAAAGTATAAAATTATCAGAATGCACTGAAAATGGGAGGAAGGTCACAATTAGTGGTGATTTTTTTAATGTTTAAGTCAATTTAGCTTTGTCTCCTGTACATTTATATGTTCTCAAGGGCATGGCCTCAGTTCAAGGCTACAGCTCACTTGGGCACTTACTGCTGAACAGGCCTGCAATCAATGTGTGGATCGGAGAGCTTACTACAACACTTCCTTGTTGCTCTAGGAAACTAGGTTTTAGGTCTTTTCGATTTTTAGGGTTTTACCAGAGAACCCCAAACTCATGAAACACTAACAAACACATCAAAGCCTTAAAAAATGGGAGTAGAGTGTATATGGCAGAGTTTCATAAGCCCTAGGCAAGTCTGGGCATTTCCTTTACATGAGGGAGAAACTAATCTTGTGTAAAATTAAACTATGTTAAGAGTGACCATGCCAGCATCTGAATGGCCAATGCAAAAAAATGCTTTAAAACAATGATTGGCCAGCCTGGTCTCCAAAGGGAATTCCAGGAAAGGTGCAAAGTTACACAGAGAAACCCTGTCTCAAAAAACAAACAAACAAACAAACAAAAACAAACAAACAAACAAACAAAACAGTAATTATTTTTTTCTTCCTCTTTCCTTTTTCATGCTTGTGTATGCTGTGTATATGATGTGTGGGCATGTCTGCATATTTCTGCATGTGTGTGTGAGGGCACATGTATGTATCTGTGTGCAAATGCCTTTGTATAGCTGTGGAAATGAGTGTGGAGGCCCACAGTTGAGGGTGGGAATCATCCTCTCTCATTCTTCCACCTATTACGTTGTGGAATATTATTTTAAGGTGTGTTACTTTTGTTTATATTGCATTTATTTAACTCTGTGAAGCTGTGTTACTGTGCCTATCCAAAATGCCCGATGGTCTAATAAGGAGCTGAACAGCCAATAGCAAGGCAGGAGAAGAGATAGGTAAGGCTGGCAGGCAGAGAGGATAAATAGAAAGAGAAATCTAGGAAGAAGCCAGAGAAGGAGGAAGACTCCAGGGGCCAGCCACCCAGCTACACAGCAAGCCATGGAGTAAGAGTAAGATTATAGAAGTAATAGAATGGGAAAAGCCCAGAGGCAAAAGATAGATGGGATAATTTAGGTTAAAGAAAGCTGGCAAGAAACAAGCCAAGCTAAGGCTGGGCATTTATAAGTAAGAATAAGCCTCTCCATGTGACTTATTTGGGATCTGGGTGGTGGGTCCCCCAAGAGAGCAAAAACAGCAAAGCTATTCATTGAGACAGGGTCTCTCCATCAACCCTGGAGGTCTCTGATATGGCTAATTTCAATGGCCAGTTTGCTTTGGGGATCCCATCTCCACCTTCTAAGGCTGTAATTACAGATGGGCTGCCACAACTCCTCAGCATTTACACGGATGATGGGATCTGAATCTAGCTCTTCACATTTGCCTGGCAAGCACTTCAAGCACTGAGCCTTCTCCCCAGCCCTCAAACTGAAGATAGGTTAATGACCACGACTTACTGTTGTCCAAAACAGGTTTATAACTGGGATGACAAATTCTTGGCGTCTTCTGCCAGCTAGCTGACTTTTCTCAGCAGCACTTTCATAGTCCCATGTGGATTTTATCTCCTTTTTGTGGCTGGCAGGTCTAAGGAAGCAGGGAGATAGACTTCAAAGCTCCTAGGTTAAGAAATTTAAAACTGATTTTACATAGAATCACAAAAATACTTGTCAGAGTGACCTTTAAAGTTTCCCATCAGCTTAGCTGCTGCAGTTTCCTGCCAGACCCCCTCCTCATGGCTCCACAATGAGATGCATTCCTCTATACATCCCATCTTACAAAACATCTAATTGCATATAGATATTAAATGCCCAAGTATGTAGACATATGTGTGAACATACTTTGGTAACACATAACATTTACTATTTCAAATTTTGGAATAGGTAGAATATTTTACTTTATGCTATTAAGAAAACATGATGATTTTAAGAACTATTCTACCAAATGAACAGAGAGGGGGAAACTCAATGGAAAATGAAGTATCCAGAACAAACGTACATTATATTCAGGACTTGTAGCCTTTGGAGTAGAGAAAGGAAGGACAGGCTATTCAATAGTTTGGGGAAAACTGTTTATCTGCTTTGAAAAAATGATACTATTACTTTACACCATTCACAAGCCAACTTGAAGATATATTTACATTTAAATCTTTTTTTGATAAGTGATCTAAAAGACAATAAAGTAAAAGTAGTTTTATAAGCTTATTTTAGAGAGGATCATCACAAAGTTTGCCAGGAAATGCAGAAATTATTAAGGACAATCTGTAAGTTCTATGATTTTGTTACCTTTGTACATTGATGAAACCCTGAACACCAGGCTGACATAAAATGCTTTGGCCTGACCAGACAAAAGGCTCATATTGCACACATGGGACAAACAACACTACTGAAAATGGTCAGAGTGAGACAGTGAGGTGCTCATTTTGTGTAAAGCGACTTGGTGGCACTAAGCAAGGGCTTTGGAGACAGGAGTGGCAGTGCACTGTGCTCCCAACACTTGGGAAATGGAGGCAAGAGGATCAGAGTTCAAGACCAGCCTGGACTATGTAGGCCCTATCTCAGGAAACCAGAAGAGAAAGAAAGAGAGAAAAGCAAGGTTCAGTGAGATAAAATGGCAACATAATCAACAAATGTAGAAACTTAACAGAGAGAAATAGCAAGGATATACATGAATAAGAATTTTAATTAACAGCATAACTTTTCCTTTCCTTTTCTTTTCTGGGGAGTTGAGTTGGCTTTTCAGTTAGGGTTTTGTTTAGCCAAGGCTGGCCTCAACCTACTGTGAAGCTCTGTGAGAGTAATACATGCTGTTAGTGCTAGACCGCCTCTCCAACCCAGTGTCAGAATGCTCACACTGCAGATGGCTCCCAAGAAAGAATCTCAAGACACCTAGCCCCAGTGTCAGAGTTCTCGCTAGGTTCCTGCCATTCCATTGGTCAACTCAAGTAATGTGATGTATTAGTTACTTTCATATTATGTGGCCAAGTATCTGACAGAAGCCACTTAAAGTAGGTTCATTTTGACTATCAGTTCAGGAGCAGCTGGCATGGCTGATCACATGACTGCAGTGGGTAGGAGGCAGAGAGCTCACTGTATGTAGTGTTTATAGTTCTATCCAGTTGCCTACCTCTGCCAGCCATGTGCCCACCCCAAAGTTTCCAGAACCTGCTAGCTGGGGATGAGGTTTCCAAAACACAAATAAGGTGAGTGTAGTAGGGGAAACACAGAAAGGTGTGGATGCCAGGAAGTGTGGTTCTTAAGGGACCTGGAGTATAACAGTTACCTAACCATACAAATAAAATAGCATGGCACCATTTAAAATAAGGACCATTTTAATATTCCTTGACACAGAGATAGAACCCAGGCTATTTTTAAAAGATATCACATTTGATTTTTTTAAGAAAAAAAAACACATATACGATGCACAAAATGTATTAGTCTATGTGCCTGTGTGTACAGAGCAAGAGACATACAGGGCCTAAGGAGCCCTGCAAGGACATACTCCCCACCCTCCAAACTGCTGTCAGCAGTGACCTCTGCAGATCAGGATGGTAATGAACAAAGCTGCTCCTTCCTGTAACTTTTGCTCCACTTGGATTACACTTGTTGCAAGCAGTATTTGTTATTCCTCTGGTGGTGTAAAAAGAAAACAAAAATTAATTCTCCTTGGGTCAGCAAGATGGCTCAGTGGGTAAAGGTGCTTGTTTCCAAGCTTTACAACCTGAGTTCTATTACTGGAGCCACATGGTAGAAGGAAAGAATTGACTCTGGCAAGTGTTGACAGATGTTTCTTTCCTGCCAGCCAGTTCCCAAATAAATGACTCAGAGGTTGAATATGAATTATAAATGATTTGCTGATAGCTCAGGCTTGTTACTAGTTGACTCTTACACTTAAATTAACCCATGATTCTCATCTATTCTTAGCCATGTGGCTTGTTACATTTTCTCAGTACAACATTCTCATCTTGCTTTTCTGCATTTGCCAGCAACTCTATGACTCTACCCTTCCTCTTTCCATCATTTTCTCTGCCTCTGGCCGTCTTGCCTAATCTCTTCTTGCCCTGCTGTCAGCCAATCAGTTTTTTAATTAACAGTAAGCATAATCCACAACAGGCAAGTTGTTCTCTGACCTCTACATGGCACATGCATTCCCCCCAATTCCCCTAGCCACACACAAAATAAATAAATAAAACATATTGTAAAATTTAAGAAACATATTTCCTTTGGTTCATAGTAAAGGACTAAGAAAGAGAGCACATGTAAACTGTGCCCTGCCAAGACAGTTTAGTGAGGAAGAGGAATAGCTCAGCAAAATGGTACAAGGGAACAAATCACGAAAGGATGACCCACTGCAGGGCTCTTTTGAACAGTTTTAAAGTCTAAAGGTTGATTTTCATAATTTCATCCTTTTCTAAGGAGAAATGGCCCTAGGCAAGATGAAGTGTTATTTGGGTGTAATGAGAGTTTGATTGTTTTGTTACACAGGTAAAAATATTTTCCAAGTAGGGGTTTCTCTCTCTGTCTTGTCCACTATCCTGGATAATAATCGTAATACTTAGAACTCAGTGGTGATGATAATGACAGAAAGAGTGCTTGTTCATGCCAAGCCTTGGGCTGGGCATGTCACCTGCACAACAGCTCTACTGTCTTCATATTCTGGTCAAGGAAGCTGTCATTCAACAATATCATGTAACCACTGCCTTGTCCAATAGCACTCCATGGGGTATAGTCCACAGGGATGAAGAGAAGACAAACACAAATAAACACAGACATAAATCTGGGATCAAGTGGTCTGGGCTCTCTGTTGAAGAAACTGCAGCACCTCAGAAGCTTAGAATGTTTGTTATATGCAGTTGAACAGAGAAGTGGGGTTATTGTGTACAGCTGGGCCAGACGGGGTTATTACATACAGATAAACAAGCAGACAGGTGTAAATGGAGGCTTTTATCTGTTCCCCCCATTCCACATCTGCTTCCAAATAATCACTCAGAGGTTTGTATTAATTATAAATGGTAGGCCATTAGCTCAGGCTTGTTACTAACTAAATTACACTTAAATTAACCCATAATTCTTATCTATGTTTAGCCATGTGGCTTGGTACCTTCTCTTAGTATAACATTTTTATCTTGCTTCCTCTGCATCTGGCTGGAGACTCCTGACTCTGCCATCCTTCTTCCCATCATTCTCAGTTTGGCTTTCCTGCCCAACTTCCTGCCCAGCTACCATCCTGTCAGCTTTTTATTAAACAAATTCAAGTGGCAAATCTTTACAGTGTACAAGAGGATTATTCCACAGCAAGAAGGCTTTGTGGTACACAGCTGGATCCAGGAGACATACTTAGCCAATCACAATAGGAGCAGTCTTCAGGCTGTACATATCCAGGGGAGAGGGAAAAGCTATGGTAGACATTTTCTGTACACTCTGTCAACATCCACACATGGACTATAAGTGAAGGCTTTGGCATTTCCATCTGAGCCTCACCCTGGGGTGGAACAGGAGTGGGAGTTTGCCATTTTCTTATGTATCTGAGGCTAGGGTCCTAGACATTGCTTTGCCCATATCAACAACATTCATTCATTCATTCAGGGCTTCCTCTACTCCACACAAACCACTGTTGTTGAAGCTGAGACTTGACCTCCAGAAATTCTAATATAGAGCTCTTACTATCTGGTTTCTCTATAATGGTAAGAGATGGTTGATGTGTATGTACAAGCATCTCCTTAAAGAATTATAGAAGTCGGGCTATAATTGTAGCTCACTAGTAGAGTGCTTGCCTTAGCATGTACAAGGTCCTAGATCAATCCCCAGCATGGCACTACCCATATAGGGTGTCACATACCTATAATTCCAGCTCCCAGAGATGGAGGCAATAAATACTTCAAGGTCATTTCTCATTGGTATAGAAAGCTTGAGACTAACCTAGAATACATGCAACTCTCTCAAAAAACAAACAAACAAACCAAAGAAAGGAGGAGGATTAGACACTTGCTAAGCATGGTGGTATATCCCTATAATTCTGGCACTTATGAGTGTATACTAAACTTAGGTACATAGTGAGTTTGAGGCAGCCTGGATTATATGAGACCCTGCCCCCTCACCAAATTAGAAACAATTATTGGTCCAAATCAAAGAGAGTGACAAGTTTATCCTCATTTCTCATTATCCTTTGAGATTAAGAATACACATAATACTCTCAATTTTAGCTTTAGTATCTGTTTTCACACAGCACCAGTTTCCATTTGTATCTAGGTTGCTTCTAGAATAATCTCCTCGCCTCTGAGTGCCCTGTGTGCCAGGGAGAGTCTACCAATATTCAACGCTGACACTAGTGAGTGCAAACAACAGCTGACCGCACACCATGAGATCCACTAAAATCTGACAGCAGGTGCATTCACCAATTTTGACCATAATGACAGCAATAAGGAGACTTTCTGTGATGGGGACAAGAAAGCAGATATCTGGCACTGAGCACTGGGGAAAAAAAGCAAGACACTTTTAAACAAGTACCACACATGGTGACTCATTAGATGTTGAGAGATAATAAGATGCTGGAGGTTTTGTCTTGGCACTGATATTGTGGATGGCAGGCTATCCTAACATCTAGAAATTGAGAATGAATCAGGAGGTGGTGATAAATCCTGTGCTGGTGCCTGGTGTGTGGAGCTGTTATATTTTTAGGATAAAGGCAGAGATGCAAAAACCCAAGAAAGTGCCAGAGTGAAGCAAAAACAAGGAGAAGGCTGGGTATTGTGTGCTCTCCCATTCACTGAGCAAGCCCTGTGTGATGGACAACATCCCAGGTGTTAGAATACAGAAGTTCACAAAAGATATGGCCATTTCTGAGGACCTGGTATTTCGTTTCACTTTTTATTTATTTGCTTGTGTGTGGTGATATTGTGTTCCCCAAAATATTGTATTGTGCACTCTAATAAACTTATCTGGGGTCAGAGAGCAGATCAGCCACTAGATATAGAGGCCAGAAAATGGTGGCACACACACCTTTAATCCTAGCATTCCAGAGGCAGAAATCCATCTGGATCTCTGAGTTCAAGGAAATAGCCAGGCATGGTGACTCATGCCTTTAATCCCAGGAAGTAATGGCAGAAAGAAGAAAGGTATATAAGGTGTGAAAATCAGGAACTAGGCTGGTTAAGATTTCAGGCTTTCAAGAAGCAGTTCAGCTGAGATCCATTGGGATGAGGACTCAGAGGCTTCCAGTCTGAGGAAACATCAGCTGAGGAATTGGCGAGGTGAGGAAGCTGTGGCTTGTTCTGCTTCTCTGATCTTCCAGCATTCACCCCAATACCTGGCTCAGGTTTGATTTTTATTAATAAGACTCTTTAAGATTCGTGCAACACTTGTGTGTGTGTGTGTGTGTGTGTGTGTGTGTGTGTGTGTGTGTGTGATTGAATGGCTGTACATGCATGTATGGAGGCTAGAGTCAATGTCAGCTGCTTCTCTCTTCCTCTCCTGTATTTTTAGACAGGATCTCTCAGTGGACCTGGAGATCACTGTCTAGCCAGGCATGCTGGCCAGCAATCCCTAGAGATCCTTTTGTCTCTGTTCCCCCAGTGCTGAGATTGCATGTCATCATGCCTGGCTTTTACATGGGTGCTGGGGATTTGACCTCAAGTCTTCATAATTATATAGAGAGCTCTTTTATCTACTGAGCCATCTTCCCAGCTCCCAAAGTAGCTGGCAGTTTATCAGAAAACAACAACCACAACCAGGTAATGATCACAACAGGTAACTCATACCACAGGGACATAAAGACTATCAAGTAGGTGTGGCGCCTCACACCTGTAATCCCAACAATAGGAAGCAGGAAACAGGAGGGTCTGAGAGCACAAGGTCAATCTCACAGCAAGTTTGACGCCACCTGAGCTACATGAAATCTTGTCCCCAAAAAAGAAAAGGAAGACAAGGAGGAGGGGGTGGGGAGAACAACCTCTCTGCAGAAGACAACTTTGAACTGAAGTCTGAAAACCTGAGAAAGAGAGGTAAGCAGAAGCCTGAGTAGACACCTTAGTGCATAACCATTGAGAGCCTCAGATCAGTGTGGCCAAGGACAGTGGCTGGAAGGAGCCCAAGGGTGACATCAGAGAGCTGACAGGGCTCAGTTGGGCCTTAAAGAAGACTGATCAAATGCCTAGCCTGGTCCAAGATGATCCTAGTTGTAACTGGTGAGTGCGCTTTGGCCCTGTTTAGTTGTTAATCATGCCCACTTTGTTATTCTGTTTTGGGGGCTTTTGAGCAGGACAACATAATCTTACTCAAGTCTTAAGATGTTTCAGCTATAATCTGAAGATATTCTGAAAAGGAAAGCCCTGATTCCAAAGAACTTGTGCTTCTTACTGTACTGCATACTCTTGGAAACTGGAAAGAGTTCACCCTGTCCAACCTCCTACATCACACATGAATGCTTCCTGCAATATTTGATGCCCACAATGAGCTTTTCAGACACTGAAATCCAAGTAGCCCAGGCTGGCCTTAAACTTGCAATAGAGTTGAAAATAACTGTGGACTTCTGATTCTCTGGCTTCCACCTTCCAAGGGATGAGAGTACTGGAACTATAAGCATGTCACTACAACTGGTTTATGTGGTACTGGGAACCAAACCCAGGGCCTCATGCGTGCTATGCAAATACTCTACCAGTTGAGCCACATACATAGCCCCTAAGTCAAGTTTTAATAAGTTGCCACTGGATAGAGAGATGGGACTTAAAGCAAAAAGAACCACAGGAAACAGACTGAAGACCTGAGTTATGTGAACTTGGTAATGTATTCAAGCTCTCTGTGCCTTCAATTTGCAAAGCAGACACAATAGTTACTTCCTGGCTGTCTTCTGAGTATTATTAACAAAACATTGAACACAGTGCCTGGTGCGTAGAATTTCAGTACTATAAAGAGAGTCTGGCCTGGGGCTTCAGGCCTGTAATTCCAGGTCTCTGGGATGTAGAGGAAGGAAGAGCCACAGAAAATGAGGCTTGGGGAATTTAATGAAATTCTTTTTTTAAATTAAAAGATCCTTTTTGGGTCTGGGGATACAGTTCATGTGTGAGTCCCTTGGTTGTATCAGTCCCTGGTACTGAAAAAAAAAAAAATAGAAAGGAAGGCAGAAAGAAGGGAATGAGGGGGGAGGAGAGAAAGAGGGGGAAATCAAACAGTGAGATTCTTTCATGATGCTGCTTCAAAATGCAGCCCTACCTGACAAGTGGTTATCAATCACCCTCATGCTTTGTAATTTGCTTTGAAAATGTTAAAAACAACATATTCTAGCTCCAGAACAATGCACACACGGGATTTTTCAAACATCCATTGGAAGCAGATTCTACAATTTCTTGCAGAATGGTCAAAAGGCTCCTTTTAAAATGAAGTTGGTGAACTGAATTTGGAACTAAATCCCCTCTGAGCCCCATCCTCAACAGCAAGCTTGTTGGAAGAGTGACTTAGTTTCCTCCCTCTGCTTCTCACACCCTCTTGTCTCCAGTCTCACCAGCTCATTAAGCCAATGGGTAAGTCTTAAATGGCTAATAGGCAAAAGAAAAAAAAAGTGTCTTGAAACTTCATAAGAAATAAACAAAGCCATCCACCATTTCCAGCCATCCTTGTAGGACTGTTTTTTTTTTGTTTTGTTTTGTTTTTTTCAGTTCAATTAATTTTCTGTCCTGAAAAACCCAGCAACTGGAGTGACCTAAATCTCAGTGATTTATGACTGACAAGGGACCAGGACCAGAAGAAGTTGTAACCTCCACAGGGTCCTTTCTCTGAGCACACAGGCAGGAATTGTGTTGGCTTTAGAAGGAAGTCCTCATATAGATTGTGTTCTGCAGCGCTGCTACCACAATCCGCTGGATGGCTAAGTAACACCACCCCATCTCACAGCTGTGGAGCTGAGGTGTGGGTGAGGCTGTCTTCTCCTGGGACCCATGAGACAGAATGTGTTCTGTGCCTCGCCCAGCTCCTGAATGTTTATTGAAAGTCTCGGGTGTTTTGTGGTTTACTCACACAACCTGCCAGTTTCTGCCTGTGTGTTCATGTGTTCTGTGTGCAGGAATCTCTCCACGGGTAATCCTTTTCTGAAGAAGACACCAGGCATCGTGGATGAGAAGCCCACTCTGCTCCATAGGAACTCCTGTTTCTAACCCTGACCATGTTGCACATTACATCTGCAACAACCTTATTTCCATAGAAGCTATTTCTACGTGTGAATGGGGAGGAGAGCAACTCAGTTCCCACGTCACTGGCGTGAGTGGTTTTCATCTCTTATGTTGTGTGTGTCCTACCCCAAAGGATACACTCTCAATCCTTCTAGGTAAAGAAAAAAGGTGACTTTGAAAAGTTCTTCAGAATTGACATCCTATTTGGAAACGTGTTCCCATTGACTCCATGCAACCCTCTGGCGCACACCTTTAATCCACACTGATGCAGAGGCAAGTGGCTCTTTGTGAGTTTCAGGCCTTTTAGTCCATTTAATGAACTGCAGGCCAACCAAAGATACAAAGTGAAGCCTTGTCTCAGAAAAGAAATCTGTCTGGCATTGTAACAAATAAACAAACAAACAGCGTTAGAAGAGGAATTAAAATGCAGAAGAAGCTGAAGCAGGTCCCCCACAGGACCACTCTGCCTTTACTTGTTTCCAGAGTTGACATTTGCATCTCCAGGGGAGTCACAAACATGGATTTCATCCCCCAGATCTCAGGTTGGAACAACTGTTAGTGTTTATGAGACGCGTGGTATGAAGGCTCCATTCATTTTAGATTTGTCTGGGGGCTCCAAGTGATGTTCTAAAAGTTTGAAGATGGGATTATGAATGTAAACAGCTCTTGCTGGCAGCAGAGCATGCTGTTGGCAGTGGCAGATGCCATCAGCTTCTGCATCCTGTAGGCATCCCTCTGTGTCCAGTGCCTGTGACTCTGCTTGAGGGCTTTCTTTAGGCCAGCCTTCAGGGAAGGCAGGAAGTGATGGGAGTGAGCACTAGTGGGAACAGCCTTCAGCCAATGGTTGATGAGAGTTGGCAGGTAGATGCTGTGACTTCTTCAAAACTGGGTTAGAAAATGTCTACATTGATCCTCAACAAATCCAGGGCTGTGTGTTCAGCTACAAGAGGATTCAGTCACTCACTCCTGGAAATTGATTGACTCCTTGATTTTAAGACAAGTCACATGTATCCCAGTTCCCTCTGTAGGTGAGAGTGACCTTGAGCTTCTGAGCTTCCTTCCTTCACTTCCTAGGCACTGGGGTTACAGGCATGTGCTACTGGGGCTTCATGCGTGTTAGGCAAGCATTCTGTTAACTTTGCCTCCCCAGCTCCAGCAAGCACCCTTTGTGAGTGGCTTACCTTTTCCTACTGGCCTATTTCCACATTATTTACTGATTTCCTTTCCCAGAGAAACTACTGCACATTATTTTAGGATCCCACTAGAACATTATCTTCCCCAAAGCTCATTCTGTTTTACTTGTTTACTACCTTCGGTTTTCTCCCTCAGCGAGCTGTGGATTTCAAAGAGTCTATTTTGACCCATCCCTGGGAATGTCCACACTGTCACTCCTGTTCTTCTTTGAGAGAGCTTTGAAAGAAAAAGACATTGTTTTTTGTTTTTAAATCACATACAGCACATAAGCTGTGTGCCAGTGTTGAGAAGGTGGGTTGTTTCTTTGTTGTTTTGTTTTGCCTTTCCTCCTTAGGTAAATGGCCCAAGCTGGTGAGGTCAAATAAGATCAACCAAAAAACCATTTAGAAACCTGTTATTAGTAAGTCCTTTTTCAGGAGGGACAAAAATACAGTGATATTTGCCATCAGAACAGAAAGGGTGACATCAATTCAGAGACAACTCTGCAATAATAGAACTCCAGGGAAACTTAATAAGATAAAGATGATGCATGCAAGTACACCTCTGTGCAAGCGTGCTTTCATGTGTGCATGTGGGTGCACACACATGTGCATACGTAAGTGTGTAGGCCAGAAGTCAACCTCAGGTACCGTCCTCAGGAGCAGTCTGTCTTGTACTTTGAGGTTGTTTCTCGATGACCTGGAACTTGCCATTTTAGCTATAGTGACCAGCAAGGCCCAGAGACCTGCCTAGCTTTGCTACTGCAGGGCTGGATTATAATCATGAGCCATCCTGTAGGGTTTGTTTCCTTTTTCCTTTCCTTTCCTTGCCTTTCCTTGCCTTTCCTTGCCTTGCCTTGCCTTGCCTTCCCTTGCCTTCCCTTGCCTTCCCTTGCCTCCCCTTGCCTTCCCTTGCCTTGCCTTTTTTTTACAGGTTTTTAAAATTTATTATTATTATTATTATTATTATTATTATTATTATTATTATTATATTTGTGTTTTAATTTTACACATCAGCCATGGGTTCCCCTGTCCTCCTCCCTCCCGCCCCCATCCCCACCTTCCCTCCAGCCCCTCCCCTCCATTCCCATCTCCTCCAGGGCCAAGACTCCCCTGGGGATTCATTTAAACCTGGTGGATTCAGTACAGGCAGGTCCAGTCCCTTCCTTCCAGGCTGAGCAAAGTGTCCCTGTGTAAGCCCAAAGTTCCAAACAGCCAGCTCATGCACTAAGGACAGGTCCCGGTCCCACAGCCTGGGTGCCTCCCAAACAGTTCAAGCTAATTAATTGTCTCACTTATTCAGAGGGACTGATCCAGCTGGGGGCTCCACAGCCTTTGGTTCATAATTCATGTGCTTCCATTCATTGGCTATTTGTCCCTGTGCTTTTTCCAGTCTTGGGCTCAACAATTCATGCTCTTACAGTCCCTCCTCTTTCTCGACAATTGGACATCTGGAGCTCCACCTGGGGCCTGGCTGAGGACCTCTGCATCCACTTCCATCAGTTACTGGATGAGAGTTCCAGCTCGACTGGTAGGGTGTTTGGCCATCTGATCACCAGACTAGGTCAGATCAGGCTTTCTTTCGACCACTGCCAGCAGTCTACAGAGGAGGTATCATTGTGGATTTCAGGGGACCTCTCCAGCACTCTGCCTATTCCTGTTCTCACGTGGACTTCTTCATTTATCATGGTCTGTTATTCCTTGTTCTCCCTTTCTGTTCTTGATCCAGCTGGGATCTCCTGCTCCCCTAAGCTTTCTTTCCCTCAAACCTTGCCCTTCATTACTCCAACTGTCATCCACATTGTTCATGTAGATCTCATCCATTTCTCTGTCATTGGGTGATCCCTCTATCTTTCCTAGGGTCCCGTTTCTAGATAGCCTCCATGGAGTTGTGTAGCAGTCTAGTCATCTTTGTTTTACATCTAGTATCCTCCTATGAGTGAGTACATACCATATTTGTCCTTCTGAGTCTGGGTTACCTCACTCAGGATGATTTTTTCTAGATCCATCCATTTGCCTGAAAACCTCATGATGTCATTGTTTTTCTCTGCTGAGTAGTACTCCATTGTGTATATGTACCATATTTTCTTTATCCATTCTTCAGTTGAAGGGCATCTAGGTTGTTTACAGGTTCGGATTATTACAACAATGCTGATATGAACATAGCTGAGCAAATGCCCTTGTGGTATGTTTGAGCATTCCTTGGGTATATGCCCAAGAGTGCTACAGCTGGGTCTTGGGGGAGATGGATTTCCAATTTTCTAAGGAAGCGCCATATTGATTTCCAAAGTGGCTGTACAAGCTTGCATTCCCACCAGCAGTGGAGGAGAGTTCCCCTTGCTCCACATCCTCTCAAGCATAAGCTGTCTTCTGTGTTTTTGATCTTAGCCATTCTGACAGGTGTAAGGTGGTATCTCAGAGTCGTTTTGATTTGCATTTCCTGGATAATTAGGGATGTTGAGCAATTCCTTAAAGGTCTTTCAGCCATTTGAACTTCCTCTGTTGAGAATTCTCTTTTTAGTTCTATAGCCCATTTCTTAATTGGACTGTTGGGCATTTTGATGTCTAATTTCTTAAGTTCTTTATATATTCTGGATATCAGCCCTCTGTCAGATGTGGAGATGGTGAAGAACTTTCCCATTCTGTAGGCTGTCGCTTTGTCTTGTTGACCATGTCCTTTGCTCTGCAAAAGCTTCTCAGTTTCAACAGGTCCCATTGATTGATTGTTTCTCTCAGTGTCTGTGCTACTGGTGTTATATTTAGAAAGTGATCTCTGGTGCCAATGCATTCAAGAGTACTTCTTACTTTCTCTTCTATCAGGTTCAGAGTAACTGGATTTATGTTGAGGTCTTTGATCCACTTGGACTTAAGTTTTGTGCACGGTGACAGATATGGATCTATTTGCAGCCTTCTACACATTGACATCCAGTTATGCCAGCACCATTTGTTGAAGATGCTTTCTTTTTTCCATTGTACATTTTTGGCTTCTTTGTCAAAAATTATATGTTCATAGGTGTGCAGGTTAATGTCAGGCTCTTCAATTCGATTCCATTGGTCCACATGTCGGTTTTTATGCCACTACCAAGCTGTTTTTATTATGGTAGCTCTATAGTAGAGCTTGAGGTTGGGGATTGTGATGCCTCCAGAGGTTGTTTTATTGTACAGGATTCTTTTGGCTATCCTGGGTTTTTTGTTTTTCCATATGAAGTTGAGTATTATTCTTTCCAGATCTATGAATAATTGTGTTGGTAATTCGATGGGGATTGTGTTGAATCTGTAGATTGCTTTTGGTAAGATTGCCATTTTTTCCTATGTTAATCCTGCCTATCCATGAGCATGGGAGATCTTTTCATTTTCTGACATCTTCTTCAATTTCTTTTTTCAGGGACTTAAAGTTCTTGTCATATAGGTCCTTCACATGCTTAGTTAGAGTAACCCCAAGGTATTTTATATCATTTGTGGCTATTGTAAATGGTGACGTATCTCTGATTTCCTTCTCAGCCTGTTTGTCTATTGTATATAGGAGGGCTACTGATTTTTTTTAGTTGATCTTGTATCCTGCTATGTTGCTGAAGGTTTTTATTAGCTGTATCAGTTCCTTGGTTGAATTTTTGGGGTCACTCATGTATACTATTATGTCATCTGCAGATAAGGAAAGCTTGACTTCTTCCTTTCCAGTTTGTATCCCCTTAATCTCCTTATGTTGTCTTATAGCTCTGGCTAGAACTTCAAGTACTATACTGAATAAGTATGGAGAGAGGGGACAGCTTTGCCTTGTTCCTGATTTTAGGGTATTGCTTTGAGTTTCTCTCCATTTAATTTGATGTTGGCTGTTGGCTTGCTGTAGATTGCCTTTATTATGTTCAGGTATGTTCCCTGTATTCCTGATCGCTCCAAGACCTTTATCATGAAGGGGTGTTGGATTTTGTCAAATGCCTTTTCTGCATCTAGTGGTTTTTTTTCTTTGAGTTGTTTATAAGGTGTATTACATTGATGGACTTTCTTATGTTGAACCACCCTTGCATCCCTGGGATGAAGCCTACTTGATCATGGTGGATAATTGTTTTGATGTGTTCTTGGAGTCTGTTTGCCAGTATTTTATTGAGTAGTTTTGCATCAATGTTCATGAGGGAGATCAATCTGTAGTTCTCTTTCTTTGTTGCATCTTTGTTTGGTTTAGGAATCAGGGTAATTGTAGCCTCATAGAAGGAGTTTGGTAATATTCCTTCTGCTTCTATTGTGTGGAACAATTTAAAGAGTATTGGTAGTAAGTCTTCCTTGAAGATCTGGTAGAATTCTGCAGTGAAACCATTAGGTCCAGGGCTTTTTTTGGTTGGGAGACTTTTAATGACTGATTCTATTTCCTTAGGGGTTATTGGACTATTTAAATGGTTTATCTGGTCTTGATTTAACTTAGGTATGTGGTACCTATCCAGAAAATTATCCATTTCTTTTAGATTTTCCAGTTTTGTGGAGTAGAGGTTTTTGAAGTATGACCTGATGATTCTCTGGATTTCCTCACTGTCTGTTGTTATGTCCCCCTTTTCATTTCTGATTTTGTTAATTTGGATTCTCTCTCTCTGTCTTTTGGTTAGTTTGGATAAGGGCTTGTCTGTCTTGTTGATCTTCTCAAAGAACCAACTCGTTGTTTCATTAATCCTTTGTATTGTTCTCTTTATTTCTATTTTATTGATTTCAGCTCTCAATTTGATAATTTCCTGGCATCTGTTCCTCCTGGGAGACTTTGCTTGCTTCTTCCTGTTTAAGGGCTTTCAGGTGTGCTGTCAAGTCACTAGCGTGAGATTTCTCAAGCTTCTTAATGTGGGCATTCAGTGCTATGAATTTCCCTCTTAGCACTGCTTTCATAGTGTCCCATAAGTTTGGGTATGTGGTGTATTCATTTTCATTGATCTCTAGGAAGTCTTTAATCTCTTTCTTTATTTCTTCCTTAACCCACTGGTGATTCAGTTGAGCAATATTCAGTTTCCATGAGATTGTAGGATTTCTGTAGTTTTTTCTGTTGTTGAAATCTAACTTTAAACCATGGTGGTCCAATAGAACACAGGAGGTTATTCCAATTGTTTTGTATCTTTTGAGATTTGCTTTGTGGCCAAGTATGTGATCGATTTTAGAGAAGGTTCCATGGGGTGCTGAGAAGAAGGTATATTCTTTTTTGTTTGGGTGGAATGTTCTATAGATATCGATTAAGTCCATTTGAGCCATAACATCAGTTAAGACCATTATGTCTCTGTTAAGTTTCAATTTGGCCGATCTGTCCAGAGGTGAAAGTGGGGTATTGAAGTCTCCCACTATTAATGTGTGGGGTTTTATATGTGATTTAAGCTTTAGTAATGTTTCTTTTACATATGTGGGTGCCCTTGTGTTTGGGGCATAAATGTTCAGAACTGAGACTTCATCTTGGTGGATCTTTCCTGCGATGAGTATGTAATATCCTTCATCAGCTCTTTTGATTGATTTTAGTTTGAAGTCTATTTTGCTGGATATTAGGATAGCTATACTAGCTTGCTTCTTAAGACCATTTGATTGGAAAGTCTTTTCCCAGCCTTTTATTCTTAGGAGGTGTCTGTCTTTGAATTTGAGGTAAGTTTCTTGTATGCAGCAGAAAGATGGGTCCTGTTTTCATATCCATTCTGTTAGTCTGTGTCTTTTTATAGGTGAATTAAGTCCATTGATATTAAGGGATATTAATGACCAGTGATTGTTCGTTCCTGTTTTTATTTTTATTTTTTGGTGGTAGTGTGTGTGTGTACTTCTCTTCTGTGGGGTTTACTGCTGTGGTGTTATCTATTGCCTGTGTTTTCATGGGTGTATCTGACTTCCTTAGGCTGTAATTTTCCTTCTAGTGCTTTCTGTAGGGCTGGGTTTTTGGATAAGTATTGTTTAAATCTGTTTTTTTCTTGGAAGGTCTTGTTCACTCCATCTATGATGATTGAAAGTTTTGCTGGGTATATTAGTCTAGGCTGGCATCCATGGTCTCTTAGTGTCTGCATTATATCTGTCCAGGTCCTTCTGGCTTTCAAAGTGAGGTGTTATTCTGATGGGTTTGCCTTTATAAGTCATTTGGCCTTTTTCCTTTGCTGCCCTTAATATTCTTTCTTTATTCTGTATGTTTAGTTGTTTAATTATTATGTGCCGAGGGGACTTTTTTGGGGGGTCTAGTCTGTTTGGTTTTCTTTAGGCTTCTTGTATCTTCACAGGCATTTCATTCTTTAAGGTGGGAAAGTTTTCTTCTATGATCTTGTTAAATATATTTTCTGTGCCTTTGAGTTGGTATTCTTCTCCTTCCTGTATCCCTATTATTCGTAGGTTTGGTCTTTTCATGGTTTCCCAAATTTCTT
Organism: Onychomys torridus; assembly: GCF_903995425.1. Classification (NCBI taxonomy): domain Eukaryota; kingdom Metazoa; phylum Chordata; class Mammalia; order Rodentia; family Cricetidae; genus Onychomys; species Onychomys torridus. The sequence goes on along the minus strand of NC_050449.1, from coordinate 110,477,167 downwards.
GGACATTTTGGGTCATGACTTTGTTGGTTTTAGTGTTTTCTTTGACTGATGAATCTATTTCTTCTACCATATCTTAAACACCAGAGATCCTCTCTTCCATCTCTTGCATTCTGTTGGTTATACTTGCCTCTGAAGTTCCTGTTTGTTTACTCAGATTTTCTATTTCCAGCATTCCTTCTGCTAGTGTCTTCTTCATTTTTTCTATTTCCCTCTTTAGGTCTTGGACTGTTTTCCTTGCTCTTTCATGATTTTCTTTCAGGGACTTATTGTTTTCTTCTGCTACAATTGTCCTTTCCTCTAGTTTTTTAGAGCGTTCTTCCCATTTTTTGTTTGTCTGTTCCTCCACTTTATTTTTGGTTTCTTCTATATAAGGCTCCAGCTTCTTCATGATGTTACTTATAAGGTTGTTTTCTTCTGCTTCTTCCATTCCGTGATGTTCAGGTCTAGCTCTGGTCCAGATGGGAGTTCCAGGGCAGATGGGAGCTGGGGGCTGGTCTCTGAGTCTCAGGAAGTGGCTGGGGTCTTGGGCAAATGTGTGTGGGGGCAGGGTGTGAAGACTGCAGGGTCTGCCTGTGGTCTCTGGTACAGATCTCCTTTCCTTCTTTCCTTTCCTTTCCTTTCCTCTTTCCTTTTTTTCCTTTCCTTTCTTTCTTTCCTTTCCTTCTTTCCCTTCTTTCCTTTCCTTCCCTTTCCTTCTTTCCTTTCCTTTCCTCTTTCCTTTCTTTTCCTTTCCTTTCCTTTCCTTTCCTTTCCTTTCCTTTCCTTTCCTTTTCCATGGGAGTTTTAAGGATTGAACTTTACCAACTGGGCCATCTTTCCTGCCGAAGTCTAATTTTGGCATGTTTATATCCCTAGGGGAGGTATTAGTATATATAATATTAGTATATCAGAGAAGAGCATGCCTAAATGTAAATTTATACTTATTTCTCTTCTAGAGACCAAACTAATGTCATAAAAACTGTGAATCCTGAAGGTAGTGGATACCATTCCAGAGCATCCTGCAATGAATTGTGTCAGTTGGAATGAATGTATCTGTAGTATAAAGTGCAGTGTTACTTATGTGACTTAAATATAAATTATGCTTTGTTCTTATGAGCCTCTGAGCTTTCCTTATAATGCTCGACTGTTTATCATTTGTACATTAAGTCTGGTTAACACCTTTCTTTGCACTGACTTGCAGATGGCTGTGTTAGCTGCTGTTCTGCTTTGCATATACTCTGCTTTATTTTCAAATATCAAAAATATCCGCATGTCACAGTTATGCTCTCTTTTCAAGGCAATGTGGCTGATAATGATGCTACTAAATGTATGGTTATTCTTAAAAGGATAGCATATGTGTCTGTTTTTGCTTTATGAAGGTATAAAGACATTGTTCATTTTATCTATTCATTCAGTAAGTCTTTGTGAAGCATGTGTTAGTTGCTAAGTATTATGACCCAAAGTAGAAGCCAGATTTAATATGCTGCAAGTCTGTGTGGGGCACACTGCGATGGGTATGTAATGGAACCAGTTAACTGAAGTATGCACATCAAGATCTTCACAGTGAGTCAAAAGAAGATGGAAAAAACCCTCACACACAAGAGCCTTCAGTGAGAGAGATGCACAAGCTCTGGCATCCAAGACAAGCCATCTTCAACTCCAGTTCCAAAGGATCCAACGGACTCTTCCAAGCATCAGGCAAGCACATAGCACACAGACATACACACAGGTAAAACACCAATATACATTTAAAAAAATCCAAAGACTCTTAATTGCGGGATCCCATAAATAAAAAACTGTTATTTCAAAAGGGAAGTTCCAGAGTAGCAGAACAATTAAACTAAAGCAAAACCCCAGATCCAGAAATTTAAATCAAATCCTGTAGCTCAATGTTTGGCATCTTAGACTCACTCATTTTTTTCTGGGCTCCCAAAGTCTGGGGCAACTCCACCTCTCCGAGAGCACACACGGTTTGTCTGAAAGGCTCAGGCCAGTTCCAATCTACACCTATCACTGTTCTTGGTAGATGTCTTATGATCTTGCCATCTCCAATATTGTGGGATTCCACCACAACTGAGGCTGCACGTACACTGGTGGCCTCCTCTGGTCTCTTTTGGGGGACTATGACCATGCCACATGGTTCTAGGCCTCAGATACTCTCCATGACTCCATCAATCTTGCATCTTTCAAAACCAGGACTGCATGAAAGGCTGTGAGAGCCAAAGTTACATTTTAAGTTTTATTACTATGCCTTAGAGATTCATGAAACAAAAATGCCTCTTATCTGCAAGCCCCTTACCCATGGACAGATTTCCTGAAATGCTGTAGGCTACTGCTTATGGGAGACACATGTTTCCACTCCCCTAAACAAGTTTGTTTGACCATCTGTACCAGATGTGCTTGATCACATGTGGGTGGGAGGTTCACAGGCAGGAAATATGTCAGGATGTTTGCTTGTATCTGATTGGATGTAGGCAGGAGGTATGCAGGCAGGAAGTACAACAGGATGTACACTTGCTCTTGATTGGATCTCATGGGAAATTGGGTGAATTATGGGTTTTGCCTTTTTAAGGCCCTTGCAAAACGTATTCTGGGAAACCAGAGATGGACCTTGCCAAAGAGTCCATTAGCCTAGCCAGTATTTAAAGCTCTTTCAAATTTGACTTTAAACTGTGATAGTGGTCTTATTCTTAACCAGTGGGATTAACAGACTCTTAGATATTACCATATTTTGGCTACCAGCTTGAGATGTAGCATTGCCCCTCGCCCTGGACTACAGCTTCTGTGTGCTGACCCTGAGAAAATACTTCCTAGAACAGCAGTGAATGCTGAGATTGAATCTGGGTCTTCTAGAAGATTGGCCAGTGCTCTTAAGCACTGTCAAGCCATGTCTCCAGCAGCCTCAGTTCTTTTGATTCCACAGCTTCATATCCCTCAAATATGCTCTTCTTGTTGATTCTTGATGGCATGGCCTCCTACTCAGAATAACTCAGTGACTCTCAAACAGTGGGTCGTGACCTCTTTGGCAAACCTCTATCTATAAAAATATTTACATTATGATTCATAACAGTAGCAAAATTAATGTTATGAAGTAGCAATGAAAATAATGTTATGGTTGGGGGTCACCACAACATAAGGCACTGTATTAAAGGGTACAGCATTAGGAAGGCTGGGAACCACTGTTCTAGAATATTTCACCTCAATGATGATGATTTGTTACTAATCACAGCTGATTCTTTGGTGCCAGTAGAACAGCATCCACTGTCCCAGTGAAGCATAGGAGGTTTCACTTTGGCGTTGTTGGTTCTTTTGTTCAGCACAGCTGATTCTTCAGCTGCAGACCACCAACACAGAGATTCTACACATCACACAAATAGGCCGGTACTTCTCGCTTCCCTTTGAAATGCCACAAGCCAGGCATCCACTGTCTGCATTTCTCTCAGCATTTTTACTTTCCAAGTTCTCATAGATCAGTTCAATAAACCCGAAGCCATCAATGGCTTTTCCATCTCAAACTTCCACACCTCCATAATCCTGCTCCGGCAACAACAACAACAACAACAACAACAACAACAACAACAAAACGCTTGGGTCCATCACAGCTTTTCTAGTTTGCTTTCTGTTGCTGTGGTAAACACAGACCAAACTTTGAGGAGGAAAGGGTTTCTTTCAGCTTATACTTCAGTTCATTGTCCATGACTGAGGGAAGTCAGGGCAGGAACCCAGGCAGGAATTTGAATCAGAAATCACAGAGGAATGCTGCTTACTGGCTCACTCACTGCCTTGCTCAGGTAGCTATCTTATATAACCTAGGACCACCTATAGTAGACTGGGCTGTCTCAGATCAACCATCAATCAAGATAATCTCACATACATTCACAGGTTACATGGCAATCTAATTGAGACAATTTTTCAGTTGAGATTCCCTTTTCCTAATGACTCTAAATTGTGTCAGACAGACAATAAAACTAAACAGGACACACATTCAGAAACTTTTTACTGCTGATGTATTTTTTATGACCCCCCTCACATCCCACATTCAGTTATGTGACCCCATCTGGGGTCACAACCCACAGTTAAGGAACTAGATGCTGGGCAAATTCTCTAACCACAGAGCCACACACTCATCCCTCCACCCCACCCCACCCCATCCCCAAAATCTTCAGTGAGCTCCCGTGAGAGAAAACAGGTAATTGGGTAATGAGGTGAAGTGATTGCAGTAGACTTGTAAGAGATTCTTTCCAGTAAGCTTGTTCTAGAGGGAAAGAGGGAAGTCAGCCATCAACTAAGAGCAGAATCACAATGGAGAAACAGGGGATGTTTTCAAACAGATGCACAAAGTACCAGCACATAGGAAAAGTGTGATGATGTACAAGAAACAGCAATGAATCATGACCCTGAAGCCATTACTTGTGCATTTCAATGTATTGCAGTAGATGTTCAATGAGGTCAAGAGTGAGATGTTAGGTAGCAGAGTTCCAAAGCCTCTATGCATCTTCCACCTTCCACTTACAAATGGATGCTGCTTTAGGCATAGTGTGAGGGGTTTCTACAAGTTTGGTTTGCAGAAGACATTCTCCTTGTCCCTAAGCATACCTCAGCTGAAGACTTATGGGTGCAGGAGTGCTGGTACTCTGCAGAGATTCCTATCTTTCCAGGGCTAGCCTGTGGAACTAGCCTCAGTTTAGCAGCTACTTATTCCTTGTTCATCCAGTGCTAGCTGTTTTTTTTTCCCTATTTCCTTTTTTGAAAGATTATTTATTTATTTTTAAATCTTATCCACCCACCCCCATGTGTGTGTGTTCTGCCTACCTCTGCCTCCTGAGTGCTGGGTTTAAAGGTGTGCACCATCACTTCTCACTAAGAACTTTGTAATGTTATTAAGAACTCTAAGATGAGAAGTTATGTTGAATTATGCAGGTGGGTTGCAAGAGGGTCAGAGGGAGGAAAAGGGACATGTCCACAGAATCAGAACTCAGAGTGCATCATCAATAGACACGGACTGTGAGCTGCAGAATGGGAGTGGTTTCTAGACAGTGGAAGAAAGAGAACAGGTTCTCCTTCAGGGCCTCCAGAGAAAATGCATCTTCCTTACCCATTGTAGACTTGAATCTCACATCAGTCAGAAATGAGGCTATGTCCATTTGTGTCCCCCAGTCCTTAGTCATTTATTATAGCAGCAATGGAAAGCTAATACCAATCCTTTAGATTCTGATTCAAATATCCCTTCTCCAGGAAATGTCTCTTAGCACTTTGGCAACAGATCCGGCAGACAATGCACATTTCATTTCCACATCATCTCATTCTTCACTCTTACGGCTCCTGGCCCCAAGTGACGGTTTGATTAACAACACCTGTGTGACCAGCCAGACTGCGACTTCTATGAGGGTGGGGCCTGGGGGATTTTACTCCCCATTGCAGCCTTAGTTTCTCCTGTGGTAAAACTGTGAGCACTCCACAAACTGCTGTTTAACCAATAAAAACTGAAATTCTTAATTGAAGTAGAAAGTAAAAATAATTGACTGGGTCCGAAGAGGCATATCAATAATACAGTTATAATTTTAACGGATTAGACCTACAAATGAAAATGAATGTTCCAAGGACAGAAGAGAAGCATGTTAATGTGAAGTGAACTGAACTAGGCCGAGTAAAGAAATACTCCACATTCGCATTTGTGAGTGGAAGCTCAGAAAGCTGATCCCTCATAGAATTAGAGTGTAGACGGTGGTGTGCAGAGTCTGAGAGGGGTGAGGCTATGAGGGAGGGTGGTTAAAGTGTAGCTGGATAGAAGGGGTGACTCCTGACTGCTTAACTCAGCTGGGTAACTATGGTTGGTAATAACCAGTTGAGTATTTCAAAAGTGCTAGTAGAGAGGAGTTTGAATGCTTCTGACAAAAAGAAACTGATAAATGTTTGAGGCAACAGATATAACATTATTTCCCAGTGTCTTTCTAAGTTGAAATGTTGCACTCTATATAAATGTATAGTTAATGTGTATCAATTAAGTGTAAAAAATATTTTCTTAAAACACATGGCAATCGATATTAAATCTTTTTAAAGTCCCAACAGAAGAAAAGAAAGGAGGGAAGGAAGGAAAAGAGGGAGGGAAGGAGAGGTGGGAAGGGGCAGCTCATGCCACATACAGAGGCATCTTAATCGTCTGTGAAATACCCTTGCTACATCACAAAGAAATGAAATACCTTTGCATAGCAAAGTGTTATGACCATAAACATTTGGAGTTTTTGGTCATAAAATTGAAAGGTAATGAGGAAATTCATTTTTTCCCATTTTCTTGTTTTTCAGTCAGATTTTCTTTTTTTGTTTCACTCAAAAAAAACCATGATAATTATCTTGAAAAGAAAGTTTAGGTCTGAATGTGTGTGTGTGTGTGTGTGTGTGTGTGTGTGTGTGTGTGTGTGTGTGTGTGTTGCATACACAGATCTATGTGAGGGTGTGAGTTCCTATGTGCATGACAGAGTAGGACCTTGGGTATTGCTCTACCATCCTCTACCTTATTTTGTTGAGAAAGAGTCTTTCTAAATTTGAAGCTGGGCTGCTAGACAACAAACTCCAGCAATCTCCCTTCCCTGCTCCCTGCAATACCGAGATTAATATAGAGAAAGAGCTGGGATGGATGGAGGGAGGGAGGGAGAATGCAGGTAAGTTATTTCAAGTACAGAACTCTGCAATTTATTTTGGGATGATTTACATAAGAATTTATTTTTCACTCTGAAAATAGTATGCTGATATAGCAAAAAGTACATGTGAACGAATGGTGTGGTGTTGTAAATTAAATGAAGGATTAACATTGCAAAGAATTTATAAGGTAAGTTCTCTCTTCTAAAGAATCAATATACTACAACTGCAAAATTTTCTCTTTTTAAACCATCTTCTTATGCTGGCTTTTGTTCCAATCACCTATCACTGCATGGGAAATTATCCTGGAACTTGCTGATTTAAAGTATAAACAAGTTAGATACATTGCACAGTTTTCTGGGTCAGGCTTCAAGCTGGGTTGTTAGGTGGTATTCACTGAGCTTCTAAGTTGATCTGGAATACTCAAGATAGCTGTGTGCACATGCCTGGAGCCTTGGCTGTGAGTCAAAGGAGTGGACTCACTATGTCTTCTCTGTCATTTTCTAATAAGCTTATCAGGCTGTCCATGGAGACTCAGTGCTTCTAGAGAAGATTAAAGCCACCAGTCCCCTAACAGGCTAGAGCTAAAACTAACATGTCATTTCCACCACTGTCTATACACCCAAGCAGTCACAGGTGAGTCCAGGTTTAATAGGCATAGCATCAAATAACTTATGGCCATTTTTAATCTTCTATAAAATTGAGACATACCTTAAATGTCACCCAGCTTAGAAAGATCCGACACAATCGTGCCTTCTCCCAAACATACAGCTACCACCAATGGTAAGAGTAAGTCCTTCTCTTACATGCTGGCTGGCTGGGTTTGTCAACTTGATACAAGCTAGAGTCACCAGAAAGGAGGGAGCCTCAGTTGAGAAAATGTCCCCATAAGATCTGGTTGAAGGGCATTTTCTTAATTAGTGATTCATAGGGGAGAGCCCTGCCCATTGTGAGTGGGGCCACTCCTGGGTTAGTGGTTATGATTCTGTAAGAAAGCAAGCTGAGCAAGCCATGGGAGCAAGCCGCTAAGCAACCCCACTCCATGGACTCTGCATCAGACCCTGCCTCTAGGTTCTTGCCCTGTTTGAGTTTCTGTTGTAACTTCCTTCTGTTATATGGAACTGTGGGTGAAATGAACCCTTTCCTCCTTGAGCTGCTTTTGGTAATGGTGTTTCATCGCAGCAATAAAAACCCTAACTTGAGACACCTGCCTACTACACTGAAGTAATTCCTGCTTGAAGACATGCATTATAAAGTATATATACTTTGTATACCTCCATCATTTGTGTCAAAGAAAGATTAATACTACATCTTGCTTGTCTGTATAAATCTTGTAAAGTTCAGCATAACGTGGGTATTTGTATCCATACACTAAAATGTTGTTTGTCTACATAACTGTATATGCTATGGGTAGAAGATCTTGTACTTTTAAAAAAATTTAGTAAAGAAAATATGGACTATGATGTAACACAGGCAGCCCAGCTGGGCTAGGGAAATGGATAGATTGTCAAGAGATGAAATAAAAGAAATACCCAGAGCTTGCCTGTGAGACATAAAGGTAATGGAACCTCCATAACAGAGGAGATTAACTGACCAACATGATCCATTAGATGTATGGGCACGTCCAATAGCATGGCTCAGAATGTCCAAGAAACCATATGGGTCCCATAGAACTTCATGGAAGGTTTTGTGGTAACCCGAGGGACAAAGATCACTTATTTATCCCACAATGCTTTGTTCTGCCAGAAATACTCATTCTGTCCATAGCATCTGTCCAGCAAGAGGCTGGACCAATAATACCCTGACCAGCAGAAGAAGGGTTCTACAGGTTAGTCTAAGTAATGACATCTAATCAGCATTCCATAACCAAGGAGTTACTGGCTTAGCATGTGTGTGGGAGGCCTGTTCTCTCTAAAGACAGCGACAGTTTGCTGAGTTCCCTGTAAGCTTGGTAGCAGCCAGGCTTATCTGGCACACCTAGCCATTCTTCCATTGGAAATAGAGAAAGTGTGTTTCAGGGACACTGCAGTCCACATTGATGTTTTTCTCGGGAATCATATGCTTGCCCATGACCCTGTTTAAAATTTTGATAATACTAAAATGTAAGGGCTAGAGATGGTTCAGCAGTTAAGTGCCCTTGCTGCTCTTGCAGAGGACCGGAGTTTAGTTCTTAGCATCCACATTGGGCAGCTTATAACCTCCTATAAATCCAGTTCCAGGGATCCATTGTCCTCTTCTGGAGACCTACACTCATGCATACTCGTGTGCACACAAAGATAGCTTTAAAATTTTGAATAGTTTGAATAGGCTAATGTTAGAAAATTAGAAAACACTTATGTGTTAGCTTTGCATTGTTATAAAAATACCAGATTTGATCAACTTATATAAGAGGAAAAAGAGGTATTTGCTTTGCCGCTCAATGGTTATAGCCCACGACTGACTGACCATACTGCCTTGGAGACAGCAGCATATAACAGCAAGAGTACATCTGGCGAAAAACTGATTGCATGATACTTTGTGGGGAAAAAAAAGAGGGCATAGAGAACAGGACTTTTGGAAGAGATGGATACATGGATAGTGACTCAAAGGCCTCCCACTAGGCCCCACCTCTTAAAGTGCCCATCAACTTCCAATAGCCCCACGCTGGGGATGAAGCCTTTGACACTTAGGTCTTCAGATGACATTTCAGGTGTAAAATATGACACAGAGTTAAAAGAAAAAGGGCACATTTGAAGAGAGTATTTGCAACATCAATTACTAAGTTATACAAAGAGCATCTACGTATCAATAGGAAAAAGGTAAACCACATGACATAAAAATGGGCATAGAGTATGAATGTATTATTCACAGAAGGGATGGTGGCAGGTGCTGAATATCACTAATGGGAGCGTTGCAACAACAATCGGTGCATTAATTTTCTGCACCTGTAAGACTGACAAGATAAACTGAACATGACAATATCCAGTGTCAGCAATTCTACAGCGAAGGGACTGCTGCTTCTGGGAAAAGCTCCTCTGACCTGACGTGCTAGAAACACTAACTAGCCCTCTGCAGTGCTGTGGAGGTCCAGAGGCCATGGACTGGGGCAGTCAGTACAGTCTGAAGGCCATTTTCAGTAGTATTTATTGAAGCAAAAAGTATATATGTAAGCCAGAAAAAGTAAGCTGGATGTGGTGATAGGCAGAGGCAAACAGATCTCTGAGTCTGAGGGCAGCCTGGTCTATACAGCAAGTTCCAGGCTAGCCAAAGGCTACTTGGTGAGGTCATGTCTCAAAATAAATAAATAATAAATAAATATCCCCTAAGTATATGCAGCTTCAACTCAGAATCTCTGTTCATCATAACTTACATTGTTGCTCTGCAAAATAAAGAATTTTGTTTTGTCACACAGCAACAAAGTTCCATCCTTCCTTCTGCTGTGACTTTGACATAGTTATAGTCTGGTTTACTAGTTATAATTCACAAACTTTAATATGACTGATGTTTTATATAATTATTATTACAAAGAACTGTGTTAAAAATTAGCAGGAGTTTGTATAAAGCATTATTTTTAATCATTAAAAATAGACAACATAAATATTAATAAAGGAAATACAAAATAAAATATACTAAAATGCCAGTTAAAGAATAGATATAAGCTTATAAATGTTAACATACACTGGTCTATGTGATGAGTTTTGAAGTTAAAAAAACATGGTACAATATTATATTTAGAACCTATTTAAGCCAATTATGCAAAACAATACAATGACTTACGATTTTGTATGTAGCAACAAGTAAATATGAAGAATAAGTTTAAGGATATTTATTTACAAAGTAGTTAACACTGATGACCCAAAGATATTTAATTTTTTTTACATATATTTATTGTGTACATGTATGTTTATGTATGCTCACATTTACGCTTACCATGGCACATGTGTGGAAGTCAGAGACAGTTTATGGGTGTTGGTTCTCACTTTACACCATAGGGATTCTAGGGGTCAAGCCCAGACCAACAGGGTTCGTGGTAAATGCCACCATATACTGAGCTATCTCACTGTCCACACCTCCAAGAGACTTTTCAAGATGAGGACTGAAATTCAAAGTAGGTTCACAAGGGACCCTGATGCCATCTATAATATTTTCATTTCTCTTATGACAATAATCTATTGAAAAGTAAAAGAAAATGTAAGTAGTGAAAGTAAAGAAATGAACCACAACTGTTTTACTTTAAATTGTTTAAAGACACAGACAAGTGACAGAGATATCCACAGCACACTGTGAAGTGAGCATTTTCTAGAACAATGTGCAAAGGGTAACTTCACTGGTACAGAAAAATCTGCTGCCCGGATGCACACAGTGCTTAACTAAGAAACACAGGCAATTTCTAAGGGTCCCTCTCCCTGCTGTGGATATCACTCTGTACAAATAAAGTGCTGATTGGCTAGTAGCCAGGCAGGAAGGATAGGGTAGGCGGGACAAGGAAGAGGATAAGGCTGGGAACAGGAAGGCTGGGAGGAGACACTACCAGCCGCTGCCTCGAGAAGCAACATGTAAAGACACCAGTAAGCCACAAGCCATGTGGCAAAGTATAGACTAACAGAAATGGGCTAAATATAAGAGTAAGAGCTAGACAATGGTAGGCCTGAGCTAATGGCCAAGCAGTTTAAATAATATAAGTGTCTGTATGATTATTTTATACGTGGGTTGGGGGACTGCAGGGGCTTGGTGGAACCTGGAGAGAAGCTCTCCAACTACATCTCCCAGGTTGTTAATGGTGTTGCTTTGTGTGGGAAGGAGTTAAAGCCAGAGGGCAACAGGACGAGAGGGCCCCTCTACAGTTTGAGTTTCACAACAGGAATTATTCTTACAACAAGAAAGAATTCTAATTAAGATGTAAATGTAGAGATGACCTTCATGTTACCAATAGAACAGTCTGGGCTTCACACCCAGATCTCTGACTATTTCCAGGCAGAAGCATTTGTAATTCAGGGGTTTACTGGAAGGTCATGCCTTGTCGATAGACGAGTGCCTCTTCTGTCCACATGTGCACTGATTGGGCTCCTTTATTAAGGGATGAAAAAAAAAACAGGAACATGTAATTATTCTTTGTAGTGGGTAGCCATTCCAGCTTTGATCTGGAAGTTCTAACCCCACTGAGGCTTTGGTAACTGTCATGCCTACAAGGCAGGGCTTAGAGAGGACCCTGAAGGCCCAAGATCTGGATGGGCCAGATCTCTTGGTTCCTGGACCCTGGACGCTGGAGGTAGACCGAGCAGAGTTCTCCAGAGAATACCGCTGGACTGCGCTACACCTTTCCCAGACCCTGTTACCTACCCCTTCACTTGTAAGTTACCCCACAAAATAAACCTCCCTTTTAACTATGTGGAGTGGTCTTAATAATTTCACCAATAATTCTTCACTAAAGTTCAGGCAGAATGCCATACAGGAACACATTGCATTTCATCATTATTTATTATTGTTGGCTTCTAAGTCTGCAAGCATAAGAGCAAAATGATTTGAACCAAATCACAGCCAAGAACTCAATCCAGACCAAACTATAAAGCAAGAACTAGAGGGGACCTGCACAGTTACATATGGCCAGATCACAGACAAATGTACAGACTGACACCGTGGCATCCCACCCTTTCTTACCTGGATCAAAACCCAGTCTTTATGAAAAGGGTAAAAGGGTCTGCGTTGACAGTCTTGGTCATTTCCTGTTTGTCAGTTCCTATCTAGGTCATGTGGTGGTATTGTGTTCCCCAAAATATTGTGCATCCTAATAAATTTATATGGGGTCAGAGAACAGACAGCCACTAGATACAGAGCCAAAAATGGTGGCTAGAAAATGGGTCAGAGCAAGCCATAGCAGAAGCTGGGCGGTGGAGGTGCACGCCTTTAATCCCAGCACTTGGGAGGCAGAGCTAGGCGGATCTCTGTGTGTTCAAGGATACAGCCAGCAAGGAGACACATGCCTTTAATCCCAGAAAGCAAGTTTTTAATCCCAGGGAGTGACAGCAGAAAGAGAAAGATATATAAGGCATGAAGACCAGAAACTAGAAGCATTTGGCTGGTTAAGTATTTGGCTGGTTAAGCATTTAGGCTTTGGAGCAGCAGTTCAGCTGATGGCCATTTGGATGAGGACTCAGAAGCTTGCAGTCTGAGGAAAAAAAAACCAGCTGAGGAACTGGTGAGGTGAGGAAGCTGTGATGTGTTCTGTGTCTCAGATCTTCCAGGATTCACCCCAATAACTGGCCTGAGGTTTGTTTTATTAATAAAAACTTTTAAGATTCATGCTACAGTGTCGGGTTTAAATTTGGAACACAAGATGCAGCGAAGTTGTCTTGAGCAGAAAAAGAAAAGAAAAAAGGAAGAAACTTAAGTTACCTATTTAAAATGAAATATAATTTAATATATAAGGCAAGGTGATGTTTTCTAGTTATACAAGTGATGGTACTTTGGAGAGTTAATTTGTATAGTACCAGCAAATGCTGTAAGTAAATAATGGCTCTAATTGTTTATGAATTGTTAAGACTGTGATTCAAAGCTTGATTTGGAAAATGCTGACATGGAAAGATGATAAAAGTGATAATGAAAAGCAATAGATTCCCAAACCGGAGGAAAGTGAAAAGTGAAATATCCAGTGCAGACAGACTGTGAGAGCAAGACACATAAAACAACAACACAATAAACTCCATTAAGTCGTAGGATTGGTGTTAGGACTCACTGGTGCAAAAATGCACTTCCCTCTTAGCAAATATACCAAGAAATGGAATGATTTGTATTGTTCCTATTTGAAGGCCATTCTGAAGGAAGCTGTAGCTTTCAGCACTCTTACCACTCCATGACATTTCTGCCATCTCTGCTTCATGTACCAACTCATCTTTCTCTAGTAATCACGAAGATCAGTCCAGAGAAGCTCGGTCATGGGTCTGATGTTGAAACAGCCCAGAGCAGTACATGAGTGTCAGCCTCCTTACATAGGCAGAAAGGAGTTGGTAAAAAGGCATTGGTGTCAATCATGGCACAGCCCTTCCTACAGACGGAGGACTGAGATGCACATCAATCCCAAGACTTCGGGTCCACCAGGGGAACAGTTCCCCCATGGCTTGGATGAAGCAGCTTCAGGTCATTCAGAGTTTACCAAAGCCTGCCTTGCTTGCAATGCTGCTTTACAAGGCCACAGGGCACACTGTCTACAGTGGCTGTGACACTCGAGTTGTTGGTTATCTGCAGCTGCCTGAGTGTCAGAGCAAATACCGCGGTCAAACCAGTGTGAGGTCCTCTCTAAAATACTTGGATAGAGCTTTCTTTTGAGTGGGAAGGCTTTGGGAAGTTTTAAGTTGTTATCCCATCGCAGGCTCAGATACTGAAGGACTCATCTCAGAAAAAAAAGTGTGTGGCTTTGTTTATTGGGGTTTTACTACAAATCAGTATAAGACCCCTTTGTTCTAAGCATTCCTTTAATACTTTCTGTGAATGATGACAATGGCGAGGATGAGAAGGGCATCTTCGTTATTGTGGCACACTTTGGCCATGCTGCTATCTGTGGTAACCTAGGAACAGAAAGGACGCCAAAGCACTCATAGACTTGGCTGTGGAGATGTACAGGCAAAGTGTAGACAGTGCCAGCTGGTGGCTTCTTCTAACTATGACTTCTTAACTTCAAGAGAAGGTTGAAAGAAAAAGGAACTGTTAAGTTTTGAGTCAAATTTAGAGGAATTAGAAAATATTCCGGACTTCATAGGCTTGAAGATTAAACTGTTTTTGTTCCCATTGTCTGTCTCTTCTTCCCTCCCTTTCTTTCTCCCTCCCTGTCTCTGTCTCTATTTCTCTCTCGTGTTTTAATAAACAGGAAGAACAAGTGTGCTTTCATTTATAATTTCCTTCAGGCTCCCAATGCCCACATCAAGTGTGTATTTTGTTTGTTTATGTGTGTTGTTTGTTTGTTGTTGTTGTTGTTAAGGAGCACCCCTTTCCATGTACCATAGCTGCACACATACACAAAAATTTCTGTCAAGGGGCTAGGAATGTAGCTCTGTTGGTGGAGTGCTTGAAGAGCATGTACAAAACCAATACAATATAAATTGGACACTGTACCATACATCTGTAATCCCAACACTCAGAAGGTGGTGGCAGAAGGATCAGGAGTTTAAGGCTAATCTTGGCTACAATGTGAGTTTGTGGCCAGCCTGGGCTACGTGAGACCTTGTCTCAAAAAAAGAAAAACAATTACATTTAAACAATGCCTTCAAACAATACTCAACAGGAACCTGTGCAGGGCCAGTATGCCAAGACTTCCAGTGAACCAAAGCAGGAGTTATTAAGCTTCTGACCTAGCCTTGAAGACATATGGAATATCATTTCTGTTGCTACATTCTATTTGCTATGAATGAGCTGCAAGATACAGAAACTGAGAGAATAGGAAGAAACAAGAATACATTGTTTACTGGAGGCTTGATACCATACATGGTACAAAGTAGCATGCTACATGAAGGCTAGTGAGAAGTGTGGTGTGTCACCATTCCCCAGCCAATCACAAAGAAGAATGCTCCACATTTTAGTTTAGTTTTGTTTTTGGTGACATGGGGTTTTCATGTATCCCAGGCTGGCCTCTAACAGTGTAACTGAAGATGATCTGGAAATTGTGATCCTCCCACATCTACCTCTCCAATGTTGTAATTACAGGCACACATAAACCACTCTGGTTTTATGTAGTGATGAGGAGCAAACCCAGAGCTCTGTGCAAGCCAGACAAGCACTCTCCCCAGTAACTACCTTTCAGCCCCACTTTTTAGCTATTACAAGCAATTTATGTGTTGTGTAAATTGAGATTTCTGAAATTCAATTTCTTCATCTTGTGAATAGTGAAAATAATATTTTGATATGGTAATTAAATTAATTTTATTTTACTTTGATGTGATGATTAAATTCAGGTGACAAAGTACAGAACACAGTAAGAGTATAGTAATATAAATATGTGATAATATTTGTCATTATTCCTATAGGAATCTTAATGCAAATAATTTATTTGTAGAACACAATAACAACAAAACAGATGGAACTGAGATCTACTAACAGAGATAATTTGATTTTGTCATTGACCCTCAGATGCAATTGTATGTTATTTAACAAAGGGATCTGTTCTTTGAAATGGATCATTACATGGCCTCTTGAGGTGGTATAATCTTATGACAAAATTGTCATTCATCAATGACTACAAGATTGAAATTTGACAAAGAACTACATAGGTAAATCATATTTGTAAATGGTGAACAGTGACTTGGAATGGTACTGATGCATGTAAGCTCACTTTAGGATGTTCACTCCTAAATCTTTGCATGATTCTATCAGGTCTCAGTATTATTCTGAAAAATGTTCCAAACACAGGGGTGCAATGGAGATGTATGTCTTCTCTGACTTACACTGCTATAAAGAATAGGGCCAGCTATAGTGATACATGCCAGCAATCAATAAGAGGATGAGGCAAGAGGATATTTGCATTGCCAGCCTATAGTGATATTTTATTTGTATTGAAATGTGATTTTATTTGTATGTCAATAAAGTTGCCTTGAGGTCAGAGCAAGCCAGAGCAGAAGCCGAGCAGTAGTGGGGCACGCCTTTAATCCCAGCACTTGGGAGGCAGAGCTAGGCGGATCTCTGTGTGTTCAAGGACACAGCCAGCACGGCAGACACACGCCTTTAATCTCAATACCAACCATAGACGACCTGGAGGTCTGTACAAACAGGCAGTGACAAGGAGGTCATGTGGCTGGGTTTACAACCAATGAGAAAACAGAACAGAAAGTCTTTAAATAGACAGGACGCACAGAAGTAGGTCTCTTGCGGAGAGGAAGAACGGCAGAAGCAGTGAAGGGTAAGGTTTTCTGCTTTTGCTCTGACCTCGTGGCAACTTTATTGACATACAAATAAAATCACATTTCAATACAAATAAAATATCACTATACCAGCCAGCCTGTGATATGCTTCGGGGCTGCAAGTGTCATTCAGTGGAAGAAAACTTGCCTACTTTCTTAAAGATCTTGAGTTTTTTTCAACACTAGGGGGTCATTTTTTTTTGAACCAACTATAATTTAGGGTAACTTAAAAATATATTTTGTCCTGTATTAGAGGGCCTATAGACATTGTTCTACTGGACACACTCTAAAGTGTGTGCAATGGGCTTAATGATGCTCAGTCAATTTCTGGAGCTAATCAAAGCATTAAAACCTGTTTCAGGGAGGACATCCCAGACCCCACACCCATGTCTCTTCTACCCTTTGGTGCTTCTTCCTTTGTAGGGTCTTGCTGGACAAGCAGTTGGGTTGGAGTAAGTCCATGAGGGTGAGGCACTTCCTTTTTCCAGAGGTTATTGAAGGTGAGGTTACTTTTCTGAAATTTCTTTTACAGAAAGGAGCCTCTGGTCTTGGTCATATTTCAATTTACACTCTTATTTTAAGCCAACTTTCCTTATACATTGCTTTTTTCTTTTTCTTTTCTTTTTTTTTTTTTTTTTTTTGAGGCTGTGGACATGTCAGTGGTACTGCTGTCCTGAACATTCTCAAGGAGGTGTCCCCATTAACTCATAATATGCCTGAGAGCTAACATATCCTATTGTGTGGACATTTTGACCTTCAGGATTAAAATAATAAATGGTGGTCATCCTATGCACTAGCATGGTATTACAAACTTAAATTAGGGAAGAGTAATTAAATATGCTGACCAGCTCATTTGCAATGATGCCACCTAAGAGGCCAACTACAGAGTAGTTAGTAATGTTAGAATGTTAGGCTCTTTCTTCCAACCCTTTGACTCTTTGTTTTTAGAATGGCCTCATGTAGCTAACCACTATTTGGTTCTTATCACATTTTCATACTTCTGCAAAACTTGGTCACTTAGCCTCTGCTTGCCTAGGGTCAACCCCAAGCCAAGAAAGAAGCAGCAATTTGGGGCTATGTATTTATAATCAAAGACAGGAAAGATCTCCTCAGAGTTCTGAAAACTTGCTTGGGTTCACGTAAAGTCACACTGGGAGAATTCTTGCACCCGAATAGCTGCCGTGAGAAGAAATCACTGACACAGAAAGACATTATTTGAATAAGAGGAGGACAGTTTAGTTCATTCCAGTGTCAGTCTTACTGTGTCAGGGCAGGAGCAAGCTATGCTGGCCTAGGAATTCTTACTTTCATGATGGATGAGTACCTGAGCTTATATGAATGAATGTGGTTAAAGTCCTCATTGTCTTTATCCATCCTGCCCTTTCTTCCTTGAGAAGCTCATGTAGTCCAGGCTGGCCTCAAACTGGCTACATATCCAAAGCTGGCCTTGAACTACTGATACTTCTGCCATCTTCCTCCTGCTGGGATGACAGACATGCATTACCATGCTCTGCTATCAGCTCCTCTCTTCTGGCATGCTACTCTACACGTCAAGGCTAATTCATTGAAACAGAAAAGTCAGATCCCCTGAGACTCAGTGAACTAGATTCTAAATTAACAGAGTTCATCATTGGGGAAATCAAAAGCCAATTGGAGGGAGCTTATTATAACTATAATGATTACAAGCTCTCAACTATTGTTGTTATTTTGAGTTACCCGACTTTTAGACTGCTTACTGTATTTAATTAATATTTCAGAGAATGAGTTCCCAATTTCTGGCTTTGCTCTACTGAAGCTAGAGCAATTGTTAAAATCCAATATAGTATCTGTTCTGTTTTCTAATTCCACTAGAGACTGACACATTTGTAGAATGCCTCCTTCCATTCACTCACAGCTGGAGACTTGCACCAATCTACTCGATTGTTTTATGAAATAGAATTAAAAGTGTAAAGCAGTTAACATTTAAAGGCATGTCAACTGGAAGCACTCCTTGAACTCATTTGCCCAAGCCTCTCCCCTCAGTTTTTGAAATCACACCTGTGTTAAGATGTGCACCCTCTTCCTCGTCTGGTAAGCACAGGTGTGGGAACTTGTGCAATGGATAATTAATCTCTATTGCTATCTATAGTTTCATAGTTAACACTGTCTTAGCAGAAGTGTGAAAACACATTCACACCTTTGAAAATGGATGATTAACTAATCAAACGACAATATGAATGTAAGATAGAATTACAGAAATGACTGCAAGGCAGAGCTATTTATGAATATAACATTCTATTTAATTTTTAAGGGTGGATTGTTCAGTATAATCCAAGCTCCTCAAACATCGGAGCAGATTCTCAACTTTTTAATTACACAACTCCTCCAAAAAGAATTAAGATGATTTCAGATTCCTCTCTAATTATGCATTTTACACTCAAGAGGTTAGAAAGGAAGAGAGGGGTACAGCTAAGACCACAGGCAAAGAGAAGCCAAGAAAAGAGAATCACAATTGAATCAATAGTCAGTTAGCTTTTCCTCTGAACTCCATTAGTCCCATTTTAAATATAAACTGATCTGAATAGAAACTGAATACACAAGTCTATCATGGCAAGTTCTTTGTAGATTATTGGGAGATAGGACACTATCTTCATGATTTTGTAATAAAAAAACTGTGTTTTTCTCTTAAATAAATTATTACTGGAAAAAATGATGATAGCATTGGAGGAGAACAGATACATCCACTGAGGCTTTAGACCAGCATTCCATGGGTAGTGTATTAATGTTTTCTATGTTTGTTGTCATAGTGTGTTAAGGTATTAAGGTGATTTTTCAGTTTGTAAAATACAGATATATATTTGGAAAAATAAATATATATTTTTGTACACATTTTTAAGTTGGCACCAAATTATCTGCTGTAAGTTCAAGTAATTGCAAATAAAAATATAAACATTGATGCAGAAAAAATCCTGTAGAAAATTCTTTTAGATGTACCTTGCTTTGAAGAAATCCCAATTGATATAAATTGTAAGATTTGATTTTTTATCTTCCTATAAAACAAAAAAACATATGAACATGCTCAGTGTGGTGGCACTCACCTTTATTTCAGCATTTAGCAGGCAGAGGCAGGTGGATCTCTCTGAGTTTGAGGCCAGCCTGGTCTACATAGATAGTTCTATGCCAGCCAGGGCTGCACAGAGAAACCCTGTCTCAAAAGCAAAGGAACAAACACTAGTAAGTTTTCTCTAGTGGTTAGTTCACTTATCCCTTGTCCTTGAGTCAGTCCTAGTTCACTTTTCCCACAGGTCTTATCTTAGGATGGATAGTATCTTCCCTACTGCCCTAACATACCACAGCACAAACAGAAGCTGGGACTTATGGTCATTCCTGTAACCATATGAACTAGGTATGAAATGATATGCAGGTCCATTTATTGCTCTACATACCTTTACCATATAGTCAATGAAAACAACACAGATTATATGTTCAAAAATACTTATCAAACTAATATAAGCAATTTCTATTGAGAGCTTCCTTCTTACTAACAGGCAACATCTCAGTGCAGATCACATCCTTTTACAGTGCCAGTTTTTTTCCATTAGTTTTAAATATGGATAACATTATATTTCAATATTGAGTCTTATAAGTTTTGAGAAGCTTTGATTCTCTAAATAATGTTACATCAAGAAGAAATTTTATTATATTACTGACAATCACCTCTTTATACTTCCCCCAAGAAATTCACTAAAATTTACAAGGTTATAGTTTAAAAAAAACTATGTTAAATTGTCTTTCAGTTGACATCTTGATGAAATAATTCCTTAAATTTTATGAAAAAACAAACAATTGCACATCATATATTTTGTTAAAGATGATGTTTTATAACATCAACATGAAAAATTCTTTAGCAGAGTCACTGTGTGGAGCAGGGATGCAGCTGTGCAGTGCCTGTCTATGCAGAGTCACTGTGTGGGGCAGGGATGCAGCTGTGCAGTGCCTGTCTATGCAGAGTCACTGTGTGGGGCAGGGAATGCAGTTGTGCAGTGCCTGTCTACATGCAGTCACTGTGTAGATCAGGGATACAGTTGTACAGTGCCTGTCTAGCATGCCTGAAGCCTTGCATGCTTACAAACTGGCCATGGTGATGATGACTGTAAGCACACAACTCAGCAGGTGAAGGCAGAAGGACCACAAAGTCAACGTTATCTTCTGGCTATCGAGAGTCTGAGGACAGTCTGGGCTAGATAAGACCTTGTTTTAAATCAAATACAAAAACAAACCTTATCAAGTGATATTTAATATTATACTTTGACTTACACTCAACTTTGAAGTTTGGATTATTTTATCAAAGCAATAAATGATGGTAAATCACAGTCCATTCTTTGTCCTTTAGTTATTTTTCTGGCAAAAATTCTGGTTTGTGTTAGAAAAAAAAGACAGTAAAGTTTTTAGATTACTGAAAGTTTTATGAGTGTGAAAGAATGGAGTCTGTAATTAAGTGTTGAGCCCAGGGAAGAGGAAACTACAGTATGAAAAAATTACACATTATGATTTGGATTTGGGGAGTGAAGTGCAAGACTTAGGCTCAAAGATGATTTACATTTAAAATAGTTCACTCCTTCAAATACTAAGAGGAATGAAAGTCTTTACCCAGTGTGTTGAGTTTAAGGTATTGTTAGAGAGATTTTGGTCTGGATTCTTTGCAGCTCCTTGGTTCTCATGATCTCCATTAAAAACAATTCAAGTGAGACCCACAAAGCATGTGAACAAAGGGAACACACTCTGAAGGGATGAGAGTGGAAATGATCATAGAAACCATTAGCATACACATACTTTGTATGTGTAAGAATGGGCAAATGGTACTGTTAGAAACCACACTCTCAAGAGCTGAGAAAGGACAGAGGCCAAAAGGACTGTTTGATGAAGGGAAGAGCATATTCTCAAGGGGTAAGAGTGGACAATGGCTAAAGACATCATTGTGCTGATCTACATCTGAGGCAGGCTTAATAAGATTTTTAAAGTCTCTAGAACAAACAGCTTTTCCTACTCCAGTGATTGACATGGCCATTTGAGTCAATTCTTACAAGAGGAGACAACAGTATGTCCTTGTCCTTTTTCAGAAAGCCTGCTGCCAGATGGAAAGCTTGCAAGAGTTAGGGCTGGTATGGAATAATCCTTTTTGTATACTGTAAAGATCTGTCACTCAGATTGGTTTAATAAAAACCTGACTAGCTGGTAACCAGGCAGGAAGTATAGGCAGGACAACCAAACTAAGCATGTTGGGATGAAGAAGGGCAGAGTCTGAGGAGTCACCAGCCAGATACAGAGAAAGCAGGACATGTACAAGATGAGGTAACAAGCCATGAGCCACATGGTAGAACTTAGATAAGAAATGTGGGTTAATTTAAGTTGTAAGAGCTAGTTAGTAACAAGCTTGAGCTATTGGCCGAGTATTTTTAA
The DNA here is from genome assembly GCF_903995425.1 of Onychomys torridus. NCBI lineage: Eukaryota > Metazoa > Chordata > Mammalia > Rodentia > Cricetidae > Onychomys > Onychomys torridus. Next base: position 110,455,250 of record NC_050449.1, on the reverse strand, counting down.
TTAATATTGAGTGTTGGTTATTTGGGAATTGGCAGATGGGAAAGGAAAGTCTGCCTACATTGGGCTCCAGAACCAAGTGTAGAGAATTATCTCTTGATGACATTCTGGGCAGTTCAGGATGTCATGACTCTAAGGCCAGAGGTAGGACTCTGGTTTCATTCACCTGATTGGTAATTAGAGCCCTGCGGTTCCATCTTTGGCTATATGGGATGTTGATTATGAGAGAGGGCTGTGTCTTTTGGGCCTGAGACTATCCAATAAGCTGCCTACCAGCACCAGTATCAAAATGAGGCTCGAAATGCAGACTTGAAACTTGAGAAATCAGAATGCCTAAAATGCAGCAGCTATGTTCCTGAAATGGATCTGTAAGAAAAAGACCTTAGTGAATACCTGAATTCTCAGGTCAAGAATTTAAAACTGGGCAAGTACTAGTCAAACAGAAAATAATGAATTAATAGGAGAAATAAGTGAATATTGTTTCAGTCTAGTCCAAAGCAGAGGTGGGGTAGGGTTTTTTTTTTTCAAAAAAGACAGGAGAGTGAACAATAAGGTCAGGTGCTATATAAAGGTTAAAAATTTGGTGGGAGGAAAGGACCTCAGTGTGCAGATATACTCCTGGAAGTGCAAGTTTGATTTCTTGCTTGTCTGTGGTCTTGACAGTAAACATTATTTAGTGAATCTGATCTCTTTTTTTTTTTTGCAAGTAGAAAATGCTTGTTTTGGGGATTGTGAACTTTGTAAGCTCCCCTCCAAAGACTTTCTAGAGCACAGATAGTGTGTGATGGAACATTTCTCACATTTAGTGTTCTTTGAAACACTCCACAGGGAAAATTATTTCTCTAACCAAGGGTATGTTTATTAGCATTTCTTTTTTTTATAATTTAATTTAATTTTACATATCAGCCATGGGTTCCCCTGTCATTTCCCCCCTCCCCTGCCTTCCCCCCAGCCCACCCCCCATTCCCATCACCTCCAGGGCAAAGACTCCCCTGGGGATTCAGCTCAACTTGGTAGATTCAGTCCAGGAAGGTCCAGTCCCCTCCTCCTAGGCTGAGCAAAGTGTATCTGCATAGGCCCCAGGTTCCAAACAGCCAGCTCATGCACTAAGGACAGGTCTGGGTCCCACTGCCTGGGTGCCTCCCAAATGGTTCAAGCTATTTAACTATCTCACTTATCCAGAGGGCCTGATCTAGTTGGGGGCTCCTCAGCTTTTGGTTCATAGTTCATGTGTTTCCATTTGTTTGGCTATTTGTTCCTGTGCTTTTTCCAATCTTGGTCTCAACAATTCTCACTCATACATTCCCTCCTCTTTTCTCACCAATTGGACTCTGGGAGCTCCACCTGGGGCCTGGCCGAGAATCTCTGCATCCACTTCCATCAGTTATTGGATGAGAGTTCTAGCACGACAGTTAGGGTGTTTGACCATCTGATCACCAGACTAGGTCAGTTCAGGCTTTCTCTTGACCATTGCCAGTAGTCTACAGTGAAGGTATCTTTGTGGATTTCTGGGGACCTCTCTAGCACTTGCTTCTTCCTTTTCTCATGTGGTCTTCATTTATCATGATCTATTATTCCTTGTTCTCCCTCTCTGTTCTTGATCCAGCTGGGATCTCCTGCTCCCCTAAGTTCTCTTTCCCTCGAACCTTGCCCTTCAGTAACCCCACTCACGTCCAGGTTGTTCATGTAGATCTCATCCATTTCTCTGTCATTGGGCAATCCTTGTGTCTTTCTTACAGCATTTCTATTTCTTAAGATTCAACCCATGGAAGCCCAAGAGATTCTTACAGAGATTCCAAGCTCACAAGCAAGAGTTACAGAATATCTAACATGTATTGACTACCAAATGCTAGCCATGCTCTGATTAGGATTTCCATAATTATTTCCTGCTCTAAAATTGAGAACAAATTTAAAATAGCAAATTAGGCCTCCACATTAAAAAAAATAGTCACTCAAAAATGGTTTGGTGGGCTGGAGAGCTGGCTCAGAGGTTAAGAGCACTGGCTGCTCTTCCAGAGGTCCAGAGTTCAATTCCAAGCAACCATAAGGTGGCTGACAACCATCTATAACATGATCTGGTGCCGACTTCTGGAATGCAGGCACATGCAAACAGAACACTGTATACATAATAAATAAACAAATAAACAAACAAACAAACAAATAAATAAATAAATACATAAATACATAAATAAATACATTTAAACAAACAAACAAAAAAACCAAACAAACAAAAAATGGTTTGGTACCCAGTGGTGGAAAGCAGGATCACTATACTTGTAACACTGAAAGATGTCTAACTTTGGAACAAAGAGATCAGAGTCAAAATTAAAAACAACAAAACAAAACAGAAAAACAACTCTAAAGAATAATGCTCATCAGAACATGTGCCACCTTCTGGATTGTTAGTGAATATCCAAAATGACAAGTGTGAGCTGATTTAGTAGACACCACACTGATCATCTTATGTTCATGTGAAATACCATCATTTCCAGGTGTAAGGACTTTATTTCAAAGTCAATTTGCTTGGCCCAAGCACAATTAAAACTTTTAATTTGAAAATCAACATGCTGGCATAGCTATTATCACTTGCGACTGTTATATCAGGACTTGACAGGTTTTCTTTGTTGAGCTAAACCTATCTAGCTCGTGTGAGCTATAGACTATCATTTATACTTAAATCCAGCCTTCAAAGTAAAAGTAATATGCAAATCCATGGTATATTTTATCCTGAAAGTAAGCAGAGTATATAATCTTTCAGGGCTAATCATTTCTATAATTGGAATATTTTTAGGCTAATTAAGAAAGAGTTGTTTTATTCATCCTCTCTGAAAATTCAGTTTATATTGCCCTCTTAATGGTAAGTTGAAGAGACTGTCATTAGCAATATTTTACAGATGAGTTGTGTTTGAAATTTTATTTTTATTTATTTATTTATTTATTTTCCACCTAGCTTTCCTCCATTTATGATTTCAGAATGTAAATTAAATATTTTAAAGCAGAAATACAAAACATGTTTCCATGCTCTTTGTCCCCTGCAAGTCAAAAGAAGAACTAAAGAACTGTGGGAGAATAAATTGAAGCCAATAGAAAAATGTTTGCTGGAGAGTCCCGAGAAAAAGGGAAGTCTCAACCAGGGGCCCAGAGCACAGTTCTAACAGCTGAATAAGCCATAGTTCTATTGGGCATAGGTAATTTCAAAATTCAGGAACCAGTGAGCCAGATCAGATCAGACAAAGTTCTTGTCCTGTCCTGACAGGATGTAGAAGCTGGGGAGATGAATGAACAAAGAACACAGTCTGAACCTTAATTGTAGATCAGAGAAGCCTGGAAGGGTGTCAGGCAAGAGCCTGAGCAGTAGAGTTCTGTTGCTGTGATAAACACCATGGCCAAAAGCAAATGGACAAAGAAGGGGTTTATTTGATTTTTGATATTACAGTTCATCATGAAAGGAAGCCAATACAAGAACTAAAATAAGAGCTTGAAGAAGAAACTAGGGAAGAATGCTGCCTATTGGCTTGCTCCCAGGCTTACACTGCCTGTCACACCACCTTATACTGCCCAGGACTACCTGGTATTGCCCACAGTGGGCTGGGCCCTCCTACATTAATTATCAATGAAGAAAATACCCTTAACACATACCCACAGGCCAATAGAAGGAGGAAACTCTTCAGTTGAAGTTCCCTCTTCCTAAAGATTAGCTATCACATACACATAGTTGGACACACAATTCAGCTACATAGACTCATGAGTTATATAGGCTAATGAATGAGACACTAGCCAAAACTATTGTCTGCTAGGCTTTCCTGTCCGATCTTAACAAAACAAAAAGAACTCTGTAAGATGTTAATGTTGTTTGTTGTTTTTGTTCTTTTTTTAGTGGGGGGGGGCTCGCCACCAAGCTCCCATATAAATAACCAGAGGCTTTTTCTTACTCATGAATGCCTGGCCTTAGCTTGGCTTGTTTCTAGCCAGCTTTTTGTTAATTTAGCCCATCTACTTCTTGCTTCTGGCCTCTTTCCTGTTCTTTTACTTCTGTAAATCTTACTCTTACTCTATGGCTTGCTGTATAGGTGGGTGGCTGGGCCCTGGAGTCCTCTTTCTTCTCTGGCTCCTAGATTTCCTCTCCTCCCAGATTTCTTCTTCTGTATCTTCTTTCTGCCTGCCAGCCCCGCCTATCCTTTCTCCCGCCTTGCTATTGGCCGTTCAGTTCTTCATTAGACCATCAGGTGTTTTAGACAGGCACAGTAACACAGCTTCACAGAGTTAAACAAATGCAGCATAAACAAAAGTAACACACCTTAAAATAATATTCTATAACATAACATTTTAGGGTGATTAGATATCACATCAATTTAAACCTTTCATACAAAATTAAAATAAAGTAACTTTAAAAATGAATTTATCAGTAGCTAATCTCCGCTAAGTAGACCATAAGAAACACAAGACCATAAGTCTGGGCCCCTGTATGCAATATCTGTCACAGTTTTAATGAAAAGCCACAGATCAAAGACAATCATAAGCTATTGAATTTATGAGATGTGTTGGTAGGATCAGTAGTTAGCCAGGTCCCCCCATTAATGGGTCATGACCATCATACTACATCTACTTCATACAGTGATGTTTGTAAACTAGACACCCATCTCTTTTTCTTGTTTAATGCCCAATCATTTCTTAAGACCTACTTTAAATATAAATAAATATCTTTACAAAAACCTTCTAAAGTTAATTTCTTTCCTTTTTAAGCTCCCACACCATCTTCTATCATGTGTTGTAACTTTTTATTTGAGACCATTGGATTCCCTAAGGGTAAGGGCTTCACCACCTTATTTATTATTACTTTCCCAGGATTCAGTGCAGTATTTGGCATAGGAGAAGCTCTGATTTGGCAGAGAAGCAAGTGAACGAAGTCATTTGCCCCCTTTCACAGTAACAGTGACAGGATATTCAGCATGGGTCACGGACTTCATTTCCTCTATAGAAGCAAAAGTCCCCTGAGATGTTTTTAGTACTCTTGGTCACTGAAATACGATGTCACTGCACTGCTAGTTCAGACTTAGAAGAAAATAAAATGGATTACATTTTTTGCCAAGGTTCTTAGTACCTGTCAGAATTTTTTAAAGGATCATTGCATGTGCACGAGACTGAAGAGAAGTTTAGTAAACTCATGTTACAGTATTATCCACATTATTATTATTATTATTATTATTATTATTATTATTATTATTATTATTTAGGTGCTGGAAATTGAACCCAGGGTCTTGTGAATACCATGCAAGTCCTCTACCATTGATCCACATCCCTAGCCCCATTATTATTACCTTTAAAGATACTTATTTTTCTATTTTAAATTATGTGTATGTGTGTGTGGTTATATGTCCATGTTAGCAATTGGCAGGGAGGCCAGAAAAGGGCATTGGATCCCTGGTGCTGGAGTTATAGGTCATTGTGAGATGCTTGACTTGGGTACTGGAAATGAATTAGGGTCCTTTGCAAGAACAGTACATGCTCTTAGTCACTGAGCTGTTTCTCCACCCATCATCATCACTACCATCATTATTTCTTTTGAGATAGGGTCTGACTATGTTGCCCAGGCTGTACTCCCTTTGTAGATCAGGCTGTCTTGGGACTCAAGATCTGCCTACCTCTGCCTCCTGGGTTCTGGGTTTAAAGGTGTGCGCCACCACACCAGTTGTTTCCTTTTCTTATTTCTTAAAAATGAACTGAAATCTTTGACCCAAGAGAAAATTGTGGTCTGCCTCAAATGAGGCCACACAAAAAACAATGCGCACAACAAACAAAACCCAAATCTAGCTGTCTGCAGAAGCAAGAGGAGATTTTGTCACACTTTTTTTTTTTTTTCTCACTTGAAGTGATAGGGCACACTGCTAAATCTCCTCTGTTCAAATGTGTCACAGAATACTGAGTGGAGCAGTATTAGTGCCTAGATTTTAGTCCTGATGGCAGGCTAACACTGAGTAATTAAATTAAAAAGAGTATACACAATATAACAGTAGCTCAGAAGAATAGTTTTCCAAATGGAAAAAAAAATAGAAGACATAAAAGATATTTTTTTGTTTTTGTTTTTGGTATTTCGAGACAGGGTTTCTCTGTGTAGCTTTGTGCTATTCCTGGATCTCACTCTGTAGCCCAGGCTGGCCTCAAACTCACAGAGATCCGCCTGCCTCTGCCTCCCGAGTGCTGGGACTAAAGGCGTGCACCACCGCCGCCCAGCAAAAGATAATTTTTAAAATCTATTTATTTATTTATTTATTTATTTATTTATTTATTTATTTATTTAATGTACATTATCTGCATGTACAACTTTATGCCAGAAGAGGGCATCAGATCCCACTATAGATGGTTGTGAATCATGTGGTTGCTGGGAACAGAACTCAGAACCTCTGGGAGGGCAGCCAGTGCTCTTAATCTTTAAACCACCTCTCCAACTCATAAAAGATAAATTTCACAGTAACAACTGCTCTAAATTATGAATGGGATAATGAGTCCCAGGTGTCACTGTCAGGATTTCTAATGGGTCATCTCTCAGGCTCAGATAATTCATGCAGGCATGTGTTTACAGATGAGGAAACTGAGGACAAGTTATTTACCTAATGCCACTTTGAAAGTTAGAGGAATATAGATGAATCTCACAGCTGTGAAGTTGGGCAAGAGAAGCCAATCCCAAAAGCTATCTTGTATGATTAAGTTGGGATAAGATTCAGAATTGGCAAATATAATCAATCATCACAGAAGTTAGTAACATAGGCACTTCTGGGGCCTGGGATTTTACTGGGAAGTTAAATAATGGAATCTTCTAGACCATTAATATACAATGACACCTCCACACATAACAACTCATTCACTTGTACAAATATATATATGAATGATACAAAAGAATTACTGAGGAAGAATGAGCTGAGCTCTGTCCAGGTAGCCCTGTGTAGTCCCAGATCTCTTTCTAGCTATATCTGTTAAGTTTTACATTTTTAGGTTCAACAGAGACCCTTAGCCATTTTACCAGGAGAATGAGCAGATAAATTACTACATGTAAGTTAAGGGGACGGAAATTGCCAATTCGTGTGGAAACCTATTTTATAAGTTTCTAATGTATATTTCAAAATAGTTTAATTGGATTATTCTACACAGGATGATACAGCTCCTCACAGATACCACAGTCAAACAAAAGCCCACTCCCAGGTATGGGATACATCCCTTCAAGTTGCTGGCTGGGTGGCAGGGGCAGAGGGGGTCCAAGACCCCTAAAACAATACAGGCTATCCACACTGTACTTGGTTACCCACCATAACTTTAAGGTAAAAGCCTAATAGACTTTGCTTACAAAACTTGGAGAAATCAAGCCAATTCTAACCTGGACGCCTTCTTCCTGATGGCCAGCTTTCATAGAGCCACAGGTGCTAGGCTGGCTGCTGGAGGGAAAAAAGTACCAATAGTCTTACCCAGCTGTGAACCTGTGAACTACATTAACAACTCACCTAGCAAGATACACTCATTAGTGCTCATGCACCCGCACATACACACACGTAAAAAGTATATGAAAAAATCTCCAGAAAAAATGGACTCCAAAGGTATTTTTCTATTTTTTAGCTTCCAAATAGTGCATAAGTTCTAGATTGCCTAAGACAAGTTCATACAGTCTGGAGCCTAACATTTAAGGGTTCTTCTGGTATAATCTTATTTTATAACTACTTGAGCTTTACAAATCTTTCAATGGGTTTTGAGGCCTTCCTGCTGCACTTCTGTCAGCCAGCCATTTTATTCCCACTCCTGTGCAATTGCTCACATATTTCCATTGTTTGGCCTCTGTCTTAGTTAGGGTTTCTTTGCTATGATAAAACACCATGACCAAAAGGAACTTGGGAAGGACATTTTATCTTACAACTCTTCAGTCATACCCCATCACTGAGAGAAGTCAGGGCCAGGAACTCAGAGGCAAGAACTGAGCCAGAAGCCATGGAAGAACACTGCTTACTGGCTCCATTCTGTATGGCTTGCTCAGCTTGTTTTCCTATACCTCCCAGGATTCAGCCCCCAGTGGCTGAGCCTCCTGCATCAGCCATTAATCAAGAAAATGCCCTACAGATTTGCCTATGGGACAATCTATGGAAGCATTTTTTCCATTATTAGTCTCTCTTCTCAGATATCTCTAGGTGTAGCACGAATCCTAGTTGGTTTTATAATAAAAACCTGGAGCCAGACATCGGGGTAAATGCTGAAAGATCAGAGGAAACAAGCCACAGCCACTACTTCTCACCTCACCAACTCCTCAGCCTCCAGTATCCTCTGCCTAATATTCCTTTTTCTGCCCAGCCATATCACTTCCTGTCTCAACCTTCCTAGTGCTGGAATTAAAGGTGTATGTCATCATTGCCTAGCTCTGTTTCTCTTTTATACTGAATTAATCTTGGGTAGCCCAGGGTGGCCTTGAACTCACAGAGATCCTTCTGCCTTCTGAGTGCTAGGATTAAAGGTGTGTGCCACCACTGCCTGGCCACTATGGTTAACTAGTGGTTGGCTCTGCCCTCTGTTCTTCATACCAGCTTTATTTGTTAGAATATATACAAAATATCACCACACTAGGTATGTGTCAAGTTGACAATATCCTACTAGCACAGCCATCAACCTCTCCCATGTCCTACATGTTCTTCAGGAATTGCTCGAATCTCTGATGCTTTTGCTGCAGCTTTTGTACAAGGATGACTCACCTCCTTAGTTACCTGGGCCACTACCTTTTAAGCCAAACATAATTTTAACTGTTCTTTCATGGCTTTCTCAAATACCATGGTACTCCAGCCCTTCTGAGAGGCTACCTTGGAACTATTAGGTGCCAGACATTGTTTCAGCCTTAGGGATCGTAGTTGTATAAGATGCAGTTTCAAATGTCCAGGATGATGTTTACTCTTTGTATTCCTATTGTACAGTCCAAGAAATTATGTTTTCAAATGTCCAGGATGATGTTTACTCTTTGTATTCCCATTGTACTATCCAAGAAATTATCTGTCATCATGTGTTAACTTAGAACCCTTCTTCTGTTTTGAATTGCCAACTCATTTCCTAGGACTTAACTCTTAAGAGTGATTTGTATTATAAAGAGTGTTTTTCCCCAAAGCATTCCATTTACTATAAGAATGGGAAGGCATTTCAGTACCAGCTATTGAGATGTATTGCTATGCTTTTCATGGTATGAAATGTATAGTAGTCAATTTTAGGAAACACAGAAAAATCTAGATTTTCCAAAATATTATTGTCTAGGGTAAGGCTAAAGCAAACAGCAATTGTTTAGATATTTTCAGAGGTGAATTAAGTAGAAAACAATAATAACAATGTTTCAAGCCATAGTCATGGCAAAACTATACAAGTGGTCCCTCAAAGTCTCTCAGATTTGTTCTATTTTGTGTATTCCTAAAAATGACCTTGAAAATGAAAGTGAAGTCCTGAAAATCAATGGAACTTATTTTCAAGTCACAAAGTCAATAGTGTGGCTCCAGGATTCAAGGGAAGGTACATAGAATTCTGCCTGACTGAATTGAACCAAACCTACCCCCTTTATAGTATGTCTTTGCATACTTGGTTTGATTACTTGACTGAGTATGGGTGCCTGAGTTGTGGTTTTATAATCCACTCTGTCTTCACTGAAAGATTCAGGCCCTCTGTCTGCTATGCATCCAGCATGGTCAGCTTGGGCTACATGAGGGACGGTCTCAACCAACAACAGTGGCCACAACAAACGTTGTTCAAGTCTTTCTAAATCCTTCACTCCCAGAAAAATAAAAGGAGGACCCGTAGCGGATTTCATGTGTATTTCTAAGCACATTTATAAACCATACAAGCAAAGGAACTGATTTCCTGCCTGGCTGAGTGAAGGTTTAATTCTCCACCTTGGCACCACAGCCTACAGCTGTAATGAGGCCCGTTATGTCCAAACAGGCCCTTAAACGGGAGCCCTGCTGAGCAGAGACCCACTTTCCTAGGTCTGTTCAACTGTGGCATCTTCTCTGCCAACTGACCAGGCAGATGCAGCAGCAGGGAAGGAGGGACTGCAGGTAGGTGGGGAGGGGATCATTTTGAAAGCCCCAAATCCCTTGCAGGGAAGAGGCAGCTGCTCCGTGCTTTTCCAAACATCTGTCCCTGGCCTTCCTCATCCTTTGGAGGCTTGAGCGAGCTCATTAAGTGGAGATCCGATGAAGACTCAGCACTGAAGGTCGGCCAGTGAACGGAAACAGGCCTAAGTGACTTCTGTTGAGGAGGCCTTTGGGGAACTGTTCCTTTCCCTTATGACAGCAACAAATGACAGCTTTTCAGGAGAGTCAAGATCCATAACACCACTCACACTGGAGTCTACCGGCTGGGAGTGTTCAGAGTTCTCCTGAGCAGAACTCGGGCAGGGACTTTTCTCCCAGTAACAGCGGGTGGAGATTTTTATTACTTTTCCTCTAGCACTCAAGACTGAGGCTGCAACCTGACAGGGACAAAGGGACTTACGACTCAATGACCGGGACATTAAGAACCCTGGAGGTAAGAGGCCCAAGTCCAAACCCAAAAACCAAGTGGGGCACAACCAAGGCCGTCTCTTGGAGGGGGAGCATGCTTAGCCACGCCCCCTCCCGGGGCCATTCCCTGGGAAACCCGCCCACTCTAGAGCAGGAGTCCCTGAGACGGTAGCCAGACGCAGGCGCACGGCTCAACGGAAATGGGGCCGGGCAAGGGGGCGTGGCCTGATCTCACGGAAGGCGGGGCACTCAGGCTGGCCTCCTGCGGGAAGCCGCGGCCCGGCGGGCGGCTGCGCGCGCAGCCTGGCTCAGGCTCCTCCCCGCCTCTCGGCTCCAGAGCCCGCGAGTGGCCCGCTGCTTCTCCGCCCTCCGAGATGGCGCTGGACCCCGCAGGTACTGGGTGCGGCGTGGTTGTGAGGGCCTGGGCCGGGTGCTCTGCGGATGCACCTCGCTCAGCCGGCTGCTGGGTGTCCTCCCCTGTGACAGGCCACCCTTCTGCAGCTCGCTGGGGCTCTTGTTGCCCAGTGAGGGGCGTTGGGTTCGTTGCGTCAACTTCCATTATCTCTTTACCGTCTTTTTTTTGGACCTCCGTTGGGGCATAGATTCCTTTTAAACAATATGGGGTGCAGACACTGTTGCCCCAGAAAAATGTCACGTTTCATGCTGGTGCAGTTTGATATTTTGTTTCCGGTAATTTTATGCCTCCTTCTCCCAAGTTCAGCCCTGTAGCCCAGTGTCACAAAGGTTCCATGACCGACTGGCTGGAGTCACTTCCTTGGAGAGGCTCTGCAAACATCTCCCATGTCATTTTAACTTGGGGCTGCAGTAGAGTTCAGTTGGTCAGGAAGTCTCACAGGAGCGCGCTTTAGGTGATTTATGGAACGTTAGTCTTTATTTTTTGGCTTGAAAACCTCAAGGCATTGGTAAGTTAGAGATTTTCAAACCTTTGGAGGTCCTGTAAGTGAAAGGTCACGTGTGACCCTCAGATAGACTGAAAACTAGGTGTAGCACACAGATAACTTGACACTTTATTGTCAAGCCAGCTGTATTCAGTTGTCCCAATAGTATTTGCATGGTTGGTTCTTTTGCCTCTATTTTCACAGAGTAGGAAACAGGCTCAGCGAGGTTAAGTTTCTGTCACACACTCCCCCTAGCTTGCTAAGTACTGGCTTCTTCATGTCCATCAGAGTTGAATTCAAATGACAGTTTCTCACAGACCTCATCATTGCCTAAAGCAAACCTGTTAGTCTACCACAGCACCCTGCTTGTCTTCCATGTAATAGACCACAGGCTACAAGTGTACATACCACAAGTCTACAGATAGAGGTAAAATCAAGGAGTTCTATAATTTGAAGCATAAAGCAATTGTGGAATACCACAATCATCAGTTTGAGGCTAAGTAATTGGACTGAACTCTGAAGCAGTTGGCAGGAGACACAACATGAGCAGTGGATTTGGTAAAACATAGTGTGTCATATTTAGTTTTATAGTGACTACCTTGATTTGCAGGTAAGAAGTATTAATGAGGGATGGGTAAGGAAAGTTCAGGTAAAGTCCATATGATTTTGGTATTTCATGACCTTGGAAATAATCTAATGCAGATGAGAACAGGGAGACTCAGGTTAACACAGTGTTTCCCAACCTTCCTAATGCTGTGGCCCTGTAATACAGTTAGTTCCTCATGTTGTGGTGACCCCCAACCATAAAATTATTTTCATTGTTACTTCATAACTGATTTTGCTGTTATGAATCATAATGTAAAGATTTTTTTGAGATAGAGGTTTGTAGCTGAGTGGTGGTGACACAGGCCTTAAATCCCTGCACTTAGGAGGCGGAGGTAGGTGGATCTCTGTGAGTTCAAGGCCATCTGGTTTACAAAGCAAATTCCAGGATAGCCAGGGCGGTCACACAGAGAAACCCTGTCTCAAAAAACCAAACAACAGGGGCGGAGAGATGGCTCAGAGGTTAGGAGCACTGGCTGCTCTTCCAGAGGTCCTGAGTTCAATTCCCAGCACCCACATGGTGGCGCACAACCATCTGGAATGAGATCTGGCGCCCTCTTCTGGCCTGCAGTCATACATGCTGTATACATAATAACTAAATAAATCTTTAAAAAAACAAACAACAACAACAAACAAATTGAAAAAACCTCATTCTTGCTGTCACCAGTTCCTTCCAGTTACCATCAACCAATCCAGAACTCCCAGTGTGCTCAAGGCTGTAGCTATTGCCTGGTAGAGCCAAGCTTGTTAGAAACAAGTGATCTCCTTTCCCACTTAGGCTACCAACCGTGCCTCTGTTTTAGTTCATTTTGATTAAATAAACTTCTTGGGGCCCAGGATACATCATGTATTGCTCTGTAACCTAGGAAACAGTAACAGGACAAACAAGGACCTCACCCAATATATCCTTTAAGATTGGTAAATATTATAAAGAAAGTAGATTTCGAGGAGAGAGCTACTTTTGCTAAGTTTGGAGCATTATGGAAAAGTGCATTGTAAACAAATTTCTAAATGGTCTTATTAAATAAAAAACACGGAGCCAGAAATTTGTGTTAAAACCATCAGCTAACCTTACCTCACCAACTCCTCAGCTTCCTCTGAGCATGACTTCCGGCATACCCAGGCTTATATGTCTTGCTTTTCTGCCCTCTCATTGGCTCTTAGCCCAGCCACCTCACTTCCTGTTCCTACACAGCTCTGTCACTGTCTGTACAGACCACCAGGTCTCTATGGTTGGTACTGGGATTAAAGGTGTGTGTCACCACTCTTGGCTCTGTTCCCTAGTGTGGCCTTGAACACACAGAGATCCTGCCTGCTAAGGGATTAAGGGCGTGTGCTACCCCTCTTCTTTGTTTACTTAAAATGGCTGGCCTTTTCCCTCTGATCTCCAGGCAAGATTTATTTATTAACACACAAATAAAATATCACATTTCAGCACAAATAAATTACCACCACAGTGCATTTGCTTTAAAATGTCAAGGATGAGAAGAAGCTACCATGAAAAAAGAACTGGGAGGGACCGTGGTGGCTGTTCAAAGTGGCAAATGCTTGAAACAACATTGAACTGGATAGAGGGGCAGAGTGCAGAAGAGAGCCATCAGGAAAAGGCTGGGAAAGCAGGTCTGAGGTGAGCACCTGGTAGCTTTAGGGCCTTGAATTCTACAGCAATAAAACATTCTATTCTAAGTTTTTTTTCCTTTTTTTTTTCTTCTCAAATTTTGAATCCAACAGTGAGATGTAGACTGCATCTGTATTCTTATGTGTCTTTTCATTTAAACCTTTCCATTTCATAGAGTTGATAACACACAATTACACATTATTTTCTACTGTAATTTGTGGAAAGGCATAGAGACAGGACAGAATACCAAGTAAAGTGGTTATGAGTGAGACTCAGCTTTTGATTCTGTGCCTATCTGCGCTGTACTCAGGTCCTCTGACATTTCAATATTTCTTAGGCAGTTCCATCGTGTACACAGTATAGAGGAAAACATTTGTTCTGCATGCTCCCAGTTTTACTGACTCATTGCTCAGCTTTTTTTTTTTTCCCACTCTAGTTCCTGTTCTTACAGGAAATTCTCTTTCCACCCTCCAGTCATAAGTGGAACCTTTGACCTTAATATTGCAAGAGTTTGTAGATTGGGGGGCCCAAGTCCTTCTGATCGAAGCCCAAAAAGAAAAAAAAAAAAAAGAGTTTGTAGAACAGCACATTCTCCTATACTCAGATTTAAGTGCATCTTCTTTCAAGTTATAGTTCTTTACAAATTCATAATGCTTTCTATAGACATTGTATATTTTTGGAAAAATCTAGTCAAATTTAGTGATTGAAACTTTACAAGATTTTTAAAAACATATAACCCATGGTCACCTAGTTAAAATTCATGCTTATTAGATATAATTTTCAAAAAGGTAAAATTATGACTCATGCAAATAAATGGATGTGTTAAAGATTTTCCTCAACTCATTAATTAGTGAGGGAATCAGTAAGATGTAAAAATTAATCCAAAAACATTTGAGAGACTAGATACATAGACAATTTTATAGGTTATGGCCATAGATAAGAACTTTTAATTTGCATCAGGTTCTCTTTGGGGCTATCATTTCAAAACTTACTTCAATTTCTACTTGACAGAGTTTTAGAAGTTGGCCACTGACGCTGACAAGGTGTAAAATACCAGTAACTGCAGTATAAAGAAACCACGTACTTACACCTTTGCTTATTCTGGTATTTCAGAAAAATTTTCTGATACTATGTTTCTGGATGACAGCCATAGACACTTGGGTTTCCTACGTTTGGTTTTGACGCTTTCTGGTCACCTAGGAGTGGTTCTGTCCTCCTTCTTTTTCTCTTCCTTTTTAGCAAGGCTGAGGATTCTCTCTCCACCTCAGTGCAGATTCCTTCTTCACTCTTAATTTTGCAGGATGGGACAGTGGGTGGTTGTGTGTCTGTCTGTGTCCATCTGTGTCCTTCTGTGCCTGTCCTTGCATTGGCATTTCTTCCTGGAACCTGATAAGTTGAGAAAGCTGGGATGGTGCTAAGGCATGGGGTGGAAAGTGAGGTGAGGAACTTGATGACATTCCATGGGTGGGTTTTTAAAGTGTATCTTGGGAGAAGGTTATAGTGACAGCTCTTGAAATGCTCTGTTTGCTCTGATCTTATTTTTTAAGTTGTTCCTATTAGAGTATGGATAGATAGCTCTAGAGATGCTTGTCCTCAGTACTACCTCTTACATTTACTGGAAAATTTGCTATTTTAAAGTTAGATATTTACATATTTGAAGAATATCCACCCACCCCCAATTTTATGTGATTAATTATGTGAAGTTATTCATTGACTGGAACATTTCCATTTTATTATTGCCCCCCTCCCCATTTGATGACAGGGTCCTATGTATTCTAGTCAAGCATTAAATTAACTATGTAGCCTAAACTTTTGCTCCTCCTGACTCTTCCACTTCTCCAGTGCTGGAAAAACAGCACCCCCCTCCACCATTTGATGTGGAGCTGGGTGTCAAACCCAGGCCTTTATGCTACATCCCCAGACTCACCCTGGTTTTTGTTTTTTTGAAGACAGGGTCTTACTTTGTGCCCAGGCTGGCCTTGATCTTATTGTGTAACCCACACTGGTTTCAGATTTGTGGTGATCTACTTCCTCAGCCTCCCAGAAGCTGGATTACAGGTGTGTGTCACCGTTCCCAGCTACAGGTCTCTTGAATGACCATGGTGTTCCAGAATAAAAAAAGTAACCAGTTAACTTGCACATTTTGCATATTTCTAATCTAGAAGTATATTTGCCCTGGAAAATGCATTGTTTTGGTCTCAATAGATTAACCTGTTGGTGTTATAATGGGTTGCTAGGAGAAATTTAAAACACTGGAATAAACAGAAATCATAAGGAAGGCTTGAGATAGAAGCCTGTGTCACACCAGTTGAGGGATTCTTACTTGTGAATACTGCAATGTCCTGGAAACCTCAACAACTCTGGATTCTACCCCGGGAAAAGTGGGAAGGTACTGCAAGGTTTTAGTTACGATCAGTTAAATTCGATTAGATCACATTTATTCATATTTAGCTAATACTGTGTAAGTGATGTGTCTTTCTTAGGCCACGTGGAGTCACGTGGCATGTGACTATTGTTCATGTGGTGTTAATTTTGATTACCCATTGAAAGCTTTCTCTTTCTTTACTATTTTTTTTCTCCCTCTTGCCATTAATGCATAATATATTAGTCTGTGGGAATGTCACTTAGGGCGGTGTGAATGTCTGCTCCTTAAAAATTCCCCTTTGACTTAGCATCAGTTGGTTCTTACTTTATTCATTGTTTCCCATGATATAAAATGTTAGTGATAAAATGGTTTTCTACCTTTAGCGTTTTTCTGCATTTACTAGATAAGAGATACTCCTTAGTTTCCTATGAATTTACTTCTGAATTTATTATGAGTGTTACTGGTAAGGACTCATCTCTCTTTCAATGGCTTATAATTTATTTGTATATGTATATTTTTGTGTTCAGATTTGACTGCTGAAAGTCCTTTTATGCTAGCTCTTTATCATTGTGATACAGACCTGTTTTTTTTTTTTTTTTTAACATTTCCTGTTTTCTTTATACAAGATATCCATGGTTTATCTGTACTGACTTCGGCACATTGATAGAATTTGTTATTTGAGTAGCCCTGGTTCTTTTTACTTGGGAATAGTAGAAAAGGTCACAGGGTACGGGTTCCTCTTGGATGCTTTACATACAGTGCTTTATTGATGTGGTTCTCTTAGAAAGGGAACTATAAGGGAGTGCACCAAACCTGCATAGTTTGCCCTGGTGTGGAGGCAAGGGGGCTGGCCACTGGCTGTTGGTACCAGTTTTTGGTTGCTTGTTGCCACAGGAGTTTGGAGGAAAGCACTAGCTAGCAAGGAGAGCTTAGTGCATTTCTTGCTCATGGGCAGTCCTATGAAGATTGCAGGGATGAATGCTGTGGGAAATGTAACAGCTCCATTCTGGAACTAATTTACCTGTAGGAGCATGTGTACAAGGTAAAATAACCAGAATACAATCAAGCTCTGACTCTAAACGATGCACATGTGCATCCTGTCATTTCTTTTCTAAGTCAATTTTCTCTCAGCCTCAGCTGATAATTTTCTTGGACTATTTAAGTCCTTACTACCTTGTAAAGTTTGAAAGAAATTACTTAGTTTTTGAGTTGTCAACCCACAGCCAGTTAATCTCTGCTAGGAATTTTTGAAAATCATTAAAGTTTCATAATTGATCTCTCTGCATTTGTACATTCTCTGGTTGAGGGTTTTTTTTTTTTTTTTTTTAATCTGTCTCCTATCCTGGGTAATTAATAGAAATTAATAGAATCTCCTTTTTGTATTTTTTTCAGGAGCAATTTGTAATCCCCAGCAAGGCAATTTTTTTTTTTTACTTCTCCAAACATTTTCTCTAAGGTATCTGCATCTGAATCAGTTAATTATAGATTGAGCAAACTGTTTACGAAATATTTCCAGTGGCTGTTATACAAAATACTGACACAAGGTAGTGCTATTTAATATCCCTTCTAGAAGAATTTCCCACTGATAACTTTTAACAGACTGGGAATTATTATAAGTATAAGGCACTGTGAAGGCAATTTTTTCTCTATGCTGTTCTTGCAAAGGTATAGTAAAAAAAGTAATCTTTTGGCCAGGTGGTGGCGGCGTATGCCTTTAATCCCAGCACTTGGGAGGCAGAGCCAAGTCGATCTCTCTGAGTTCGAGGCCAGCCTGGTCTACAGAGTGAGATCCAGGAAAGGCACCAAAACTACACAGAGAAACCCTGCCTCGAAAAGCCAAAATAAATAAATAAATAAAATTAAATTAAAAAAGCAATCTTTCAAATTAATCACTATAATAGATCATCCTTTAGGTAATGGAGAAGGCAAGGGAATTCCAGGCTGTAAAGAGCACATTGGCTGAATCACCTTATTAATAGCTCTTATATCTGTTACCATTCTCCATTTTTCAGATTTCTCTTTTAATGACAAATATAGGAGAATTCCAAGGACTGGTCAATTCTTCAGTATGATGAGCATTTAGCTGCTCTTTTACCAGCTGTTCTAGTGCCTGTAATTTTTTTGATGTCCAAGGCACCACCCAGACAGTTTTGTCAGTTAATCAATTTAGAGGTAAGGCTGTTGGTATCTTTGATAGATCAGCAGCTGTTCTGCCCTGCTTATGTTTAACCTGAACAGTAAGTGAACGTTCTTTATAATACCTTCTAATGTTTTTCCCAGAAATATATGTTAGTTTATGGTTTGTTTCTGAGATTGGAGGAATGTTAATCTGGGTATTCCATTGCTGTAACAATTCACATCCCCATAAATTCATTGCTGTGTTAGACACATATGGCTTCAATTTCCCTACCTGTCCTTCCTGCCCTTTATACTTGACCCATATTGCACTTTGCTTTACATGGGATAAAATTCCAATCCCTAGAAGTTGGAAAGTTACCTCCTGAAGAGGCCAATGTGGATGTCAAGATTTTGGTGAAATTATTGTTACATCTTCCCCTATGTCTACCAAACCCAATTTCAATGCCATTTATTTCTATTTTTAACTTGGTCTTTGATCATTTATAGAAGTTTGCCAAAATAGTTGCTTAATGTCCTTTATCAAATGAAGTTATTCTGTCAACCAGAGCAGTATGACTTTTCACAACAGGCATCATATCTTTTAATTGCTCTGTGGAGGAGTTTCATCAATGCTTACAGGGAATGATTGAACCAAACTTGACAAAGGGGCCTGTGAGAGGTCCCCTAAGGCATTTCCTGATGGCAAAGGGTTACCTTGCCTCTCCCATGTTGATCTGTATTCCTTAGTCCAATATCGGCCTTTGCCCCAGCTTTTGCATATTCCAGAAGGCTCTAGCCTTCTGTTTGGATTAGAAAAAACATTGTTCCTAGGAACACCTTGCCTACAGTCCCTTTTCAGATGCCCTGGTTTACCACAATTAAAATATTTAACCTTTTGATTTTTCTTAGAATTCTTAGAAATGGTAATTTGGATAAATTAAGGCTGGTTTTCTAATAACTTAGGGCTGCTCCTCTTTAGTTTCATAATACATTGGGGTAAATTCTGCTCTAAACTGCTCTGTCTGTGTGAATATTTTTCTTAGTTTCATTAGTAGGTCTTTCTAAGGATTGTATCTTACCAGTCAATTTGTCATATTTGCCGCCAGTATCAAACAACTTTTTAAAGGATAAAACATGAATTACCAAACTGATCATGATTATAATTGACATTATGTCAATCCTAGTAAAGTTGATTATCCCTTCATTTAATTGTTCCCTTCAAATCATCCATTGTGAAACTATACAGAGACCTAACTCCTTGCATCTTAATATTGTTCCCCATTCTTAATGTGCAGGAACCTCCCCCCGCTTTTTTTTTCCCTCAAAAAAACCTAATTCCCTCCCTTAAGAATTCCCAAGTGTCTCACCAGATCTGCTGACGACAGCAGTGAAGTGTGAGGATGGCTGTCGCTGTGCAGCAGGGCTGAGCAGATAGTGTAGGTGGTGCGCTGCCTGGCTGAGGGCAGTTGTAGCTGCTTGCTTGTAGCTGGTGTCTGAGAGTATGTGGTTGACAGTGAGGTCATGGGGCTTCCTGAAGGCAGAGCCGGCTGGTGGTGGGTGGCTAACTGGCAGCATTCAATGCCCAGCTGCTTGTGGAGTTTGGGACCTGTAGAGTTGGGGGTCGGGGCTGGGTGGCATTTGGAGGCTGTTGTAGAGAGGCTGCAACAGGAAAATCCCACCTTGTTCAGAGGACCTGGGGTGAGGGAGGAAAAGCTAGTTGGTGGCAGCAGCTGCAAAGCCAGGGATGAGTCTTGATTTTGTGTCCCGTGTTGGATGCCAGATGAAGCATTTATCTAATTATTCTTTATCAATAAAAACTAGGGAATCAGATATTGGGGTAAGAACATGAATGATTAGAGAAGCTGTGGAGAAGTGACCAGTGGGCCCCCCGCCCCCCACTCTGTTCCTAGAAGCAAAAGGTCCTTGACCCTTTCTAAGCCCCGCCCTACTTCTTCCTGTTCCTCTCTTTCCTCAGTTCTCCAAAACCTCTATGGTTAATTTTGTTCAGCTAGTAGCTAGCTCCACCGTCTGATTCAAAGCAAATTTTATCGGCAGTCTTGGGAGCATTGGGATGTGATTAAAATAGTACATGATAGCCGAGTGCTCTGTTAAGTACAGAGTGTTCTCATGTTGCCTCTCAGTGATTTGCTTTCTGTCAGTATGGCTTTGTCATGTGCAACCTTTGAGTTGTTGTATGTCAGCGGTCACTTTGCTTTATTGCTGCATACTATTCTGTGCTCTGAAGAGCTGTTGTGTGTCCACTCACTTGTTGGGTAGCTTCATGTTATGTATTATAAATATAGCTACAGTGAGGTTTATGTGCAGATGTTCGCAAGAATGTGAGTTTGTGCTTTTCTAGAGTAAATCCCCAAGACTTTGATTAGTTGTATGGTAAGTGTGTGCTCAGCTTCTAGAAGAGGACGTTCTTACTGGCACCGTAGAAGGGACTGTATTTGCTCTGTATTTTTGTCAGATCCTTGGCATTTAAATTGTGTCCAGTTTAATGGACTTTTATTGCTATCTCCTTGTCCCTTTAATGTGTCTTTCTCTAAATGAATACAATGAGCATCTTCATACGCTTATTTTCCATCTGTGTATCTTCTTTGGTGTAATGTCTGTTCAAGTCTTTTGTCCACTTATAATTGGACTTTTTTAGTAATTAAAATGATTATCATAGTGAGTGGGTGGTGGTGGCACACGCCTTTAATCCCAGCACTCAGGAGGCAGAGGCAGGTGGATCTCTGAGTTCAAGGCCATCATGGTCTACCGAGTGCTTCCAGGATAGCCAGGGCTACACAGAGAAAAATCCCTGCCTCAAAACAAGCCCCACCCCCCAAAATATTATCATAGTGTGTGTGTGCACCTGCATGGTATGTGTGCGATCATGGTATGTGAATGGAAGAGAAGAAGACAACTTTATGTGGCCAGCTCTCCTTTTCCCTTTTCCTCGGGCTCTAGGGATGGAACTCAGGGTGCCAGGCTTGTGCAGCAAGTACCATTGCCTACTGAGGTGTATTGCGAGCCCTTGGGTTGTTTCTTTCTTGCTACTGGGCTTAAAGAATTTTCAGTATAAGTTCTCTGTCAGCTGTGACTTGTAAACATTATTTCTATCTATAGCTTGTCTTTTGTCCTACCCTCCACCTCCATTTATTTTTGACAGTGCTGGGGATGGAGCCCATGGTCTTGCACATACTGGACAAGTGCCCTCCGAGCCACACTCCAGTCCATAGTTCCATTGACCTTCTTTACTGGTCACTGTGACTGTTCTCCAGGTCAGAAGAGCTGCTGGCAGGACTGTGGACAGACAACCTTTCTGCTTACACTGCCCCATGTCATAGGGATCCTAGACCCCAGATGGACCTGTGGCCCAAGGCTCACACCTTGGATATCTTTTATCTGCTTTCACAGAGCAGAGCTTCAAAAGTTTGATGAAGTCTAATGCATTGATTTTCTTTTTTCTTTTCCTTAATTGGCTTACAGGTTTGATATGATATATAAGAGTGCTGTGTGGTTCTGGGTCCTGATGACTTTTCTGGGGTTGCTTCTAGAAGTTTTTAATCTTTGGTTCTTTATTTTGAAATTTTAGATTCACATGAAGTTACCAGAAATACCACATAGATTCTCATATATTCTTGTGACAGATTTTTGTAGGGGTAACTTGTAATTGTAAGATGATATTAAAACCACAAAATTGGAGTTGGTATAGTATTATTAATTACAGTGTAGAGCTCTTCACTTTCCTCCAGTTTGAAGTGCTGGGAACCTAACCCAGGATCTTGTTAAATACTCTCCTTGTGAGCTACGTCTCTAGGCAGCTCTGTGCATTTTTAATTCATCTTCTAGTTTTTAAAAGAAACATGTTCAGTGTTCTTCTTTGAAGTATGATTCTATATTTCATTTTACTTTTTTGTTTGTTTTATTTGGTACTTAGATACTTTTCATTTAGTTAAATATTGTGTTGCTGGGATAAACCCAACTTATTTTTTTGGTTTTCTTTTTATATTTTACTGAGTGTAATTTGCTGGCATTTTCTAGAGAATATTTACATCTGTGTTAATGAGACATGCTCTGTGATTGTGTGTGTGTGTGTGTGTGTGTGTGTGTGTGTGTGTGTGTGTGTGTGTGTTGTAAGTACTGCCTTGGCTTTGGGTGTTAGCATAATGCTCTACTGAAATGTGTTAGGAAGAGACTATAAAATTGATGTTATTTGTTCTTTAAATATTGGTCTAACTTGTTCAAGGAAGCTCCCATGACCAGTTCTGTTGATCATAAAAGAATAAACTTCCCATTTGCCATTTGTTTTTCTGATTTGTCTTTGTGTCATTCTTTCCATTGCATTTTTTTCTTTCTTTCTTTTTTTTTTTTGGTTTTTTGAGACAGGGTTTCTCTGTGTAGTTTTGGTACCTGTCTTAGATCTCACTCTGTAGACCAGGCAGGCCTCGAACTCACAGAGATCCACCTGGCTCTGCCTCCCAAGTGCTGGGACTAAAGTCGAGCGCCACCACCGCCCAGCTTTCCATGTGTTTTGTTCTTTGTTATTTTCTTAGTCTCTCAACCCCAACCCTAACTCACTTTTCCCTCTTCCTGGTTTTACCAGTTAACATTAAGCTTATTGATCTGAGTTTGCACGTTTTACTGTGAACTTGACTGCAGTAGGTTCCACCATACATAATGACTGATTTACTTTTATCTCACAGAATTGGATATGCTCTTGTTACTTTCATAAAAGTGAGTGTATTTAATACTGTTGAATTCTGCTGTGCTTTCAACTTTGAGTGTTTTTTTTTTAATTTATAATACTTTGTAAGTTTAAATCTTATTTTTTTAGTGGTCGCACTATAGATTACAGTATGGGTGTATAATTTATTAAAGTGGATAAAATGTCATCCACATCTTAACAGTCAAATGGAATGTAGGTATCTGTAGGTAGATTTCTTTTTTTCTAAAAATGTGTGTGTGCGTACACGTGTGTGCATGTGTGTGCAGGTGCACAGAGGCTGAAAGACATGCTTGGTTGTCTTCCTCAGGAATGCTGTTCATCTCTTTTGAGGCTAGATTTGTCTCATTGGCCTGGAGTTCACTACTTTGGTTACGCTGGCTGGTGAGTGAGCCCTCACCTTCTCAGTACTGGGATTACAAGGACATGTCACCATGGCTGGCAGATTATGTGGATTCTAGGGATAAGTTCTTGTGCTTACACAGTAAGCACATTACTATATAAGCCATGCCCCCCATGTCCCTCTGCTCCCCTTTTTTGCGACAGTATCATTTGTAGCCCACGCTGGCTTAGAATCTTCCAAATGATGGGATTGCAAGTATTATGTTTGATATAACATAAGATATGATAAGATAAAAAGTTCAATGATTGAATCTACTTTTAAAAAGAAACTACTTGTTTTAAATAGGATAAGTAATGAAAATTTTTTGTCTGAGTTTATCAAATGTTACTGGACTGGACATTGTTATATATTAATGGAGTTTTTTGTCTGAATCTATCAAATGCAAGTGGACTAGACATTGTTTAAGTATTTATTACTTGTATATGTTGTCTATAGTTATTGTACTAATTGGATATAGTTTTTCTTATATTAGTTATAGTTATAAGCTTCTTAAAATTTTAGACAAAAAAGGGGAAATGTGGTATTGTGTTTCCCAAAATATTGTGCACCCTAATAAACTTATCTGGGGTCAGAGAACAGAACAGTCACTAGATACAGAGGCTAGAAAATGGTGGCACACACACCTTTAATCCTAGAATTCCAGAGGCAGAGATCCGTCTGGATCTTTGTGAGTTCAAGGCCACATTGGAAACAGCCAGGCGTGCTGGGGTACACTTCTCATATGTCTTTTATTTTCATCTATCCCTGCATCTCAGTATCTGAAAATCAAAACATTTGCAAATTACATTAATAAGAAAATGAGAATCAGACTTTAGATTTGTGCCTTGTCAGAGAAGTACTTAGTAAAATTTACAGAGTTATCTTTAGAAAGATGTTGCTTGTGACCTTCCCATTTTCTTTTATATAAAAATATTTATAATGATTCATAGTAATTAAAGTAGTCACAACTTTATCCAGTAGTAAAAGAGCTATTTAAAACATATTTACTTAGGCAAATAACTAGAATGTTAGTAATTTTTTTTCCCTGTCTGGTTATTGACTTGAGACACCATAAATCTCTTTTCCAGAGCAGCATCTCAGACATGTGGAAAAAGATGTTCTGATCCCAAAAATAATGAGAGAAAAGGCCAGAGAGAGGTGTTCTGAACAAGTTGAAGGTAAGACTCATCTATTCATATAAAGATCAAACTCATTTGTAATAATGGGATGTGAATTTAATCCTTTGCCTCACAGTCAAGCAGTCTGAATTAATATGTATGAGCTGCTTCTCACACTTCCAGGAGATACTAGCATTCCCGCTCTCAGACTTGCAGTCAGTGTGCAGTTCATTTACAATTTAAAAGCATCCCTCCGATAGGAGCAAAGTCCTCCTTCCCAGAGTATATTTACAGAGGAAAGCTTGAAGTGAGTGTTCTGAAGAGAGGGAAAGAAGAGAGTCAAGTGTGATTTGGGCCTCGGGTGCCTCTGGAGCCTGTTCTCATGTAGCACACCCATGCTCACACAGTGACCTGGGCTCACACAGCGATGGTTTCCTTAGTGTCCAGTCCTGCTTGAATTCACTTCGTGCTCTTCTTTGTCCTATGTTTTAAAGTGGAAGTTACTTATTTAAATCATGTAGGGTACCCACACATGCATGTCTTTGAGAATATATTTCCTAGTACTGTTCCTGTGTATTGTAATTTTAGAAATATTGTTGATTGATATGTAACATTCTTGTAAAAACACAAATAAAGTGATGTGATAACTAAAAACTGGGGCCATCATAGATCTGTAGTTGCTGGGCTGTTAGGAAAGTAGATAGGAACTTTACTGAAGATATGTCTTTAAAAATTATAGACCTCTTGGAATGGCAATCAGAAAAAGAAAGGCAGTAAAATTTTGCTAATGGGGCTGGGGAGATGGCTCAATGGTTAAGAGCACTGGCTGCTCTTGTAGAGAGAGAGGATCCCCACCCACGTGGCTGCTGACAGTCATCTATCTGTAACTCTAGTTTCATCTGATGGACACCAGAAACACTCCATGCACAGATGTATGTATAGACAAAACACTCATAATATATAAAATAAAAACAAACACAGCCCTATTTATTTATTTATTTATTGACTGACTGACTGACTGACTGTTTGGTGCTAAGACTGGCTATTTCCCCGCTCCCCACCCCAACTCCCTTTCCCCATAGTCACCTTTGTCCAAGCACAACAGTAATTTTTAGTGAGAGAATTGCACCACGGATTACTGGGAGTTTCGGGTTGTGTGACTGTCAGTAAAGGTAACATGTTTTTCCTCTTTCTCCTTCGACCCTTGCGTTGACTTTTGGAATACAACGGAGGCAATAAAATAGGAATAGTTCCTTTGGCATCATTGTGTTGCTTGCATTGTGTGATTTATATGAATATTATATTTTAAATCCTCTATGAATTAGTAATTTAAAAGTCATTCTATGATATTACTCTTGCTTTCATTGGAAATTGGTTGTTTAATCAGGACACCTTCCTTCAACTCCCCTACCCCAGGTGTCAGGAGAAATTAGCCCATTGGCACCTGCAGGGTTCAGGGCACATCTGGCATTGGCAGGTGTCACACTAATAATCTCAAGAGGCGGTTTTCCACTTGCCTCATGGGACTTTTCAAAGCACAATCTTCTTATTCAGGGGAGGCATGGGGAATCTTGAAAGTAAAATAGTTATCCGGGTAGAACTTCCACTACTAGGGACATTTGTCACTAGAATCTCCAGTCCAGAGTGGTAAACACAAGTGCCCCTTTTCTTACCATCATACCTTGAGTGCGAGAAAGCAAGCTAACTTAGTTACTGGTTAACTTGTAAGATTCAGATGAAAATGCAGGATTACTGTGTGATTCTGGTTTCAGCACTGTGCTTTTAGAAAGTGATGCTTTTTTAGTTTCTGAGATAAAAGAGTAGAGTATAAAATATTTGTGCTTTACAATGACTACATTATAATGGCAGAAAATAAATAATGCGCTTTCAAGTTTTCTCAAGAATTAAGTTATTCAGCATGTTAAGATTTTGGTTTTAAAAATTTGCAGTGTTTTGACTAGTAAAAGTATCTTGGTTGATGAGATGGCTTAATGTAAAGACATTGCTACCAAGCCTGAAGACCCAGATTCCACTCCAGGTCCCACCAGTTGCCCTCTGATCCCCCAAAGTGCACCTTGACACCCACACCCACAACTGCACACACATGCACAATAAATGAGAAGATAAATATAGAAACATGTATTACAGCATCTCAGAATTTGAGATGCATTTAGATTATTTTAGTGATTTTCCATTACTAGAAAGTATGCTATAATTGATTTATGAATATTTGGATATTGACTTTTTAAAAGACTGTTCCTAAATAGTGCTTAGA
Organism: Onychomys torridus; assembly: GCF_903995425.1. NCBI lineage: Eukaryota > Metazoa > Chordata > Mammalia > Rodentia > Cricetidae > Onychomys > Onychomys torridus. The sequence goes on along the minus strand of NC_050449.1, from coordinate 110,428,650 downwards.
ACGTAATCTTATTTATTGACACGCAGTATGCTGAGTCTCCATTTGCCCTGTGACAGGAGTGTATACTAGGGTTAGCCCCGCAGGTGGGGCCCTGCTGAAGTGGAACAGTAAGTCATAGTTCAGAGCCAGGACACTGCCATTTATGTACTATTCGTATTCTGCTTTATTAAGTATTACTTAATATATTTATAGGATTCCATTTAGGAGTATTATGTATGCTGATTGTATGGTTCCTAGATAAAGATACAGGAATTTTAATAAGTGATCTGACTTTCTGTTGAATGTCTGAACATTGCTATGTAGGAAAGCTTTTCTGTTTACTTTTTTTCTATGTCCTTTCCACCCTGCTGGTTGTAAGAACTGGGTCAGACTGCCAGCAGCTTAGGTTTGTGAAGGAGCTCGATGGAAGCTTTTCTAGGGATGGAGAGAGATGAAATCACTTTCAGTGAAAGAGGGTGCCTTGTTATAGTCACCAGCGGCAGTTATTGACAGCCGCACTTCCTGTTAACAGGGAGCATTTAACTAAGAGTTTGGCTGTCGGATCTTTGGACTTGATCTAATTTGCTAGCATTAATTAGTTTCTTTTGAGCACAGACACTTGGTACTCACAGCTATAGATTTGGAGGGCTAATTAGGGTAGAAAATTGAACAGAATGGGGTAAGGCATTAACCTTCCACCATTACCAGCTGGGGCACTGATAAAGACCACAGAGTCCTAATGTCGCTATTGATGTGAAGAGTACCCTAATGAATATCAGTTTCAGCCAGGTTCCTGTGTTCTTACTAGTGTTCTCTCCATTGTGATTTTTAACCAGTGTCTCTAGCATCTTTGCTATCCATGCAGTATTGGGTGTTACCTTACCCCCATTTAGTCTAAGTCGCACATTTCATCTGAGGTTAGATAATAAAACTGCCTTTAACCAATAGATAATGTTTAAAATCTTTCACCATTTCATTTCCAAGTAATAAAATTTAACTTTAATATACAATTATGTGATCCTGTACATCTCCTAAATGCTGAGATTAAATGTGTGTGTCGCCATGCCTGGCTGTAAATACCTGTAATCCCAGTACTTGGGATATGCAGGCTGGAGTATCCAGTCTTTGAGATTAATCTGTGCTATAGAGTGAACCTTGTCTGCGCGTTTGTGTGTGCTCATGTGTGTATGTGTGTGCACGTGCGTGCATTTTATACATATATAAAATAAGAAACACAAGCATGTGTTTCTTTTTTGACTAGAAATGTACTATTTACCATCTTTTGGAACTTTGATTTGATTATGTAAGGGGAGTATATGTAGAGGTTAGATACACAGAGAACTCTGATCTTACTTGGGTAAACTTTGACAAGTTTGTAAAATTTTTATGTCAAAAGAAAACTCAGCTTTATATCAGCCCTTTTCTGCCAGTAGTGTTTGTGTCCAGGAGTCAAGCCACTAGAACAAATTACTAAAGTCTGCAAGCTGACTTCACCTCACTGAGCACACAGAGGATGGTACTGATGGGAAACTCCAGAGTGGCTGAATTTCTAGGAACCTCCCCTGCCCCTCCTCTCCCAGCCCCAAGCAGAAGCCCCTTCCTACAGCTGTGATGAGGGCCTCAGTACTCTTTGAGTCACGGTTCTAGGATTTGCTAACTTTGTATTAAAGAGATGGGTTAAATTCCTCATTATGTTTCTTGGCTTTTTTCAGTGTACAACTGATTTTTGATATAAATTTGCTATGTTGTGTCAGGATGTTTGTTTTTAAAAAAAAGTAAGGCTTTCCTTTTTATCATCAAAATAAAAAGTGTTTTGTTATCAGGAGTGCCCTAGAATGCTCCTTAGCTTAGCCTGGGATCTCCGTTTACCTTATTTTAGCCTGTGTTTGTGGTGTAGTCCTCTTGATCTTTTGGCCAGAAAGTGGAGATGCTAGCTAAAGGACTAAATGTAAGGCAACAAGAAGTCTGACTTGTTGGTGTCCTTGGAACATTACAGAGCTGATGTTAAGTAGCGGAGAGGCTTGTTAAAGTGACTGTCTTCTTCTGTCATTCACATGCTGCTGAAATACATTGCTTTTTGCCAAACTCTAATGGTGTGTGAGTAGACCAAAAAAAAAAAAAAAAAAAAAAAAAAAAATCCAAGAAGGAGCATGGGAGATGTTCTTCAGGGAATTTGCTAAGGAGCATTGAAACGAGACTGTATGTGATTAAACGCCTCTGCCCAACTGCATTGCTTGAAGCTACCCACACCATTTCTTTCATTTGTCGTTTGAATTAACCATTATTGCTACACCATGTCTTTGCCATTTGCATCAGTTTGCCGATCTTAACTGACACTGAAGTGGAGACGTAACACAGCTTCAGACTGGCTTGGATGTATTGAGAATGTGGTATGTCAAATCACCAGTACAATGAATATCTTTTATGTGTATCACAATGCTATTTAAGAGTTACAGATAGATGTAGAGTCCAGCTGATGCTCATGCCCTTACACACTGGACTGTGTTAGGGTTCCTACAGCCAATCCTGGATTCGGTGATTTGTTGTAAGGACTCAGCATGTAGTCATGATCATGAAAATTATTTCCAAGAATCTTCTCCCAGTAGAGTCACTTACCATGGTCTTTGCTTTGCCAATGGGAGTGTGACAATACAGGTTAGGTGTTATCTACAGGGGAAGTTTATTAGAGACTTGATCCAGAGATACGAAGTTCTGCTGGGAGTTGGGTCTGTAGGCAACTTTTGCCTAACAGGTACCATGATTTCAGATTCCTAGAAGAAAAGCAGTTGTTCAGCATAAACCATATTGTTTGCACAAACAACTTGAGCTCAGTAACCACTCTGATCAATTGCACAGTGATGAAAACATTCTCAAATCCAAGTTCTTAGATGCTAGTTAAGAGCCAGCCTTGACAGCAAGCCTCTTGAGGGACAGATGCAGTATCAGGTATGTTCTATTACCTCTTCTGTGAATGGACTTAATAAAAGTTCAATAGCAATATTTTTTGTTTCTTATGAGGCTTAATTTTATACAAGTGAGTTAATTTTTACACTACTGAAAAGAGATATGGTAGTCATTGTTCATTGATCTAGTTGTTGCATTTGTAAACTCAGGCTTCTACTGTCAGACTTACAGCTTATTGTGATTGCCCTGTGTAATTAGATATAAATGCCCTTGAATGTTGTGATTTCAGAAGTAAATGAAACCTTTTAATGCTTTTAATATTTAAATGAAAATATTAACAAGGGACTTTGTCTAAGCAGCTGAACTTAATTCTTTGTTTACTTGTTTATTTCTGTGTTTACGTGCTGTATGCATGTGTATGTAAGGGTTATGTGCTGGGAGGCCAGAAATGGAGGTGGCTTCAACTCTGTTTTCTGATTGCATCGGGAACTCACCAATTGGGTAAGACTAGTTGGTCCCAAGCACCAGTGACCCTCCTGTTATGTTTCCCCAGTGCTAGGATTAATGCCATGTGGCATCATACCTGGCCTTTTAATGTCGGTGTTAGGAATCCAAACTCAGGTCTTGATGCTTGTACAGCAAGTTCCTTACTGACTGTGCTGCCTGCCAGCTGTGAACCTAATATTTGAAAACAACTGATGTGTGCAGCTAATCCTTGAAGATATATTGTGGAAAGTCTGCATTTCAACTCAATAGCAAAGAAATGCATGCCTTAAGACTTAACAGTCTTGTTAAAATGAATAAACATCATTATAAAATATGACATGGTTTTTATGCCACTATTTCATTAGCAAGTTTTTATTATCCTGGTATTCCTAAACATCAACTTTTAATTGTTTTCTTGTAATAGACTTAAATCCTTTCATCTTAGGAGAAATTAATCCAAAATTAGTTATAGTCTTTAAACAGTACTGTGCCCTTGTATTTAAAATCTGTTAAAGATCACACTTTGCTTAAGCTACCTGATGATCCTCCTGCAGTGATTGCATTCTTTCTAGGGAGCCAGAGCCTGACACTTGTAAATTTTGTATTTTGACTGAAGTATAGTATAATAGAAATCTTGTCTGTTCAAAATGTTACAGAGGCCATTTGGTTTCCACAAAGCTCTAGAATGTATTGACTAGTATAAAGAGAACCTCTTGAAATCATCCTTTTGTGTGGAGTCTTTAAACCATAGTGCCTGAAGTGAATAGAAGTGTCACTATCCAATTGGTTGTGTTGCTCTTAGAATCAGTGTGTGGAAGTGGGTTGTATCATTTGTACAATCTGCCTTTTAAATGGGAAATTATAGATTACAGTTGTAGCCCAGTAATCTCCTTCTAGTTTTTAATCTATCTATCTATCTATCTATCTATCTATCCATCCATCCATCCATCCATCCATCCATCCATCCATTTATTTTGGTGGGGGATTGTGACTTATAGAATAAATCTAAATCCAAGTCCCACAGCTGAGTGGCTCCTGCTGTATGGAGCTGCGTGCCTGTAGCCTCAGTACTCAGGTTGCTGAGAGAGAAGGAGTGTGAGTGCAAGGCCCTTGTGGTCTGTCTTGAAATTTCAGGTCCAGCCTGAGCTATGTATGTACTGGGATCCTGGTCTCCAAACACAGTGTTACTTCTTTTCTTGTGTTGAAAATGAAAACCTGTTACTTTCTTTAATTGTATCATGTATGCACAAATCATAAGTGTGTCTCTTGATGAATTAGGACACAGTGACTATGCCAGTATAATCACTGTTGAGGCCATGAAATAGACATTATCAGAAGTCAGCCTTCCTCTTTCCTTCTCCCCTATTCATCATTAGCAAAAACAGAAACAAGAGGCGAGTCAAACAAGAGAGACAGGCGACTCCATAGTGAACTTGCTGGGGTTGCTGAAGCTGGAAAAGCACCAAATGGATAAAAAAGAAAAAAAGACTCTTTAATCTTGCTAAGATAGTTTGAAGAGGCAAGGACAGGGGTTGATGTAACTGCAGACCCTGAAAAGTGTGCGTGTGTGTGTGTGTGTGTGTGTGTGTGTGTGTGTGTAGAGTAGACTAAACTGTCTGCTTAAATGAGACAAAAAATCTTTATAGAAACTAAACAGCTCAAAATCTTCCTATGTCATACTGTCCACAGCAGTTACAACACAATCAAAATAATTCAGTACACATAGACACAGGAAGCAGGGACACATTCTCAAGTGCACTTAGTGAAGGCAGGTAACTTCAAGAGAATTTGGATGCTGAAGTTAGCAGACAAGAGTGTTAAAACAGCAGTTGTAATGAAGAATATAAAACAGAACGTTCTTGCAACAAATAAAGTAGTAAATCTTAATCAGAAAATTCAAAACAGTAAAAAAAATGGGCATGCTAAAACTGAAAAATGTCTTATGTGAAAACCTCAGAATAGAAATTACAGGAAATATGACCCTAAAGCTCATTAGAAATATCTAAAAAAACAGACAGCAAATGAGATTAAAAAAAAAAAATGAAGCAAACTTTAGGACTTGTAGCACATAGGGTAAGGCCAAGCTCCAAGTGACCCCAGGGGCACACTTGCTCCATGGGCTGTAGCTAAGATCATTGAACCCCCACTTTACTCACTTCCACCCAGGACAAGGAGGGGGAAAGGTCACAGATCCGAAAGCTAAGGCAGTATAGTTTATCCTAGGTATTCCTAACAGCTACAGATTGCGAGGAGCCTAGGTTTCTTTCAGAGTGAGAAAGAGTTGGCTAACTGTAGTGCCCCTGTGCAGTAGGCCACTGCTTAGTAGAGAACTGCTGTTCCCCACATGGCAGAGATGACTTTTAGAGCCAAATCTTGCTGAGTGAAATGCACACCCTTTATAAACAGTGTGGTCCAGGACAGGCAGTGTTCGTATGGCAGAATTAATTGATGGAGTAGGGCAGGTACTGATTGGAAAGGAACTGATTGAGGGATTTTCCTGTAGTGACCTCAATGTTGTTCTGTTGCTGATTTTTATTAAATAGGCTTTCTGTCTCACCAAGTAGTGTATATACTTAAGATCTGTTCATTTCATTAACTAGATAGTGTTCACACCAGCATTGACTAGTTAAAAGATGAAAAGTGTTTAACTATTCACACACGGTGAGAGTTTTGTGAGTAGGAAAATGTAGTGAATAATGTTGGCGAGGTTCTGTGGCAACAGTAAGTGCACACTCAGTGTCGTTGGTTCATGGGGATCCCGGCCAGTGGTAGCAGTAAGTTCTCATTCAGGAACTGCACATGACTACACTGCTGCTGACTCTGCACGAAGCTCTACTGCTCATGTATTCTTCAGGCTACACACCTGCAGTGGTAACCACATGACTTTTGAAGCCAAAGACATACAGACTCTTCACTGAAAAGTTCCTGACCATAGGTTGATCACATTTTTAAAACTTTTAAGAATGCAGGAAGGGTTTACTAAAACAACTAATAATGAACATATATCATATACAAAGCTACATGTATAACATAAATGTCCACATAAATATTGTTAAAGAGATTTAGTCCTTAATTCTTCTGGAGTGTGCAGGAGATAGCACAAGGTGTGGCAAGAGATGGTTGTCAAATAAATACTTAAAATTGTGATAAGTGCTATGAAAAATAATGTCATGAGGAAACTTTAGTAGTTATTTCTAAGTGCTGGTAACACTGGTGATTTGTAGGTTTTCCAAATTTTCTAGCAGTGTTTTTACATTTATCAATCTTTTACTGGAAATAGGTAATAAAGACTGAATAGACAAGTAAAAATTTAAATTTCTTAATTAAAAAGTATGGCCGGGTAGTGGTGGCTCATGCCTTTAATCTCAGCATTTGGGAGGCAAAGGCAGGCAGATCTCTGTGAGTTTGAGACCAGCCTGGTCTCCAAAGTGAGTTCTAGGACAGTCAAGGCTGTTACACAGAGAAACCTGGTCTTGAAAAGCCAAAAGAAAAGTTGCTTTTAACTCACGGAATTAAATTTAATTAATAGAATTTGAAAAACATGAGGTGTGTGTGTGTGTGTGTGTGTGTGTGTGTGTGTGTGTGTACGCATGCACGCACACACGCACATGTGTGTGCATGTTTAGGTATGTGCATCTGGAGATCAGGCAGTGTTAGATATCCCTTGATTATTCCCCTCATTTATTTGATAGTTTCTCTCACTGAACCTGGAGTTCACTGATGTGGTCAGCTGTCTGGACCCACTTCTCTCCATTTCCCAGTGTACAGCTGTCTCAAGCTTTTTACAAGGTGCTGAGGATTAGACTGCTCCTCATGCTTATGCAGAAGGCACTGTACTGAGTGAGTCACCTCTTCAGTCCCCCTGAACTACGCTCCATAGCACTAAAAACACACATTTCTTGAATGTCTGGAACCTGTCCAATATAGTGGGAAATGCCATAAAAGTAAAACATGAGCTGGGTGGTGGTGGTGCACGCCTTTAATACCAGCACTCAGGAGGCAGAGCCAGGCAGATCTCTGTGAGTTCCAGGCCAGCCTGGTCTACAGAGTGAGATCCAGGAAAAGGCACAAAGCTACACAGAGAAACGCTGTCTCGAAAAACCAAAAAAAAAAAAAAAAAAAAAAGTAAAACATGAAATTGGCTTTTGAATATGTTTTGGTCAGGTTGATTAAATAGAAGCCACATACCTATCTAGAACTACACTAAATGAAACAACTTATAATAGAATACTTAGATATTAATTTATGGGGAATAAAAGCCAGAGCAGATCTGACCTAAGCAGTGTCTGAGTAGAAGTATTGCCTGGAACTTAAGTATTTCTAGTGGTTTGGGTAAGTGTGGGGAAGTTGGAAAATAACATTTCAGACTGCAGATTCTGACATTGCAGAGGCAGGGGTCTCCAGGGGTCAGCAGAAATGCGCTTAGAGCAGCAGTGAATTGTGGGAAAACATATAAACAAAGGCCAAAGGAAAGACTGACTGCAGAGAACTGCAAAAACTTGAAGTTGATTGTTTTCTTTTATTCTTTTTTGTTTTTTTTTTTGAGACAGGGTTTCTCTTTGTAGATCTGGCTGCCCTGAAACTTACTCTGTTGACCAGGCTGGCCTTGAACTCAGAGATCCACCTGTCTCTGACTCCTGAGTGCTGGGACTAAAGGTGTGGGCCACCACAGGCCAGCTTTTTTTTTTTTTTTTAAATACAAATAGAGTTGGTGTTAAAGATGTGGTCTTGCTATGTAGCCTAGAGAAGCTTTGAACCAGAATCCTCCTGACTCAGCTTCCCAAATGCTTGGATTATAGGCACTTACCACCAAGATTGACTTTACGAATAAACTGAAACAAGATTGACTTCACAGCAGACTATTGAACATTGATACCATTTCCTTACATTTTGGCTATGTGCATTCTTTAAAGCTAGATTTTGTTGATTAGTTGTGGCCAGCAGTGCTGTTTGTTTGCCAGGGCTATGGTTCATTCTTTTCTTGCGTGGAAAGTGTTGGGCTGCTGTGTTAGGCTGTTGTCAGCTGCACGGTGGCATTGACTGTGGTGTGGCCTTCTATTTTTATAGCTGTTCTAGGTGTGTGTTGCTCTTCATCTTTTCCAAAGAGATGCTCTGTCAGATCTGTTGGATTTTTAAATGAAGTGTTTTAAGTCTCTGAATTCTAAGAAGCCTTCTTGGCTTAAGAATTGCTAAATAACATTAGCATACCACAGTAGTCCTTTGTCCTGTTATCTAGTTCCTAGCACTGCTACAATTCCGAATGTTGAATGGGTGTAAATTGTCCCTTTGGCTGGTGTAGTCATGCAGTATAAGCTACCCACCCATGAGGTACTCAGGAGTCTTCTCAAGTACACAGACTAGCATAGCAATGCAGTGCTGTACTCAAGCACCCCTTTAATAATGGCCCCAAAGTGCAAGACTGCTGCAGCAGGGGTTTCAGGCCCCACTTGGCCAGAGTTTACCTGTCCCAGGTCCGGCCCGAGCTACGGTTCGGCTACACGAAGTCCGAGCTGCACTCGACTGTAGCTACAAGCGGTTACCAGCAGCTGGAGCTGCTTGTGGCCAGATTGCCCTCAACTCATGTGGTTGGTGCCAGAGCTCAGGCCCATATCGGCTCAAGCCGGAGCACGTGGCATTTAGCTTTTTTTCTCTTCTCTTGGTTGATAGGCGCTTGCTTGTTCATGTTCTCTCTCTCTCTCTCTCTCTCTCTCTCTCTCTCTCTCTCTCTCTCTCTCTCTCCCCCCCTCTCCCTCCCTCCCTCCTTCCCTCCGTCCCTCCCTCCCCCTCTCTCTCCCTCTCTTTCTCTTTCTCTCTCTGGAACCAAGCTAGGTAGCTGTTTTGAAATTCCCTCAGGGCTTGGGGATTTAGCTCAGTGGTAGAGCACTTGCCTAGCAAGTGCTCCGAAATTCCCTCGGACTTCTACTTTTCTACGAAGACTTGGTAAGTCAATTAAGATATCAGATATTTTAAAGGGAGAAACTACTTAAAAGAGAAAAATTTTTCTACAGTAAAAAAAAATGGGTAATATCTGTACAATAGAAGAAAATTGTTCTTTGTTTGAGAAAACATTAGGCAGTCTGAAAATGGATCAGTTACATGACAGGATTAATGTTGATGGGATGTATGTAACAACAATTATGCATATTATTAGTTTACTTATCCTTATTTTACAATTTAAAAAGATAGTCAGTTTAAGTGTCAGGATAAAAGCTTTAGAAAAACCTGTTAAAATGAGTTACAGAGAGAAATTCAGATTCAGACAGAAGAATTTAAGGGTGAAATGATTTCAAGATTGGATTATAAGGTTACAGAAAGAAAACCTGTTTTCAAACAATCAAACTTAATTTATCCATTAACCGTACAGCAGCTACCTGATTGATTGCATGTACAAACTAATTGGACTCCAGTTGAAATGTTAGATTTAAGAAGGTCTAAGGAGGCAATAGTATCTTATGGCATGCATTCCCCATTTGTAAAGCAAATACTAAACTTATGGTCAACTTGTAATAGGATTATCCCCCAAGACTGGAAAGACCTGGTAACCACTGTCCTGGAACGCTCCAGTGGCGCATGTGGTACCAAGATGAGGCTAAGATTATAGAAAGTCAGTGGTGTGGAAATTTCCCAGGGAGAAGGCCAATATAAAGACAATGTTTATATGGTAACTAAACTGTAATTCTATGTGGAATGGCAGCCTTGAATGCATGGAACAGAATTGAGGAAGCAGGAAAGAAAATTGAGTCATTCACCAAAGTTATACAGGGCCTGAAAGAATCCTTTGCTGATTTCTTACAAAAACTGTCTTCAGCAGTAAATAGAATGGTCCCAAATTCAGAAGCTAGCCAGATAATAATCGAATTCTTGGCTTTTGAGAGTGAAAATGCAGCATGCAAGAGAATAATCAAGCCATTAAAGGCAAAATCTGTACCCTTGGAGGAGTGGATCAGAGACATTAATATTGAGTCTCATGGCCATGATGATATGTGGATAGGAGAAGCAATTTCAAGAGGTTTGAGGAATGTCAGATGTTTTGGAGATGGAAAGCACGGTCATTTGAAAAGGGACTGTAAACAGGGCATTCCTAGAAACAATGTTTCTTCAAGGAACCATGGCAACAGAATGCTCCTTCCTTCTGGAGTTTGCAGAAGGTGTGGTAAGGGTAAACATTGGACCAATGAACTTAGATCAACAAGAGAAAGACATGGTAATCCTTTGCCTCTGTCCTCAAGAAACTCCCAGAGGGGTCTCAGGCAGGCCCCCACAGCAAATCCAGTTCAGACCTTTCCTGCATCATAGAAGAAACCCCTACTCAGAGCAATTAAATAACCAAATGCCTATTGGAATAAACCAGGATGCTCAGAGTGATAGAACAGCTGGGGCAGAGAGAATAGAAATTCAGGACAAACCATAAAGCAATTTTTTGGCTAACTTCTATAAATGAACAAAGACCAAAATTAACAATAAGAATAAATGATGTTTTGTTGTCTTGTCTAGTAGAAACAGGTGCTGATGTGATCATAATTTCACCAGAATTTTGGTATCCAACTTGGCCTCTTCAGGAGGTGAATGATCAGCTGTTAGAGACTGGAACATTATCTCAAGTGAAACAGAGTGTAAGATGGCTTGAATGTATATATAGGTCCAGAAGGACAGAGAGGAAAATTAAAGCCATATGTGGCTAACATAGCTATGAATTTATGGGGACAAGATCTGTTACAACAATGGAATACTTAGATTAACATCCCTCCAACCTCAGAAACAAATCATAAATTAGCACATGTTTCTGACAGAAATATTAGAAGATATTACTGTAATGAGTGGTCACCAGCCTTCCAGATTGTACAAGAACTGGGCATAACAACTGATGATCTTCCAAAGACACCAACAGCTCTACCTTTAAAATAGTTAACAGACAAGCCCATATAGGTTCAGCAATGACCATTAACAACAGAGAAACTCCAGGCTTTAGAAGAGCTGGTACAAGAGCAATTAAATGCTCAGCATATTGAAGAATCAACCAGCCCTTGGAATTCTCCTGTATTTTTTTTTTTTTTTCTTTTTCCGGAGCTGAGGACCGAACCCAGGGCCTTGCACTTGCTGGGCAAGAGCTCTACCATTGAGCTAAATCCCCAACCCTCTCCTGTATTTGTTAATAAAAAGAAATCTGGCAAATGGAGAATGGTAACAGACCTTAGAGCAATTAACAAAGTAATTTAGCCAAATGGGCTTTCTACAATCCAGAATTCCTTTGCCTACTTTGTTACTTACCTAAAGGATGGCCTCTTATAGTTATTGATTTAAAAGACAGTTTCTTGCTGGGCGGTGATGGCGCACACCTTTAGTCCCAGCACTTGGGAGGCAGAGGCAGGCGGATCTCTGTGAGTTCAAGGCCAGCCTGGGCTACAGAATGAGTTTCAGGACAGGCTCCAAAGCTACACAGAGAAACCCTGTCTCAAAAAACCAAAAACAAACAAAACAAAACAAAAAACAAAGAAGACTGTTTCTTTTCAATACCCTTACAAAAAAAAGACAGAGGAAGATTTGCCTTCACGGTGCCTACTTATAATAATTCTCAACCAGTTAAGAGATTTCAGTGGAGGGTCCTCCCACAGGGGATGTTGAATAGCTCAACTCTGTGCCAATATTTTGTACAACAGTCACTGGAAGTGATATGTAAAAAAATTTCCTAAATCTATAATTTATCATTATATAGATCATTTTTTACTAGCTGACTCAAATACAGATACTTTAGAAAGAATGTTTGAAGAAGTAAAGAAATTTTTGCCTTGTTGGGTATTACAAATTGCTCCTGGAAGATACAAAGAGGAGATTCTAATATTAATTATTTAGGATATAAAATACGTCTACAAAAAATTAGATCCCAAAAGGTGCAAATTAGGAGAGATCAATTATGGACTCTTAATTACTTTCAAAGATTATTTGAAGACATTTCTCATCTATGAACTATTGTTGGGGTAAAAAATGATGAATTGAGTGATTTGTTCAAAAACTTAGAAGGTGACAATTCCAAGAGAATTATCACCTGATGCTGAGAAAGAATTGGCCTTGGTAGAAAAGAAAGTACAAGAAGGACACGTGGATCATGTTGATCCAAAGCTGGATTGCATTTGGGTTATTTTATCCTCTAGGCATTCTCCTACAGGAATTTCAATTCAGAGGGAAGATATTATATTGGAATGGATATTTCTACCAAATAAACAGAGTAAAAATTAAAAAACTTATGTGGAAAAAATCTCTGACTTGATTTTGAACAAATCGAGACTTTGTCAATTGGCAGGAATAGACCCAGCAGAAATTGTCCTTTAACTAAGGAGGACATTGGTAAATTATGGGCAGAAAGTGAACCTTGGCAAAGAGCTTGCAGTAATTTTTTGGGAGTGATTAACAGCAAATATCCCCAAAGTGATAGAATTGATCTTATAAAGAGAGCTAATTGGATTTTGCCTTGTATTGTACGGGAAACACCCATATCTGGAGTTCATACATTTTATATAGATGTAAACAAATAAGGAAAGGCAGGTTACAAATCAGAAAATTTAAGTGGTTCAAAGTCCTTGTAATTCAGTTCAAAAATTGGAACTGTGTGCTATTCTGTTGGTATTAATGCATTTTTCAGAACCTCTCAACATAGTTACTGACTCTCAGTAACATGCTGAAAGAGTGAGACTGCAGAATTCATCTCTGATGAGTCAGAATTAACTTCACTATTCACTTACAAGATATAATCAGGAATAAGAAGCATCCTTTATATATAACTCACATCTGATTCCATACAGGTCTGCCAGGCCCTCTAGCACAAGGCTATATATTATTGATAGGAAATGTGCTGGAGGCCTCAGAATTTCATAAAAAAACATCACATCAATAGTAAAGGTTTAAAAAAGGATTTTTCCATAACCTGGCAACAAGCCAAGGAAATTGTAAGGCAATGTCCTACTTGTTCCTTCTAAAATCAGACGCCATTTCCAGCAGGATGTAACCCAAAGGGTACTCAGAGGAATGAAATCTAGTAGATGGATGTGTTTCACTTTGCAGAATTTGGAAAATTAAAATATGTACAACATACCATTGATACTTATTCAGGATTTCAAGGGATAACTACTTTGAGTTCAGAAAAGACTGATTGTGTAATCACTAATTTTCTAGAAGTTATGGCTATCATGAGTATACCTGCACAAATCAAATGAACAGAGGTTGATTTCTGATCATTTTAGTTTCTTGTGTATGCAGGATGTACATGGATGTAAGTGCATAATTTATAAATCTGGTTGAGGAAATTATGGCATAGAAGAAGGGTGTTGAACTAGCCTGTACATTGTGCAGGATTTATTTTTATTTTTATTATTTATCCATTTATCTATCTATCTATCTATCTATCTATCACAAGATGGTTCTGTCATTGGAGATAAGGAGGTACTGGTGAGCTTCCCTGAAGAGAGAGAACAATATGTGATCATCCTACCCCACCCCACCCTACCCTACCCCATCCCATCCCATCCCATCCCAGCTCAAAACTGTTCATGGTTTAGGTCATAATTTATTCTAGTACATATTATAGAAACACACTCATAAAATGAAGAGTTGGTGATTTAAAGTTTTCATTTGGGCCTTAATACATATGGATTCCCAGGAGTTGTGGTGCAGGACTTGTGAGGCCGAGGCAGAATGAGTTCAATGCCAGTTTATCCGGGGAGGTCCTGTCTTTGAAGACTAGGGTAAGGGCTATAGCTCAGTGATAGAGGTACCTAGATGGGTAAGGATCTGCCTTCAATCCCAGCACAGAAGAAATACAGAAAACAACAAAGTCCGACCTTCTCACAAGTTCTTAGGACCTGTGTAGGTAAGTTTCCGTGTCATTCTGTTGTGCTGCTCTATTGGTATGTGCATTTTAGGCTTATATATGAAGCTCAAATTTATTTAGTCTTAATAAAAACCTGGAGTCAGCTAACAAGAGTTAAAGCTGAAAGAGACAGAGCAACAGCCACTAGAGAGACTTCTGACCTCTAGGAATCTTCAGACTGAATGGGCCAGAGATCCTGTCTCCACCCGCCTTATTTTTCCTGTATCCATCTCCCTAGTGTTGGAATTAAAGGCATGAAACACCACTGCTCTGTTTCTCTTTTCTTTTTAGACTGGTTCAATCTCATGTAGCCCAGAGTGGCCTTGAACTCCTGATCTTCCTGCTTCCTTCTCCCAAGTGCTGGGATTAAAGGTGTGTGCCACCACTTCATGACCTCTATGGTTAACTAGTGGCTAGCTCTGACCCCTTATCTCCAGGCAAGCTTTATTTGTCAGAATACAAACAAAATAACATACAACATATATGTACCTAGTTTTTAAGAGTGTGCTTAAAAGGTAGACTGTAAAATACCATTGCCAACTTGTGGAGGTTGGTGGTCTTTCTGGGTGGTAGTATTTCAGCGTTACAAAGATGCCATACTGTCCTTTCTTAATGATAAACAGCTTCCTCCTCCTGTCAGTATTTTGAGTGTCAGCATTGCTACCTCATTGGTGGGTAGCCAGCAAACCTTTTGGTTCATTGACTTTGGAGGAAGAACTCTATACTGAGTTATATTTGGGTAGCTCATGTAGAGTTAATTGCTATTGGAATTGGATTCTTCACCTTTTTTTCCTATAAATTTTAACGTTATTTAATGAATGTAAAGTTATGCAAAGCATTTATATTAAATAGACTTGTTAAATATATCTTTCCGATCTGCCACCTGATTCCTACTGAGTGTTACTATTCAAATATTCATTTGTGATGTTGGTCAGGAATAGGCTTCTGTACTGTATCCCTCTCTCATCCATTATCATTGGTAAAGAATATCTTCCTTGGTATTTGCATTAGTGGATAGATAACCCATTTTTTTTTCTATTTCTTTTTTGTTCTAAAGCACAAAGTCCAGGGTGTAAAGAAACAGGTCATGGTATCTATAAGCTGGTGAGAAACTGAAAGTGAAGTATGTTATGAAGTAAAAGTGGAGCTTCATTGCCCTCTAGAGTTCAATTTTAACACAGCCATTTTTAATTTTTTGTTTTATAGTTTTAAAAATAGGTTTATTGAGCTCTGTAAGGAGAGAGCTCTGCACAGAGGAACCCTGTCATTAGCTATAGAATGTGACTATTTAACACTAAAAACTAGTTTATAGTATTACAAGTGAAAGCACACCAATGCTGTGTAATATTTTAATTGAATGCCTTTGTTTTTAAAGTCATGAATTTTCAAGAATTATTTGGTGACCAACCCATTGTTTAATATTTTTAGTGTACTGACCATACCCTATAACAGACCAGAGAATTGGGTTTGTAATATGGGCGGGGGTGGGGGTGGTGTCATCAGGAAACGTGTCCTTTGGTTTCAGCCACTTTCATGGGCATCTTTGTCTCAGTGTGTGAGATGACTTCTTCGGGTTTATGCTGCCTGTCAGCTGTCTGAATGGTTACTGGGGTTGGATTGCTTGAGGTCTGGCCAGTGTCTCCAGTTGCCGAGTGTGGTAAGGGAAGCTGTTTGTTCTTACATTATTGAAAATGTTAACTAAACTTTGGCCGTGTAAGTGGTGCAAGTGGAGGTTATGTGTACAAGATATGTTAATGTTTTGAATATTTAAGCATGTATCTATATTGGATATGAAAATTTGTGTAGTTATTGACATATTTGGAGAAGATTTTTTTGTGTGTTAATTTGTATGTATTTAGAATTTCCTTCCCTAGAAGGATGCTGCAGAGTTGCATAGTGGATTTTTTACTGTTTCTGATTATGAGCTGTGATATCAAGTATTTTAATAAGTAGTCTATAGTTTTGCAAAATACTAACGCACTTACACTCTCTCCATCTTGTGGTAGAAAGAGGCCAGTCCTGTTAAGAGTGTCAGTGTTCGTGCTGTGTGCATCCCTGCCTTTTCTCTTCCATCACTGCAAGTTGACCATTAGGTAGTCAGAGTTTAATTGGAAAGCTGTAGGTCTTTTCAGGGATCTAATTGAAAATAATTTTAAATTTTACAATTAGTATTAAAAATTTTTGAACTATAGGCAGGCACCATATCCTGAGAATATGTTAGAATGTTGAAACAAAGAATGTAAACATTTTAATCGTGGCTAAGAGGAAAAATAAAATTTTATCTGTCTGCCAGAAAAAGTGGGTTTGTGTTAAAAGAATTGCAATTAATATTTTTCCATGATAAATCTATAAGGCTCTTTCTTACTGCTTGCTAGAGTCAGTATTGAAGCTTTTAAAGTAACCTGTTTCTCTTGGCTCGGGGTGGAGCTCAGTGGTACATGGCTAAGCATGCGCAAAGCCTGAGTTCAGTCCCCAGCACCACAAAACAAGGAGGCTTGTTTGCTTCTATTTTCTTCTTGTTGTTTTATTCCAGTTTTATGGTTTTCAGGTTTTTAGTGTGCTCACTCACAATCTTAACTGATGAAGAGTTCTCAGAGGTTGGAAGCTGTAGCAGTCTATGGACACACATGATAGGAACTGCTTGAGGGAGGAGGTTTAAGAATTGTTTCAGAGCAGCCTTATTTTTAATTGTTTAATTCTTTGAGGTGGCTTTAAGCCCCCCCTTTTTGTTTAAACAGATATCATCTATAGCACAGTTAACATTTTTGTCTTTATTTAAGGCATGTTACTAGCCTCAATCAGAAAAACATTATGAAAGCCTTTAGTAAACTTGAGTGGTTATGTCTGTTTTAACTGGAGTCTGGCTAATATTTACATTATTTTTTGAACCATAAATGCTTTGCTCACCCCTTCCTCCATTCACTATTTTTTGATCCATCTTGCTTGAATTTCATTGTCAATATCTTAAAAGATTCTTTGAACTAAAAAAATCACACTTTTCTGAGATTTTTGAACTGAGCTCAAAATAAAAAGAACAATTTTATTCTAAAAAAAGATTGGAGAGTGCTTGCTTTTCGAAATTTGGGAAAAAGTGCTTGTTGCCATATGTTTCTGTCACTGTGGATAAGTATTATCCAGTTACGCTTTCCCCACCTCGGAGCCTTGTGCACATCACGTCCCTGTTTTATGACCTGGAAGCTGCTCTGGGACGTCTGAGGCTGTCACCAAACTCAGACAGATTTTTGAGTGACTTGCACCCGTGCTTTTTGTCACATTTGCATGCACCTTGGCTCTGTAGATACCAGTTCTTAGTGCTGAGAACTTCTAGTTTTTAATTGTACTCAACATTGGTTGTAATTTGAAGTGCCTTTTCTCCTGCTTTAGAATTTTCTTCCTTAAAGGTGGCGATCACCCTTGGAACGTAAAGACAAGGCTTCACACTCACACTGGATGGATACATTTTTGTTCCACCACCTGGGAAGCTGCTGGCTTGCAGCAGCGTCCATTCATTAACAGATCTGTGGTTAGGACTCCCTAAAGTCTCCGATGCTGCTCCAGTCAACAGTCTTCAGTTCTGCACTGACTGGGAAGGATATGCTCACTCCTTGGTTGTTGGTAGTAGTTATTTCCTCAGTTCCTTGTCAATTAAGTCTTTTTCCATGTAGCAGAAGAGAGAACACATACCAAGAGCCACAGGCCTCTGTGAGGTTGGAGCTCCCCTCTCCCCTCTGCAGGAGGCGTTTGCACAGGAGCTGGGACCCTAGGAAGCTGCCTAGAAGCTGCCTGCCTTTGCAGGTGCCCACCGCACCTGGTTTTTGTTCACCTTGGTTTTTTTGTTGTTTTTTTTTTCTGTTTCCATTAGTCATGATTACAAAATCTTTCCTGTTTACTGAAATTTTTTGACTCATTTTTATAAAACCTCCCATTTGAATTTTACCCATGTCTCTGCTATCCTTTTTTCATTTCTGCTGTATTTGTTAGCACTGCTCAGGATTTATTTTGGCTTTCAGTCCCTTTTTCTCTTTTCCTCTCACTTTTGACAACTATTCCTGAAGTTGTCCTGAATTTCTGCTTTTAATACGTCCTTACATAGTGTGACATTCGAGTAATGCTGTTTCGTTTCCTGAGGCGTCTCTGCAGAGTTGTCCTGCTGCCTCTGAAGCGCTGTGAGCAAATGCTCTTTCACGTTCTGCCACCTTTTCTGATGTCTGTCCTCCCCTGTGGCTCTTGGGAGGGCTCTGGTGCTCTGTGGACTCTGAAGCCTAGAGGGATCAGGGGCAGAGGACAACGCCGATGTTTTGTTTAATAGCTTTTAGGAAGGATTTTTCTTCCCTCGTGAGGTTACATTTGACTTATCCTCTCTAGTAAGTGTGGATCCCTGAAAAATGACATCCCTGGGTGGTTTTGCTGGGTGCTGCCGAAGTCTTCTGAAGGTGCGTAGAAGCCCTTGTATTGAGTGGATTTCTTTTGTTTTCTTTCCCTTTACTCTTTTTTGAGACTTCTCTGTGCCTGCAGCATTCTGTTGAGATGAGAAGAGTACTCACTGGTGTTCTGGGGAGATAATGCATCAGTACAGGCAGCATGTCCTAGCAGGTGGGGTGGGGCTGAGTTCTGTGCTCCCTGACTCTGCCTAGAATCTATGAGAGTTGTGATATGTGACTCTTCTTTTAGTACGGTGGCAGCCAGCCAGTTTTTGCCTTTTAGCTCTGCTTGTTATATTGAACATTGAGGAAAGGTTTATGCCTGTAGTATCCTGCGGTTTTTACTCAGAATTATCTTCATCATCTTTCACCTGACCTGTTCTGTTAGCACATGGGCTATCTTTCTCCATCTGGAAGATTTCCTTCCTCTTCTAGTTTCATCCAAAACCCTATTGCTAGGTAAGCTTTCTTGGGTATGCAGCTCGGTGACATTCGCCACTGTGTGTAGGCTCAAGCCTGAACTCTTACATTTAAAGCCACAGTGAGTTGCATTCCTTTTTTGGCCAAACGCTGTATTTTCCCATATATGCCCTGTGAGGATTGTAGGGCCTGCTTAGTTCCTACTATCCATTGTGGCCTGTTGGCCTTTCAAACCCTGGCCACCTTCTCTAGGACTTTATTCTTACTGGCAATGTCCATCTAAGGAAGCGTTTCCAGAAGTAAACTCAGGTGGACTGTGCCCCCGTTGTGGGATTCGGCAGTGATGCTGAATCTGCTGTTCCTGTTGATTAGGTTTCTTCAGACTTCCACGGGCTTTTCATTACTGCCAGGATTATTTTGAGTCTTAAGTTGGTCCTCTCCTTGGTCTTACCTGTATGGAATTATGCATGCAGTGGTATCCTCCAGGACTCTAATATAAATAGTAACTTTGTGGGAGGGGAAGCACAGTAATTTCACTTGTATGTTTTAATTTCGTGAAGGTCCATTGTCTTTTGCCTGTTTCAGAGCCATGAGATTGAAATCCTGTTCATTGTATTATTTGGGCTCAGGGTGGATGGCATAGCTGGTAGTAAAGAGATGCTTTTCCTTTGACAAAGCTGCAAGTAGAAGGCCTGTCTGGGGAGGGACAGTGTGATGTAAAGCATCACAGGGAACATTAGCCTGACATGGGCTGTAAAAAGAGGAGCTGTGAGAAGTCTCTGCAGCTCTCTGAGGAGATAGACAGCCTTCACACAAGTGTGACTTTGAGTCTTAGCTAAAAGGTACATCTTTTAAAATTGCTTTTATTTATTATATATAGGGGAGGGGAGGGTGGTGATTGTATGGGGGTCAGAGAACAACTTATCGTGGGTCCAAATACCATACCTGAGTCATCGGACTTGCTGACAGGCACCTTTACCAGTTGAACCATATAACTGTCCAAAATATATCTTTTGAAAGTACCCCTTTTTAGTTGGGGGATGGTGGCACTTGCCTCTAATCCCAGCACTTGGGAGGCGGAGGCAAGAGGATCTCTGAGTTTCAGGCCAGTCTGGTCTATGGAGTGAGTTTCAGGATAGCCAGGGTTACACAGGAAAATTCTGTCTTTAAAAACCGAATAAGTAAATAAATAAGTAAGCAAGCAAATAAATAAATAAATAAATAAATAAATAAATAAATAAATAAATGTATTCCTTTAACTTGGGAGGCCATTCAATTCTTCTAAAATTATGTTGGTTTTCTTTTTAATACAGCTTTGAATTTAGTTGTAGGATTAAATTTGACCTTGGTAGTCATGTCACAGGACTTTCCTCTCTGTCATAACCCAGTGTGTGTGCATTGAAACAGTGGATGTTAAGGCCATATGTGGGTGGAGCCAATCTCTAGTCCAATGCTGTCTACAGTGAGGTGGGTGGCATTGTAGCGTGAGAGTCTTTGTGGCTGTAGACGCAAAGATGCTCTTCCTCCCTTGCTGTGTGTGCATTTCTATACAGTTGCTTTATTTGCTTCTAGAATAGTGGGTGCTATGTGTCAAAATTCAGGCTAGATTGTTTTTTCTGTTATGTAGAAGAAATTCCTGTTCACAGTGTAGGACGAATACATTTTTATCCATCACTTCAGCTATTAGGTGGATTTGGAGAATGTTTTAATAGGGTTTACAAATAAGAGGAAGAGCTTGGAGCAGTGGCCATAGTGCCTCTGTGGCGAGGGGCTGTGGGGTGTCCTTTTGAGACCGCAAGAATTTTAGATACTAGGTTATGTATGAGAACTGTCTTCCGTGTATAGCTTTATGAACAAGGAATTAACCCAGAAGCTTTATCATTGGTGGCTACCAAAACCCTAAAGGTTGAAAACCTGATAAGCTGGATTTGTGAGAAAATTTGAAGATTGCCTCGTAGTTAAGAATATAGAGTGAAACCACTACGTACAACAGCATAGAACTTTTCCTTTTTAAAAGCCTGTGGAACCATAGCTTTATAAGTCTGTGAAAAGTGACTTTCAGGGAAGTATCTGATGGGTTTACATCATACTCAGGTTTACTTGCAAAGGCCCTACACTCTGTTGTAGTGTTCATGCTCATGAGCTCCTTATTTATAACACTTGTTTTCTATGCAATCTGTCTAGGAAAAGTTCCCATCTGACGCTCCTGGCTAAGTACAGTGGTGCCTATCAGTTGATGTTTCCATTGTAAACCTGAGTTTTTACTCTTTATGCATAGCACTTGGGCTTATGCTGTACGGGGCTATAAGTTGAATTAGACTTTATTGTATGTGTATTTTTCATTCTTAAGATATGAGTATAGAAAACATAATACACTCTAGAAGAGAAAATATTTAGTTTTTAAAATAGTTTGAATACTTAGAGTGTGAACCAGTTTTCTTATTTTATATATATTCTGAACGGTAACACTTCTAGAGAAATGTAGATTTTAAAACAATGATAGTACTCAGCCTAGTACTATTTGTAGTTGGAATCATTTAAATCTACCAGGAATATGTTGGGAATGTTTCTCATGTTCATTTTTATACCCAGTACATTGAAGACTAAAAATAATGTGTCAAAGGAAACATAGCCGACATGCAGAATATACCTGTTTCCTGAAGTAAGTGTGGTGCTTAGCTGAGAAGTCTCAAGTGGTCATGACATCACAGAGTATGTGGTACTTCAACAGACACGGTATTTTCTGAAGGAGTTATTTAACAAAAACAAGTTAAAACTGTAACAAAAGGACTTGTATATAGACATCGAGTACTGGAAATTAGGAATTAATCTGCTTTTATTTTGCAAGCACAAAGTAAATTCTTAATTGAAAGTTAGGAGATTACTGGAAATGATATAGACAAGTTAAAGCCATCATAAATGAGCCTCACCAGAAACCCCAGGTTTGTTAAGAGTAGTATTTCAGTTACTTTTAGAAATGTACTAAATCTCTTCAGCGCTAAGTCTGTTGCCCGTCGTGTGTCTATCCCACTGCCCACCTCTGCTGTGCAGTGTTGGGAAGTATCATCTACAACCTCGTGCTTGCTGGACAAGTGTTCTGTCCTTGAATTGTTTCCAGTTCTCGACTCCTCTAGGACATATGTGCGCGTCCACTCACTGGGTAAAATAGAGCTTCTCAGAACAGCATGCAATTACTAGATCAGTCATTCCAGCCCGTGAGCCAGGACTTAGGTTCCTCACTACAAAGCCTGTTAGAGGTTGGGCTTGCTGCCTAATTTTGTTGTTATCTTGGAGAAGTTGTATTGATGCGTAGTTTCTGTTGCTTTTTGTTTAGAAAAATAAAGCAAAATAAGATGCAGTTTCTACATTCTACTATTCTAGAAATATCCTTAGTGAATAATATTTCCCAACAGATTGCTTTTATTATAAACCTTTTATTTTTTATAATTCTTTATTTTTGAAATTATTAGATAATTACATCATTTCTCCTTTTCCTCCCTCCACACCTCCCATCTATCCCACGTACACTCTCAAATTCATAGGCTCTTTTTGTTTTTCACGTGTGTGTGTGTGTGTGTGTGTGTACATTAAAAAAAAACAGCCCTGCTAGTTCTGTACAGTGCTGCCTGTGTGTATGTGATCTGAGAGCTGACCGTGTGGTATTTTAAAGTGTAAGTCTTGTGTCTTACTCTTTACCTTCCCTTTAGCTCTTGAACACAAACCCTGACTTGCACACGAGTGACTGACTGAGACATTTACAAGCATTGACAGCTGTGCCTTTGGAATGGCCTATGCCATTTAGTAGTCTCATCTTCTGTTATCTTTCTTGTTGCCCATTTTCTTTGTAATTTTTTTTTTTTTCGGACTGTCATGTGCAGAATTAGACATTTTGGTGTTACTGGCTGCGAAATGACCTTGCTGGTTTCCTTGCTTCTTTAAGTTTTTCCTCTGGCAGTTCCTTTGGAGGGGACTACCTGGACAGTCCTACTGAAAACCTATCCTGTTGCTCTTCTCTTTAACACATCTCTCATTGTCCCCTCTTGAGACACTGTAACGGTCCACAGTGTTTCTCTTCTTGTCTGCCTTTGAGGATATGTTTCTAAGGATAGAGTTCTGATTGGTTTCACACATACAGTCCACAGCTGGAGCACAGCTTGAGGGAGAGACATGCTCAGTACATGTCTCACAAAAGAACGAGCTAAACATGGAGAATTTGAAGAGCATTAGAAGTGGCATGCACTAGACCAGCGGCATGTTGGCTCTTGGCCCCACAGCAAGGTTCAGGCCAAGACGGGTGATATTGTCAGAATATCTCATAAACCAAATGGGGAGGAAAAGAGGAGGATGTTTTCATCATGAAGATATGACACATGGTAGAGGAGATGCCTGTGTTCAACTTGATTCAAATGGTATGCATGTGTATATATATGTAACATATATGCTAAAATGGCATGTTAATATACACTTTTTGATGTGTTAGTTAAAGCCAGAGAAGAGGATACTGTTTTCTGTCTACCATATTTCTATGATCCACTAAAGAGTTGCAAGCTTTAGTTGCCATGTACAACAGATAAACCTAAAACAAAATCACATAAGCACAGGACCTAGTTTCCTTTTGTATTTTAGTATGACATCAGATTGATCTTCATACCTAATGGCTGCTCGTATGTAAGACTTGGGTGTTACGTAATGAGAGAAAAGGGGACAGTGTCTCTTCACTCTGCTAACTTGGTGCTCCCTTCCTTGCTCTATTTTGATGAATAGGATACAGACTGAGATTGCATTGGGCTGAAAGGCAGTCTTGGGCTCATTTTGGAATTACAATAAAACCCAGGACCAAGTAGGCCAGGAACAGATTGTTAGAATCTGAATTATTCTCTCTTCCCAGCTGTTATAAGATGTAACAGGCCAGAAACTATGCATATATTCAGTTAAGTAGAATGTGACAGAGTCTTCCCATGAAAATGGTGATGCTGAGACTCCTTACACGATTGGCTGGTTAGTATTGGAACTGTGGAATATTTTACACCAGACCCAGAAGACCTCGGAATAACATACTCTCTTTGACATGGAAGATATGATGATCCTTTGGTGTTCAAGCTTGTACATTTTAAGGAAGCTCTTTTTAGTTTAATGTCAGCAAAGCAGCTGCTGCTTGAATTGAGTATGTGAAACACTGAATTATTCATTTCCATAAACAAAACTTCCTTAGTAATTATTTAGCATAAATTTATTTCTATTTATTTCAATCAACTCTGTTGACATTCTAGTTTAAAATTAAAAATACTCTTTGTGGAGTTTAACAAAGAAGACTTTGTGGCAGCTACTTTTTCTGCCTGAGATGAATTATATCTTATGATTCCTTTTTAGTATTTTAATAAAGTTCTTAAGAATATAAAGAATAAACGTGAAATGTTTTTCCATAGTGTCTTCTAAGTGTTCAAGGCTCTCCTTGGCACTGATTTTTTACTTTTTAGATTTTAGCATAATGCTCTATGCTTGCACATGAGTAGCACATAATTAGTCTGAAATCTAACATTATAAGTGCATTAGCAGTATTTTAAATAATTATTTATTTAATCCTTTGTAGTCATGTTGTTTGATAGACTATTTAGCAGAATAAAAAGGTAAAGCTTGCTGTTTTGTGGTTCTTTGAATTCTCTTATCTCCAAATGAAATTTGTTTGTGAAATTTAAAAATAAAAACGTACATTGTTACATTATAAATAAGATTTTATATATAGAATGCATATAACATCATTACTTTATAACGTGGTTTTCCTATATATCTGCGTTGTATGCACAGCACAATTTTGGTTTATACTGCTCAAAACTCAACTCTAGTGTACCGTATTTACTGGTAATTTTCATTCTGAAATTTTAAGTTTTTCTAATTTTCTTCTAAAGTTTTGAGTTTGCTAATAAGCAAAATAGTCGTTTCTCATCAATAAACACAGCAAATAATTTGGCTTTACAATTTGTCTTTGTGTTAAATTGAAGGAAATGAAGAAGGGTGAAGTCAATTCCATATTCTCTTTTATAGTAACATTACAAACTTGCATAAGGATTTTCTTATTTTGGGATTTAGTGATTTCCCTACTCAACAAGGTTGGGTCACTATGTTTTCCTCTTTCTGGAAAGGTCCCTTAGAAATAACTGGCTTGGTTTCAGGTATGTGCCTGCCTTTTGGAGAGGATAGTCGTAGAAGGAATAGATCTGAAGAAGAGTCGCTGTTTCTTGGCCCATTAGAAATATGCCTGACATGTCTTTTTGTCTGAGAGTAATTAATCTCTAATAAAACTATATTCTTAACTGCTTGAGCTGATAAACAGCGAGTTTTTTTTTTTCTTTTTAAAGAAGTCAAGTTTATTTTATGTCAATTTTCTATTTGCCCTATATAAGATATATTTAATTACCTTACCCCGTCTCTGGATTCAGATTAATCAGATCCTGCTACATAGTGGTGCTCAAATTAGAATAATACTTTAATCAACTGTGTTACCCATGCCATGGTAGACTAGGAAAGCTACTCTCGGCATATTGAAGATGCATACATTATATTTTCTATTGTAATTTAAAAGTAAAATCAGAAATATTGATTTCTACTTGACTGGAGAGATGATTTAGTTTGAATATCAGTCTGATGTTAATCAGGTGAGAATTAATTGAGTTGGAGGTATTAGATATTCAGTGCTGTTAACTGAGCCGTGATCAATCTAGAGAGAAGCTTTCTGTTGGACTGCGCTAGAATTGTCAAACAGCTCATGCACTACAAGATCGAATAATCTTTTCATGTTCATCCTTCTATCTTCTTGTCTCATTAAATGCACCACTAAATTCATTCTAGACACAGACTAATCTTTAAAGTGCAGAATGTTAATAAATCATAATTTAATAGAAAAATTAAAAGCATAATAATGCTTTTGTTGTCACAATTTTTATAATATATTATCTAGAGCTGAATTTTAAAGCCAAGTGATTAAATACCTACTTCTGAAGTATGCTTGTTACATAAAAAAAGGAGAAAAAAAAACCCTATATAGTTTTTTTTAACTGTTCAACATTGAAAGAAGTGAGCAGTAGAAAATTATTTTAATGTTTATTTCCTGAAATAAAAATAGAATCAGTATCATTCTGTTGGTCTGAAATGTGGCATGGGCTTTTCATTTATTTTAAGAGTGTGATAGCAATATCATAAGTGTTGTGAAAATATAAATGGTGAGATAACACCTCCATAGGACCTGATCTTAAGTAGTAACATTGTAAAATCTTTAAATAAACTGCAGCCAGAACTAAAAGGATCGATTTGCCTTGTTAACTAGGGATAGAACACTTATTAATGACTAATTAAATTTAGGGCACTGTGTCTTTTAGCCCCTTCTCCCTTTTTTTTTTCTCTTCAAAACTGAGAATTTGGATTTATTTACCACCAAAGTAGCACATATTATTGTCAGATTTCTTTCATTTTGGCAGTTGGTGTGACTGTGTTAAATTAGAAGAAAGCCTACAGTGTGACTTTTGAGAGTGTCTTTTTACCTTGAAATAATGCTTTTTGCTTGATGAAACCATGTAGACATATATTTCACAAAGAAGAATTTCTAAATTTATAGTTGAGAACAATTAGTATTTAAGGAGACAGCCCTGGAGGGTGATGAATGGGAAGTTCTTGCTTTCAGTGGGGTTCCGCCAGGTGTTGCTATAGGAGACTGGAGAAAGGGTGACAGTGGAGAATGCCTGGTCTCCTCACGACACTTCCTTCCCGCTGGCTCCTTTCCCCTCTTTCAGCTTTCTTTTCTTTTTTAAGTTAACACTTTGATCCATGCTAATAGAGAACCAAAACCACAGACAGTTTCTTCAGCTCTTGTTCCCAGACTGTCAATGTCCCTGCTGTGAGATAACTGAGCTGTGGCTCCACATTCTTCCACAGCTGTTCTGAGCAGTGACACTCTGCAGCATATTCTAATGCATTGCCAACATCCTCTATGTCCTGAGGACTGCTAGTGGCAACCTACCTGTGCTGCAGTCCCAACTCCTGGGACGGGGCAAAGGTAGGGGATACTTGAGCCCAGCAAGTTGACCATGGTAACACACTCCTCAAAACAGAAAATGAAAAGACCTTTGGAGACTAACATCTATCAGTGTGCTGTTTGTAATGCTGGGTGCTATCTTGTGGTGTAGTATTTTCATTTTGGTGGTGGGTAAGACATATCTTTTATTCAAGAAGATAGGATATGGCTGCCAGTATGCTGTTCCTTTAATGAATACCTGTGTATATTCTCTTTATGGTTAGTCACAAACTAACATACTTAGAAAGATACATAATAGTTATCTCACTTTGAGGTGAATGAGACTGCTCCTGTGGTTAGCTTTGAGGCTCTCACTGTTCTTACAGACATAGAACTATGTAAAAGCAGCTAGTTGAATGTTTGGCACACCAGCTCATTACAGGCTGCTGACCATGCTGACTTGTGAGTAGACTGTGTGTTGGGCCCAATAATGGGATATGTAAGGAAAATGGAAGAAACAGACTCTGACTTTTTGGTTCTCTTGCCTGGCTACTTTCTCAGTTTTCCCCTTTTCATCACTAATGATGCTCATGGATGCTGCCATTTGAGAATCTCCTACCTGTGATCCTTTTAAAAAAGGCAGGATAGTCAGGTGTTGCTGGTCACCTGACTTTCTCATACCTTCCTTTCAAATTCTGGCCGCACATTGTTGAGATCAGGCTGCCCTGGTGCACTAAGTTACTCCAAATTGTCTGGAACATTGGCTTTCAGGCTGTCTTGCTCTGATGACTCCATTTCACAAAGCAGCATTTGGCTGTATTTTGAGTGCAAACACAGAGAAAGGATGCCTCTGCATGTCATTGGATATTCAGGTATCAGCCCCACATTGAAGCACAGATTGGTAATAACTTAATCCTGAAAATAATAATATAATATATATACTTATATACCACATATAAGTGAAACAAAGGAGATTAGGACCATGTGAGCACAGAGACTTACTAAAAGCATACCAGGCCAAGGACTTCCTGAGCCCTGAGACTGTGGAAAGGTGACAGCCTCCCTTGCATTCCATACAGAACACTGAGATGGAGATGGGATCCCATCTGTCACCTGAGATCCCTATGTGTGTCAGCTCAACTAGGCCCCCTATTTAAGTTGCCCTGTGATTGTCTGTTTTTGTCCAGACCTGGCTCTGCACCTAACTGTTAGGTCTGCAGGTCTGATCTACCTCACCTCTGCAGCCTCACTCACTCCTAGGCTTGCCCTGAACTAGCTTTCCACTGATAAGGTTGATCTAAGTACCTGCAGTGGTTTAGAGTGCTTGTGTCTGTGTCCACCTCCATTTCCTTGAACTTTGTTCCCTTTTTAACCTTTTTATACCCTCCCCCCACACACACCGAGACAGAGAGAGAGAGAGAGAGAGAGAGAGAGAGAGAGAGAGAGAGAGAGAGAAAGAGAGAGAAACCGAGAGAGAGAGAAACAGAGAGAGAGAGAGACAGAGACGTAATTATTACGTGGTGTGTGATCTGAGAGTTAATATTAGTAATTAAGATTGAAATTAATCTCTCCTCAGCCAGCTATCAAGGGAAATTGGGACCACTTGGCAAATGCAGTCAATATACTGATAATGTAGCTTATGTGTTCATCATTATTCTTTAAAATAATGGTTCTGACCTTGTGGAAAGACACAGATGTATCAGTTTTTCCAGCAGTATGCACATGGCACACTTCAAACCTACAATGCAGACTTGATCATTTTGTGTGGTTGTGAGAAGCTTATGAAGGGAAGAGGCTTTATCATTGCATTCATGAATGTATTGTCATTTGCCTCTTCAAATAGACAACAAAAAGATCTGCCACTGTCCCTATAAATAATCTTTCCCCTGTGCTCATATCAGGAGTTAAAAGTAAATTCATCATGTCACAGGAACAATAAATATAATGAAAAGAAATTAGCACATTATGTTCAGTTTGGAGAAACCACTTTCTAATGTGTAAAGTTCTCACTTAAAATATTTAAAAATATAAGAATTCTGTAGAACTTAGACTCAGGAGCTGAGGTATCTGATGCTATTTTATTTTTGGTGGCTACTAAGTTGCTGTTCAGTAGAACCCAGCGGGCAGCCCTGACTCACTGCTCCTGTGACAGTGATGGAGCATGCCGAGTTACTACCTCTCCACTCTAGGGTCTTGAGAACAGTGGCCTGCTAGTCTGTCCTGTTGGTCTGAATGTCCCTACAGGGTAGTGAGCCTCCCAATCCTTGTTCTCATCATGGAAAGGAACCAGTGGGATCCAGTTGTTACAGACACCTTTCTTGATTTGAAAAGACTGGTTTTACTTCAGTCTGTGCCACACTGTATGGTCTTAAAATTAGGATGTTACCTATTTAAAGCTCAATTTCCCCAACTGGCAACTTAAGGGAATAATGGTGCCTGTTTGGTAGAGGTTTTATATACATAAAGCATTTAATACAGTGCCTAACACACAGTGAGCAATCCGTGTTGTAATTGCCATTGTTGTTATTATCAGTAACTTTCAGTTCTTGTAGGGAAATAATAGTGAAATTACATGGAAAACAGAAGAATTAAAAAAAAAAAAAAAAAGGCCATGTAAGTTTCTTCTTTGGAGAAGTGAATTAAGGGATATCTGAAGCCCCTATGTAATATCTGTAGTACATCTTTGGCCTGTGTTTTCCCATAGACCCATATGCTCTGTGTGCCAGTAGCACACACTGACTGCTTCTTTTGGGAATTACATTTAGATCTCATTAAATTTATATTCTAGCAAACAGACAAGTCTATTTCTCCCCCCCCCCCCCAAGTTTGTAATTTCCACAACACTCTTAAGTTTCGTGCTATATATTTATTTATTTTTAACTTTGTTTTTGGACAAATTCTATACACAACATGAAACTGAAGAGGTGATAGTGACAACAACATCAAAAAGACAAAAGGAGTGACTCACAATCTCCCTTAGCTCCAGCTCCATGAATCTGCTGCCCTCTTCTGGCCTCCATGGGCACCTGCACTCATGTGGATACACTTCAACCACAGACACTCATACACATACTTAAAATAAATCTTAAAAAAACTTAAAAAAAGTGATTGTAAAATAATTAATTAATTTTTTAAAATAATGGAGATATAAGTAGTGGTTCTAGTCAGAGACTTGAATTAAAACAATTTTTTTGTGTATATGAATATTTTGCTTATGTACATGTATATGTTCCATGTGTCTGCCTGGTGCCTCCAGAGGTCAGAAGAGGGTATTGGATTCCTTTGGAATGGAGTTACAGGTGGTTGTGATCTACCATGTGGGTGCTGGAACCTAAAGCCAGGTTCTCTGCAAGAGCACCAAGAACTCCTAACTGCTGAGCCATCCTTCCAGCTACCAATAAAATATGTTTTTAAAAATGTATCTTTTAAAATTATTTTATCTCAAGAAGCACCTTAGTTCTGGATAACTAAGAAAAAATGTAGAAGATCAAGATCAAGTATCTGATTTTTTCTTTTCCTTTTTTTTTTTCTTTTTTTGAGACAGAGTTTTTCTGTGTAGCCCTGGCTGTCCTAAAACTCGCTCAGTAGACGAGGTTGGACTTGAACTCACAGAGATCCACCTGCCTCTACCTCCCGAGTGCTGGGATTAAAGGCGTGTGCCACTACTGCCCAGCAAGTGTTTGATGTTTAGATTCCCCCAGTGTATGGCTTATTGGACACTCAAAGTTTGTTCATATCACAGTAACTGGAAACTGTGCCTATAAATAATTAATTGCAGCATGAATTATTATTTTGTCCACTATCTTAGACTGAAGCTTCTGGTTCTTCCTAGACTTTTTAAAACAAATTTATTTATTTATTTTACATCTTGACCACAGTTTCTTCTCCTTCCTCACCTCCTATCCCCTCCTCCCATCTCCTCTCTGCTCTCCACTCTCCCCCTCCCCACCTCAGTCTATTCCTTCTCTCTGTTCAGAAAGGGGCAGGCCTTCCATAGGTATCAACAAAACATGGCATATCAAATTGGAATAAGCACTTACCCTTGTATTAAGACTGGGCAAGGTAATCCAGTAGGAGGAATAGGTTCTCAAGAGCCAGCCAAAGAGTTAGGCACAGTCCCTGCTCCCATTGTTAGGAGTCCCATAAGTAGTCCAAGTTACAAAACTGTCATAAATATGTAGAGGGTCTAGGTTGGTCCCATGCAGGATCCTTGGATGTTGGTTTAGACTTTGTGAGTTCCTATGAGCAAGGTAAATTGATTTTGTGGGTTTTCTTGTGATGTCCTTGACCCCTCTGGCTCCTACAGTCCTTCCTCCCTCTCTTGAGCATGGTTCCCTGAGCTTGGACTAATGTTTGGCACTGGGTCTCTTTATCTGTTTCCATCAGTTATTAGATAAAGACTCTCTGATGACAATTGGGGTAGTCTTCAGTGTGATCACAGGAGATGGCCAGTTCAGGCTACTTATCCACTATTTCTAAGAGTCTTAGCTGGGGTCGTCCTTATAGATTTGTGGAAATTTCCCTTGTATCAAGTTTCTGCCTGACCCCCAAGTCTCCCCACCCACCCCCGCTTCTAGTCAATTCTTTCAGTACTCTCCCCTTACATCTACCCCACAACCCAGTCCCTCAAGTTCCCATTCCTACCTGCTCCTGTTCCACTCAGGAGATCTCTTCTATTTTTCCTTTCTCAGGGAGATCCACATGTCCCCCTTTGGACCTTCCTTATTACCTAGCCTCTCTGGTTCTGTGGGTTGTAGCATGGTCCTTTATGGCTAATATCCACTTATGACTGAGTACATACCATGTTTGTCTTTCTGGAGCTCAGTCTCTTTCAGCTGAGGAGTTGGTGAGGTAGGAGGTGGCTGTGGCTTGTTCCTTTGTCTCTCTGTCCTTTTTTATTTAGCCTGACATATGGCTCTGGGGTTTTAATTAAGATGAATTAGGATTCATGCTACATTTTCCAGCTGTAGGAGTTCCCTGGTTGACTTTTGGGGTTTGCTTATGTATATTATCATGTCATCTGCAAATAGCGATACTTTGACTTCTTTTCCAAGTATATCCCCTTGATCTCCTTCTGTTGTCTTATGGCTCTAGCTAGAATTTCGAGTACTATACTGAATGGATGTGAAGAGAATGGACAGCCTTGTCTTGTTCCTGATTTTAATGGAATTGCTTTGAGTTTCTCTCCATTTAGTTTGATATTTGCTGTCAGCTTGCTGTATATTGCTTTTATTATATTTAGGTCATGTTCCTTTTATCCCTCATTTCTACAAGACTTATCATGAAGGGGTGTTGGATTTTTGTCAAAGGCTTTCAACAGCTAATGAGATGATCATGTGGTGTTTTTTTTTTTCTTTCAGTTTGTTTATATGGTTGATTACACTGACAGATTTTCATATGCATCTCTGGGATGAAGCCCACTTGTTCATGGTGGATGATCTTTTAGATGTGTTCTTAGATTCAGTTTGCCAGCATCTGT
This sequence comes from Onychomys torridus, assembly GCF_903995425.1. Taxonomy (NCBI): domain Eukaryota; kingdom Metazoa; phylum Chordata; class Mammalia; order Rodentia; family Cricetidae; genus Onychomys; species Onychomys torridus. The sequence goes on along the minus strand of NC_050449.1, from coordinate 110,396,095 downwards.
ATTTCTCTTTCTTTGTTGAGTCTTTGTATGGTTTGGGTATCAGGTGACTATGGCCTCGTGGAAAGAATTTGGCAATGTTCCTTCTGTTTCTATTTTGTGGAATTATTTGAGGAGTACTGGTATTAGCTTTTCTTTCAAAGTCTGGTAGAATTCTGTACTGAAAACATCTGGGCTTTTCTTGGTTGGGAAACTTATAATGACTGTTTCTATTTCCTTAGGGGTTATAGGTCTGTAGGCAGATTTTTCTGTCCCACTTGCCAGCTCCCAAATAACCACATGGAGACTTCTTATTAATTATGAAAGCTCGGCCGATAGCTTAGGCTTGTTTCTAACTAGCTCTTATAACTTAACCCATTTTAATTAATTTATATGCTGCCATGATGCTCATGGCTTGTTACTACATCTTCTACATGTCCTGCTTCCTCTGCATATGGCTGCGGACTTTACCCTTCTCTTCCCAGCATCCTCTCTGCCCCAAAAATCCTGCCTAGCTAATAGCTGTTCAGCTTTATATTAAACCAATCCAAGTAACACATATCCACAGTGTACAAAAAGATTATTCCATAATATAGGTCTGTTTAAATTGTTTATCTAATCTTGGTTTAATTTTGGTATGTGGTATCTTTCAAGAAATTTGCCTGTATCTTTTAGATTTTCCAATTTTGTGGAGTACAGGTTTTTGAAGTATGACCTTATGATTGTCTGGATTTTGCTGGTGTCTGTTGTTATGTCTCCCTTTTTATTCCTGATTTTCTTAATTTGGATATTCTCTCTTAGACTTTTAGTTAGTTTGGATAAAGGTCTGTGTATCTTGTTAATTTTTCTCAAAGAACCAACTCTTTGTTTCACTGATTCTTTGTATACTCTGTTTCTATTTTATTGATTTCAGCCCTCAGTTTGATTATTTCCTGTCATCTACTTACTGCTCTTGGGTGTGTTGCTTCTTTTTGTTCTAGAGGTTTCAGGTGTGCTGTTAAGTCATAGTATGGGATTTCTCCAAATTCTTTATGAAGGCACTGAGTGCTATGAGCTTTCCTCTTAGCACTGCTTTCTTGTGTCCCATACGTTTGGGTATGTTGTGCATTCATTTTCATTTAATTTTATGAAGTCTTCATTTTTTTTTTAAAATTTTTTTTCTTGACCCATGGGCAATTCAGTTGAGGTTGTTTAGTTTCCATTAGTTTGCAGACTTTCTGTAGTTTGTGTTGTTGAATTTCAACTCTAATCCATAATGATCTGATAAGATACAGGGGTTTATTCCAATATTTTTGTATCTGTTAAGACTTGCTTTTTAACTGAGTATATGATTAGTTTTGGAGAAGGTTCCATGAGGTACTGAGAAGCAGGTATATTGTTTTTTATTTTGGATGAAATGTTCTGTAGCTATCTGTTAGATCCACTTGAGTCATAACATCTGTTAGTTCTGTTATTTCTCTGTTTAGTTTCTGTCTGGACAACCTGTCCTTTTGGTGAGAGTGGGGTGTTGAGGTCTCCCATTACTAATGTATGGTGTTCAATATGTAATTTAAGCTTCAGTAACATTTCTTTTACAAACGTGGGTGCTTTTGTATTTGGGGCATAGATGTTCAGAATTGAGACATCATCTTCATGAATTTGTCATTTGATGAGTATCAAATGTCCTTCTCCATCTCTTTTGATTAATTTTGGTTTGAAGTCTATTTTGTTAGATATTGGAATAGCTATACCAGCTTGCTTCTTAGGTCTGTTTGATTGGAAAATCTTTTTCCAATCCTTTTCTCTGAGGTAATGTCTGTCTTTGATGTTGAGTGTATTTCTTGTATGCAGCAGGAGGATGGATCCTGTTTTTGTGTCCATTCTATAAGCCTGTCCCCTCTCCTTCCCCCTTCCCCCCCTCCCGGTTTCTCTGTGTAGTTTTGGTGCCTATCCTGGATCTCGCTCTGTAGACCAAGTTGGCCTTGAACTCACATAGATCCACCTCACTTTGCCTACCTAGTGCTGGGAATAAAGGCGTGCACCACCTCCACATGACAGCCTGTGTCTTTTTATTGGTAAATTGAGTCCATTGATATTGAGAGACATTAATGCCTGGTGATTGTTAATTCTTGTTATTTGTTGTTGTGTTGTGTTTTTTTGTGTGTGCTTCCTTTCTTTGGGTTTTGCTGGTGTGAGATTTTCTATTGCCTATGTTTTTGTGGGTATAGCTAACTTCCTTGGATTGGAGTTTTTCTTCTAGTACCTTCTGTGGGCTGGATTGGTGAATAGATATTGATTAAATTTTACTTTGTCATGAAATACCTTGTTTCTCTCCATCTATGGTAATTGAAAGTTTTCCTGGGTATAGTAGTCTGGGCTGGCATCCATGGTCTCTTAGAGTCTGCAAGACATTTGTCCAGCTCTTCTGGGCTTTTAAAGTCTCCATTGAGAAGTCGGTATAATTATGATAGGTCTGCCTTTATATGTTACTTGGGCTTTTTCCTTTACAGTTTTTAATATTTTCTCTTTATTCTGTATGTTCAGTATTTTGATTATTGTGTGGCAAGGGGACTTTTTTCTTGTCTATTCTATTTGGTGTTCTTTTTTTCTTGTCTATTTGGTGTTCTGTAAGCTTCTTTTAGCTTTATAGGTGAGTTCTTCTTTAGGTTGGGAAAACTTTTTTCTATGATTTTGTTGAATATATTTCTGGGCCTTTGAGCTGGGATTCTTCTATCCCTCGTATTCTTAGGTTTCGTCTTTTCATGGTATCCTAGATTTCCTGAATATTTTGTGTTAGGAATTCTTTAGCTTTAACATTTTCTTTGAGCAATGAGTCTATTTCATCTGTCTTCAATGCCTGAGGTTCTCTCTTCCATCTCTTGTATTCTGTTGGTGATCTTTAGTTCCTATTCATTTACTCAGATTTTCCATTTCTAGATTTCCCTCAGCTTTGTGTTTTCTTTATTGCTTCTATTTCCATTTTCAGGTCTTGAACAATTTTGTTTCTATCCACTGTTTTTTCTTGACATTCTTTAAGAGACTTATTGATTTCCTTCAATTTTTTGATTGTCTTTTTCCTCAGTTTCTTTAAGGGATTTTTTCATATCCTCTTTAAGGACCCCTGTCATCTTCATAAAATTATTTTTAAGGTGGTTTTCGTGTGCTTCAGCTGAGTTGGAATGTTCAGGTCTTGCTGTGGTAGGATAGTTGGAATGTTCAGGTCTTGCTGTGGTAGGATAGCTGGGTTCTGGTGATGACATACTGCCCTTTCTGTTACTGTGTTCTTAGGCATCTGGGTTTGGGGTGACTACAGGTCTAGGTGTTGATTCCTGTGTTTGTCTTTGTTGGATAGGTATTTTGTTCCTTGGTTCCTGTTTACACTCTGGTCTTCTGGCCTATGTGGCTAAGGGTTCTGGTGACTGGTGAGTCTTCAAGTCCAGTAGAATATCTCCAATAGGGTTTTGGGGGCCTTGGGTCCCTTGATCCTGTCTGGCCTCCTGTAAAGCTGAAGTGTTCTTGAGTATCTAGATCTGGCCTGGCCTCCAGTAAAGCCTGAGTTATTTTTTAGGGTACCTAGGACCAGCCTGGCCTCTGGTAGAGCTGCTAGGGCTGTTCTTTTGACTGATGTGGACTGTATGTGGGCCTCTGAGCTAACCTTGGGGAGGATAATGAAGTGGGGTAGGTTGGTCTGCAGTTTGAGTCTTGGGGAAGCAGAACCCGGGGGAGGGGTGGAGGGAGGTAGCAGTCTAGCTGGCAGGCACCACTTTCAACTGGTGAGGGTTGCCCCAGGACAGCTGGATTTCTCTGGAGTTAGGGGAGGGCCCAGCAGTGGCACTGGTGATGAGATGGAAGAGAGCAGGGCACAGGAGGGTCAGTCACTGGTTGTGGCTTGTGTGGTCTGTGCCTCAGTGGTAAAGGCTGCTGGGGTTAGGGACAGGGCCCAGCAGCAGAGCCAGGGACAAGCTGGGATTGTGTTGGCTTGGGGAAGAGTTATGGGGGCTGGAATTGAGGGAGGGGTAAAGTTATGCTGGCAGGGGAGTTATCCACATTCTGGCTTGTGTGTCTTGGGCCTGCTTGGTGGAAGTCTTCTTGGGTTATTGGGAGGGCCCAGCTGCAGGACCTGGGAATAGCTGGACTGCTGTGGGCTTGGGGAAGGGTAACCCGGGATGGAATCCAGGGAGGGGTGCAGTTCCTCTGGCAGGTGGGTCACTCACCCTTTCTGGCTGGTGTGGTCTGTGCCTCAGTGGTGGAAGTCAGCTGGGATTGGGGGTAGGGCTCAGCAGCAGAGGGGCCAGGGAGAAGATGGGATGGTCATCACCAGGGGAAGGGTTGTGGGGACAAAATCTATTCCTAGACATTTTTGATGCATCTTTTATTATACATAAAGACTTTTATCAGTAGTTTGTTATATGATACTAGGTAGTTTCTTCGAGAGAAATGAAATGAAGGTTGTACATTTGGCAGTATTAGCAACATTATTCTTACATGACTATATGCTAATGCAGGAGGAAAGAAAGATCTTTTTTAAAGTCTTGTTGCTAAACACATGATAGAACCCTAACAGAACATCTTGAGGCTTCAGGCCAGTCACAGTTACTCCAGAAGAGACGTGAACAAGGGGAATACAACTGTGGGCACCTCTTATGTGAGCAGAACCCAGAAATGCCGTTTCCATCAGTTTCCAGCTTAGGACACTTCCATTCTTTGGGGGAAAATGGACATTAAAACAATGCAACGTTCAAGTGTTCTGTGATGAACTAAGCCAATAGAGTGTACTAGGCTTTTTCTTTGAGCCATGATTCAGCTCCCAAATCATGATACAGAGACTTATTGGTTTTGAATGCTCAGGCCTAGCATAGGTCTTTTGAAAGCTCTTACACTTAACCTGTTCATGTTCCTTTTGCCTCAGGGTTTATTACCTTTCTCAGTTCTGTATGTCTGTATTTTGTTGCTTCTCTATGTCTGTTGGCTGGCTTCTGCCTGGTTTCTGACTCTGGGTGTCTCCCTTGTTCTCTCCTCCTCTTCCTCCTCCTTCTCTCATTCCTCCTGCTCTTTCTTTTTTTTTTTGAGCCTAGATTTCTCCTCCTATTTATTCTCTCTGCCTGCCAGCCCTGTCTATCCTTTCTCAGCCTAGATACTGGCCAGTCAGCTCTTTATTAGACCAAACAGATGCTTTAGGCAGGCAAGGTGAAACAAATGCAACACATCTTTACCTAAGTAAACAAATGCAACACATCTTTGCCTAAGTAAACAAATGCAACAATCTTTGCCTAAGTAAACAAATGCAACACATCTTTACCTAAGTAAACAAATGCAGCACATCTTTACCTAAGTAAACAAATGCAGCACATCTTTACCTAAGTAAACAAATGCAGCACATCTTTGCCTAAGTAAACAAATGCAACAATCTTTGCCTAAGTAAACAAATGCAGCACATCTTTACCTAAGTAAACAAATGCAGCACATCTTTACCTAAGTAAACAAATGCAACACATCTTTGCCTAAGTAAACAAATGCAACACATCTTTGCCTAAGTAAACAAATGCAACACATCTTTACCTAAGTAAACAAATGCAGCACATCTTTACCTAAGTAAACAAATGCAACACATCTTTGCCTAAGTAAACAAATGCAACCATCTTTGCCTAAGTAAACAAATGCAACACATCTTTACCTAAGTAAACAAATGCAACACATCTTTGCCTAAGTAAACAAATGCAACACATCTTTGCCTAAGTAAACAAATGCAACACATCTTTGCCTAAGTAAACAAATGCAACACATCTTTGCCTAAGTAAACAAATGCAACACATCTTTACCTAAGTAAACAAATGCAACACATCTTTGCCTAAGTAAACAAATGCAACACATCTTTACCTAAGTAAACAAATGCAACACATCTTTACCTAAGTAAACAAATGCAACACATCTTTACCTAAGTAAACAAATGCAACACATCTTTACCTAAGTAAACAAATGCAACACATCTTTACCTAAGTAAACAAATGCAACACATCTTTGCCTAAGTAAACAAATGCAACACATCTTTACCTAAGTAAACAAATGCAACACATCTTTGCCTAAGTAAACAAATGCAACACATCTTTACCTAAGTAAACAAATGCAACACATCTTTACCTAAGTAAACAAATGCAACACATCTTTACCTAAGTAAACAAATGCAACACATCTTTACCTAAGTAAACAAATGCAGCACATCTTTCCACAGTTAAAGTAATATTCTGTAGCATAAACAGATGCAACACATCTTTCCACAGTTAAAGTAATATTCTGTAGCATAAACAGATGCAACACATCTTTACCTAAGTAAACAAATGCAGCACAGACAAAAGTAACACACCTTTACACAGTTAAAGTAATATTCTGTAGCATAAACAAATGCAATACTTTTTTTCTTGGTTAAAATAATGTTGGGTTTGTTCAATTTATGAATTAAACTTTTGATAGTAACCACTGTGTTTTCCAAAAAGGCCTGGGAATTTGCCAACTAGCATGGTTTTTTTTTTTTTCTTCAGGCAGAACTCAGGATGGCAATGATGATTTTTCCAGCCATTATCCGAGTGAAGGAACCAGTTTGGCGTGGGTGTGATGAGGTCACAGTAGGGCACAGTGGAGGATTGTCTAGCTTACTTTTTATCACCTGTTGACATGGCAGTTCTCTTAAAAGAACCCTCTAGTCAAAGTGGTCAATTCTGCATTAACTGTATGGACACATTCTTTTTGAGGACTGCCTGTGTCTTTTTATTTGTGATCGAATCTTAACACAATGCTCCAAGTTCAAAAACACACGTGTATGGAAAATAGGCTGATGCATGAATCCTAACTGGTCTTAATAAAAACCCAGAGCCAGATATCAGGGTGAAAGCTGAAAGATCAGAGAAGCAGAGCAAGCCACAGCCACCACCTCTTCCCTCGCCAACTTCTCAGCCTGAAGAGTGTGAGTTTGTGTCTTCTCCTGCCTTATATTCCTTTTTCTACCTAGCCATTATCATTTCCTGTCTCAACCTTCCTAGTGCTGGGATTAAAGGTGTGTGCCACCATTGCCTGGCTCTGTTTCTCTTTTAAACTGGATTAATCTTGTGTAGCCCAGTGTGACCTTGAACTCACAGAAATCTGTCTCTGCCTCCCAAGTGCTAGGATTAAAGGTGTGTACCACCATTGCCTGCCCTCTTTGGCTAACTCTGTGGCTGGCTCTGTCCTCTGATCTTCAGACAAGCTTTTATTTCTTAGATTGTAAACAATATATCACCACAATAAATATTCCAAAATCAAAAGTAAAGGACTTCTCAACATCTATGTGGCTGCCCCTTAGTGTATCCACTAATGATGGGCTAACCTTAAGCCTGCTTTGTGATTTGAGTTGTTGGAAGTACTTGGCCAAAGGACACAAAGTAAGTTCATTTGGTTTGACTATCCTTCATGCTCAGCTCATCTGTATAGAGAACAGAAGTGGAGTGATGGAAGGAATGGGTAATATTCAGACTAAACAGTTAGATGGAGTTGGGATGTGGGAGGGCTGAGACCTAAGGCCACTCACTCTGTGGGCTGTGACAGATATAACAGAACACTTTTCATGTGCTACATCCTATGCATTATTTAAGTTCATTTGATCTCTGTGTCTTTGGTCCTTGTTCTTGTTCTGCCAGCTCTCTTCAGAGTCTAAGCATGTTGCTGTGGAAGATACAGGTGTGTCTGCTGTGGGGCTCTAGTTTTGGCCAAGTCCTCCCAACTCCAATAAGTTTTGTGCGTATTTAATTTATTTCTGTCATTTTTGGTTCTGTGGTTTAAAAATATTTTGTCACATATTATAGGTATGTAGCTGTATGAAGATTCCTGAAATTATCTGCTTACTTTAAGCTAATTATAAGTAACTTCTATTCCTTAGTGATTAGAAAGCAGCACATGGCTCAAGGGAAGAGGAAACCTTGGTAAGTCGTACTACAGGAACTATGAAAACATTGAGACTGTACCCTTACAGCTTCTTTGTGAGGCTGATGTCATGTTTCACACCTGATGGGTAATGGCTGGATACTTGACAGCATAATAGTTACTTCACAGCTTAACCTGGAACTACTAGAAGCACAGTAGCCACAAAGTAGCAGAGCAGTCTGGAGGACTGCTTCAAAGAATCAGGGCAAAGTGCATTGGCCTGTGGGGAGGAGAGGGTGCAGCTGCATCTGAGGCAAAGCAGTTGCAAGGCAGAGCCAGTGGCCTGGCTGTGGGTAGAGTGTGGCCCCAGAGACTAAATGTGCCATGTAAAAGGTGAGATCCCAGGATGGAAATGAAACAGAAACCTATTTGTAATTTCTATGGTATCTTAGCTCTTGGTAACGAACGAGAGCCCTGTTACTAGAAGTTAAGGCACATTGCAGTGTCTTCAGAAGGTGGAGGCCTGTAGAGTGTCAGAGGGAAGTCTTCAGCTCTGCCATGTGCTTAGAGGAAACATACCAGATACCTGGTCCTGGGAACAGTCTTAACTTGTCTCGTTATTTATTCCCTTGGATGTGCTTTTTACCACTAGGAATCCTGTGAGGTCACTGTGTCTCTTCCCTGCCCGTCTCTCCCAAGTCCCCCTCTCGGATCCTTTTCTACAAAGTGAGCAATCCTTGAAGTCTGCCCTTTACTGGGGGTATTTTTTTTATTGAGCACAGAATATGTGCAGTCTGGATAATGGATTCTAAGTGAGAGACTGTGTTAGAACTTCTAAAATCAATTAAGGTAATGTCTTTTTTTTTTTTTTTTTTTTTTTAATTTCAGATTTTACCAGATGTTGCAAGGACTCTGGAATCCTTATGGTAGTAAAATGCTGGAAAGAAAATTCTGCATTGAAAGACTGCCTAACTGCTTAGTAAGTAGTGCTTGTCGGTCAGAATGTTACTTAGTTCATTACCTGTGATATGTTCTGTGCCTCCTCCACCAAGTGCTTCATGTTTTTGGTTAAGACATCAATATGGTACAGGTTGTTCTAAAAGAGAAAAAGACATTTATGAAGGAATTTCTTTGAATTTATATTTGTCAGAATTGTATGTATGATTTTCCACATGGTTTAACAAATCCTCTTTCTACAACAGGTTGGTTTATAGATTTAGTATAGCATGCTTTTTAGTTCTTCTAATGAAAAGCTGCTGAACTAGACAATCCCTAGGGACTTTTTAGCCTGTTGTTTGACTTGCTGAATTGTTGTTTCAACTCCTAGGAAAGTTGCAGCAAATTATATGAAAGCTATAAAAGTAAATTTTGATTTCTGAAGCTTATCAAATTAAAATATATTATGTGTTTATGATGTGTATGTGCACATCACAACATGTGTGGAGGTCAGAGGATAACTCTCAGTAATCAGTTCCTTCACTCCTTTCACTGTGGGATCTGGGGATCGAACTCAGGTCATAGGATTTTACTTGCTGAGCCATCTCATCTGTTCTTTTGAAACAGCATTTTGATATCATAGTGATGAGTACTCTACTATTGGTCCTCAACTCTTTGCTATTGGTTTTAAGATAGGGTCTGGGTGTGTAGCTCCAGCTAGCCTGGACTTCACTGTGCAGTGTAGGCTGGCCTTGAGCTTAGCCTGATCCTTTTGCCTCTACCTTCTGAGAGCTAGAATTATACTTGGGGAGCTACCAGTCTCAGCTTAGGTCCTTAATTCTTTAAATGAGAGTATGCAGATTTCAGGGTGGTGGTGCACGCTTTTACTCTCAGCATTAAAAAGGCAGCGTTAGGAGATCTCTGTGAGTTCAAGGCCAGCCTAATCTACAGAGTGAGTTCTAGGACAGCCAGAGCTACACAGTGAGAATGTGTCCAGAAAAAAAAAAAAAGAAAAAAAAAAAAAAGAAAAAAAAAGGAAGGAAGGAGCAGATTTCATTGAATGCAGGTGCTTTTTTTTTTTTAAAGGATATTTATTTATTTATTTTATGTATATAAGTGCATGTACATATATAATCTGCATGTATAACTTTATGCCAGAAGAGAGCATCAGATCTCATTATACAGATGGTTGTGAGCCACTATGTGGTTGTTGGGAATTGAACTCAGGACTTCTGGAAAAGTAGCCAGTGCTCTTAACCACTGAGCCATCTCTCCAGCCTTTTGGTTTTCATCTCCATATGGGTCTATTATATACATTATTAACAAATAACCCAAAATATTTTAGTAAGTTAATTGATAGTTGTGAGATTTTAATTTTGGCAAGCTGTTGTTCCGTTTTTCCTAATGCAGCCCTTGAAACATAAATATGAGTATGGTGTGATATTTCTTAGGAGAATGAATTAAAAAGTAATGCTTTTTCTGAATCCCTTACTTGTTTTTAAGAACAAATTTTAATTTAGAATCCCACAGTTTGGAGGGACAAGATTATCCAAACCCATCACCCACTCTGCAGTTAGAGATGAGGAAACCCACCAACAGCCTGTATGCTGTTCTCAGAGGCAGTCTCAGCTGTGAGGGCAGCTGGCCAGGCCCTGCACCAGCCCTTCACTGTGGAGGAGTGGCTTCTGGTCCTGCTCCTAGTGCGCCTCAGACAAGTTTCTCCTTCTCCTAAACGTGTGTTTTGTAGGAACACAGATGTTTTACAGAGGTGCAGTAAGCCAAAGCAACACTAAAGCAGCAGGCACATGGAAAAGCAATAGATATGCGCAGAGCCGGAGGACACACGGCTGTCCCTGGTACCCACAAGTGAAAGTTGAATGAGCAGTCAGGGCCTGACCGCTTTCAGGTATGGTGGGCGAGGCCTATTGAGACAGGAAGGGGCATAGCCAGAGGCATCTGGAAGGTTCCAGACTGAACTGGGTCGTGAATGGGGGGTTGTGGGGGCGGGGGTGGGGCAAACAGAAGAAGAGAGATCTAGGAGCAGAGCCAGCTGCCAGCCAAGAGAGCACTACCAAAATGGCTGAGTTCTGTAGGGAAGCTAAGCCTGGCCCCGGAGAGGGAGGGGTTTAGGGTAAGTGGCCAATGAGAAGCGCTGGGAGGAGCCACAGGTACCAGGGAGACTTGTTCCTCGGCTCTGGGTTCTGACAAGTTGTTAGTGAGGCTTTCGCAGGAGACTGCATGGATATGGCTGAAGTAGGGTCTTCCCTGGCTAGAGTACTGAGTGCTATAGAAAACAGGAGTGCGTGGGGAAGCCTCACACAAAAAGCACCTGCTGAACAGACCTTTTTCCTGCAAGATCAAAATGTGCTATATTGAGAGAATGGAGAGATCTGCCCAGAGGTCTACAGACCACAGGAGGATGGCATTGCACAGCCTTCACAGCACCCAAGCCCCACACTTTCTGGGCAGGTGGAAAGTAAGTAGCTCCCTTATCCTGAGTGCCTCAGTTTTGCAAGGGGCAAACACCTTGGCCTTGCTGCATCACACCCGGCAAAGTGTGCTGTTCTCTGCCTCCCAGCCACCCTGTCCACAGGGACTCCGGGGTGGGGAGACAGGTGACTCTTGAGTCCGATGCCTCTGATGCTTTTCCCATTGGAGTCCTTTGTGCCAGAACCATCTGTGTCTCTCACTCCAGCTTGAACCTTAGGAAACCTAAGACAGGGAAACCTGTGTGCCTCCTCTTCCTCAAAATGCAGCCCTACCTTCTGTCATAGCTCAGAAGGCTACACTGTGTCCACACCTAAACGCCTCACTGCTGTGTATTGCCCTTGAGAGTGACAGGAAGCCCTCCTGAGATGACTGAAGGTCAGCCCACCAAATCTTAACAAAACAACACTTTGCAGTTCTGTGCTCTCCACATGGGGAACAGGGCTAGGCAATTAGCCAGAATTCCCACCCTGGGAGGTTCCTGGACACATAGGCTCATCTGCAGAGGCTGGAGAGCATCCCAATGTAGCTCGATTAATCTGCGGGTCATTGATAGAAACTGGCTCTTCCTATCTGTGTATAGGAAGCTGGTGAGCAGTGTTGGAGAAAACTACAAATTGTGCAGTTCTGGTTACAAGCACACCATTGCTTCATGTATTGGAGACCATCTGATCAACACTTAGTGCCTGAGCACTGAACCTGGTCATGAGCCAGCTGGAATTTTTTCCATGAACCTCAAATTTCTTCCCTCACCCTGGTGACTGCCAGTGCCAGTGTATGCTTCCTGTGTGACCTTATAAAAGGCACCAGAGCCCTTCCGTGGGAGGAAAAGGTGTTTGAGAAGTGTATTGCAAACCATCCCTGCAGTAGCAGGTCACCTTTGTTAAGTCTGCGGGTAATGCCTCTGAAAACCAAGTGTTTCCCCCACAAACTGCAGCTGCCTTTCCTAGACTTCCTCAGATGATGTGTACAGCAGTGGGAGAGTCAAGGACCACTTGACTCTCAACCAGTTTTCATAGGCGAAGGTAGTACACAGAACAGGCCAGCACCTGCAAAGCTTTGCAATTAATCCAGAATTTTCATGGGAATGAAAACTAAAGATTTGCTCCCATTGTGATTGTCTTAACCTTGGCCAGGAGACCATTCTTTCTCATGTCACATAGGATTGTAACAATTGTTTCATCTCCCACAGTGCCCATTCCAGTTATACTGGGAATATGGAAGGAGTGGGGGATGTCCCTTGGACATATGATGCCTGTACTCCATGGAGTGTCATGGCTCTCAGCCATGTAGGAGGAACCGTGTCGATGTCATTCTGTCTTGCCTCATCAGAGAAATCCTTCTCACTTTCTCAGCCTGGAATCTCTAACTTTTCTCCAAAAGGACAGTGAAAATGCCAGAGTAGAACATGATGATGCATGCTTATAATCACAGTAGTCAAAGGGCTGAGAGAAGATGCTGCTAGTTCAAGGCTGGTCCAGGCTACATTGAAAAATTCTGGAAGTGTGTGCTTGGTGTGTGTGGGTGCCCAAGAAGAATTTTTAAAAATGTATGTGGGAAGCCAGTCATGAAATCCATTTATTACAGAAATTACAAAATGAATATTTCCCTCAGGAGTTGTTTGGACTGCTATAAAACCATCCTGAGTGGTACTTGGGTAGCCATGGTAACAGAAAAATGGAGAGGAGGTAGGGGTTGTAATAGCTGTTGCTTATCCAGCAGTGAAACACTGCTTATTAAAACAAATAATACAAGTCAAAAATCTGACCACATCTTAGTTATGAGATTTGGGGTTTGGTAAAGTTTCAATGGGGGATTTCTACTTGAGCATGATAGAGAAGCATGATGAATAGGTAAACGTCTTAAACTCTCAGTGGCTCAAATTTGAAAAATTGTTAGATTATTTTACATATATATTCTAGTATGGGTCCTCTAGAGGAACAAAACTGATAGAATGATTCTATATTAAAAGAGCATTTATTAGCATAGCTTACAGATTGTGGTCCAGCTAGTCTATCAATGACTATCTCTGACAGAAGGATCAACATCAGTAGTTGTTCAGTCTTTGAGGCTTGTGGGGGACCCACCCCCACTTTTTACCCAGGGTACTCTTGAATAGGGAGAAGTGAGAAATATTTAGATAGAAATATAGAGGGGAGACAGACAAATAGAAACACAGAATAGCCCACTGGAGGACCTGGATCCTTATCCCCCAGCCCCATTTGTCTCTTTTAAAGGGCTGTCTATCTATAGAAATGCCAAGGGGTGGAGCAAAAGACCTCCCCCAGCACAGCCAAGTGCAGACCTTTCCAAACACCTGATAACTATGCTTGTGGTTAATCCATACCTTTATGCAGACCTGCTGGGTAAAGCAAGCTCAGCTCTCACTAGGAAACTGTTGTGGGCTCCCACAGAGGCTGGATGTCTCAGCTGGTCTTTGACCTGTGTTGGATCCTGAAGAAGTATGTTCTACTGTCCATGAATGACAATAGCAGGATAGATGGACTTAGCCTGGAGAGTGAGGACAGGCAGGCAAAAAGCAAATTCTTCCTTCTACCATGTCTCTTTATATAGGCTGCCACCAGAAGGTGTGGCCCAGACTCGGGGTGGGTCTTCTGACCTCAAATGATACAGTCAAGAAAATCCCCCACAGGTATGTCTAGCTGCTTGAATTTTAGTTGATTTTAGATGTAGTCAAATTGACAACCAAGATTAGCCATCACAAGCCCTCCCTTTGATAACTTGACACATAATCACCTCTCCTTATATTATTTTTAGTTTCTAAATCAAAATAAACCAGGCCATAATGAGACTTAACATGATATAACCATCCCATGTACAGCAGTGAATGCGTTGTATCTTGCTCAAATACCTAGAGTCTTACTGTTAGTCTTCATCCTTTCCCACACGGCCCAGCCTTTACAAAGGTAACTCTTCATCGTGGAAATAATGAGGCAGGTTCGCATAGTCTATCTGATAGTCAAAAGAGGTTTATTTTGGGTAAACTTACAGCAAGCAAAGGGGTCGGTTATGGGATCCCGGAGAGGTGAGGTGCAGTCCAATGCAGTTCTTAGGAGAACTCTGACTTGGTCTGCGGTCCAGCATCCAGGATCATGAGGTAGCCAAGAGGAAGCAAACATGTACACATCTCAGGTCTTAAGGGATCCCCATCTTGGCCATGCCACAGGAAGGGGGCAGGTACCTAGCAATTGCCTGCTAGGGTGGTGCTTCAGGGGTGAAGCACAGACAACCTGCCCCCCGACAACTGTTCACTGGGGAAAAGAAGTAATCAGACTTTCCAAGGTCTATTGGATATAGGTGCTGAATTGGCAGTGGTTCTGGGAGACCCCCAAGAAGAATTGTGGCCCTCTAGTTAAAGGACGGACTTATGGAAGGCAGGTAATTAACGTCGCTTTGGCTAATGTCCTACTCACAGTAGGTACGATGGGTTCCCAGAATCAGCTTGTGGTTCTTTTCCAGTTCTAGAATGTGTCATTGGGATAGACAGAGGTTGGCAGAATTCTCACATTGGTCCCATAACTGTGGAGTGAGAGCTGTTACAGAAAGGCCAAATGGAAACCATTTAGAGTTGTCTCTGTCAAGAAAAGTAGTAAACCGCTGGGCAGTGGTGGCACACGCCTGTAATACCAGCACTCAGGAGGCAGAGGCAGGAGGATCTCTGTGAGTTCGAGGCCAGCCTGAGCTACAGAGTGAGTTTCAGGACAGGCTCCAAAGCTACACAGAGAAACCCTGTCTCAAAAAACCAAAAAAAAAAAAAAAAAAAAAAAGTCTTTAACAGACTTGGAAAAAAAATACTTAATTTCATATGGAAAAACAAAAGACCCAGGATAGCTAAAAGAATCTTGTATAATAAAGCAACCTCTGGAGGCATTACCGTTCTTGACCTCAAGCTCTATTATAGAGCTATAGTAATAAAAACAGCTTGGTATTGGCATAAAAACCGACATACAGACCAATGGAATCGAATTGAAGACCCTGACATTCATCCACGCACATATGGACACCTGATTTTTGACAAAGAAGCCAAAACTGTACAGTGAAAAAAAGAAAGTATCTTCAACAAATGATGCTGGCATAACTGGATGTTAACATGTAAAAGATTACAAATAGATCCATATCTGTTGGCATGCACAAAACTCAAGTCCAAGTGGGTCAAAGACCTTAATATAAATCCAGTTACAGTGAACTTGATAGAAGAGAAAGTAGGAAGTACTCCTGAATGCGTTGGCACAGGAGACCACTTCCTAAATATAACACCAACAACACAAACGCTAAGCACAACAATTAATAAATGGGATCTCTTGAAACTGAGAAGCTTTTGTAGAGCAAAGGACCTGATCAATAAGACAGAACGACAGCTTACAGAATGGGAAAAGACCTTCACCAACCCCACATCTGACAGAGGACTGATCTCCAAAGTATATTAAGAACTCAAGAAACTAGACATCAAAATACTGAAAAATCCAATTAAAAAATGGGCTAAAGAGCTAAACAGAATTCTTAAAAGAAGAATCTCAAATGGCTGAAAGACATTTACGGAAATTCTCAACATCCTTAGTCATCAGAGAAATGCAAATCAAAACAACTCTGAGATACCACCTTACACCTGTCAGAATGGCTATGATCAAAAACACTAATGACAGTCAATGTTGGAGAGGATGTGGAGCAAAGGGAACACCTTCACTGTTGGTGGGAATGAAAACTTGTGCAACCACTGTGGAAATCGGTATGGCGGTTTCTCAGAAAATTGGGAATTACTCTACCTCAAGACCCAGCCATACCACTCTTGGGCATATACCCAATGAATGCTCAATCATACCACAAAGATACATGTTCAACTATGTTCAATAGCCAGAACCTGGAAACAACCTAGATGCCCATCAACTGAAGAATGGATTAAGAAAATGTGGTACATATACACAATGGAGTACTACTCAGCAGAGAAAAATAATGACAGCATGAAATTTGCAGGCAAATGGATAGAACTAGAAAATATCATCCTAAGTGAGGTAACCCATACTCAGAAAGACAAACATGGTAGGCACTTACTCATAAGTGGATTCTAGATATAAGGCAAAGAACAATCAGATGCAACCCACAGAACCAGGGAGGCTATATAGCAGGGGGGACCCTAGGATAACTGTGGCTTTTAATAAGTTTTGGTCTTACCCAATTACTGGGCAAGCATCAATGAAACATTTCACAATTAGGATAAGAATTTATACTGTATCAAGCTGATAATAGAAAAATAAATTTAAAAAGTGAAGAAAAGTAGTCAATCAAAGGCAGTATCACATCCCTGTAGGAATGGTAGAAATTAGTGTCACCATCAAAGACTTGAATGATGCAGGGTGGTGGCTTCTACTACATCTCTTTTTAACTGGCCTGTGCTGAAGACTGATAGATAGTGGAGAATGAGATTTTTCTACAAAACCTTAATCACATAGTGTCTTAGTCACTGTCCTATAGATGTGAATAGACACCATGACCATTTAATTGGGGGCTTGCTTATAGTTTTAGAGGCAAGTTCATGACCATCATGCCAGGGAGCATAGCACATGGAGGCAGGCATGGTGTTGGTGCAGTAGCTGAGAGCTTACATCTTATCTGGAAGTTGGAGGCAGAGAGACAGACAGAGAGAAACAGACTGAGCCTGCCATGGGGTTTTGAAGCCTCAAAGCCCACCTCCATAACACACCTCCTCCAAGGCCACACCCAATCCTTCCCAAAACAATTCTACCAATAAGGGATCTAGCATTCAAATACATGAGCTTATGGGGCCATTCTCTGTAGTGATATGTTGTGTACCCTCAATATATTGTGTACCCTACTTATCTGTGGTTAGAGAACAGAACAGCCACTAGATTAGACATAGAGGTCAGGCAGTGGTAGCACACACCCTTAATGATAGCATTCTGGAGGCAGAGATCCATCTGGAACCCTGTGAATTAAAGGCCACACTGGAAACAGAGTTAGGCATGGTGGCACACACCTTTAATCCCAGCACTTGAGATCTCATGTCTTTGCTTGGGAAAGACACACACACCTTTAATCCCAGGAAGTGATGGCAGGAAGCAGAAAGGTATATAAGGCGTGAGGACAAGGAACTAGAGGCTTTTTAAGGTTTTAGGCTTTTTAGCAGCAGTTCAGTGGAGACACTTTTGGGTGAGGACTCAGAGGCTTCCAGTCTGAGGAAAGAGGATTGGCTGAGGGGTTGGCGAGGTGAGAAAGCTATGGCTTGTTCTGTCTATCTCATCTTTCAGAATTTACCCCCAATATCTGCCTCTGGGTTCTTTATTAATAAGATCGTTTAGATATTTGTGTTATAATTCTCATTCAAATCACCTTAAGTAGTTTGAAGGGAATCTTGACTATTTGTCTCTAACACAAAATATCACACTGGTGCACTATATTGATGACATAATGCTTTTTGGACCAAGTGAGCAGGTGATAGCTTTGGACTTGTTGGTAACCATTTGTGCATCAAAGGATGGGAAATAAGTCCAACCAAATGTGAGGGCCTTCTACCTCAATGATGACCCAAAAAGGATAAAATATTACCTGAGCAAACAAGAAGTGCAGAGCAAACAATTTCTAAAACTGTAGAAACGACAGAGACAGCTGGCTGTCTGGACAGTCACCCAAGGTTCCTCTATGACTCTGGGGCATCCATCTTCAGCCTATAGGCCTAGAATATCTGATAGACTTTTCTGTGAAGCAGGGTATTTTGAAGGACTGTCCTGCCTACTTCGTCTTAGCAAAGTTTGGCAGCAGTTTTCTTTTTTTGTCCTGCTTGTCCAGTTTGGACAGTATATTGTCAGCAGTTGAGGCAAGGGCAGTTTCTTGCCCTAATGGCTAGCTTTGCCACTAAGAAAGCAAACTCCATATGGAGGTTCTTCGACGCCCACCAACCTTTTTTGAAGTAAATTGGTGCTGCCAGGAGCAGATCTGTCTCAGTGTCATGAAAAGCCGTATGTTACTAAAACACCTTAAATGCCATATTCTGTAGGTCTTTAAAGTGTTTGAAGACCATCTATATATCTAAAATATCTGATTGACCTTGAAAATATATCTAACATGACTATAAGTTTGCTTGTTATAAATGACTATTAGCCTGTGTTTCTTAATTACCCTAAATAGTTTGTAATAATAACTTTCAAGGACTATAATTTTACATTATGTTGTTAAATGAGCTGCATAGGTACAATACCTTAGACAGGAGTAGAAACATATATACAGTATAACAAAAATAACCTTAAATTTGTATCAATATGCAAAAATACTTTAAACTGCTATGCAATGTCTTTCTGTATGCTGTGAATATATGCTGTTCCCATTGATTAGTAAATAAAGCTGTTTTGGCCTATGGCAAGAAAGCTTACAGCCAGGCAGGAAATAGAGTAGAGGATACAGGTAGAGATGCAGAGAGAAGAACGGCAGAGTGGGGGAGATGCCAGTCACCATCCAAGAAGCAGCTAGATGCCAGCAGATCGGTAACACCATAGCCACGTGGCAACTTATAGATGAATAGAAATGGGTTAAGTTATAAGAGCTAGCTAGCAAGAAGCTTGAGCCATAGGCCATCCAGTTCATAATTAATATACCTCTGAATGATTATAAACGGCTATGGGTCATGGGCGAGAGATTTGTCACAACCACAGGCCAGGCAGGACACAGGAAAACTTCCAGCTATATTAAACAAGAGTAGAAATATATATACAGTGTGTTTTAACAAAAATAACCTTAAATTTGTATCAATATACAAAAATCCATACCAATTTAAAATATTTGAGACTATAGTAGTTGCTTTCTTTTTTAGTTTAAAAGTAGAGTCAATATTCTACCCTTTCTCCTATCATTCCTATATCCCCCACTCCCTTTTTTCTTTTCAGAATGAGATTTCTAAATCTAATCTTCTTTTCTTAGTTTCCTCCCTGACCATGGCCAATGACAACTTGTAACCAATCCCCCAAAATGATGATAAACCTTTTGGAATGTGGGCGTTGTGCGCTTTTTTTTTTTTTTTTAAAGATTTTATTTATTTATTTATTTAGTTAGTTAGTTAGTGTACAGAAGAGGTACAGAAGAGAACCTCATTACAGATGGTTGTGAGCCACTACCATGTGGTTGCTGGGAATTGAACTCAGGACCTTTGGAAGAGCAGTCGGTGCTCTTAACCTCTGAGCCATCTCTCCTGCCTGGGTGTTGTGTTCTTAAAACTACTACTTCTTGTTGTCTGGGTGTGACAGCATCTTTAGGAGACCCTGAGAAAATTGGGATAAAGGTCAAGTCCTGGAAGAGCTAGCTGTTGTCTAGTCTTGGTGTGATGGGAAAGTGCAGGGCTTATCTGAAGTCCTGGCTGGAGTAGTCTGTGAAGCCTGGACCATCTTAGTTAGTAGCTTTAAAGTTGTTCTGGATAAAGATTTTACTGGAAGCTATATCAGGGGCATTCTGAGAAGCTAGGTCACTTGGGCAACTTGTCCTCATTGGTGTCTGGTCTTTTTGTTCTGAAAACACATTAACTTTTAAAGGTAACGTACATATCCACATTAATACAAGTATGGAATGTGCGGTATGCACAAATCATCTAAAAATGATTCTCTGTTCTATGTTTGAGCAGGTAGAAGACATCTGTCAACTTTATAAATCTGTTTGGACTGTATAACCAAACTGTAATATGAATCTCTATCCATACCATATGAAAGGATGGCATATAATAATGTCATGAGGACTCTGTAGCTAACAAGATTATTATTATGTCTCATACAGTCTCAGAGCTGTTTCCATGTCAAGGGATCAGCATATACGTTCCTTCTCCTGTCGTCCTTCCTGGTTTTTTCCTTCATGTCTGTAGCCAAGATTTATAGGTCTCCCTTGGTCAAATCTGATCTTTATTAATTTTGAAGGAATTTCCCCCAACACAACACATATTCTGACTTCCACTCTGAAGTTAAGACATTCTTGAAATATATAGGCTGGTTTAATTCTGTAGGTTTTTTTCCCCACAATCTATTGTCTCGTAGCAGCTGCCACTTTTTTGTTTATTAGTATTAAAAATATTCAAAGTCAACAAAGCACCGTACAGGATCCAGATGCCCTGAGTATTCCCCATCCTTACATAGCTTATTCCTTTTATATTATTTTTGAAAGACTATTAATTTTAAACTATTTTTAAATGACTGTCTATAACCATTTTCACTTTTTTTTTAAATTTTATATTTTTTTAGCACCTAAGCACATTTTTAAGCATACTGTACCTACCTGTTCAGAGGTTTCTTTTTTTGGTCTGGACCTAGCTTTACTATGCAACTGCAGTGTTCTCTGACTGTGTGAACCAAGCCTTAAAGTGACCAACCAGGCAAGAAGGGGTGGTTGCATGCAGAGAGACTATGGACTATGGCTCTGGGAATATGTAGTAAAAAAAAACCCCTTCTGCGCATCTGCAGGCTCCTTTCTCAGCTCTGCTTAGCACATGGCACTGGCAGCTGCCTCTGCCCCCTTTGGGTCTATAGGCACCTAGAGCTAGGTGTCCCAGCTGTGCCTAACCAGCTCTGGGAAATTGCTGAGCAGAGTCTCTGCTAGTGGCAGCCAATTGTTGAGTGCTCATGGAGAGGCCAAAGCAGTCAGGCAGCGACTTTGGTAGTGCTGGCTTGACTTCTTCTGTGTGATTGTGCCATGTGTTAGAGTGCCAAATGTAGTTGGACTTTATTGTTGGACTTTTTCTTGGGGACCTCCAGTTCCCAATTAATATATATAATATATATAATAAATTATATAAAATATATTATATAACATATATATAATAAATTATAAAAGCTTGGCCTTTAACTTAGGCTTGTTCCCATCTAGGTTTTATAACTTAACCTTGTTTCTATTAATCTTCGTTTTGCTTTATACCTTCCATTTTGTATGTCTGTCTTCCTCCCTGTCTGTCTGGTGTCTCCTTGTGCACCTAGATTTATCCCGAGATCTTCTGCCCAGAAGTCCTGCTTAACCTCTCCTGCCTAGCTATTGGCCATTCAGCTTTTTATTAAGCCAATCACAGTGACATATCTTCACATAGTGTAAACAAATATCCTGCAACAGGCCACACATTTCTCCACTCCTCAATCTTGTCTCCCTTAAGCTGTTCCTTAAAGTTGGGTTCTGTTAAGACTTTTAAATCTAAGTGTAGTTTTTAACCCACGGATTAAATAACTACAGATCTAATTTTTCTGCTTTCCCTCGTGTCCTAAATAGAACTTTTTCCTCCCCTTGGTTCAGACTGTGTTATGTGGCTTGAATTACAGTTTTCTATAGTGTAGCGTCGTCTATCTCCTAACTAACTCTAGTTATTTTCCAAATAAGTTTTTTTTTTTTTTTTTTTTCCTGTTGGATCCATACATCTCTTCCTTTGGGCTAGTGGAAGCCCTCACCATTTCTTGCTTAAATAATATTAGTGATCCAACTTTAAAAACCTTTCTGTCCCTTTCAATCTACCTGCCATACACCACCAGTCATTCAAGAGTCTTCTGTTTGCAGTTAGTCCTGTCCTATTGCTTTTGGGATAGATTGTTGTAGATTGGCATAAGTGGTCCATCATAATTAGGTCTCTGCGCATTCTGTTTCTTGGGTTCTTTATGCTATGTGCATAATTCACTATGGGAGTACCAGTCCACTTGAAGTGACCTGTGCATATCATTCTGCCTTCACATGCGCTTTTCAACATGACCTTTTGTTGTATTTCTGTGTCCCTGCAAAACTCAAGCATGTTTCCATGTCCGTCTTTGCACTTTTTATATTTTGTCTTAGTCCAGACTTTGCCTCTTAAGCCATGGGCTCCTGGAATGTAGCATCATTTGTTCTATTCTGTGATAAGACTAAACTTAAGACTTTATATTACTATGCATTTTATTAATTACATTTTAAAAATCTTTAGTTCTAATTTTACTAGTTCATTAATGTTTATTGTGCCTTGCTGACTATTACTGAATGTCAACTTCTCAAGATTTAATCTCATGAATATCTGAATTTTATTAAGGTTTATAATGTATCTATTTTGAAATATTTTAATTTACTCCTTGTAGCTATAATGATCCAGCCTTCTATGAAGAATGCAAACTGGAATATCTCAAGGAAAGGGAAGAATTCAGAAAAACAGGAGTTCCTACTAAGAAGAGGCTGCAGAGGCTTCCTACAAGCATGTAGGTCAATGAGTCCAGGAAGTCACATCTTAATGGAAGCCACTTGTTAATATAAGCCAAAAATGATGGACCGAAACAATGTTTGCTCACCCTAATCATGAAAATACTTCTTTTTATGAAATAAAAATCTTTATTTCAGAGTTCTAGTTTATTAAATATGGGATAGGAGGAAAACTAAATGGGATGTCTTCCTGAAACAAATGTTTTTTAAACCAAGTCCTTCCACAACTGCAGTCAGTGCTAATGGTTTTAGGATTCCATGTGCATTAGCTTCTTCTGATTATGCAGGCTGATGGCTAGTGCAGGGTAAAAGTACTAAATAAAGCAGAGGAACCAACAGCCTTCAACCTTCTCATACAAATCACAACAGCTGTGAGCCAGAGCTCTTCTTCATTCCAGCACTTAGTATGCTACTGTGGACATCAGTTTCAGTGACTTACAACTTACCCAGCTTTGCAGAATATGGGGCATGTAGGCAGGGCTTCAGGCTTGACATGGGCTTATTTTGAAAACAGAGATGAGGTTGGGTGAATTAATTTTCTGAAACCCTTGATGGCAAAGTTTCTGCACTATGTTTCTTGATCTTTTCAACTTTGTATAATCTGATTTTAAGAAGTTGTCATGTTAAGTGTGAACTCTGTTTTGTAACACTGGGGATTCAGGAGGAACTGTGGTTTTTGCTCCAGTGTGTTAATTTGGGCCTAGCCTGGCCCCTTCCCCCCCCTTTTAAGTTGTTTTCTTAAACAGGAAGGTAAGATTTAGCTTTTGCTCCAGTCCCGTGAAAAGTTTTTCTCGTTCAAATGAAATGAGCTATGAATGCATGTTAATTTTCACACAGTACTCACCAAAGAACTATTTTACTTTGTTTGAAACTCAAAGAATCAAACCACAGATCAACAAAAGGTGGCCAGAGGCCAAAACAGAGCAACCAAACACAGTTAAGTCTAGAGATTGCAGCTGGGAAGAGGCAGATACCCTGTTACTCCTGTGCAGGCCTGTGGCATTGGTGCATTTTGTAATGCACACGACTACACTTCTTGTTTTCAGTGACTCAGAGGTGTACAGCAGTTACTGCAAGAAGCAAGTGAAGTAGTGACAAGAGTTTTGTTGTGTGTCACACAAGCCATAGGTACTAAACAAACAATGTTCACATTTACCCTGTGAACCTGCTGCAGGCAGATGTGTCTTTGGTATACTGAGTTTCAACTGTTGCAGGCTCATAGGGCAGGTTTATTCTTGACCTACATATGCATTCAGTTTTAATTTGGCCTCAAGTCAATACAAGAATCTTTAGATATGTGTTTTCTCAGGCTAATAAGGGATCAAGAAGAAGGAACAGGTGGCTGTTCATTATATTCTTTATATTATTGAGTTACAGGTGTGCTTAACTGGATCTCCTCACCAAAAGAAATCTAGCTATTACAGAAAATGTTAAGGGAAGCTCTTTGGAGTGTTAGCTAATATGAAAAGGGCCAACAAAAATGTCAATTTTAATGAGTCACAAAATACAGATGGTACCATGTCACCTCTTCAACCACAGGGTTGACTAAGTGTGTACTTAAACATTTTCTGACAAGGTAAAAATGGCTTGGGGTTCATCTTTTCTAGCTATGGAGTCTCACGCAGGTCATTAACACTTTAACTGTTAAGAACATCAATCAAACTGCTCTAGCATTCCTTTTTGATAACTGTTACTACTGGGTAGAGGCAATATGTTTGAGAAATAAAAATACTAGACTTTGGAAATATACATAGGCAAGGACAGTATTTCACATCCAATTCCATTTTAAAAACAAAAATAATTTTAATTAAAACAATTTCTTGGCATTGTTCAAAACATTATAAGACTCTCTTTACAAAGGAAAACTTCTAATCTTGGTTTTAAAAAAGGCAAACCAATAAGCTACGTTAGACATGAGATGATAGACAGCCTCTGCAGCCACATGAGAAATGAATCTGCTTTCTTATTACACAGGTAGTTAGTTCCTTCAGGTAAAGCCTGGAGTCTATTTGTTTTATGCATATTGGGTCTTGTTATATTACTTGACAGGAGCCTGTACTCCCTTGAGTCAGCTGTGTTCATTGGTCAGAACACATTCCAGCATCTGACATCAATTCCATTAATCATGGACAGGCATGAATAAGTGAGTGAGATAATACCAATACAAAAATAACTGGTGAAGAGTGAGCACTGTTGGGCTATGTATGATATTCATACACATGAGATCTGAGATCCTTTAAATTCAGGATATCTGAAAAACCATTTAGAAAAGGATAGTCTTACATCAAACAGGTAACACATGATTACTGATACTCTTAATGCTTCAACCCTGAAGGAATTTAGATGAATGTCTACATGAAGCCATCTTTGTTATTCTTTACTTATTTACAAGTGACTTACCAATTAGAATGAATTTGGAGACATTTCATAATTAGACAGCACAAAATTTAGTTCTAGATGCAGTTAATTAAAAATCACTTTCTCAGATGTCACAGTCCAACTGTACAAGCTGCTCTGTAAAACAAACAGCTGTCCTGCTGAAAATGATGACACGGCGATACAAGTGGAGCTCATGAATCACTGAAGAGACTGCCTGTGAGATGCTCTTCCCACTTTCAACTACATGTGTAAAGTGTATATAGTTGTTTCACATACCATATCATTTTTAACTATTTAGGATTTGAATATACTGGGAAAAAGTTGGCTTCAATGGTTGTTAGTTCAAGTCTTAGAATTCAAATTGCATTTTAAAATTGTATACACATTTTACTTAAAAATGATTTTACATCTTAAAACACAATAGAATAGAGATGTAATAACCTACTTTTTATTCCACTATTTCAAATCTTTATGCATCAGGAATTCACAGAAGCACAACCTATTCACACTGCCCATTTGTTTCTCAATACAATCTGAACCAGCAGACATGGTTTTTCTTTTGTATTAAAGACTGCTTTTTATTTAGTGAATAGGTATTTAGGCAGGTGACATACTTTATAAAACCATGTCTAAAATTTCCATTTCTATTCTTAATCCAAGAAGCAAAGTACTTTCATTGTTACCAAAGGTACAGCTGGAGGTTCTCATACTGGAAATCCAACTACATAATGTTGTATAGAATGTACAAATGTACATACTGGCGAACTCTGCAAGATTGTAATCAAAGTCCACTTCCAGTCTGAATAATCTCTTGGGAGAACCAGTGAAAGTTATTGTCCTCCTGTTCAAATCAAGAGTCCCATCAAATTAACTTTTGTAAAGGCAGTTCTGATTATGTTGATCCAAGTAATGCAGTGGTGGCAGGTTAGCTAAAGGGAAGGTTTTGCTTTTATTTTCACCAAATGCTGTCTCACTTGATTTAGGAGGACTTGGGAACACCCAGGAATTATCTTCCAGAGAATTTCTGCCATAAGAATGGTGCTCCTGAAAGTCCATCCCATCATTAGGAATCAGTCTCTCATTATCCGTCCATGACTGAAGAACAGCTTTGTCTGATAAAACCTTTACATCTCCTGCTAAAGGGGAGGATGGAGCATAACAAGTAGCTTTGCCATTTGGTGACAAAGGGGGATGTCTTTTGTATGTTGCAGTGAAATTTGTCAAGTGCAATTTCGCGCTGTCTCTCCCAAGGTCTTCAACACATCCTGCTGGGGTGCAGGCTAAAAAGAAAGCATAGGCTGAGTGTCAGTTTTCTAGCCTTTCTGACTGTAAACATGTCACATACCAGTTTTACAATTGACACTAAAATGAACATTTCTAATTTAGTATGATCATTGGGAAACTGATTTGGAGACACTTAACATTTGAATTCTGATAGATCACATACTTACTGACACTGACTTAAGGTCATTCACTAAACTGCTTCATCTGCAAAATGGATGTAGGAATGAATCCCTTCCTGCTGTGTCCTCCTGCTGATAAAGAGTCTACATGGTGTAAAAAATGTCATCTCTTTACAAGGCGAAGACAAGTAAACCTCTTGGCCTTTAATGTGGCTAGTGAGGGTTTTAGATCATATTGGTGTTAGTGGAGACTGAGAAAGTCATTAAGAAATTAGTAGGTTTTAAATATATTCTTTTGCTTATTCAAACTTCCCCATGGGAGAGAGTCCAAAAGTAACTTATTTTTATAAATATACTTTGAAATCTGAAAAGTCAAATGAAATTTTAACAAATATTCGGAAGCTTTTATAGATAAAGTAGTTGAAATGGAAGCTGTAAGTTCAATTTCTCGTAATAAATATAATGGTGAACATATTTCTACTTTGGTCAACTTAAAAAGGAAATTAGGTCTTTCATACATACAGTGGCTTAGAAAACACTGCTATGAGGTTATTACAGCTACAGCAGTGTACAGGCAACAGTAGCATCTTTTATTCTCATCCAGTCTTGCCACAGGTGAAAGCTACACTTTTTTCTCAACCTACGGCCGACCATATTGAAGGCTCTATGCAACCTAGTATTTTATTTTTACGTGTGTATGTTTGTGGGCATGAGAATGCAGGCACACGCATGAGCATAAAGGTCAGAGGACAACTTTCTGGAGTTGGTTCTTTGCTTCCACTCTGAGTTCCAGATGAACAGGTCCTCAAGCTTATAGGTGAACCCTTCCACTTGCTGAGCCCACTCATGTAACTGTAGAAGAAACAAACTGAAACGTTTGGGTGAGACAGTAGTAAGGGTAAATAGAGTGAAAAAACTGAAAGTAATTAATTCTTCTGGACAATAGTGATGGGCAGGTCAAAAGTAATTGAGCCATAACCCTTCTACTTAAAACAGTGAGCTTTAGGGACTGGTGACTACTGGTCACTTAGACTTAACTTTGTCCAAGGAAATGTTCCAGAAAATGTTCTAGAAACTGATAGTGCAAAGGCATCAAAAGTCTGTGTTCTCAGCCAATTAAGAAGGAAGACTGTAGTAGAATATATTAAGGTGTGTTACTTTTATTCATGTTGCATTTGTTTAATTCTGTGAAGATGTGTTACTGTGCCTGTGTAAAGAATAAAGAACAAATAAAGTTCTTTTCTAATAAAGAACTGGCTAATAGCAAGGCAGGAGAAAGGATAGAAGGGACTGGCAGGCAGACAATATATGTAGAAAGAGAAAACTTCTGGAGGGATTGAAGATCTAGCAGCCAGAGGAGGAGGACGACTACAGGGGCCACCCACCCAGCTATACAGCAAGCCATGGTATAAGGGTAGGATTTACAGAAGTTAGAGAAAAGGAAAAGCCCTGAGGTAAAAGGTAGTTGGAGTAAGTTAAGGAAATCTGGCAAGAAACTAAGCCAAGGTAAGGCCAAACATTCCTAAGTAATAATATGACTCTGAATCCCCAACAATAGAAGACAGGATGGAAAGAGCTCTTCTTTATTCTGCTGTGGAACACACTGTTTGTGTGAGCAGTTGTATTAACAGCTTGCTCCACAATAGCTGCGTCAGATTAAGGAGAAGTCTTATTTCTGCCATCCACATATGGATCTCCATAAGCAATCTTAACTACTGAAAAACAAGGGCAAGGGGAATCATAAATTGAGCTGTGTTTGCTTAATACCACATTAATTTGCCTGATTCTTAAGTACCCAACACTGCAGAAAGCAAAAGAAACTTTAAATTGTGTGTGTGTGTGTGTGTGTGTGTGTGTGTTTCCCTTAGAAACACTCCTGAGAATATTTATAAAACAATTTTCTTGTTCTTCTTTAGGACAATCAGAGGTGCAAATAACAATTTTAAAGTAGATGCTGGTCACTTTTCAAAGTGACATCACATTCCTTTGACAAGTCAAATTTAAGATTAAATGCATACTGTATGTTTCAGATGTAAACCTATCATGCAATGTGAGGTGCAAACACACTCATTGTTTTCTACGATACAAAAACAGCGCTGGCAAAAGGACCTGCTACTAGCTAACATAATACCCAAAAGCTTTAGTCAAATATTGGTTATAAAAAGAAAGCAATGAAAAATTTTGGTTGAGTCTGCCTTCAAATCAGACATCCTGTATAGAAAGGAAAGTCTATAAAAAGATGTCAAGAACTAAATGAATCGATCGGAGTTGTTTTGAAAATAAAAAGCTAGGTCTTTGGTATACTTGATAGTACTGAAACGAAACTGGAGTTCTTTTCAAATATATATAGTTGTGGTAAAAAGCCAACTAGAGCAAACCTAACACCTTGGCCTTACACATATAAGCAACACTCGCCTGAGAAAAGCCACAAGGGGAAAAGAATATAGTAGTGAAGAAAAATACCAGCAACACTTTTATGTGTGAAGCTGGCCAGCTAGAGACTGAGGCCAAAGCAGGGAATGGGTGTGCAGTGGAGACTGTGTATCGGAGTCACAGGATGAGATTGGTAAGATAAAGTAGCTAGCTGCTCTTGAGGCAGGTTGGATGGATGCAGCGCTTCCAGCCAGCAGTGACTTGCCTTTCTTGATGGCAGCTGAGGCTTTCAGTTTTCTTAGTAGTTCTGCTTGCACTTGTGTCACCAGATGCAAGTTAGACATCTCCCTCTTCAGTTCCCAGTATGCATGCTGCATATTATCACTGCAACGGAATTTTAAAAACAAGTTATACTGCACTGGGCCTTTTGATGCCTAAAGGGGAATAACCAAAGAAATAAGCAGGTTTATATGTATAGTTTTATGAGAATATAAATGAAACTAAAAAATAATTAATTGGAATATAAGTGAAAAACACCTAGAGATAACATTACCTCAATTTCAAATAATAACTACTATAACAAACAGATTATGGTAACACTCTAACCAGTGGATTTCTTACTGTCTCTTAGAACCAAGGATTTATTTTAGCCAATAATGTGCAGTACTGTTAATATAATTAGTAACTAGTATGGAGTTATGTTCTTCCTTTGTCAATCTGATCAAGAATAAAATTACATTCATTCATGTATGGTCTTTGAATTTGTCTTTATCTTTGGATTGTTTTGACACTGTGAAATGAAGAGATGAGTAGATACCCAAGACCACATTAAGACAAAATTGAGGTTTCATGCATTACATTCTTTATGTCTGACTGGGCTGTCTCATACTGTTGGTTCTAAACCAATGTGACATGACAGCACAAGACATGAGGAGTCACATGATTTCCTCATAACTAAGCAGCAGCTAGAGAAGCAGATTACAGGAAACAAAACTTCAAAATGCCTTTCTGTAGTTTTATAATTAAAAGGATTTTACCTCAAAATCTGAAAACTGTTTTAGATTGAATTTTAAAAGCTTTTATTTTCCATTAAATACTCTTAGGCTCATGATTTTCTTTAGGTTCTTAATTGCCAACTAAATGAACTGCAATATTTAGCACATACTCTTGCTTTACTGCACAGTAATACAGGAATTAGTCAATGTAAGAACTGACTTCATAATATTAGAACCACCACTATTACAGGTTCAAGAATGTAAGTGGTATGGAAATAAAACTCAACAAACATGCTATTTCATGCTTCAATTTTTTTTCTATCTAATACATAACTTAAACTTCAAAGGAATAACTTTGAAATCTGAATCTAGTATCTAATTACAGAAGCAACAGATATTTAAAACCAATTATGTTAAATTATGTGAAGTAAATTTTTACCTCTTTGACGGAGTATTTCTAGCCTACTTGGACTGCAATTCTTATATTATAAACAGTACAGCAAACTATGCTGCTTTGAAAAACCTAGTATTTTAAGTACCATTGGTTAATCTCTGGTATATTTAACCAGCTCTACTTCAGAACCAGTAACCACTGGAAATGCTGTTTACAATGACTGTTTCATAATGAAATCTGTCTACAATGTGAAGAAAATTTCCTGTTCCATGTATAATTCTGGGCATTGGATATTTTTCAAAGAGTCACTCAAATCATAAAGCAGCAAATTAAGCACTGTACATGTGCTAATTCAGGCACACAATCATGAATAATATAGTTTGTGAATAATTTATTATTGTTATAAGATGGTGAATCTGTACCTGACTTAAAAAAAGAAAATATTCATGATGACAGTTGGGTACTCAAACACCAAATACATGTCAAGTAAAAGATGATTATAAAGGTATTAGTATCAATACCTAAAGTACATTTTAAAAATTCAATTTATTGAAGATTGTTTAATAATTGGACAAGATGAAACTAGAGCACCAAAATTACCGTTTTGTCCTTTGCTTTTAGTGTCACCTACACTAAAACTAAAGATTAAAAAGATACATAAGATTGTGCATGAGAAATACCTAAGAAATGGCTCAGTGGTTCAAGAGTGCTTACTGTTCTTGCAGAGGACCAGGATTTAGTTCTGAGCATCCAACTACCTGTAACTCCAGTTCCAGGGACCCAATGCCCTCCCTCTGGCCCCCACAGGCTCTTGCACACCCATAATCGCCATAAATTCATGCAGGCTCACACAGCATACATGCACATACAAAGATACATTTTAAAACCCTAAGATTATGTGTTGGCAAGTGACCTGAGTTTACCTCCTGGAACCAAGGTAAGAGTGAAGCTGACAACTGTACTAAGTTATCTCTGACACCACACAGGCTCTGTGGCACATGTCCATACCATCACCCCAATCTCTAAGATTATTGCTATTTACAACTCTTCCTCTTGTGGATAACAACTCAAAGTCTTATAGTCTTTAAAGTATGTGAAAATGTTTGGTAATTATGTGTGTGAATAAATGTTGAAGCCATTAAATAAGAAATGAAAAGGCAAGTTATCTCTGAAATTCTTAATAGGGTTCTTAATAGTGTTTTTGAGGCTATGCATGGATTGCCTATCATTTTGCCCTACTTTCTTAATTGGGAGTGTAAACCTAACTTGCTTTCAATGACATTAAAAAAAAAATTCATGTATACAGTTGCCTCTAAAGAACTTATATAGCAGTTTGAGTCCTAAAATGATAATCACTCTACTTGAGAGCCCTGAAAAACAACACAGAATAACGATGGCTAAGCATTCATTATGTGCTAAGCACTTAACCACATTCTCATATCATCCTGGCAAAATGGCTGTGTGGGCTAGTTTTGTGTTAACTTGACACAAGCTAGAGTCATTGGAGAGGAGGGAGCCTCAATTGAAAACAATGCCTCCATATGACCAGGTTGAAAGGCATTTTCTTAATTAGTGATTGGTGTGAGAGGGTCCAATCCATTGTGGGTTGGGGCCACCTCTGGGAAGGTTGTCCTGGGTTCTGTAAGAAAGCGGGCTGGGCAAGCCATGGGGCAAACCAGTAAGCAGCCTCCTTTATGAGACCATAAAGCATCAGCTCCTGCCTCTAGGATTCTGCCCTGTTTAAAGTACTGTCCTGAATTCTTTGATTATGAACAGTGATGTGGAAGTATAAACCAAATAAGCCCTCTCCTCCCCAAGTTCCTTTGGTCATGGTGTTTCATCACAGCAACAGTAACCACAAAATATGCTTAGTCTGAGTACAAACTTTCACCCCTCTATCTTTGGCATTCTGGAACTCTTTTGTCTGCATCCTAAGAAAGCATTATATGTCCTGTTTAGAGAATACTGAGAAGTCCTGTTCTCTTGACCAACACTATTTCTCAACCTTTTTGTAAATGAAATGAACAATGCTCATGAAAACAAAACAAAACAAACCCCAAAACTACTCATCTTTGATTCTACTTTATATATATAAAATTTTCTTTAGCCTTTGAAAATTTACTACATTCCCTTAAAGCAGCAGTTTTCAACCTTGGAGTCCTGACATACCATATATTTACATTACAATTCATAACAGTAGCAAAATCACAGTTATGAAGTAGCAGCAAAATAATTTCATGGTTGGGGGGTGTCGCCACAATCAAGGAACTGTATTAAAGGGTTGAAGGATTAGTAAGGTTGAAAACTACTGCCTTAAAGGAATTAAAATTAAAGTATGGTATTTGTTACAGAATTAAAAGATGTGTACTTTGACAACTCTAATTTCTCTAAAACAAATGTCTTTCAAATTTTGTTGATAAGTATAGCAGAGTCGATCAGGTTAAGCCTACTGGTAACTGTTAAATCATTTTTATAAATGTATTATGACCAGAGATTAGAGCCAGCACCAGAGTATTTGCTGCTCTTCACGTTAAACCACATCTTAAAGGTAGAAAGCACACAGGAGACCTGTGGAGAAGGCCCTGGTGTGGGCCATGCTCCTCTCTCAGCAAGCTGGGTCTGATGAGATCTCTGTCCTGCAGAATGTCTTCCTGAGATGGCCCCTGTCATGTGTTTAACAAAGAAAAAGAAAGGAATTAGTTCCATTTCTCAGCTTTTTCATCATCACATATGTTTCAACATACACAGAATATATTTGTAAGTGTATAAAGTGTAAGACTAGATTTCAGACTCAATTTTAATGAAATACTGCCACCTATCCCCAAAATGTCTAAATCACTTTCAGTTGGAGTGTTCATTCATGCTTTCATTTTCTTTAAAACATGTTCTCATGAATCTGGAATCATATAAAACAAAACATATCGGAAGTGTAACATATCCATCACATTACTGTTTCAGGTGTAGCTGCAAGAATTCTATGGAAAATAGGAGTTTCTTTGGTATTTCTTATTTCTGTACCAAAAAAAAAAAAACAGCAAAAAATTGAGACAAGTTACTGTTTTAACCATCGAACCATCCCTCCCGCTCCAAATTTATTTACTTTTATCTTATGTGCATTGGTGTTTTGCCTGCATGTATGCCTGTGTGAGGGTGTTGGGTCCACTGGAACTGGAGTTACAGATAGTTGTGACCCAACATGTAGTGCTGGGAATTGAACCCAGGTCCTTTGGAAGAGCAGTCAGTGCTCTTAACCAGTTACCATTTAAGACAGCATACATTTCCTCATAAAATGACTGACCTGGCAAGAATTCTCCTGTGTGTCCAAATACTCTAGTCTATTTTCAAAAACTGTACAAGCCATTGATTCCAATTTCAGGAAATGTATTTATATCTTAAAAAAGGCAAAACAAGACCATGAACTATGCTTGAATACTGTTCTCACTTGATAATGCTGTTGAGTTTTATTTTCATGAAATGCACATGGACCCACTGGTTTCACTTTTTCTTGCTGTGGCCAAAGAGGAGAGACTGAATAGGTTACATACACTGTATTATTTTTAACAAACACCGTGTTACATTAGAAAGAACCATTTTCAGTAAATGGAGCAGAGGTTTCTAGTTGTCTCCACTGGGCTTGTTCTCATCTTCTTCACTGATAACAGAAAGTTTGATTTGGGGTTTGGCACTATGTCATCAGCTCAAGACTATGCTTCCCACACTCCCTTTCAAGGTCTGGCCTTGGCAAGAGCTTCTTAAAGTCCCCACACCTTTTACAGTTTTAATTATTTATATTGTAGGTTTGACAAAATAAAACTAAACAAAACAACCAACCAACCAAAAAACCCCACACCTATAAAAAATACTTTTAAATAAATCTAATATATTCAGGATCTTCTGTGTCATACTGGTTCACAATGCATTTTCAATCAAGAGCTTATAACAAGCATTAATCTCACAGGTATTAATTTATCAGCAGGAACTGCTGGTATAGGCTGAAAAATAAAAATTTACTATTCAGTATTACTTACATAACATAAATTATAAACCAAGCCGGTAGCTCACTCTCATAATCCCAATCCCTGGAGACTGAGGAGGAATACCATAAATTGTGGACAGCCTCGGCCACAGAGTGAGTTCTGGGCTAACGTGGGATAAAGAGTAAGGCTCTGTCTCAAAAACTACCATCTAAATGCTATGTTTTAGTGTAACAATGAAAATCTGTTAGGACTTCCCACACACCCCACATTTGATGCATCACAGTCTAGGATTGAAAACAGTTGGGTCCCTTGAATTTCCTGTGACAAACTGCAGTGTGGACAGCCTATAGAGGAGAGACAGAATGAGCAATTAATCAGGGAGGTCTGACCACTTGCATTGGAGGCATCTTTGGGTTGTTCTTTACTGGTATCCAGAGGAAATAAAACTATCCTCAGAACCCCTTTAGTTTGTATCATTGATTAAAAAAATAGGCTCCTCAGTGTATACTTAAAACATGTATGTTTACTGGAAATCTTCTCTTTAAAGCAGACAATACAAAATAAATCTTGTTATGATAAGAAAGTAGTTTTACATTTACTGACATGGCAGAAAAGTTGAATCCAAACCAGCAAAAATAAAAATCCTCAAAAGGATTGTCCCTAACATGCAAAAACTCCTCATAGCAAGTAAGCAGGCTGAACTGTTCTGAATACCGCATTATGGGAATTCACTTCAGGTTCCCCATGTCCCAGCAATACAGCCTTCCTGGAACCTTTAATACACCACACAACACTAGGACTCCACAATGGTGTTTATTTTGATCTACTGCTTTTTGTACCACTTTGGCTGTCTGAATTCTTAGCATCAACTGTTCTGAATGTAGATGGCTAGGATAAGATGCTGGAAAAGCCCCAGCAGAGCTGCTTCTGAAATGCTGCTGACCTTCCTAACAACAAACACAAGTAGCCAAGTTTGCTGCTAACAGTTAAAAGCAGAGCACTACTAGTATGATGTATCACATGAAATAATGTCTTAGCATTTAAAAAACACAGCCGAGTAGATACAAGTTATTCGTGTGAACAGAAACTTCTTTCTTCAGATCATTCTTATGTTTCTATATCCAAGAAGATTCTAATCAGATTTAAAAGTACATAAAACATCATGGTTTTAAAAGTTTCTTGTACTTTTAATAACCTGTTTCTATGAACTGCTAGCATGATAGATATAAACTAAAAGCTTATTTATTCCCTAGCACCACCTAGTGGAACAGAGTAAGTAATAAGAACCACAACTTGACTGCCCCTTACACACACACACACACACACACACACACACATACACACACACACAGTCTTCCTGAATTATTCTAAATATATTTCTGTTGGTTTTAATGTACGTACTGAATATACTGTCCAGGTGCTATGCTAATTTCTTTATACAACCCCTGACTTAACATTTAGGAAAACAGAGATATTTACCGCCCACAGAAAATAAATTTCCTAAAAGTTAAAGGACATCCCTAATTTCCATATTTAATAAAAACACAATGATAAGCCAAATTCCCATGGTCACATGGCACTGTTTCTCACTCTACAGTGAGAAACTCTCATGTATAAAATGCAAACATTTATTTTTTCCACTTCCCAGTTTGATGAAGGTGGATTTAAATTCCTCATTACTAGAAAAAGGATAGACAACAAAGTAGTTATCTTTGCTTTTTATACCAACTACAGTTCCTAGGTGACATTGGTAAAATGTCAATGTATAAAAGCTATCAAATTATTTCCCTCCAAAAACAGTTTATACACTGACAATGATTGCCAACTTCAGAGTGCAAATCTCTTGCAAGCAAGCAGATGTTTTAAAGGGATGCATTTGTGGCTGTGGTACAGCTCACGGAACAGAATGCTGAGGTCTGAAACAATGGTGGTGTGTAGGCAAATTCAAGTTTAAGGTGAGGCAGTAATGTCTGGTGCACTCAAGTAACTGAGACAGGAACCATTTGGGCTTTAAGCCAAACAGACACCAGTTTTTGTGGCACTTTTATCAGGTTCAGGGTTTCCAATATGGTTTCTCACTGTCCAGTGCAGGTGAATTAGGATAAAGCAGAAGCTGTAGTATTCTTCCATGTAGCTCATTCTCAGGTAGTAGTCACTGATAAAAGACTACATCATAGGAGAGAGGTGGGAGCAGCGCCTACGGCATTTGGGATATGGGTACACAGTTAAAAGTAGAGCTACGTGACAGACAGTATGGCAAGGAGCTCCACTTTCAGATGGCGACCCCCGAGGAACATGGACAGGAGTCTATAGAATATGCAAGCAGTATGGTAGGCAAATGGTTGAGGTAAGCATTAAAATACACAAATATAAACTATTTTGGTGCCATTTTCTCATACACCTCAGCTTCATCTGAAAATTCGGCTTTTTCTGAATCCAGGGTAGAGTCACGGTAAAGAGAGCCTAGAGAGGACCCGAGAGGCAGTTTGTGTGAATGGATGACTTTAGGCTAATTGTGCTACAGCAGCAGACTTGGCAGACGCTTTCCTTATTGATGTTCCTAATTCTTGAATTCTCAAATGTTTTCTGAGTCTTCTGGCAATAAACAGGCTATGTAAGGCTTCCTTTGTTAGTGGAAGTTTGGGTCTCCCTCCCATAAGAATTCTATAATGTTGTCTCTTATTTCTAAACTAACCAAATTGTTAGGTTAAAAAACAATGGAAAAGTTAAAACTAAGTTTTCTTTAAAGTTTTTAAACACATTCAAAATGAGAGGAACCCCAAGGAAAGGAAGTTTTGAAAAAACTAAAATAGCCTGTGGTGGTTTGAATGGCCCTCAGGAGCTCTTATACTTGAATGCTGTTAGTACTGTTTGGGAGGGAATGGGAAATGTGGCCTTGTTGGGGGGGGGGGGGGGGGGGATTTGAGGTTTAAAAGCCCATGGGATTCCCAGATAGCTCTCTGCCTTGTGCTTGTGAACCAAATGGAAACTCTCAGCTATTGCTCCAGCACCATCCTGCCTGCCTGCCTGCCTACTGCTATATTTCTGGACATGATGATCATGGATTTAAACCTTCTGGAACCTTGAACCCCCAAATTAAATGCTTTCTTTTATAAATTGCCTTGGTAATGGTGCCTTGCACAATAGAAAAGTAACTAATATATAATCCAATATGTGTGTGTGTGTATATATTTTTTTTAATTTTTTAATTTTTTTGGTTTTTCGCGACAGGGTTTCTCTGTAGCTTTGGAGGTTGTCCTAGACTAGCTCTGTAGACCAGGCTGGACTCGAAATCAGAGATCCACCTGCCTCTGTTTCCCAAGTGCTGGGATTACAGGTGTGTGCCACGACCGCCCGGCTCTAATATATATTTTAAATCAAGTCTTAAAACTATATTCTGTGGTAAGAATGAATGTATAGAGAATATGAAATATTAGTTGCAATGAACATTCTATGGTTATAATTACAGACCTATGATTTAGTACTTAGTGACAAAATCTATATATGATAACCAAAGTACAGGAAGTTTGCAAATGAAGTACCGTCTGTTTGGCTTTCTGTAGCTCTATTGTGAGATGGTTGCATTCTTTCCTCATAAGTTCCAGCTCTTGTTCCAAACTGTGAATCTTCAAGTCATAGCTTAACTTTTCCACTTCCCAGTTTGATGAAGGTGGATTTAAATTCCTCATTACTAGAAAAAGGATAGACAACAAAGTAGTTATCTTTGCTTTTTATACCAACTATAGTTCCTAGGTGACATTGGTAAAATGTCAATAAATAACCAGTTCAAAACATATATAACTACAAAGGCTTAGCATCATGCACTCCACCAAAGTTTGCAATTTGACGGATAGATCTAGAATGCATGTCGAAACAATTTTACTCATAAACACCTGACTATGGAAATTTAATACAGTGAGATCCTACATTATTTTCGACTTAGTCCGTTATTTCTCCATCTCCAAAAAGCCCCAACCATTTAC
This sequence comes from Onychomys torridus, assembly GCF_903995425.1. NCBI lineage: Eukaryota > Metazoa > Chordata > Mammalia > Rodentia > Cricetidae > Onychomys > Onychomys torridus. The sequence goes on along the minus strand of NC_050449.1, from coordinate 110,358,118 downwards.
CTGGAAAGATTGCCCATTATTTCTCTACCAAAAGGTCTCCTTTCAACAGGCAGTTCTTTTGGTTGTCTCATGAGACTGTTGATGGCAACAAGACCATTATCTCTAACTCTCAAACAAAATTTCCACTTCAGTATCTCATCTATATATTTCATCAACTTTCAGGGAGAAAACAATATGAGAGACAATGAAGCTACTCCATGACAATGTGTTTAACTGTGGACAATAGGTTTAGTATGAAGGCCAAATCAGGAGATAACAGTGGGGAAGATGGGGTTTCTGTCTTTCCTCTTCTGCTTTATCCATCACACACTACCCTTGAATAAAAACATCACATCTTGTGTGGGAAAAGTACAATTTTCAGCTAAAGAAAAGGTAATAAGATACTGTGTGAAAAAAGAACAGAAAAAATTAAGACTTTATCCTACAGACATAGGAAACTGATTATGATTACAGCACACAAATGCACAGATGGATGAATTCTATGAGAACAGTCATAACAAGTAAGTGGCATACCCTGCTGTGTTTCCACCTCTGTTCTTAGCTGCAGAAGCTCTACTTCTTTAGACTGTAGCTGTTCATTCAATACTTTCAAAGATTCAGTGTTGTCTTTATTCTGGGTTAAGTAGGGAAAATGCCAAATTACAGTCAATAAACTCTCTAGCTTTGTCTCATACCTTACTTTTAGGTCAATGATGAGTAAACCTCATTCTAACTTTTAAAAGCAAGATGGGAAAATGAACCCTGATTCTCACTAACATTTTTGTTTCTCTCTTAGGACATCATTGCTCACTGGATTAGAAACCAAACCAAACCAAACCAAACCCCCACAATGAGTAAATCAGCCTTGTCATGTAACTTTGGAAGTAAATTAGTGGTTCTCAGAAGGCTTTAAGTCCTTAACATTATTAAATACTAAGTATTTATTTTTCTATATTAATGGAAAATATAATTATTAAAATTTTCCATATGCCATGAACATGTATATTTTGTTTAATTAATAAATGTAAATGTTTACCCCTTTAATACTAAACTTCTTGCAAGACAAAATAATTAAAATATAAAGTATTATTTTCAAGTTAACTTACTATTTTCTCCAATTTGTTCTTCAAATTGTCTCTATCAATGCAAACCTCTCGATATGCATGATAGGCCTTATTCACTTGTTCTCGTCCCACAGAACTTGTTTCTTCATCTACTCGAGCTCCAACAAGCTAATAGTATGAAATCAGGGGGGAGAAATTTTCAGTGGGTATTCTGCAGAACCAACTAAGACCATCTTCTGGTGGCTCTACCTCCTACTCTAATTACTGCAATGCAAGCAGAAAGCCTACCTTTACCTACAATTAAATGAATATTTCACTCCCACACAATCTTCATCAACAAGACAAATAATACAGGAAAAAAAAACAAACAAAAAACCAACACTTGTTTTTTGCTCATCAGTAATCTGTGCTTTGTACTATCTGCTTTATAATAAACTTAATCATCACACTATAATACAGTATATTGTCTTGGAAGTGTCTGGGTATTTTCCAAGTCTTCAGTATCTAATTTCTATCATCAGTAAAGGATCAAATCAGACTCAACTTTTTAAGGATTAGACATACCATTTCATTAAACCCTGCATTATTCCAGCAACTGAAATTTAATAGGACTGATGATCACAATGTACAGATTTTGTATGTTAATTACATACTAAATTCCATGATTCTATTGAATTTTAAAAGTATAATTGCCGGGCAGTGGTGGTGCACAGCTTTAATCCCAGCACTTGGGAGGCACAGCCAGGTGGATCTCTGTGAGTTAGAGGCCAGCAAAGCTACACAGAGAAACCCTGTCTCGAAGGAAAAAAAAAACAAAAAAAGCATAACTATTAGTTGTAAAGTTACCTTCAGTAATTTATCTCAATATTAGACAAATAAACTTAATTACTAAGTTAAAATTAATGAGAAGAAATTATAATACTAATAAATGACTTCTTAGTTTTACCATCCCAACAAATTAAATTCTACCTTGCACAGCCTTGACACAAATACAAATCTGATTTGAAGAAATATAAACTAATTAAAACCTTAAAATGCCATAAATAAATGGGCAACCAAGAAAAATTCCAACATATAAAAATCAAGTTAAGTATGATGATTTAGACTGCATTTTAGCTATCTCATATAATATTCAGAAATGTAACATCCAGCATGGAAAAGCACATGTTATTGTCAGCTTAAGAAAATCCAAGAGAATGCAGAAGGGTCTGGTCCTGTGAAGAGCTTGCTAAACACAGTGAAGCAATGTCAAAGAAGGTCCCCCAGTTTGACAGTTTCATTCACTAGTGTGTTATTCTTCTGGACAGACTTGAAAATTCTAATTACATTCATATAACAGGGCTGGGTGAACTGCTTTTTTGGTAAACTGCTGTTGCATAAGTATGAGGACCTGAGTTCAATCCTCATGTTCAAACCCAGATGTGGTGATGGTTACTTATAACCCAGCAATGGGAGACAGGGGCCAGGAGATCCCGAGGCTTCCTAGCCAGGCAGCCTAGTCTAATTAGTAATCCCTATGACCTAGTGTGAGATCCTGTCTCCAAACAGAAAGTGAACAGTTCCTGAGGAACACCACCTGAGGTTGACTTCTGACCTTCAAATACATACAGGTGCATATGCATGTGCGACACACATACACACACACACCAAAACAAAACAAAACTGGCCTCAATACATAGCAATGACAGTAGTCAATCTGAAAAAAAAGGAAAAGAAAATGTTGGGCCAGAAAACCTTCAATTGGTAAAATCCTATTCTACAATATCACTGAGCACAGGGTATAGCTGATGCAACATAGTTTAATGGTAAAGAATTTAGGAACTCTTACTTAGTCTTGGAAGATAGATTAGAAAATAGTTAAAATATCTAATATTTGGAATTTTTTATGTCAAACATAATCAAACAAGGAAAAAAAAACATAAAACAAAATTACCTTTTCTTCCAAAGCTCTTATTCTTTTCTTTAAGAAAGAGTTCTCTTTCTCTGAATCTTTAAGTCTCTTCTTGATGTCTTCATATGCGGTGACAAGGGCAAAATGTGAAGCAACAGATTCCTCTCCTGAGTACACCGAGAGTGGAGTCGCTGTCTCTCTTCTGTGGGCTTTTTCAGGATTCAGAATGCAGATGTCATCTTCTACTAGTGTGTCCATGGCAGCTATGAAGATGAGAGGGGGGAAGGTCACTTGGTCCATGAGCAGGAAGAAAAGTCTATTTACAATGTGAATACTGAAAAAATTTTAAAGGCAACATAGGGCAATTGCTATAAGTACAGCTACCCAGGTCCTAATCCAAGGTTCAGGGGCAGTGTGACTTAAGGCTCAGGAAATATTAATAACCACTTTCATAGTGTAAAGGATGAAAAATAATTCTAGATAAAGCACTTAGATCCATGACTATAAAGTTCTATGAAGGTGTGAAATTAGACTGGCAGTATGGTTTAGCAGTAGAACATTTGCCAAGCATGTAAAGTCCTGAGCTAGATCCCTAGCTAAATAAAAAAACTGCAAACTACTATTTTACTTAAAGAACATTTTATAGATACACACACACACATATATATATATATAATATATATGACATCATATATAATAACTATATATGTAGGTGCTGCAATGCAATCTAATTTTTGGGGGAGGTAAAAACAGTGTCCACACTATTTATCTTATTTAAATAACAATCTTACCCTAAATGGACTGAATTTGAGTATCTTCTAAAATCAGCTAAATCCAAACACTCCAAGCTGCTCCACAAAGGCAAGAAGGTTTTAAAGACCTGAGCTTTTCACACTTTCATTCCAGTGGATGGCCCACATTGTATATGCATATATACAATGAAATATGATCTACCCATATTTCCCCTTCTAATTCTCTCCATATCCCTCAACATGCTCACACTTCATGTCCTTTTTTTTTTTTGAAAACCCATCAAGTGCAATTGTGTTGTCCATATGTGCATACATGTGGGCCATCCACGGGAACACTGGCCATATCCTTAGGAAGAATTGCTTCTGTCTCTCCCTGTCACTCTCCACCTGAGTATGGGGTAAAGCCTAAAGATTATGTCCCCCCACCCACACTGGGATTAAGTTTTGTAAGGTAACAACAGTTGCTATGAGATCATGATTGTATCTAAAAGGCAGCATTTCACAGCCCTTCTCTCCTTCCTTCGGCTCTTCCATTCTTTCTCCCTTTCTACCATGATGTTCTCTGCACCTTGTTGGTGCTGAGATTAATATAGATGTCCCATGCAGGGCTGAGCACTCAAGTCTTTTATTTTCTATTTTCATCACTTTGACCCAGTATGCATCTCTCCAACGACTGCTGGCCACTGCAAAAGGAAATTTCTCTGACCAAGGTTGAGAAAAGCCCAGATCTGCCCGTGCCCTCAAGAGGGTTGAATGGGGGAGTCTGGGTTGAGTGGTCTGGGCCTGGGGAGGATTGGGAAGCTGCTACCTGCCTGCTCTGGGAGATGGGCAGATGGTGGGAGTTGGATCTAGTGGTCAGGCCAAATCTAGGCTCTTTATAAACACTCTGAATGTTGTGATTGTAATTTTTCCCAGTAAGAATCTGGCCAAGGTCGAACTCTATGGTACAATGGCCTAAGATTCAGAAACTCAAATTCTAGTCTATCACCCTGGTTACACCCTAGTCACTTCAACTTTCTGGACCTCAATTTTCATACCAATGCATGGCAGAGCTGGATATATAATGAAGAGACCACTTCATTATATTGTGAAGGCAACTTTTTTGTTGTTGTTGTTGTTTTGTTTTTTCGAGACAGGGTTTCTCTGTGTAGCTTTGCGCCTTTTTCCTGGAACTCACTTGGTAGCCCAGGCTGGCCTCGAACTCACAGAGATCCGCCTGGCTCTGCCTCCCGAGTACTGGGATTAAAGGCGTGCGCCACCACTGCCCGGCTGTGACGGCAACTTTTTAATCCAGCTACAGAACGGGAACCTGAACAGATAAAAAGAAACTCACAGTTGTGCCAGAAACATGCTGACAAGTTAAATATAGCTACACTAAACTTGGCAAGAAAAGAGCTGCCAACACAACAGTCAAGGAGACTGAGGCTTAAAGAGGTGAGTAAATTTGTCTATAATCAACCATACCTGCAGCATGTGACTGAACTGGGATTTGAATTAAGGCCTATTGTGCATTACCTTTACTGTTTAGAATTTCCAGTGGCTTTCTAATCTCTGAAAAGTTAGGATATTTGAGAACCCACTTCATATAGGTCAATTAAACAGTGGGCAAAGAACCAGGAAATAACTAACATGTTACTCCTTTTCTCACTTTAAATAATTAGGGGCAGTAATGGTTTCTGCTTCTTTAAAGGGATTCTCAAGTGCCCTTTTAAAAAGATGTCAACACTTTGTACCTCATCAACCATATGCTCCGTAACTCATTAAGTGTCCAAAAGCTTAAGCAATATCAGATATATAATATGAAAAATGACATTTTCATTTTTATGATCCTGACTCACTGAGATCAGTTTTTATGGCTAAGGAATCTTAGTCCAGAGATCAGTTTTTATGGCTGAGGAAATCTTTTTTTTTTTTTTTTTCCGAGACAGGGTTTCTCTGTGTAGCTTTGCGCCTTTCCTGGAACTCACTTGGTAGCCCAGGCTGGCCTCGAACTCACAGAGATCCACCTAGCTCTGCCTCCTGAGTGCTGGGATTGCACCACCACGGATTCAAGTATAGCCTAGTATGAAGAGCAGCCTTCTTTTCACTCCTCTAAAATAATGTATCTCATGCAACCAAGGACCTACATTAAATATTATTAATAATTATTTTCTAACATGACACATAAATTCAATTTAGGTAAGTGGCATTAAAGTTATGTTGGTCCCATTCAGAGATTTTTTTTACTGCGTATTTCACTCAGTAAGCATGACAATGACCTGTGTTAGCACTGATGAAGCAGTTCTGGTAGAGGTAGTCTAGACACTGTTCTTCACCTAATCTCCTGAAGAGGTCTCACTGCAGCAGTGGCTGTTGGAACTCAGAAATCAGCATGCCTGCTTCCCCAGTGCTGGGATTATTTAAGGCATGTGCCACCATACCCAATGTGTGCTTCATCTTTTAATGAACTGGGTAGTTCTTAAGAATTCTTTAAATCAATGTAAAAACACTCAGATGGGTAAGCACGTCTCAATTTACAGGTGAAGTAATTAAACACGCAAAGGGGTTGCCAACTTCAGAGCCAGCAGAGCTCTTGGAAACTGTATCTGGAAAGTGAGCACTGTACTTAAAGCAGAAGAAAAAAGGGGGGAAGCAAGGGTAAGAGGCTTAACCTTTAACTCGTGTGAAGTGAACAGATGGAAAATTCAATGCCTACATCCCAAGGCTTTTGGTCTAATCCACTGCCGTTTCCCATGACAGCATGCTGGATCTTAGACATTAAACTCTTACATTTGCATGAGAACAAACCGTAGGGTATTCAGTATTTTGTAGTCATCCAGTGAATAATCCCAACTATTCCCAACTTGAGAAGATGGAGTGATCACTGGGTAACAAGAACATTTTTGGAGAACTAGAAATTAAACTGTTTTAAGATTCTGTTTAATCCAATTTAAAATTCAAACGGGGTCAATTTCAACCCTATTACGTCAATGATTTTGATAACTACATTATTTTGTTGTGAACAATTTTATGTTCTGATTTCTAGTAGCTTCCATGGGTATTTTATCTCACTTTCGAGTACTGAGTTCCTCGTGAGGCCTAGAGTTAGCCTACCTTCCAACACAGCCGAAAAACGGGACGGAAACACAGGTTAGACTGATGGTCACTACCCAGACGCCATCGACACTACCCACGTCCCTCTTTCCCTTCCCGATATAAATGCCACCTCGTGCAGGAAATAAAACTGAAAGCATTCCCAGTCAGTCAGAGCACGGACAGAAACTGAGCAATCCATGGGCAGTGAGGGCATAGGAAGAGCCTGTGGTACCGGGGCGGTGGGGACGGCAGGGGCGAGGGATCTCCAGTGGGCCGCTCCGGACCGCAGAGGGGCGCCGGGGGCGGAAGGCGACGCGTGGCCAGGAGACAGCCACGGGGCCGGTCCCGGCTGTCGGCACCCTCCTGGCGAGCGCCAGCGAGCAATCCACTCACCCTGAACCCTGGCTACGAAGGGCCGCCCCCAAGGCCACCGGGTTTCGCTTCCCCAGTGTTTGGAAACCGACTGAAAACAAACCGGGTCGCCAGGGGTCACCACGGGCTTCCGGTTTCCTCGAAGACACCGCCGCTTCCTCCGTCACGGTGGCCGCCACGGGTGCACCGAGGGAGTCCCATGTCTTCGGCGGATCCCGCGGGCCTGCCTGGAGTCGGGAGCCCCGGAGGTCACAGTCAAGCCGAGCAGGAGCGGCCCGGGGCCTCCCGAGCAGGCCCGTTTCCCAGCAGCACGCGCGCCAGCACCGGGGCCGCCGGCGCCCGCGGCCCTCCTGGGGGCGGCGAGGCCGAGAGGGTGGTGAGAGGGCTGTAGAAGGGTCCACGCACGCCCCGCAGCCCACACAGGTGCCGCCGCTGCACACGGGCTGTGTGCCAGCGCAGCGCGACGAAACCGGAAGTGGAACCCGAAGGCTCTGAGGGCACCGCTAAGCGGCGCTCTGGTGGGGAAGGGCGGGGCGTACTACATGTTCCATGAGTCTCTGCGGTGGGCGGGGCGCACTACGAGTCCCAGTGGTCTCCGCGGCAGGAGTGGGATGAGGCGGCGCCGCCGGCCGCGGGGAGGCGGAGTGGAGCTGAGTTAGCGTCGCAGACCGGCTGCTGTTGGGCTGAGGCCCGCGTTCGGGGCGCCCTCTAGCGCGTCCTCTCCACTCAGCGGCCACTCGGGTTCCGTAAGGTGGGTCGGTGCGGCTCCGCTTGGCAGCGCCGGGCTTGGCGGCTGCTAGCCCGAGAGCTGCTGAGCGTCTGGGTCCCTGGAACCCACGCAGGCCCCTTGTTTGGGGTCGCGTGGTGATCTGCCTGGGTATTCTTTGAAGCAAGGTCGCTGTGTAGTTCCCAAGGCCCCTCACTGACTCAGTTGGGGTTCCGGGATACTCTTCAGTGTAGTATGAGAAGAGGGGACAACTTTTGGCTCCTTCTGGCGTCCTTAGAGTTGTCCTTCATCTCGGTTATTTCTAGGTGATAATTCCTCCTTTTTTTGAGGCAGGGTTTTATGCATCCCAGGATGGCTACGAACACTTTCCAACACCTGGTGAAGAAGAATGAGCATTTATAATTCTCGCTGAATACAGCTAACTAAATCCCTCCCTCCCTCTCTCTCTTTTGCTTTTTCTTCTTTCTCTTCCTTCTTCTTTTTTTTTTTTTTTTTTTTTTTTTTGACAGGGCCTCAAGTAGCCCAGGCTGGCCTCAAACTCTTGAGTTTCTTGTCCTCCTGCTTCCATCCCCCAGGTGCTGGGTTTACACGCATTAGCAAACTATGCAGTACTAGAGATTGAACCCAAGGTCTTGTGCGTGCTGGGCAAGCATTGCCTCTCTTGAAGACATTGAGTTGTATGACTAGGCATAGATGAATTAATTAGAATCTTAGAGGAGTCACAGACAGAAGAAAGCCCACAGCTCTAGATTATTTCTGGTTAAATGTGAAAGTCACAGTTACAGAAAGTTAGTGTTCATTTACTTCCAACTAGGAAAGCTCATGTTTTCTTGGTACATTCTTAAATACTATTTTGTCAACTGAAACCTTAAATTTTGTCAGTGTTCTGTAGGAAGGTCTTTCAGTATATAATATTGCCTCTGGGTAGGTACCCTTTTAACTGGAGTTGATTTGGATTTGAACAAACAAAAAAATATGGACCCTGGCATAACTTATGACTGTGGCTTAGTTCTCTTTGAGGAAAATATTTACTTTTAGGATTATTACAAGTCGTATTTTGGTTAATTAGCTTGTTTGATCAGTGAAAAAACTTTTAAAACATTATTGTTTTTAATGTGTATGGTGCTTTACCTGTACATGTGTGTGTGTGTGTGTGTGTGTGTGTGTGTGTATGTGTGTATGTGTGTGTTCATGCAGTGCTCATGGAGGCCAGAGGAGAGTACTGTATCACTGGCATCAGAGTTTGCAGAAGTAGTGAGCCTCTCTGTATGTGCTGAGAATTGAACCTAGGTCCTTGGGAAGAGCAGGCAGTGCTGTTGACCACTGGGTCTTCTCTCTAGCGCCAGCTTTTTTATTTTTACTTTTTTTAAGTGCTGCATCTGTGAAGAATACTCTAATATAAATCAGTAAGAACATATTTTTTAGAGAAATAAAATTTTAAATGAGTTTCTAGATGTAAATTGTATACTGAAATTTCATCATTCCACTCCCTGGATCATATTATCTGTGGTTTGTTCTATATTCGGAATACTGTATTCTTTGTAGACCTTGTTAGATGTGATTCTTAAGTGTCAGCTGAACAGAATTAAGGTGTCAGAATTGCTAAGTTGTAATAGCTGAGTCTTCATGTTAATGCTACCTTCAATGTCATGCTATCACTATGGTTTTAAAAGCATTCTCTCTACATGTCATGTGTATAGGCCTTTAGAGAGGGCATGGTTTTAATAAAAATATTAAATAGTAAAACAGTTTTAAAAATACTGCCAAAAGCAGAAAACTTGGTACATAAGAAAACTTGATGTATAAGTTACTTTTCTCATTGCTGTAGCAAATAATCCTTGACAAAAGTAATTTAAGGAAGGAAGGTATTTGAGCTCACAGTTTAAGGGTGCAGTGCATCATGGTAGGGAAGGCTTGGAGACAGGTGGCTGATCACATTGTGGCCATAGTCAGGAAGCAGAGAGAGAGGAATGCTAGTGTTTGCTTTCTTCACCATTTTTATTGAGTCTGGTGTTCTAACACATTGAATGGTGCTACCCACATTTAGGATAGGTCTTCCTTTCTTATTTAACCCAATCTAGAAACCCCTCACAGATATGTCCAGAGGATTGTTTCCATGGTGATTTAAAATTCCATTAAGTTGACAATAAAGATTAACCAACACAACCCTTGGCAACTTGATAAACATGTCACGTGATATCATAGCATTCCATCCCTGTCCTCTAGTGTTTCATTTTCATCTCATAATGAAAAATACACTTATTCTACCGCCTGAAGTCTTCATAGTCTTTAACAGGTCCAACATCGTTCAAAAGTGTGAACATAGTCTCTTCTGAGACCAAATCATTTATCTATAACATCCATTCTCTTTACATTAAAACAAAACAAACAAACAGAAAACAAAACACATTATATCTAACACACAATGACACAGAATAAATAGTTTCATTCCAAAAGGAAGGGATAGGGGTATAATAAAGAAAAGTCACACCAAAGTAAGGTCAAAACCTAGAATGGTAAACACCAAACCCTTCAGCTCCATGTCTAACATTTGAGTCTAGTGATGGAATCAACTGTGTTCTGAAAGAGCTTAAGTATCCCAACCAGCTCTGCTGCCTGTAGCAATATGGCCTCTCTCTTGAGCCATCTCTACTTTGTACTGGCAGCTTTCCTCAAGGGACAAGCCAACCTTTCTGGCAATTATGCAACCTTGGGTCTCCACTGTAATTTAGGCTTCACCTTCACAGCTTCATGCTCTGGCCAGTGGCTCTCTGAAATGTCTCCTTCAATCTTGAATCTTTTATGCCTGCCAAACAAGTACCACAGGGACAGCACTGCCAAGTTCTGCTACCAACTGAAAGTGTCCTCTGACTCTCTTGAGCCACAGTTACAGTCTGCACTGCTGTGACAAAATGCCTGACAAAAGGCAACTGAAGAAAGTTTAGTTTAGATTTTAGTTCATAGTCGGAGGGTGTCATAGTGGGAGGAGCTTGAGGCAGCCGCTACACTTCATCCCATTCAGGAAGCAGCGAGATGAAATCTGGAGCTTAGCTCACTTTCTAAATTTTTTTGCAGCCAAGGACTCTCACCTTTGGGATGGTACTAAACATGGTTTGTCTTCCTTCCTTGGTTAACCCAATCTGAAAACTTCCTGGCCAGATATCTATTTCTGTTTAATTCTAATCCCAATCAAGCTGGAGTAAAGGTTAAGTATCTCAAGTCCGGGGCTGCACAGTGAGTTCCAGCCCACCTTCATTGTACCACTAGCTCAAAACAAAACAACATAAAACAAAAAATTAACACTAGAACTAACACATTACCAAGTAATCCTGCTGCAGGATGTTCTTCCCAAAAAGACTGAAAATGGGATCTGGAAGAAGTATGTTAATTTCATGGTGTTCTGATAGTTAAGATGAGGAAACAACCCAAAGATGTGCCCAGTGGAACTAGATGATGGAAATGTGGTGCAATCAAAACAGTGGAATATTGGCTAGTCTTACAAAAGGAAACCCTGCATTTGCAAAAACATGGGTGAAAATGAGAACATTAGGTTATTTAAAGTAAGCCATGTTCTAAAAGACAAAAAAACTACATGCTTTCATTTACATGAGATCAAAACAGTCCCTCAATGGCAGCTGCCCTATGTATGTCTATAGTATATAGATGGGTTACTAAGATTTAAATCGGCATTTAGTGTGGTTTATGAAGTTTCTATTGTAACATAAACTTCTAAGTGGTCTTATTAATAAAAAATCCAGAGCCAGATATTGGGGTGATAGCTGAGAGATCAGAGAGGCAGAACAAGCCACAGCCAACCTCACTTCCACCAACTCCTCAGTTGATCTTGTTTCCTCAGACTGGAAGCCTCTGAGTCCTCACCAAATGGATCTCAGCTGAATTGCTTCTAAAAAGCCTAAAAGCTTAAAAGCCTCTAGTTCCTGGTCTTCAGGCCTTACATACCTTTCTACTTCCTGCTATCACTTCCTGGGATTAAAGGCATGTGTCTTTCTCAAACAAAGACATGAGGTCTCAAGTGCTGGGATTAAAAGCCTGTGCCATCACACCTGGTTCTTTTCCTAGTGTGGCCTTGAACTCACAGAGATCCAGATGGGTGCCTGCCTCCCAAGTGATAGGATTAAAGACGTGTGTGCCATTTTCTGGCCTCTATGTACAATCTAGTGGCTGTTCTGTTCTCTGATCCCCAGATAAGTTTATTAGGCTATAATATATACCAACCACATTCTATGATTATTTTCTTTGTTTTATTAGTTTTTACTTTTCCTTGAAAAAAATTTTTAAAGATTTATTTTTTAATGGCATGAATGTGTATGTATGTGGGCATGTGCATATGGGTCTGGGTGCCGACAGAGGCCAGAAGAAGGATTCTGATCATGTGGAGCTGGAGTTATAGGTGGTTGTGAACTGCCCAGTGTAGGTGCTGGGAACTGAATTCCAGTCCTCTGCAAAAGCAGTACATGCCCTTAACCACTGAGCACTTGCTCCAGCTACTCCTTGAAAATTTCTAAAGCACTAGAATATAGCTGTTGCAAGAAATCTAGCCTTTAATCATGTAAAAAAATTTTATTTCCCTGCTACTTTCGTTTCTCAAACAGAATGAAATCCACCAATGATCTTCACTATTGAACAAGATGAAAAATTATTATTAAGTATCTTAGAACTATGCTAGAAGCTATCCAGCAATATCTGCATAAACTAGCCTCTAAATGAGTCTCACACAGATAGTAGGCTATTAATAAGCTTTTGTTGAATCATTAAGTGTAATATAAAGTTGACTTATAGGCACAAATTTGTTAATTAGGTAAATGAATGAACAGTGAATGTTAAATTTGCATCATAGAGGAGATTAAGGATAAATGCACTTTAAAGATTAGATACAAACTAAATATTTAAGTTCATCATTTGAGAAAAAACTCATGAAAGACAAGATAATTAAAGTGTTCTCATTCTGCATTTGTTCTTGCATATTTCAATTTTCTTAACTACATTTAAAAGGAATCTAAAAAGGAAATCTCACATTTATTGATTCTTCAGTATGCCAAGCACTAAAATGGGTTTTTCTCATAGACTATTTTTTTGCATGTATGTCTGTGTTTGTGTATGCTTACGTGTAGGCATGTGAATGAGTGCATGCACTTGTATGTGTGTGCACATTTGTATATAAATGTCTTCCTTGATTTTTTTGTATATTTTTATTAACCACAATAGTTAAAAATTAATTTCTTTGTGTAGCTGAGTATTTTTCTATGTCCCAGCCAGTCCACAGCCACTCAGACCCACATAAACACACAGAGGCTTATATTAATTAAAACTGCTTGGCCAATAGCTCAGGCTAAGTACTGACTAGCTCTTACACTTAAACCCAGCCCATTTCTGTTAATCTATAATGTTGCCATGTGTTCCATGGCTTTACTTGTGTGCCATTACAAGCTGTTCCCTGAGTGGTGGGCTGGTGTCTTCTGATTCAGCCTTCCTCTTCCCAGAATTCTCCTCTCTGCTTATCCTGCCTATACCTCCTGCCTGGCTACTGGCCAATCAGCTTTTTATTTATCAGCCAATAAGAGCAACACATTCACAGCATAGAGAACATCCCACAGCATCTTTGTTGTATATTATTTGTACAAAATAATGAATTTCAACATGATATTCACACACATGAACTGTGTACTTTGAGCACATTGACCCCTCTTTCACATTGTTTTGGCCCAATCTACCCTCCCTCTGGGTCCCCATCATCCATAAATAAGTTCTTTTCTACCTTTATGTTTTCTTTTATAAAATGTAGATTCTTCATATAAGAGAAAACATAGTATTTGTATGTCCAAATATTTATTATTTTTGCTCTGTAAGATAGCTCCAGTCAAAACATTTTCCTGCAAATGACATAATTTGATTCTTTTTTAATGGAAGGGTAATACTGCACTGTGTATATATAGCTCATTTTCTTTACCCACTGATTTGTTGGTGGGCATTTAGGCTGACTATGTAATTTGGCTATTGTGAATAGTACTATAGTGAGCATGGGTGTTCAGGTGTCTCTGTTGTATACTGACTTAGAGTCATCAGCTATATACCTAGATGTGACCTAACTGGATCATAGTTCTAATTTTAGCTTATTCTAGGAAAGCCAATGTAGAAGTGGTATAATTTGAAGGCCAACTAGCAAATGTTACAGGTTTCATTATAGTTTCTGAAAGCCCCCAAATCAGGAGAGATAGGAAAAGAATGAGAATGTCCTAACTCAAACATTAAGAGTGAATCCAGTCCTCCTTTGCCATTTTGTTCTATTGATGCTGCCAAGATTAGTTGATATCCACCTTTCTAGGGAGGCCCATCTACTTTATCCATCCATTAGCTGAAATGCTGATGTCTTCTGGGAAAATTTATACATATCTACTACTACTGCTACCACTACCACTACTGCTACTACTGTCTGACCAGTCCAGTGCTCCAGTCAAGTTGACATGTAAAGTAGTTAACAAACAAAAAGTCTGGGGGAAAAAAAAGCCGGGCGGTGGTGGCATATGCCTTTAATCCCAGCACTCAGGGAGGCAGAGCCAGGCGGATCTCTGTGAGTGCGAGGCCAGCCTGGTCTACAAAGCAAGTTTCAGGAAAGGCGCAAAGCTACACAAAGAAACCCTGTCTCAAGCAAACAAAATAAAACAAAACAAAACAAAACAAAAAGTCTGAAATCAAGCTGTCAACAAGATTAGGATATCTTTGAGACCTTTCTTGGCTTAAATGGCCATCTTTGCCCTATTCCTTTACATATTCTCTATGTATATCTTTGTGTTCTGATTTCCTCTTGTGTAATGACACCAATTGGATTTAGGTCACCCAGATGACCCAAATATAGCTCTTCAAAAACCCTGTCTTCAAATACAGTAAAGTTCTGGGTTACTGGTGAACTAGTGATTCAGCATATGAATTTGATGGTTGTGGATGGGAATGGGGGGGTCGTAATAGTTCAATCTTGACTTGTTATTTTGATGAAGAGAAGTTCCACAATGGTTTTTATTCCCCTTCCTTTCACAATCTATGAAGCTAATGTCTAGCTTAATTAAAAAAAAAAATAAGGGGTATGTACATAAACCATTTAAGACACTAAGTATTTTAAAGAAATACTGGCTACTGCTATAGAATGTTCTTAAATCTTAAGTCCTTTTCTAATGAATGACAGTAAGTAAAATTCAAGGAACAGAAACAGGATTCATAGAATGACAGACCATATGTAATTCTCTATAATGAGAATCATTTTTCAGAGTGCCTATTTTCTATCCTGTGGTAGTTTGAATGAAATTGACCCCTATAATCTCATAGGGAGTGGCACTATTTAGAGGTGTGGCTTTGTTGGAGGAAATGTGTCACTGTGGGGGAGGTCTTTGAGGTTTCTTATACCCAGGATACTGCCCAGTGAGTCAGTTGACTTCTTGTAGCCTGTAAGATGTGTCACTTTCAGCTCCAGCACCACGTCTATCTGAACCTCTGAAATTGGTGGTTAGTAAGCTATGCCAATTAAATGTTCTTTTTTTAAAAGAAACTAAGAGTTGCTGTGGTCAGGGTGTCTATTCACAGCAAAAGGGGAATCCTAACTAAGACTTTTCCTAATAACAAATCTTTAGTAACTCAAATGTACAGACCCTACACTGAAACTACTAGCAATTTGAGGTAAAGTTTCTGAAGTTCTCACTAATTCTAGTCAGGGCATACTGGGCTATTCCCAATACACAAAGGAGAGAGTTAATTCTTAAATATACAAGCAAGTCATTTTAACAGTGTGGTATTGTGTGTCACCTCCCCATATATTAATATGTTTAATTAATATGCAGTTTCAAGAAGAACCAGAACTTAAGTATAAAAGGGTCTTGGGTACATAGAATCTAGCACTAACCATGCAGTAGCTATATATACTATTAAAATATTACAGTATTTAGAAAAGAAAGTAGACAGTGTTCCCTGGGGTATGTGTCTAGATGGCTTTCCATGTGTGTAAATAATGACTTATAGTCTTATGACAGGTGATTTTGCTGTAAACTGCATGCTTTGGGTTTAGCTATGGATTCAGTTGGTCTTTGTGGATGTTTTCCCTGAATAAAGTGGACCTTGGCTTGTTTTCAAGGACTGTTTTCTCCCCTTACTTTATATTTAAAGAAAATTCTGTTAGAAGCAAAGACACATGTCCTCGTGCTGAATGAGTAGGTCTGGTGGTGCTTTCTTTAATCAGGCTTTTGGACATTCAGATATTGTATGGTTAATGAATCCTGAATGTTAGATTTCCTCACTAAAATCCTCTCTTATATAAGGTCAAGCCAAAAAACCATTGTTTCTACTTTTCTAAAGTTCCAGGGGGAGAAAACCCCATCAACTCAGACTTTTCTAATGACAGGAAAAGTATTTTATCTACTAAAAATTTTGATTTGCTGCTTGTTTCTTAAAAATTAGGCTTTGAAAATTGTATAATACCAACAATAAGCAGCCATTCTTTGTAATTTTTTTTTCAGTTTTAAGAGACAGGATTTCATGATGTAGCCCAGGCTGTTCTGAAATTTATTATGTAATGTAGGCAGAAGTTTCTGTCCTGCAAGCTGCTCCCAAATAACCACACAGAGGCCTAATATTAACTATAAATGCTTGGTCAATAGCTCAAGCTTGTTACTGGCTAACTATAACATTTAAATTAACCCATATTTTTTTTATCTATCCTTTGTCATGTCTTGGTACCTTTTCTAAGTACAGCATACCCATCTTTCTTCTCTCTGCATCTGCTTGAGACTCCTCTCATTCTCCCTTCTTCCCAGCATTCTCTGTTTGGCTCTTCCCCTGACCCTATCCTGTCCAGCTATTGGCCAGTCAGCTTCTTTATTACACCAATCACAACATCATATATTCAAACAGTGTAAAGGAATATTTCACATTTCTCCTTTTTGTCTAATTAAAAATGAAGGTTTTAACTTTAACATACTAAAATTATCTACAATAAAGAAGTTATTAAGTAAGAATTACAGTTACAATATCCAATCCATTTGTATTTGACAAATTTAGAGAAAATACTCTATTATTTATCTTTGTGACTCTAAAGTTTTACACCTAATTTATCTTTTGTCATTACTAAGGACAACTTTAACTATGACTATCTAGTCTTCAACTCTGTCAAAGACCCCAGAAGGATGAAATGTTACCTAACAACAGGGACAATGTAGCCTATGCTGACCTCAGACATTCATAGAAAATCATCTTTCCTCAGGCTCCTAAGTGCTGGGATTACAAGTATGTGCCATCACACCCAACTTGTAACCTCTAATTTTATAGTTATTTATCTAATCTTAAAATTGTATGGTTCTTTTACTTGGAAAAAAAAAACAGGTTATACACACCATGTGTATACTCTACTTAGTAAAGTGAGTGAATTCTCCCACAGCCTTTGATTGAGTATAAAAGTCCTTACAGGATTAGTGTCTCATAAGAAGACACACTAGAGATTCCATTCTGGTTCCTCTTGCACACACCAAGGAAATGCCACGTAAGAAACTAGCCAAAAGAGTCCTTACCAGAAAACCAGCCATGTCTTAGACTCTACATCACTGACAAAAAGAAATGTCTCTTATTTAAGTAGCCTGTTCTTTGATAGATTGTTAAGTGGCCATTGTAGACTAATACATTGATCAACTTTATTGGCTCTCTGTTTGCTTTTCAATTGCTTTCATGTTTCTCTTATAAGTCCATTCCTTAAGTTTGGGATATGTCCTGTGAAAAATTCTTAACTGCATTTAAAAAAATTACATTTAAAATTTTATTTATTTGTGTGTGCATGTATGCATGTGAATATATGTGTGTGTGTGCACATGTATGTCATGGCATATGTGTGGCAGTCAGAGGACAACTTGCAGAAGTAAGTTCTCTCCTTCCACTATGTTGGCTCTGAAGTTAGAGCAGGCCTTGGGCTTGGTGGCAAGTGCCTTTCCCTACTTACCTCTCTTTGCTGGCCCATAACTAAACTGAGCCTCCTTAATAAGACTTTTGTTTGTTTTACATTTTCAATAACACTGGAATTGATTTACAGTTTTAATGTTCTGATTTAAAATTTCCACAGTATTATATTCTTTTCATATTAAATTATATAATTATGAATAATCTACAGTGAACCCCTAATAAAACAGTATTTTATGGGATATGAGTTCTTCCTTTGATCGTGTTTCCTGTCTTTCATTGTTTGTTCTTTTTGATTATTATTATCATGTGACCATCTGTGTATTTAAGTCACTGTCAGCCTGTTTATGAATTCTTTGTTTATGAAGTCCTCGATAGAGTGAAGCAGTTACTTCTGGTTGTAAAAGCTCTCCGGCAATTGTTGATTTTTCTGAAGAACTTGGTTAATCCCACCATATACCCCAACATCGACTGTCTCTGCGTCACTTGACAAAAGTAATCATCTCTGTTTCCTAATGTCTGGTCCAACAAGGGATGCATACCTTGAGTCTGTCTCACATTCTCGGTTGTTCTAGACCTTTTCTATATGCACTGTGTAGTGCTTGCAGGCCTAGCAAACCCGTAGACACTTTCTATGATTATGAATTTGCATATTTTAGATGTTTCCCCTGCAATCTCAGTGTTAAGATGGTGAGTCAGGAGCATCTTGAATTCCATGACAGCCTGAGTTACATAGGGGACCTCTACTTAAAGACAGAACATTCTGACATAGCCCAACTCTGAAGAAATGGTATGGATACTATTGTTTTTATCCAATGCAGAAAAGATGAATCATCTGTGAGAGGCTGAACTAAAACAGCACATTTCCTCTAACCATAGTGCTGGGACAGTACAATGACACCTTTCTTCTTCTTCTCTCTTTGTTTTTTTTTTTTTTTTCCAGTTTGGAAGAACAATCATTATTTTCCTCATTCACACACAAATAATAAAAACCATTTCTATTATAAGCAGTCATTTATCTTCATTCCTACTCTGTATGTATTTATTCATACTGTCTCATTAAATTCTGATACTTTTTAGAACTCCTTGGGTGTGTTGTAATTTCACCATCTGGGATACATCAGTCATGAAATACATATACATTGTAATAAAAATTGATGCTTTGCTGGATTTCCTTGGCGATTCTCCATCTTAAAACATGCTTATTCTATTCAACAATGGGACTATATAATATTTCAACTCAAGAATACCATATTTTCTGATTTTTTTTCAGAATCTGCAATTTAAATTAATGCTCATGGAATACAGAAATATTTGGAGATTTTTAAAATAAAATCTACATAGATTTACTTGGCTCGTGAATTTTATTTGAAGACTATAGATATCTATAATATACTAGATTAAGTTGTTAGTGACTCTGTAGGTCTTGGTGGTCCCTTTAATAAACTCAGTTTAATAATGCTTAATATAAATAAAAAATTTCTCTCTGATCCTTTACCCATCTGTTAGAGTATTTACCCAGTTCCAGATGCTGCACTGAAATGTGGGAGGAAAAAATATCAGTAAATTCCAGGATATAAACCACTGTTTAGGTATTTACAGGTCAGTTCATTAGAGAAAGGCATGTTTATCAAATCAACACATTCATTTCTGGATATTCAAAAGTAATGTCTGTGCTCTTAGAGAGCCTGTGGTCCAGCGGTGCACACATTACTATAATGTAAAGCAGAATGACATAAAGACCAGAGTAAAAATAGAAAGGGGAGGGCAGTAGATCACATAGGGAGAAAACACAATGGTTTGGGACTGCCTTTCACCTTCCAAAGCCCATATTTCACATGATGGATACTGTACTGGCTGGTTTTGTGTGCCAACTTGACACAATCTAGAGTCAACAGAGGAAGGAGTCTCAGTTGAGGAAACACCTCCATGAGATTCAGCTGTAAGGCATTTCCTCATTTAGTGATCAACGCGGGAGGGAGGCCCACCAGCCCATGGTGGATGATGCCATCCCTGGGTTGTTGTTAGAACAACTTATAGAAACCAGGTCCTTGGTTCTGTGAGAAAGCAGCCTGAGCAAGCCATGGGAAGCAAGTTAGTAAGCAGCACTCATCCATGGCCTCTGCATCAGCTCCTGCCTCCAGGATCCTGCCCTGCTTGAGCTCCTGTTCCAAGTTCCTCCATGGTGGGCTATGATCTGGAAGTGTAAGCCAAATAAACCCTTTCCTTCCCAACTTGCTTTTTGGTCATGGTGTTTCATTGCAGCAATAGAAACCTTAACTAAGACAAGTTGGTACCAGCATAGTGGGGGTATTGCTGTGACAGACCTGACCCTGTTTTGTGAGAATTGTAGAAGGACTTTGGAACTTCGGGCTAGAAAAAGCCATTGAGTGTTGAGACCTCAGTGAGATGTTCTGTAGGAGCTTGAAAGATAAGAATGTTGAGAGCAGTGCAGAGGATGGAAGTCTGGCTTGTGAAATTTCAGAGGGAAGTTTTGAGTCACTATCAGGGCCATTTGCTATTTTGATTTAAGACTCTATGGTTCTGGTTAGCTGGGATCGAAGAATCAGCTTTGATTAACAAGATACCAGAACTGCTAAAGTGAATCCATTCTGTTACTGGGACAATTGATGTTAGTTAACTGGAGTTAAGAAATTAGCAGTGATTAAGAAGAGACCAGCATTTCTGAGGTGTAATCTTCTGAGAAGTGTTTTCTGAGAGAACAGAGAAGCTGTGTTTCAGAGATGGCCATGGTTGTACCTCATGTTGGCAGCAGGACTTGGTAAGAGTCACCCAGGTGGTCCTGGTTTTGAAAGCATGAAGGGGTCTTAGAGAGCAGCTGGGGGTTTACTTTGTGAAAGGCAGGAGAGGCCATTGGTGAAGGTGCAGCCTCAGTGGCAGTTGATGACCCAGGACTGAATGGGTCATGCAAAGAAGTTAAGGCTTGGCGCCATGAAGAGAGCCTAGGAGAGGCTATTGGTGAAGGTGCAGCCCAGTTGCAACGAGGGACTCCAGCACTTTAGAGATGCCAGTATCATGAGTAGACCACTAAGAACAGCAGCAGCTGTGGAGTGGAGCCAGCCGGGGCCTAGAAGACAAGCTGTATATGCTGCTGAGGGCAGAGCCAGAGAAGAGACCCAAGCCCTTTGGAGAAGTCTAGATCGTGAGTGAATCTCAGATAATTGGGCATTGAGTTATTTATACTGTTGGAGTTTGGTTTTGCATAGTTCAGATTGTGATGGTGCTCTGGTTCTTCCCTCTTGAATAAGGTATTTAATTTGATTTTGGTTTTGAAAGGAGTCCACAAGATGAAAGATGAACTTTTAGAAGAAATTGTATTATTTTAAAGAGACTGAAATTTCAATGTGTTTGAATATGTAAAGGCTGTGGGACTTTTAAAATTATTTATGATTTTAATGTGAGATCTTAGGAATGAATAAAAAAGAAAGGGTAATGGCTTACTAGTGATGTGTTTGTGTGTCAAGTTGACAGGGGTCAGTTGTACTGGCTGGTTTTGTGTGTCAACTTGACACGAGCTAGAGTCATCAGAAAGGAAGAATCTCAGTTGAGAAAATGCCTCTGTGAGATCCAGCTGTAAGGCATTTTCTCATTTAGTGATCAATGGGGGAGGACCCAGGCTGTAGTGGGTGGTGCTAATGGTCCTGCATTCTGTAAGAAGGTAGGCTGAGCAAGCCATAGGAAGCAAGCCAGTAAGCAGCTCTCCTCCATGGCCTCTGCATCAGCTTCTGCCTCCAGATTCCAGCCCTGTTTGAGTTCCTGTTCTGACTTCCTCCTATGATGGTCGATGATCTGGAAGTGTAAGCCAAATAAATTCTTTCCTCCCCAACTTGGATTTTGGTCATGGTATTCATCAAAGCAATAGAAACCTGACTGAGACAGTGTTGCCATTATTTCCCCCCCACCCCCCCTGACCGGGTTTCTCTGTGTAGCTTTGCACCTTTCCTGGAACTTGCTTTGTAGACCATGCTGCCATTATCCTTTTAGAAAGCTCCCCATTGCCTCTCTTTCAGACAATATAATTTCTAACTATTCCAAAGGAGTCCTTGTCACTGCTTGTGTGTACTCGGTAGAAGTTGCCTTACTAGCCGATTAGCTTGCTTCTAATTTCTCTGCACTTTACATTATTTTGCAAAACTAAATTGAATGTAAGACACTTAGTTTGGCCTGCTATAGAAAACTACAATAGATGGTGTGGTTTAGACAACAAATGTTTCTTACAGGTCTAGAGAGTGGGAAGTCTATGAGTAAGGTGACAGCAGGCTCCATATCTGGGGAGGGGCTCATTTCCTTATTTTGAGGTGGGTGATGTTTCTTACTATTTTTGTATGATGGCAATCCAGTGGTAAAGAAACAATGTGATCTCTGTTGTTTCTATTTGTAAGGGCACCAATTCTATCATGAGGGCTGTACCTTATTTATAGGAAGCTCCCAAAGGCCTCACCTCCCAGTACATCATGTTTCAACATATGAACACATTCATAGAGGAGTTGTTAGCACCTGCTAGGCTATAGCAGACAGCACTAAACTAGCAATATTTTGTGTCATTATTTTATTTGTCCTTAACCAAAAAAGAAAAACTGCTGAGTTGGACTATAATACATTGTGTTAATTCCTAAAAAAATTTAGACTTATTTAAAAGTTTCTTTGAACCAATTTTGACTTGCAGTCTTACATCTCACTTTGTATATGTAATAAGCAAAATAGAAATGAAGTGAATTGGTTAAGAAATTCTTCACTTAACTTTAGCTGAAAGGCCAAGAAAAGCAATGGTAAAGGAATTTGGAAAACATCTTCATATGAAAAAGTCATTTTGGGCTGGGAAGATGGCTCCATTGGTAAAGTGCCTGCTGTACAAGCATGAGGACCTACCCGCTTGACTCCCCAGAACGCACAAAAGAAGCTGGACATGGAAGTTGCATACCTGTGTCCCCAGCTTGGGAAGTTCCCTGGGGCTTGCTGGCCAGCCAGTCTAGCCCAGTCAGTGAAGAGTCCAAGGTTCAGTGAGAGACACTGTAAATAAGACTGAAAGTGAGAATACACCCATTATACACTTGAACAGAACCCTGATCTTGAGGATGAACTTTAATAGTGTTTACAATCTTTTAAACTGTAAGTTTTTTTAAATTATCTGGTTCAATATGTTAAATTGTGAAATGAAACTTTAAAGATGGGTTGAGGAAAGCAAATGTGATTAGCACAGCTTTGCCCTTGTCAAGGCCTCTAAAATGTGGATTATTTAGGTGTGACTATAGGGACTTCTTCAAAGTGTCTAGCATTCTTATGATGACTTTATCTTCTTTTCTATCATTGTGTATTCCAGATGTTGTGATAAGTTTGAAAACAAGCAAAATGTGTGAGAAAAGGTAACAGAAGCAGTGAGAATCTATTTTGAGAAGAATGGGGGATTTTATAATCTGTATTATGAATTCTATTAGGCTGGATAAAAATGTATCAAATCCAAATTACTAAGAGGTTTAAGTTAGATGGAATTGAAACTACCACCAAGTAATAATGACATTTCTTAGTGTTAATTTATCTTCTTGGTATTATCCACTGTGGGCCTGAAGTTCCTAAGAAAATCAAAAAACTTTATCTACCAGTTAAAAGTAATCTTTTAATCCCCTTCTGTTTTGTAATAGGCATCGTAGAGGATTTTCACAAGCTCTCCAGTCACATCCTGCTGCAGATGTAGAGTGCTCTCTGCTCTGGCAGTGGGCTGCTTGTAAGATAGGCAGGGTCCAGGGCAGCCAACTGACATTACTGACTTTCTGCTATCTTTCATGTCCTCCCCTGCTCTGCTTGCATTATTAATATTGTTTAGTTTTGTTCATTATTTCTGTTTGTTAATATTTTTAAGTGACTCCATTTTGTGAGGAATGGTTTATTCTAATTTGATCTATAATCCTGTTAAACTCACTGGTGAAATACAGCTCCAGTACACTGCAGTGTGGCAAAGGTAAGTGACAGAAGGATTGTGTCTGAGCACTTAGTTATGTTACTTCCAACATGGTTGGTGAGTGACCTCATAACTCATTCAGGATATAGGATTCAAGTATTGGTTGGTGTTTAATATTAATACAAGCCCATTTTTTTCTTTAAAAAATTTACCTAAATTTTTATTATACACACACACACACACACACACACACACACACACACACACACACACGTTCTATCTCATCTCTGTCAGTGCAGCACATTCATGAAGTGCCTGCAGAGGCTGGAAAAGGACCTTGGACCCTCTAGACCTAGGGTTACAGATGGTTGTGAGCCACCATGTGGGTGCTGGGAACTTAACCCGGGTCCTCTGCAAGAACAACTAGTGCTCAACCACTGAGCAGTCTCTCCAAAAGCTCTCGCCAAGGACACAAGTTCTGATCCTAGCACACACATGATGACTTACAATCATCTATAGCTCTAATTCCAGGGAATCTGGTGCCTTCTTAAGATCTATGAAGGCATCAGACATGCACATGGTGCACAAACATATATACAAAACATTCATACACATGAAATAGTCATAGAAATCCCTTGAATCACCATGATATTCTTATTCCTTCTAGAATTGTATCCCAATGCTTTTCCTTCAGTTCAGTTAGCCATAATGTCTCCTAGTTCCTGCCTTAGACCTAAAATTTTCTGTATTCATCTTTATATTTGATTTCTAGGTTAGCAGTCCCTCATCTAGTAGACAGCATTGTAGTCTCTATTCCCTTGTTTACAACTTGTTGTGAGGGCTTATGAAAGGTGGCTGATAACATTTGGAACTTACAACTGGAAGAATATCTTGGCAAAAATAAGTTAATATCTTCTAGTTTTGATGGTCAAATTGATGCCACAATATTGCTAAATCTTGTATCACAACAAGATAAAAAACATGTCCAGTATTTATATACGTTCTTCATGGAGCCAATGTAAAAGTTTCAAAATACATTTTTTGTATTAAACATGCACATCATTGTCAATATTGGGAGGCATGTTACTTGAAAACTTCAAGAGACTTGTATAACCCAGTTAGAAATAGTAAAAACCAAAGAAAATAGACTAATGTGTACTGAATGGAATAAAAGCTTGTCTTCAAAATGAAGTCATTATTGAAAAAGGAAGGAATTGTTTTGGAAAAAAAAGCATATTGTAGTTTATGTTATGAATTATATCAGCCATGATAAAATGTATCAAATTTAAAATACAAAGAGATTTAAGTTAGACTAAGCAAGGAGGAATGGTTGTATCAGATGTTGGAACAAACCAAAATACTTTGTTGGCACAAGAGAAGAAGTAAAATGTACTGTACACAAATTGATTCTTGTGCATATATAAAAATAAAATCCATCTGATTAATGATAAAATAATGCACAATTAAATGAATGCTGTTGGAATAATTGGCTATAGAGGTAAAAGTAAAGTCCTTTATTTCAATGTTTGTGAGCATACAAAACATTCCAGATGGATTATATACCTAAATGTGAGAAACAGCAATTGAGAGAAATATATGGAAGATTTTAGTTAAAATTTTGGTGGTAAATAAGTAATGAGAATAAATTCAAATTCTATAAAATTTTAACTTTCTTGTGATAAAAATATAAAGTTAAAAATATGGCAACTATATAAAGGTATTTCCAACATATATCCATAATACATCATGAGCTCTACCAAATCTCTGTAAAGAAAACAATAAAACCTGAGTATAGAGTCTGGGCAGTGGTGGCGGTGGCAGTGCACGCCTTTAATCCCAGCTCTCGGGAGGCAGATGCAGGCGGATCTCTTTGAGTTCGAGGCCAGCCTAGGCTACCAAGTGAGTTCCAGGAAAGGCACAAAACTACACAGAAACCCTGTCTTGAAAAACAAAAACAAACAAAAAAACCAACCAACTAACCAACCAACCAAACAAACAAACAAAAACCTGAGTATAGAATAGGAGCAATGTTTTACAATAAAAGGAAACACAAGTAGTCAATAAAATCTAATTAGTGGTCAGGGAAGTGTAAATTAAAACTAAAGCAAGATAACTCTGTTAATTAGATTTGAAAAAAGTCATTGTTAATATCTGTTGTTGATACACAGATGAGGAAATTGGTACTTATAAACTGTTACTGGAAATTGAAAATTAGAAGAGCTTTCCAGAGTTGTCTCCTTAAAAATGGGCATACCTTCTAATGTAGCATTTCTGGTGTGTGTGTGTGTGTATGATTTAATACATGAATTGACAAATATGCAATGATATTTGTTATAGTATTACTTATTCTAGCCAAAAACAAACAAACCCCCCTAAACCCAGAGGCCTTTTAACTAAATTTGTCAGTCATACTGTGTATGCTGCATTGGTTTAATGTTATGCTGTATAAAGCTCATAGGAGTGAAATGATTTGATATACTGCCCTCAGAAAGTACCTATGAGACAAAGAAATATAATCACAAAAAGATTCTATGTCTATATTAGAAACATGATTATGCAGATAATGCAGTATGTGAGGTTAGTTTATATGAAGGATATAAGTAAAGTAAGAAAGACTTTATCAATAATTAGGAAAATTAAACATTTGATCATATTTGGAAGATGCAGTTGTTAATAAAAGCTCATTTAAATAATTAAAGCCATGAAAGACATAAAAATATCAAGTTAGTCTAGAAACTGTTACTTCAGAAAGCATAGTTGACAAACTTCATTATGTCACAAAGGAAAACTCACTTCTTTTCTTTAGAACCAGGTGAGTATTCCTTCCAGTATGTATTTGGTCAGTTCTGACCCATTATTGTGATTATGACAGTCAAAAATGCAACAACTAATATATTCAACAAACTAAAACAAAATAAGGAGAACAAACAAAAATCTAGTATTAAGGCAAAGTTCATAAGGTAGAAGACAGTTTGGATGCAATTAGAAGGGTAATAAGGCCCTTTCTGCTGTATTAGCCATTTAATTAGAGCTGAATCACTTTAATAGAGCCAAGTTTGAGCCAAGCTATAATTTTCTCTTTCAAGACATATAAACTCAAATATTAAGAATAATTTAAAAACAAAGTGGAGAATTCAGTGCCTATAAAAGTTTCAAGTTGTGATGTAATTAAAGTTTTATTTATTGTTTAAATATTTATTTATTATCTATTGTTTATTTATTTATTTACCACAAATGTGGTATCCCCCTTTTGATTACTTTACATTTGTCAAATTACATTGCAAGAAACTGCAAATGTAAAAGGGTTGATTTGGGGTTTTTATAATTGCAGTATGGTAGTCATGATTTCTAATAGCCCAGAATCAGTGTTCTAAGGAGGCAATGAAAGTGAGATATTCAGTGGTCAATGTAAAATTTAGAAAAGAGAGTTATTAAATAACATCAACAAATATTGACAATAATTTCTTGTATCTTATTGGATCATAATTTGATAAAACAATTAGCAGAACCAAGAGAAATTACAGAAAATATACAAACACTTACAAACTAAGCAATACTTCTTTAAATCATGAGTCACTAAAGAAGCCATAGGAAAAATAAAAATTCTTAGAATCAAATGAAAATGAAAAATCCAGATTTGGGTTAAAGGAAATAGCTATAAAAGGGAAGTATGTAGAGATGAGTATCTATATGGAGAAAAAAATGAGAGATATTAAATTATCTATACATCTGAAGAACTGAGAAACAATAAGAATCAGAGCAGATATAAAATGATGATTAAACAAAGATAAAAAGATTCACTGAAGTAAAGAATTGCTTCTTTGGAAAGATAAGCATGATATTCAAGCCCTTAGCCAAGCTAGCCAAAAGAAAGAGAACATTCAAACCAATACAATTAGAGATAAAAAGAGCATATTATAGTGTATACCTCTGAAACCAAGAGGATAATCAGGAGATAGTTTAAAAATTTATACTAAAAAATGGAAGAAATAAATAAAATTCTAGACACATGTAACTTGAGCCAAAATTGAACCAAGAATATATAAAAATTTAAATAGATACAAACAGTAACAATGAAGCAGTAACAGTGTTTTAACAAAAACTAGCCAAAGCCTGAATTGAGTCACTGTTGAATGCTTTCATACCTATAAACAAATAACACCAGTGCTCATCAGTGTGTTCCATAAAATAGTAAGTGAAAGAATACCTTTATATTTACTTAACAAAGATACCACACAATAGAAAACTACAGATAATTATTCTTATATTTTTGGTTGTGAGCCTAGCCTTTAATGGCTGAACTATCTCTCCAGCCCGATAATTATTCTTGATAAACATAAAAGTAAAAATCCTCAAAATCTTTACAAGCCAAATTCAATTTGCATTCTTACATTTTTAACATGAAATCAACTTTAGTATGTGCACAGTAGAGCACATTAGCAGAATAGAAACCATATGTTTTATTTCAATAGGGGCAGCAAAAAAGCCTGTAACAAATTTTAATGTCTCTTCCTGATAGAAAAGCCCTGAAGAAATGATTAATAGAAATAAAAGGACTATATCTAAATATAAGAAAAGTTATTTACAACAAATATATAACCAGCATTATACTGAATGCAGATAACCGAAAACTTCTCTTAAAATCAGGAATAAGACAAAAGTATCCATTCTCAATATAGTATTTGAAATCTTAGCCATAGCAATAACACAAGGAAAAGAAATAAGAGGGATACAAAGGAAAGAAGTCAAATTATATTTGCAGACAACCTGATCTCATACATAAAAGACCCTAGAGTACTACAAAAAAAAACAAAAACAAAAGCAAACAAAAAAAAAAACTTTGTAGATCCAATATACATTTTCATCAGAGTAGCAGGACACAAAGTCACACAAAATCAGGAACTTTCCTATGTACATTTGTTTTTCTGAAAAAAGAAAACAATCCCATTAACAGTAATCACAATAAACAACAAAGTAAGCAGTCAATATCTGAGGGAAAAAATAGAAGATAGTAGAAGATGAAAAAGGCATCCCATGTTCATGGATTAGCAGAGTTAGCCTTGAGAAAATGGCCATATTATTAAAAGTGATCTACAGATTCAATATAACCTACTTTAAAACTCTAATGACATTCTTCACAAAACTAGGAAAAAAATAATATGGAAAAACAAAAGACCCCGAAGAGCTAAAGCTACCATTGAGGCATCACAGTGCTCGATAACAAATTTTAATACAGTGAAATAGTAATAGAAACAGTATAATACTGGCAGTAAAACCAAGCCTGTGGCTCAGTAAAACAGAGGATCCAGAAACAAGCCTATGTAGCCACCTCCATCTAATCTTCTATTAAGAGGCAGAAAACTTAGGTTGGAAAAGAAACAGACTCAGTATTGGTTCTGGGAAAACTGGAAATCCATGGGTAAAAGAGAGAAATAGATCGCCATTGTCTCACCTGCACAAAAATCAATTAAAAATTGACCAATGATTTAAATGTAAGTTCTGGAACTTTGAAATTAAAGGAGAGAATAGGGAGACCAGTTTAAGATCTAGGCATAGAACTTCCTGAATAAGGCTCCAACAGCTCAGCAAAGAATAACAAGAATTTTAATTGCTTCAGGTAAATATAAATTAAAAATCTATTGAGAATCCATTTCATCCAATCAGAATGGCTATTATAAAGAAAAGCAGACAACACATGCTGGTGAGAAGTGAGTGAAAAGGAATACTGTACCTTCTTGGTGGCACTATAAAGTAATACAGCATCCAAGTCAGCATGCAGATTCCTCTACAAATTAAAGATACAGGTATCACTTGATCCAATTATACAGTTTTGGATGTGCATCCAAAGGAGTACAGCCAAGTTTCTATAGAAATTCCTGCATACATGTGTCTGTCATAATACTACTTACAGTAGTCAAGTTATGGGATAGACCTGGGTGGGACAGAGATAGCCTGCTGAATTGGCATTAGTTGCAAAATAAAAGGAAAAACTGTGAAATGGAGAAGGGAGGATGGGAGTATAGAGTTTGTATGACAATAACCAACATTCTGAGAAAGAAATTGGAGAAACAATCCCATTACTCCATTTTCTTTTACCTCAAGAAAAAAAACATTTTCTTTGAATAAATCCAATGAAGGAATTGAAAAACCTCCACAATGAAAACCTAGAACATAGCTGGGCAGTGGTGGCACACGACTTTAATCCCAGCACTTGGGAGGCAGAGGCAGGCGAATCTCTGTGAGTTTGAGGCCAGCCTGGTCTACAGAGTGAGATCCAGGAAAGGCACAAAGCTACACAGAGAAACACTGTCTCAACACCAACCTCCCCACCCCCCCCCCCCCCACCCCAAAAAAAAAAAAAAAGAAAAAGAAAATCTGGAAGGCTGAGGAAAGTAAATGAAGCAGAGATAAGATCGAAAAGACTTCACATGGTCCAGGATTGGAGGAATTAGCATTGTGGAAATGCCCTTACCAAGAGCAATCCACATAATCCTCATCCGAATCTTAATGCTATTCTTCACAGCAGTAGAAAATAAAATATTAATTCATACAGAAGCACAAAGGACCCCAGATACTACAAGGAATCCTGAGAAAACAAGATTGATGCAGGTGTCACTGTAACCAATTTCAAGGTACAGAGCCATATCAATAAAGGCATCCCAGTATAGACAAACACACACAAAACTGGATATGTCAATCAGTGAAATAAAAGACCCAGATATAAATCCACATATCTGCAGTTACTTGATTTTTTTTATAATGATACCAAAAAATATACATTAGAGAACGGACAGCATCTTTAGCAAATGGTGTGGGAAAAGTAAATATTCACATATAGAAAGATAAAACTAGATCTTTGTACAAAAAATCAATTTCAAATGAATGAAATATTTTAACGTAAGACCTGAAACTCTGAAACCATTAGAAGAAGAAACGAATTATTTCAAGACATAGGCAGTGGAAATAACTTCCTGATGAATGGAATCAAGTAATCAAGACCTGCTGAAGAGCTATAGAAAGAATAAACAGAGTTTACCAATTGCCTAGAGAATGGGGGAAAATCTGTGCTAACTGTACATGTGATGTGATTAATATCTAGAATGTACAAATAGTTAAAAAACTCAGAATTCAAACAGGTCAGTAAATGGCTAAGTGAACAGGTAGTGCTCAGATAATGAGATACAAATTTGTTTAATAAACACATGTTAAAAGTTCAACCTCTTTCTCTATCACAGAAATGCAAATTAAAATTGCATTGAGAGTCTATCTCACCCCAGCCAGAATATCAGTAATTAAGAAACAACAAATTCTGGTGAGGATGTGGACCAAAGTGGACTCTCCACTGCCTGTGGGAGTGTAAACTAGTACAGCCATTATGGAAATTGGTAGAGAGGTTCTAAAAGAGAAGATTGTCTTCCATGTGACCTAATTATACCATTCTTGGATATTTCCCCAAAGAACTCCAAAACAACGCATCAGAGATACTCGCACAGTACTATTTATTGCAGCAGCGGTTACAATAGTTCAGATGGACCAACCTAGATTTCCAGCAACATAGAGACAACAGGGGAATAGAGAAGAAATATCTGATGTGTTTGTACAATGGAATTTTGTCACCCATAAAGAAGTGTGAAGTTAGATCATTTTAGGGAAGTGTATGTAACTGGAGATAATCATATCAAGTGAATTAAGGCAGTCTCAGAAAAATAAATGTTTTTGAGAATCATGGTTCCTAGGTTTTCTGTAGATAGGGAAAATTATAAATGTATATATGACATAAATATAAAAGTGAAACTAGACTGTCAGGAGATAAATGGAACTAACAGGAGAGAGTATGGGTGAAAAAGGAAGGCCATGGTAGAAGGTTATGAGGGAGCATGCTCAACATAAAGTATCTACTTGTATGAAAATGATCTTAAATAACCAACATTATACCATATACAATGGAAAGTTTAAAACATTCATAGGAAATTTAAAAATGAAAATGCAGTTAATAAAAAAGTGTTAAAATTTTAAAACATAGTAATTAATGGCTAATGCATATATTGACTATTTCAAATGCAATTTGTAGGGGCTCAAGTAAGGAACATGATGAATAAATAAGTTAAGTGTATGATTAACTTGTGAAGTAAAAGGCCTATTTGAATGATGCTAGTATTTGGATAGTACTGTTGTACTGATTAATCACTCTTGTATACCAAAATATTCTTGCACTTATTTATTTAGTTACATAGTGTGTGTGCATGTATGTGTATATGTGTTCACATGCATTTATTGTGGCATGCACGTGGAGATCAGAGAAAAACTTATGCAAGTCTGTTTTCTTTTTCCACCATGTGAGTTCTGGGATCAGATTCAGTTCACCAGTCTTGGCAGCAGGTCCCTTTATCCACTGAGCCGTTTTGCCAGCTCCCACATCTCTTTCTGTTTTATCAAAGTAAAGAGATTGGAAAATACATTGTCAATATTTAATTTCATCTGTAGTTACATTATTAGTATATCCTTCTGTATTGTTACTGATGCTGAATTTGGGGAGTTTTAATATACAACTCTATTCATACATGTAAACGTCTCATTATAAAGCTCTGAAAAGGTGCTTTGTTAGCGAGATAAGGGGCAGAACTTCCTAAGGAAAAGGTTGCTCATCTAACTTTTAAATCATTACAGTTTTCATGAGGTGAAACATTTGCTGTATTTGGTTTTCCTGATTTTTAGAAAAAGAACAGGACAATGCATGATGCTGTCTGTGGTGTTGTGTACTCTAGAGCAGTGCATCTAAGGATAAAACCACAGAATTAAGAGCCCAGATGTCTGCATTTAAACCTCAGCTCTACAGAGTACTGTGTCTGGGACTTAAACAAGCTTTTCGTAGCTCCAGTTTCCTTGGCAGAATGGGTATAATGTGAGCTGTGTGCATAAGGCAGTTGGGACCTGACATCTGGCATCTCTGTGTGTGTTTTGCTCATCCTAGCACCCAGGAAGCTTGGGCAAAATTGTGGAGAGTTTGAGGACAGCCTGGGCCACAGCATAGGATTGTTTCAAAAAGGAAAGCAATGCCTTGTGTATAGTGAGTGTCAGTAATAGACAGTGCTGAACTAGACCCTCATCTTAAGGTGGATTTGTCCTGTTTTTAATTTCAGAGCACTTGTTGTTAGCATAATTTACATGTCTGCTGTTATTGTTGTGGGTCAGCAGAACATATGCCAGACACACAGGAGTAGGCAGAAAATAGAAAAGAACTTTTTCTTCTGATTTAAATTTATCTCTTACTCTGGAATATGTATTTTTTTTATTTTCCAGATTCGTTTAACTTCTGAGGAAAACAAAACAAAATAAAAAAAACAAGCTAGCTGAGTGGTCAGTAGCAGCTCAATGGACCAGGCCCTGGAAAGCAGTGAGTTTGTGAACAGAATGTGGGTCCAGTGTGAGAATGAAAGCTGCTTGAAATGGAGGATGCTGTCTGCTGAGGCTGCAGCCAGGGTGGAGCACAGTGAACCCTGGTACTGCTTCATGAACACTGACTCCAGCTACAACAGCTGCTCAGTTTCTGAGGAGGATTTTCCTGCAGAGTCTCAGTTCCTGGAAAGCGGATATAAGATCGTCTATTCACAGCTTCCTCTTGGAAGCCTGGTGTTGGTAAAATTGCAAAACTGGCCAAGGTAAAGGATTTAGCTAGTGTTTATTACTTATAAATTGACCACTACTTAACTACTGGTTTCTTTAATTCTTTATTATGTTACTTATTTTCATGTGTCTTTGTGGGTCTGTATGCATGAGTGAGTGAGTGAGTGAGTGAGTAAGTGTGTGTGTGTGTGTGTGTGTGTGTGTGTGTGTGTGTGTATGTGTGTGTGTCCCAGTAGATCAAATTCCAAGAGACTCACACTTGTTAGGCTAACATTACTGCTGAGCTATACAATCAGCCCTGTGTTTTGCATTTGGTGTGGATTTGCCTGTTTCTAACTTTTCACCCAGAATTACTCATAGTTTACCAAATAGACTTCCATTTTTAGAGTGCCTTGGGTTCACAAAAATTGGGTGTAAGTACAGTTTCCATATACCTTCTGTCTACTGAGAATTCAGTCTCTCTCCCAGTTACACCCCACACTATGTGACTTGTTGTAATTAGTGAACCTACTTTGACACATCCTAGTTATCTCCAGAGTTCTTAGTGTACCTGAGGGTTCTCTCCAGGTTTACACTCTGTTTGACAGGTGTAATCTCCAGAGTCAGTTCTTCCTCCACCATATGGGTCCTGGGGATAGAGTTCATGTCATCAGTCTTGTTGGCAAGTGCCTGTGCCTGCTGAGCTGTCCCAGTGGTCCTTAATTGCCAGTCTCTGATGCTATCTTTGTCATCTGAGTGGGTTCATTCCTCCGCTTCCTTAAGTAAGAGTTAAGTAACTGAATTCATCTCTCATTTTTTCGTCTTAAAGCTACAAAATCTCTTCCAAGAACTGTGATAAACATTGTATTCTATTAATCTTAAAATAGTTGCCAATATTTCATTGAAACTGGTTATTTGTAAGTGCTTTTCTAAATGACAAACATTTTGAGGATATTAATTATTCCATAAATGCTTAAAATAGTTTTCATTAAATTTTTGTAGATTTATTATATTTCATAATTTTGTATTGTGGGTTGAATTTTTTCAAATATACACTATGTGTTTTCAGTATACAAGACTTAGAATTCAGTTAAACTTTCTCAATTTAAAGGCAGTTACACTGTCCCATCATATGGCTTTGGGTTTTTACTTCATGATTCTATAACTTAGGTAATCCTTTCTGTCTTTGGTATTTCTTTTTCTTGAACTTTTTTCATCTTTTTAGCCCTTTAAAAATATAAATATTTTTCCTCTACATATTTTATTTTTCTGAAGGTATAGTTGTTTTTTATTCCTTCCAATTTATCATTCATTTTTGAAGTTTTAAAAAGGTTTTCATTTTAAGCTTTTTCAAATCCTTAATCACTCATTTTAAATATTTTTCTAATTCACACATGTACATTGTATATACATTATTTTCTTTAATTCTGTTAGGGCAACTTGAAATCTTGATTACAATCTTATTCTCTCAAAACCATTCATTCCCCTGTGGCAAGCTTTCATCTTTTGGTACTTTTGTCTCAGACTATTTTTACCATACTAACTTAGTATTAGTTTTTTCTGTAATCCTGTGGGAGTGGAGGAGGCTGGGGAAGTAAGTGATTTGCTGGGTGGTCTGACTGACCTGGACTCAGTACTCCGCTCCACCTAGCAGCAAGCCTCAGGCCTGGAGGCCAAGCAGGCCCAGCTAACAGAGGTGTTTGTGCCTCACCACAGAGGGAGAGACCCCCAAACACTGCTCTCCACAGTTGCTGCTCCTTGCTGCCTAACAAGTCTCCTAGGGTACTTCTGGCAGACATCCCCCACCCAGACCTGGGGCATGGCGTCCCTACTACTCCCAGACAAGGGATCTCTTCTCCAATGGTTCCTGGCTGTTGGACTCCAGGATGTGACAAGGATTTACTCTGCCAGGCCGCTGGAGAGCAGAGGGGAACACGAGGACTGGTTCCTACTGTTGTGTGTGCTGGTTTGTCTGCCATGTTTTCCAGCCCTTCTGTCACCTCTGAGGGAATTATCAGTGTCCCTTTTCTCTGTTAGCCCCGTTCTGCGCTCCCTGGAGTCCCATAGGAGAAGACTAGTCTGGCAACCAAACAAGTTCCTCTGCTCTTATTGATCCTGTCACCTTTGACTTGACATTTTCCCCAGCAGTTCCTTGTCTGTTGGTTTTATCAGAGTTGATGATATTCTTGGAAATGATCCCTGTTAGGTTTTTGTATTCCCAGGGATCCCCAGTGCTCCAGCATGTTCAGACTTGATTGTTGCCCTGCTCCAGTTTAGCCTGTTGCTATCAATTCAGCCTGCTGGACTCGCCCATGAAGCTTGCTACCATTTTGAAGTTCTTATTTCTCCAATTTGTCAGATGAGCTCTGTGTTTTTCCCACCCACTCTTCTTTTCTCTCACAGACACCAATCTTGCTAGGTCTCCTAGGGAGTTGTTACTAATCCTGTTTTGGGGCATATACAGTAGCCAATCACTAAGCTTCATCATGGCTGTTATATGGCAAGTTTAGTGCTGCTGTATTTACTCTACTGCATTTATGAAGAAATTGTACAGGATTCTGAGTGTGTATCACCACAATACTACTACGTTTACTAGTTTTGTAGTTTTGTAAATTTCTCATCACAAAACTCAAGTATATTAACTTATTCTCTTGTTCTCTATGAAGACCATAAGGAATCAACCTTAAAAGAGAGGCTATGACAGGCCTGTTCTGATATGCACATGTGTGTAATAGACCTTCAAGTCAATATGTAGATTTAGGTTCTTACTTTCTCACTATTTTGTGATGATTTATGAACCCTAAACATTCATATGTTGAATGCTGCCATAACTCCTAAAATGTCAAAATGTGACCGTATTTGGATATAAAACTCTTAAAAAAGTGATTAATTACAAATGAGACCCATTAGGGAAATGCTGTAAGACTGGGTGTGGGCATGCACATGGAAAACAGAAAGACTGAAAATACAGTAGAAAGGGAACATCTGCCCGCCTGGGAGAGAGACCAGAAGGAACAAACTGTTCATATTCAGTCTTGGATTACTAGCCTATAAAAGCTGCAGAAAGTAAATTTCTTTTGCTTCTTCCATCAAGCCTGTGATATTTTGTTGTAACAGCTCTAGCAAACTCATACACTTATTGCCTTTACAAATTTGTGGCCTCTGTGCCCTTTTTTTAAAAATGAGGGCTTTTATGGGAATCAAAATGACAACATTGTAAATAGTATTATTCCCTCCTATATTACAATTAACATGAACATTAATTGGCTATAGAAGATCCAATATTTTAGGGGACATGTATTATGAGCATTTACTGAAATTATCACAAAGGGATTTATAGTTCTCCATCTCTAAAGCAAACATTTTGAAAACACAGTTAAAAATGCATTTTGAAGCAATTTCCAAATGGGAAATTTGAAGTTTCAATAACTCGAACTCAAGAAATGAATTTGCTTTATCAATCAATATATCTGAAAAACAGAACATTTCACTGGGAATTAGTAACTAAGGCAAAGAACTTAAAATTTATACAAGAATGTTTTAATCCAGTCCCTAAATTATCTTTAATTTGTGATTACTGTTGTCGACATGCCTGAAAAACAGCTGCATCTCCCCTTCTTCAGAGAGTAGAATGCATTTGACTGTGTATCATTTACGTTCCTCTTTATAAGCTAAGCTGAGCACAAATTTAAATTTTAAATTAAGAAACTGAAATCTACTTGCATTGTTTATTCAATGGCACAAATATATAAAATGATAATCACAAGATAAATTACAATAATAAAATGTAAAAATAGAATTAACCCACAAGAAAAAGTCAAAAATCTGATCTTAATTAAGCAACACTCTAGACCCTAAAGTACAAAGACAGCTGCTACCTGCAGAGGTGCTTACAGCAGAGTACTACTGACTGAGTAGATTTTATTAGCCTATGGCTGTATAGGCAGTTCTTAAGGTTAGAGACTCCATCTTGCCAGCATCTAGAGTATTTGTTGCTCAAATGAATTGATTCAAGAATGTTAAAGAGGAACTGATGCAGGATCTAGAAGTGCTTATTTCATTTTTTTAAAAAATAAAAGCAAACAGTTCTTAGGAGAATAGTACTTGTCTATTGGTCTCATAGTTAGTTTTCTCCCACATTCTGGTACACCACATATTTAGGAACCTGTAAAAGGCACATACAGAGCCTCTTGCTAAATAAAGGGAGTTATTTCTAAGTCATTCTTCTTTTCAGCTGCACCAGTTATTCTACATATACGTAGTCATATTAGCTTCTCTGGTTGCCATAACAAAAAAGCACACATTAACTGGCTTACATAATGCAGATGTGCTTTCCACAGGCTCCAAGTCCTGAGATGAAGGTATCCCATGGACAGTTTCTTTCTCCTTGACTTACAAATGCCTCTTTTTTGCCATGTCCTCACATGCTCTTCCCTCTGCTTGTCTGTGTCCCGATTTCTTCTCATGACGCATGTTGTCTTAGACATAAAGCCTGTCCTAATGAGCTCAGTTTTAACTGAGTTACTTCTTGTTGTTTTGAGACAGGCTCCCATGTTGTTCAACTCACCTTGGACTCTGATCCTCCTCCCCTACCTCCTGAGTGCAAGGAGTACATCCATACTGCACCATGTTCAGCTTTCTTGGTTATTTCTTTAAAGACCCTTTCTCTGAATACAGTAACCTTCTGAGATACTGGAAAATAGGTTCTTAATCTAAATTTGTCAGGATTTGCTCAGCCTTATGATGATGACAGACTTCTAATTTCTCAAAATAAAAATCTATAAATCACACATTTATTTGAACTTTATAACACATTAGGAACCATAGCAAGAACTAGATGCCTTCAGAAAGCTGGCTACTTGGTAGAAGGCAGAGTGAGAACATGAGTTTCTTTTCTTGACTGCTAGTAACTCTCTCACTTTACAGAGCTGCTGATGGCCCAGAGTTGGACAAGTGTACAATTTTCAGTGTTACAGTGCTAGATGTATACAATCTAGATCTTAAGCTGTAAACCTTTGTCAGATTTCTACCATGATTCTTTATCATGAGATCCTCACTTGATTTTCTGTCTTTCCTTCTTGGTTTAATGCCAGAGTGGCGGTCCAGATGTTGGAATGTTAGTAAAATATTTAAAACTTAATTAGAATTGGGCATGCTGGTACACCTGTAATCTTAGCACTCTGGAGAATGAGTCAGGAGGATCATTTGAGGCCAGAGGGGGAAACAAATTAAATGGTGTGTGTGTGTGTGTGTGTGTGTGTGTGTGTGTATGTGTGTGTGTGTGTGTGTGTGTGTGTGTGTGTGTGTATGTGTGTGTGACGCATGGATAAAATATGGATTGGATCCTTAACATAGCATTTCAAGCTAACAATTTACATTTTACCACTTGAATACAAAATAATCATTTGAGTTTCAGAGGTGTAGTTTTATAAGATAGTCAATTCATATAAGGTAGTATATGAAATGTGTAAGAAAATGTCGATTTAATACAAGGATAAGTAGGACACATAGCAGTAATTAGCATGCTTTATCTGAAGACAAAAAGTAGCCTTTCTGAGAGAAACATCTACTTCCTGTTAAATATTGAGCAAATGCAGTACTTGACAATTTCAGTTTTCTTAGTCAGTGCTAAATTTGCTTGTTTGTTTGAGATAGGATCTCACTATGTAGCCAGGCTGGCTTAGAACTAGACATAGACCAGGCTAGCCTCAACCTCACGGAGATCTGCCTACCTCTGCCTTGTGAGTGCTGGGATTAGAGGCCTGTGCCACCATTCTATACCTAACTTTGTTTTCATTTATATTCATAGTCAGGAAATTTCAAGATGATTGTTTCAGCTTCCTTTTGATATAGAATGAATAAATAAAGTAAGTAGGGCAGGTGTGGGTTTTCTCACATCAGCAGGTTTCAGGATTTGCTGTCTAATTTCCTGTTTGGACTCCAGATGGGGTATTGTTTTCAGCCCTTGCTTAGCAGTGTTGTCCTGGCCTTGAACTTCTGGCTGCTGATGCAGAGAAGAAAAATCAGGGTCTAGAGAGATGGCTTAGCAATTAAGAGTGCATAGTGCTTTTGTACCTACACACACACACACACACACACATACACACACACACACACACACACACACACACCTATAGTTAAAAAGCAATGATTAAAAGAAATCAAAATTAGATAGAAAGTAGAAAAATAGAAAGCTATAGATGTGGGAACTGAGTGTCCAAAGGGAAAAATGAGCTCTATAGAGGTTTCTGTCCCAATAAACATTACATTTAAATTTTACTTTATGTGTGGGTGTTTTGTCTCTGTACCACTTGTGTGCCTGGTGCCTGCAGAAGCCAGGAGAGGACACTGGAACCTCTGGAACTGGAGTTCTAACAGATGGTTGTGAGCTGCCATGTGGGTGCTGAGAATTGAACCCAGATCCTCTAGAAGAGCAGACTACAGAGACATCTCTTCAGCTCCTAAACATATCTTTAAAGATCTTTTGAAATAAAATTTTACTTAGAGTTCTGAATATCTTTTTTTTTTTTTTTTAAGCAAAGTAGTGACTTGTCAACTGAGCAAATCGAGGGGAGGAACAGTTTAGAATGCTGGAGCTAAAGTTCTGCTTTTTCTGTCCTCTAAAGTGTTAAAACTGTTGGAGCAGTGAGCTGTTTCTCTGCCTGTCACCTGTTAATCTATCTGTTATCTATTTGCCTATAGTTTCTCTGCCTGTCACCTGTTAATCTATCTGTTATCTATTTGCCTATAGCTATGTATCTATCTCTATCTATAATCTATTACCTATCATTTATCTTTAGGCTATCATTGCTTTATAACTCTCTGTCATTTATTATCTAAAATTTATAATTTACCTATAAGCTATCATCTATGTCTATCTGGCATATCATCTATCTGTCCATCACTTATCTACCTATCACCTATCTGTCTGCCTATCACCTATCTGTTATCTATGTATCCCTCATCTATTTATTGTCTATAATATCTAATCTGTCTGTCTGTATCTATCTGTCTATCTATCTATCTATCTATCTATCTATCATCTATCTTCCGTCCACATAGCTTTCTCTCACTTTGGCAGAAGCCATGTCATTGGTTAATATTTTGGTAACTCATCATTTTTTTGTGGCTAGCATTAATTCTATTCTACAGAGAATTTAATGTATCACCCCCCCCTTTTGCCTGTCAGTTGTGTCCAAATGTTTCATATAGATTCTGGGTATCATTGCTTTTAGAATTCTTTTTCATCTTGTCTGTGACAGTATCAAAACATTTTATTGCTACAAAGATACAATTTATTACTTGTTTATTGTCCTTGAAAGGTGTAAGTAGGAATAAATTTATGTTTGTAGAAGTTGTTAAAATTTAAAGAAATAAGTTCAATATTTGATTGTGATAGATGTCAATGAGTTGCTTTTTTTAAAGGAATGAAACTTACTTTAACTTTTTTTTAAAAGTTGGCCAGGAATACTTTGTCCTGATCCTTTCAAAGGGAAATATGTGACCTATGACCAGGATGGAAATGTTGAAAAGTATCACATAGAATTTCTGGGTGACCCCCACTCAACAGCATGGATAAGTGCAACATTTGTTGGACATTACAGTCTCACATTAAAGGTAGGTACAGTGACAAAAGCTTTATTCTTTTTGCAGT
The DNA here is from genome assembly GCF_903995425.1 of Onychomys torridus. NCBI lineage: Eukaryota > Metazoa > Chordata > Mammalia > Rodentia > Cricetidae > Onychomys > Onychomys torridus. The sequence continues at coordinate 110,317,139 of NC_050449.1, read as the reverse complement.
TTATCTTACTTCTTGTAAATTTTCTATCTCAGATTTTAAAACATAGTCAGTTACATTTGGACTTATGTAAACAAAACAATGCATAGTATGCTTTTAAATTGGAATATGATATTTTTCAAAGAAATTGCAGATATAAAACAGCCATGGGAGTTTAAAGCTTTTCTAATGGCAATGTAGTAAAATCAACTAAGGAATGCACTTTTTAAATGATTTTTTTTAGATTGTCATTTTTTAAATTCTCCTGAGATGAGGTTTCTACATCAGTCACAGGAAATTAATTATGGAATACAACAAGCTTTTCATATTTCAAACTGAATATTTCATTACATTAACTCCTTTGGTGTCTTTGCACTCTTTTCAAACTTGAATTTGCACATTACAATTACATTTATAGATTGAATTCTCAGGCTAGGGATGAGAGGTGAGCTATACCCATTCCCAAGGAGTAGCCATAGTGCACACAACCCAGCTCAGCTACCTGGGCTTAAGCCCCACACTGAAATGTTTTATCTTCAAACCATGCTGTCATTAAAAACCTGATAAAAAGTAGGAGTCATAAATATGGATATGATTAACTCACTTTGGATTTTTTTCAATAGTGAGGATATATTCAGGTCTATACCTCAATATATATGTAGATAAATCATGTAATCAATCTCAGTAAAATTAAATCTGTGGTGATTTGAGATTGTTTTCAATGAGTTTTACTTTATTTTTGGCATATGTAGTATTTTTTGTCCAATTCAGTTGGAAAGCAGTTAGAAGGAAACTGTTTGAATGTAAATCTGTAACCATGACAGACCACCACTACTTCATGTTAGTTAACTAACCACCTCACTATGAAGCCCCTTCTCGGCTCTCTCCTTTTGGGTGTATTTCTAGACAGATCTGCTGGTAACTATAGACAAAAGTGAGGACTATTTCTTCTTTGTTCTCTCCTTCCTTCTAAAGTGTGGGGACACCTAGCTGCTCACAAAGCTGGCTGCAGATGCTAGTGTTTAACAGTGTGGCAGGTAAGACTAAGGCAGTTCTAAAATGTTATATTTAATTATAAGCACAAAAGTCAAAGTGTATTGTAAGTTATCAGAATACATAATATCCTCAGTGTTGAAATGTTGTCAGGATTAATTTACTGTCAATCCCTTGGGCTAGGGAAAAGTCTGATAGAGAAGATAGCCAAATCTTCTGGAATCAAGAGCCTGTGTTTTTGTTTTTAACCTATTAAAGACTTCAGCAGAAACCCTTATCCAAAGATCAGGAATTCAGAGCTGCAAATGCAAATTGACAATGCATGGATTGAGGGTGAGGAAGTGAGGCTGGTCCTTCCAAGTCCCCAGCCGGCAATCTGTGTGGATGACTTGCTAGATACCCACAGGCTCTTGACTCTGTCCTTGACTGTCACTCAGGCTCCGCTTCTGCCATTAGCTCTCCTATCCCTACCTTTTTCTTCACTTTGACCTTTGAGATAGAATGAGGTTGCCTTTGTGGGTCTCTTTCATTTCCAAAATCAAGTTCCTCAAATTCAGCTGTTATATGCCAAACTCTCCTACTGGACCCAGATTCCCACTCTAGGTTATCTAAAGATTTATGCTCACTAGAAAGGGGAAACTGAGGGATGACAAAGGCCTTATTGTTTCAGTTGCTTAGGAAATAATGCAAGATCGACTTAGGAAAGGATGATAAGCAAAGTAGAAAAAAGGTCCCAAAACAATATTGGTTGAAAATGATTAACTTCAAACAAGGAATAACTGACATTTTATAGGGTTTTGGAGACATAGATGATACTGACCCCCAACTTACAATGTTATTGCCACAGTCTCCCAGGATTTAATGTTTGGTGATACACTCTACCCCACAACTCCCAGATCTTGAAGTGCTAACTCTACATTGTGCTACCTTGGTTCTGAAATAATGGATGATAGACAATATGGGCTTTTTAAAATTCCTTCTAGGCGTGGGGAAGAGGGATGTAAATTATACAAGGTGTTTGGTCAGATTTTTTTCTGAAACCAGGTGAAGAACTCTAGCCATAGATTGTTCTGTCTATAGCTGACAAAATCTTATTTCATAGCTTGGTTCAACAAATCATTAAATATTTTAGAATCTCCATTAACTATGGACTATACATTTTGTAGCACCTGTATAACATGAGGTAGAAATAAATTTGTCTAGAAAGGCAGTCTTATATGCATTTATCAGAAAATGAAAATTTTTGTTTTATATAATGAAAAATAATTCTCCCTTTCAGTTCATTCATGTTTGTTTATGGGTTTGCTGACTTAATTTAATTGCTGAGCTCACAGAAAAACTCAGTTGCTGCACTGCCTCTACATACAAGTGGAAGGCTTTCCTTACCAACAATTATTACACTTATTGATACACTGAGGTATAATCCAAAAAGAGCTAAAGGCAACATAGAGTTAGCATCTCAAGATATTGGATCTCCAGGACAACCAAAAAACATTAAATCCCTGAGAAATTTGGACAACAAAATTGTAAGTTGGAGTCCATATCATCTCCAAAGTACTGGAAAATGTCACCATTCCTAGTCTAGACTGTAGACTTATAATTTCTACCAGTGTTTTAATATATTCTTCATTAGTGCCTGTATGGACACCTAAAATTCATTCCTCCCATGTTAAAGAACACTTCCTTCTCTTAAGGGTTCGGGAAAAAGATTCTGAGATGATGGACTGGGAGACATTAAGGGAATGTTTTTATCTAGACAGTAACCACATTGGTATATCTGTCCAGTATAACTAGTTTGATGTCTGGAGTATAGTAAAGATTTGTGACTTCCAAGGGAAGCTTGGGCTATATAGAGTTAATTTTAGTTAGCTTGTGGTTTTAGTAAAGTAGCAGCTGCCAGACCATCACCTATCCCTGCATCAGGCAGCTGTTACACAGTTCCTGGAGAAACTTACACAGCCCTCAATAAAGCAATAAATCCAGGGGAATCTGTTTTAAAAAGTGTTAGGGAAATTTATTAAGGTAAATTGAGGAAATACACTCACGAATACAGAACAGAGTAGACAGCTGAAGTAGTCCTCTGATCTGACTAGGAGCAAAACCACTTCTCAGGCAGGACCATTCTCTCTCTCCTTTTAAGAGGTCATGTACAAAGGCAGGAAGCACCGCCTCCTTCGGGCCCTATCCCAAGGTCATGGGCAGAGCAAATACCACTACATTTCCCCTTTTTGTCTAATAAAGGTTCTAAACTTAATGCAAACTATATATAATAAGAATTATTATCAAGTATTTTCCAGGAAAAACAAAGGGTAATAACATAAACAAAAATGGAATGGTTTACAACCAACATGAATAACATCAAACAAGAAAGAAATGCTGAATGTCCCAAAATGTCCAGAACACAGGTAAATGGCAAATTACCGAGACTACTTCAATAGTTGTCCTATCTTGAAGATTCTAACTCTAGTACTAATATGTTCTAAGATACAAGAAGATTGTAACTGTAACTATCTAATCTTCAACTCCATCAAAGACTTGAGAAGGAAAATAATGCTTGGAAAAACAGAAAATGCAAGCAAGCATTTTTGAAATTCTTGGAGAATAGACAGAGATGACTGGCAGCCTGGACAGTCACTTAAAGTTTCTCAGCATTGTTGGGGCATCCAATTTGGCTATAGGCCTAGAATATCTGACAGGTCAACCACTTTCAGAAGCAGGAATTTCAAAAGACCATCTTACCTTGTCTTGGCAGAATTCAGTAGTCACTTTTTCTTATGTCCTGCTCGTCCAGAAAGGACAGTGTTCATCTGTAAGCAGTCAAGGCAAGGGCAGTTCTTTGTCCAGCAGGCCATTTTGGAACAAGAAGACAAACTTCCAAACAGAAATGTCTAGAAGCCCAACATTCTCTCAGGATCAGATCCATGCTGCCAGGAGCAATCATATTTCACATCAACAGAATTCTAAGTTATCAAAACATTTAGATGTCATATTCTCTAGGTCTATGAAGTGTTTGAAGATTACTTATTCATCTGACCTATGTTTCTGTAAATCTAGAGAACCTAACTAACATAACTATAGAAATGACAAGCATGGGTGACTATAGTTCTGTAAGTCTTATCTACCTAAATAACCTGAGGACTAAGGCTTCACATTAACAAGGTAAACAGTCTGTAAGAAGATGTACTGTATAAGGACAATGACCTTAAAATAGTGACAATACACAAAATATCTTAAATAGAGGTAGAAATGTATAATGCAATATGCAATGACAACAATATTCTTAATATGTATCAATATGCCAAATATCCTAAACAGAGGTAGAATGTACATACAATATGATAAATATAATATTACATTTGTATCAATATACAAAATATTTCGAACAGGAGTATGAATATGTGTACAATACAATAAATATAGTTTTGTATTTATATCAATATACAAATTACTTTAAATAGGAATATAGGAATAATTTACATTTGTATCAAATATACAAGAATCCATATCAGTGCAAATTATCCAAGACTGATAGTTTGCTAAATCATACAAAATTTACTAGTCCATACAATAATCTCCCTTAATATCCTATACCTATCTATTCCCCCTTTTTTTTCTAAAGGAGAATGCTGAGTCTAAATTTCATTGCTCCTCCCCCAACCCTGTAACCATCCATCCATAACCCTGAGAAAAAGGAAACTTTGGGAGAGGGGGTGTAGTTTTCTTAGAACCTGCTATTTAGGGAGTGACAGTGTCTTTGTGGGGTCCTGTAAGAAGGGTGAGAAAGATTTGTGGGCACAGGCAATCTTTTGACTACATCTGAGGTCAGCTGACCGAAAAGGCCCGTCCCTAAGCACTGGGGATGTTTACTCTTCAGTGTTGTCTATGATCACAAGGTTGCATACAACAAGATGATGGCAATTGATGTTGCTCCCCTTCCATTTTGCAGTTTCTTTTCTCCTCAGCTGAAGTGGCTTCCAGTGTGGTAAGAGATTAAGACATTTTTTTCCCTCACCTTGAGAACCCCACATTTCCCCTCTCTTTTTAGGGGCCTGACATTAAAGATAAGAATGCTAAGATTCTAGAGAGCAACTGCACATACAGGGAAGTTAGAAAATGACTGTGTATGCTGAATGGCACACTTGGGCTGAGAAGGCCTGCAGTTAAATGGAAAGCTAATTTAAAAATAATTTATTTTTATTTTATGTGCATTGGTGTCTTGCCTGCTGTGTGAAGGTGTCAGATCCCCTGGAACTGAAGTTACAGACAGTTGTGAGCTGCCATGTGGGTGCTGGGAATTGAACCAGGGTCCTCTGGAAGAGCGGCCAGTGCTCTTAACTGCTGATCTGTCTCTCCAACATGGAAGGCTAATTTTTGGGAGAAAGCCTGTTATAATGGTGCTTAGATTCATGAACTCACTACTTCCTAAAAGAAATTAGGAGACAAATTAATGAAGAAAATGAATTTATAGTCTGGCCAAACTAGGGAGAGAGATTTCTAGTTTCTCTCTTCCTCTTATGTAAATGTTATAGTTTTACAAAAGATAAAATAAAAGCCAGGAAATATGTATGTGTTAATTTAAGTTGTCAGAATCCAGAGCATGGGAACTTGCTTTCTGGAATGCAGGTCCATCTTCTTACCACTTCCTCCAGCATGGCTCCATTGTTTCCACAGTCTAATAGCAGACGGGGGGGGACACAAGCATCTCTCCTGTTAATATATCCTCCCCTGATAGCTATTGTAAGTCTACAGCTACCACAACTGAAAACAGACAGACAGACAGAAGCCAACTTCTGACAAAAGGAGAGGTTCTGCTTCCTAGAGTTATTGCATCATTGTTCTCAAATGTCTAGTTTTTTGGTTTTTTTTTTTTAAACAAGTCAATCTTTTACTGAAGGGGTGACCTCTCATGTACAATATTTAAATATACTAACACATGAAAGATAACATCACTTTGTTTATGAATACATTTAATATCCCTTGCCTTTCCCAACTTTCAAAACATAATAGTATACAAAATATAAAATATTTTAAATATTTATAAAAATCATAAGAAAAAATAGATTGTATGAAAATATTTTTGTCTCATGTTGAGAGGCAGCTTAATTTGTTTTGAGTTTGTAACTGTTGAGGGGGTAGGAGTACGCTCTGCCTAGGACTCTTGTGTCCCGGAGGAGCTTAAATAAGACATAGTAATTGCAGAAAAGGATGAGTGCCATGGAGAGTGTGTGGTTCCACTTCTCTGACTGCAGCAAGGAACAGAGTTGGCAGAAGACAACACTTCCCACAATGAGGATAAGCAGGTTCAATAGCCTTAATGGACAATGAAACAGGAAATAAAAGCAGGCATGGGATACATCTGAAGGCAATGGCACATTGTAAGGTCCCATGACTCTATATAAACATCTGCTGTGTCGCACCAACACCCCATGAGGCCATATTGTGTTTTCTGACCAAATATGCTGTGGAGCATTGCTGTAGAACCCATGTTCCAACTTCTGCCACTTGCCTAGGTGAGCAGCTGATTTATGTAGCAAATCATATAGCAAGTACTTGGATGGCAGCAATTGCATGGTGAGTATGACAAAGGCATTGATGCTCACATGACCATGTACATGTGGTAATACTGGGTACTCTTCACAAAACACAGCGGGAGTAATGCAATGCAGTAGGCACTGAAGAGGGAGTTAAAGAGAACTTCCTTGATTCTGTGGTTGAAATCTGCTTTCAAACATTCTACCTCATTGTAAATGAAATCAGGAGATAAGGGGACAGCTATGGGTGGGGAATAGGCATGGCATTATTAAACTGTTCTTTTAGAGACTCCAGCAATAAGGAGAGGAACTCTGTATGTGGCCACACTGCCCACACAGATTTCCATGGGACACATACACACACACACACACACACACACACACACACATTGGAGATAACAACGAAGCCAGGAAGTGGTGGCATATGCCTTTAATCCCAGCACTTGGGAGGCAGAGGCAGGTGGATCTCTGTGAGTTCGAGGCCAGCTTGGTCTACAAAGTGAGTTCCAGGAAAGGCACAAAGCTATACATAGAAACCCTGTCTTGAAAAAACAAAATAATAATGATAATAATAGTAATAATGAATTAAACAAAGTTCTGGATACAAATTCAACCTCCAAATGTTAGTTGCATTTCTATACACTAACTATAAACAACCTGAAAGGGAAATCATTAAACCAATTCTATTTATAATAGCATCAGAAGATAGTAATCATTAATATTGTTCATGAGCACTTTCCAATCCTCTGCCTTTCATTTTTCTTTTTTAAGAATTATTTTGAAGATTTGTTTTATTTTTAATTGTGTGTGTGTGTGTGTGTGTGTGTGTGTGTGTGTATGTGTGTGTGTGTGTGTGTGTGTGTGTGCACGCGCACGCTTATGTGTGGGTAGATGAAAATGATTCCAGTCCCTAAAAGGCCAAAAGAGGGCATAAGATCCCCTGAAGTTGAAATTACAGGAAGTTGTGAGCCACCCAGTAGGGATTCTGGGAACAAAATTCAGGTCCTTTGTGAGAATAGTAAGTGCTTGTAACCCCTGAGTCATCTCTCCAGCCCTTGAATTTTTGAAAATATTATTTTTATTACTTTTATTTGTGGTATGTGTGAGTGTGAGCATCCACAGAAGCCAGAAGAGTGCATAGATCCCTTGGGTATGGGAACTGAGCTCACAGCTCTCTTTTCTTGTGGTAGTGACTGGTTATGTTAGTGGTGTTGCTTTGCCATCTCCTTGGCCAGGATCCTGCCTGACTATATTAAACTAAAGCTCCCTGTCAACACATAATGGACAGCGCAGTGCACAAAAGATAAAGGCATTTATAGTGCCAAGCTCCCAGGGTTACTATGAGAGATTCACCAGTAATAGTACTGCTTCCCAAAGGCCATTCCTGTAATCTCTTCAGAATTTGGCTGAATGACTCATCGTTCGCTTCTAATGTCCCTGTCGATAAACATAGATTGTTATTCCACAGTAATTTATCAAGTAAGAATTCTATAAATGAAACTACCAAAATGATTGGAGAACTAAATATAGCTTGTTCTGTGATATGTTCTCCCACAAGTGTTCTGATGGCAACATGTGCTATGATAATTCCAATAAGGAGAGAGAAAGAGGGGAGGAGAAGGAGAGGAGGGGGAAAGAGTGGGAAGACTATGTCTACACAAGGATTGGTACATCATTTTCTTTTCTTTTTTTTTGGGGGGGGGGTTCAAGACAGGGTTTCTCTGTGTAGCTTTGGAGCCTGTCCTGGATCTCACTCTGTAGTCCAGGCTGGCCTCAAACTCATGAGATCCACCTGACTCTGCCTCTCGAGCTCCCAAGTGCTAGAATAAAAGGCTTGTGCCACTACTGCCCAGCGGTACATCCATTTTGTACATACAGTCTTTCAGCAACTGTAGACAGCCTCACTGCTTGACACATTTGATCTATAGAGCTGAGGTTCAGACTATGTCTACAGGGCCAGCCAAGTGCTAACTGACAGTGTAGATATGTCTGAATCAAAGCTCCCCTTCTTCTCTCTTTGTGCATTCTATCAGTTCACACATGTTCAAGCAGTGGTTGGTTTTATTGTTGAATATTTGGTCATATTTGCCCTTCATTGAGGAAAATGTTCACATTTTCATTTCGGTGTGTTTGTTGAATGATGGCAGTACTTGGCCAACTCATTCTTCTTCCCTTGCTGCTCAGTGTTCTCCTCTGGAGGACTAGAGTAAACAGTGAAGCTAACCACTAACCGCCAAGCCCAAAGCACTTGATTCAACAGTCAAACCTTACCAATCCCAGGTCCTCATCAGTAAAATAGAGATTTATGATAGCATCTTCCTGGGTTTGACATCTTGACACTGTGACAAAAATTCATATTTAAATAGTTTTGTTCATGGTTTCAGACCACAGTTTTCTCTGTTGATTCTGGGTCCATCATGAGGCAGACCATCATAATGGCAGAAGTATGTAACAGACCACTGTCTCACAGAGGATGAGAAGCACAGAAAGAATGCTTTTGCTTTTTACCCCCCTCCCCCTACTTTTTCCCCCATCTGAGTTCCTAGCATATGGAGTAATGTTACTCATGTTCAGAATGTGTCTTCTCCATTAGTTACTCCCTTCTGGAATGCCTTCACAGTCAGAGTTGTGCTTCATTAATCTCTTCGGTGCATGTTGGATAATCGAGTAGACAACAAAGACTGACTCACAAAGTAGTGGTGGGGATAAACTGAGATAATATGTAAAGCATTTAGCATAGAACTTGGTGCTCTAGTAGACCGTCAGTAAATGTTAGCTCTCCCTTTAATGTCAAGTTAAATGTGAAGTTAAATTGCACAGTCTTTCCATAGAACCCTGTGTGTATGGAGGGAGGTCTAAAGAGAAAGAAGGAACAATTAGGTGGAGAATACCCTTTATTAGAAATGTAAAGAAATAGAGCTAATGATCTTCTTTGAGGACATAGCTGCAACACATTCCTAGTGTAGACAGTAGTGCTAGGAACTGTTGAAACCAGGAGGTAAATTAGAACCTTCACAGTCTGATTCCATGATGAAGGGTGCCACCATCAGCAATGCCTCAAGGACACTGGGACTTGTTTGATGGATTTTGTAAGAGGACAAGAACTACTATTTCTCATGTTCTTTGTGATTGAGAGAAGCTACTTTCCTTTTCTCTATTCATTTTTTCTGATTCACTCATATTTATATGTGCTGAGACTGCTGAATGAATAAATTCTCTACTTTATCCCCTATGAATTTAGATAGCTTTGAACTTGTACTGCATTAAAAGTTCAAATCCAAGCAACGTGAGCAACTTTGTTTAGAAAGTACAGAACAGATGGCCAGCCCTCCCAATATATAAGGCTCACTAAATTGCCCTCAGAATTGTAACTCCATATGGGTAAAGTGAAGCTGCCTTTCAGCAAGTCTTCCAGGGGGGTTCTTAGAGTAGGGAAGACTTGTGAACTAACTGATTGAGACATTCTTTCATTAAGGAGTGGTGAAGCCCCAAACTCATAACCCTAAGTTATAGTTGGATATATTAATATCCTTTTCATTTTCTTTTCTTTAATTCCCTTCTGGGTTTTATTTCTGAAGTATAGTCTAGCAAAGGACTGGAATTTATCTATGAACTCAACAAACCTGTGATCCTTAAACCCTAAATAAGGCCCATTGGATGAATTTTGAAAATAACTGCCAGAACTACTACTTCTCTATTTAGCTCAGAGAACATGTCCATGCATTGCATGGTTAACTGTCCTCTTCACTGTCTCCACTGCTCTTTTGAATGTCATTAATTAAACACCATCTGAGTATTTGTCTATGATAACTATATCTGGTGTTTGCCCAGAAATACATTGTTCATAAAAAGCCAAGCAGGTATAGCTTAGAAAACAGTGGCCATTCAAGAACAAAGGGAGAACAAGGAATAACAGACCATGATAAATGGAGACCACATGAGACCAGGAATAGGCAGAGTGCTGGAGAGGTCCCCAGAAATCCACAATGATATACTGCTGTATACTGCTGGCAATGGTCAAGAGAAAGCCTGATCTGACCTAGTCTGGTGATCAGATGGCCAAACACCCTAATAGTCGTGCTGGAACTCTCATCCAATAACTGATGGAAGTGGCTGCAGAGATCCTCAGCCAGGCCCCAGGTGGAGCTCCAGGAGTCCAATTGTAGAGAAAGAGGAGGGACTGTGTGAATTGTTGAGACCAAGATTGGAGAAGAACAGGGACAAATAGCCAAACAAATGGAAGCACATGAATTATGAACCAAAGGCTGTGGAGCCCCCAGCTGGATCAGGCCTTCTGGATAAGTGAGACAATTGAGTAGCTTGAACTGTTTGGGAGGCACCCAGTCTGTGGGACTGGGACCTCTCCTTAGTGCATGAACTGGCTGTTTGGAACCTTGGGCTTACACAGGGATACTTTGCTCAGCCTGGAAGGAGGGGACTGAACTGGACTTACCTGTACTGAATCCACCAGGTTTAAATGAATCCCCAGGGGAGTCTTGGCCCTGGAGGAGATGGGAATGGAGGGGAGGCGATGGGGGGAAGGTGGAGATGGGGGTGGGAGGGGGGAGGACAGGGGAACCCATGGCTGATGTGTAAACTTAAAACACAAATATAATAAAGATAAATAAAAAACAACAACAAAAAACAAAAATAAACAAACAAAAAAAACAGTGGCCATGTATGTTACTGTTGTTTTAGACAGAGACCTTGCTATCCATTAATCCTGCTACTTTAGTCATATCAGGCCAGTCCTGACTCTTTAAAGACTCAGAACAAATGAGCACACACTTGTTCTCAGGATTCATTTCAGCCTTTCCATGTCACCCAGTTCTACCCAGCATTCCTGCCAACCGGTCAGCCTCTACAGCAACAGGAGAGAGCTGCAGGCTAGCTGGGTACTAACTTTTAACATCACCTCCTGGAAGCGGGTGAAGAGATGGTTCAGCAAGTAAGAGCACTTGTTCTTCCAAAGGATCCAGGCTTGATTCCCAGCACCCACATGGTAGCTCACAACCATCCATAGCTCCAGTTCCAGGGGTCTAACCCCCATGGGTAGTACATACACAGGTGGTGCATAGATACATGAAGGCAAAACACTCATAAAAAAAAAAAATCGAACTTTTAAAACACATTACCTACTGGCCAGTGTTGATTCTCTTTCTGCTTCATTCATTAATATATTACTTCTACTTTATTATCAGTTTATATAGCAATGTTTATAATTGCTTTCTTGCTGTTGGCTTAATTTAATTTTATAAAATAAAAATATCACAACTTGAAATCTGAGTATATAACATACTTAAAACTGTACACACTAAAGTCAACTTGTTGACTTGCTTTAAAATTTCCTTTAAATTGTGCTAACACATACATAACATAAAATTTATCAATTTAGCTATATTTAATGTGCAGCCCAATAGTTAAGTTTTTAACTACTGATTAATAGTCCTAGAACATTTTCCCTACGAATATGAAAGCGTCATTTGGAAGGTACCATATGACACATCATGTATCTTATAATTTCCAGCTTATCATGTATCTTATAATTTCTAGCACCACTTACCTTGCATAGCACATGTTAGGAGCTCCTCATAAAACACCACAACACTGTCTTTAAGGCAACAAGCTGCTCACAGGGAGCTGCTATCACTCTGTAGTGCATACAGACCTTGGAGCTGGATTGCCTGCATCCTAATTCTAGCTCTGTCTTAATGGCTATGCAGACATGGCAAGTTGTAAACTCAGCCTCCTTATCTCTGAAGTGTAATAATACATTCCTCACAAGCTTATGAGAGACTCATTAAATGAGTCATTCGTGAAATGTTTAGGATGGTGCTTGGTGAAACTACATAAGCTTTAGATAGATTAGTAAATTAAAAAATAGTAATAGGCTCTTTAAATAATAGAACTTCTTTATAAATGAAATACACACTCAGTCAATTTCTCCCCAGTGTGAAGAGTTCTTGTCTCATTTTTTGGAGACTACAGAGGTGAAAACTGTCTTCTCTTGTGATTTTGACTCTGTTAATGTAACCAAAGCTCTAGCTAGATCCCTTACCTGAAGATGCATGGCAGCACAGCCAGGCCTCAGCCCAGGCGTGATGACTACCAACTCCAGGTTTTCAGAATCTGTCAGCCTGCTTGAAATTTGTGTTGCATTATCTGCTAATCTTCATAAGCATATGGAACTGATAATGAACTGTTCTCTGCCAACTGAAAAACCCCAAAAGGCCTTCTGTCTGTTTTCAGTTTTGTCAGCTTGATTAAGGACTTTAAGTGTGCCTTTTCCAAGGTAATCAGGGCTATGAGAGGCCGATTCTTCCCTTAGCACACCATTCCTCTCATCAACGTGCGGCTGCTTGCCACTGATTTTAAGAACTGGTATTTATTTAATTTCCATATCATACTAGCAATAAGTTGTCATTATTAATACAAGTGCTCAAGTTCTGACACTACAGTTTGCTTGTCATATTTCCTCATAGTTGTTTTCCAAACTTTCTGTATACCATGTTCCATTTAAAGCTCCCAACATTGATATCCTGAACCTGCTTCCCAGGGACTCAGGCACATATCTGTGGTTTCACCAGATTGGCTCTCCCCTGTGTCAGTGAACCTCAAGAACCAGTTTATAGTAGATAATCTCCATATTAAGTAGATTTTTTTTCTTTGTGTAATGGAGTCAGACAGACAGGATTGATGAGTGTGTGTTAAGTTTCTTGTATTAACTTTGTGGAATAGTTGATGGGCTTGTGAGGCTCTGGAGCTACAGAAGCCAGACAACTTAGGCAAATTGAAAAGAAAGACTGCCTTGCCCTTCTGAACATAGTTGTCCCTATGAAGGAATCTGATTTTTTTCCCCTACTATGCAGCTGGGACCTCTTTGTCGCTCACATCAATCTGCTTTCAAGTCTGTTAAATTAATGGCAGTCACGCATTGGCATAAAAGTTGTTTTCTGGAGCATGTCACTCCAGATGATAGAACAACCTGTGGTGTCAGATGTGGTTTCTTAAGGACAGAGAACCGCGGCATGTAGCAGTTGTCATTTTCGTCTTGATGTGACAGAGTTGAAGGTTTCCAAAACACTGTAAATGTATACTAAAGTCTACATTAATGAAACCCCAGGGGTTTTCTGATCTGTCTGTTTGGTTAATTTTATTTAAATTACCTTTCTACTCCTCTACCTCCACTTCTACTGTTGTAGGAAGTACCCAGCCAGGAACTGGGTCTCCTGTACCCACTCTAGTGCAGGGCTTGTCTCCTCTACCTCTAATGTTACAGGAAGCACTTAGTAAAGAAGTAAAATAGATCTCCTGGTGGTGTGATTTTCAGTATTTCAAGGCACACAATGAAAACACACTGTATTCTCAGATTTTCTTAATTTGTTTCTGTTTATCCTCTAAGTACTCACTGCATCCTCATTATCTCCCAGTCTCATATAGAATATCACAGTAAATGCAGCTTCGTGTTTTTATCAACCGATTCACACATAGCAGTGGTATGTAATTGAATAACATAAATTGGTTTGATTTCTAAGTCTTACTCAGAATTAGTAAAATTTCTGTTTATGTTTAGACCAAGACACAAGTAAATTAGATTTTACAAGCAACAATTGTTTCAACTAGCCAATAACTTAAATACACTTTTAAGCAATGAAGCCTTGATTATATGAAATTACCCATCAAAGACGGCAGGTTACAGAAGGAGGAATCACTAGAAAGCTAAGGAGACTGGCAGTGTGGCTTCTGAGCACATGAGATGAGATGATGTGACTGTGTTTTGGTTTACATCAGAGGACCAAGAATGCTGCTGTTGTCTAGAACACTTGCCACTGTGGTAGAAATCCATTAAGGAAGATAGGGCACCCTTGTGATTAACTTTTTGCTGGATTGCTTTAAGTGAGACTGGTCGGTCCACCAGAAGGGAAGGATGGAAGTTTTGGTGGAGTGGAGTGGTACCTCCCATGGTTAGCCTCAGTGAGCTATGCTGCAGCTTTGAGGATATTAGGAGCAGCATTGCCATCCATTTTCAGGGCAAGCAGCATCTTATAATAGTGATAATGCTGTCAAATACTTATTAGGGGTGCCTTCTAAAAAACCATTTGTATTTCTTTAGATTGTGAAATATAGGGCTTATATCTGTAGGTTTCTAAAGCTATAACAGGAAATAATATAAAATCATGTTCAAGGCCAGATGAGTTAATATACCTGTAATCTTGGCTACTAGGACTGGAGGATAGGCAGCTTAAACTGAGCCTGTACTGCAGAGTGAGTTTGAGGCCAGCCCAGGAACTTGATGAGACCTTATTTCAAAGACAAAACAAAAACAAAGGTTTTAGGATATAGCTCAGTGGTAGAATACTTGTCTAGCATTCACAATACCTGGAATTGCATCTCAACACTTCAATGAATGAATGAATGAGTAAACAAATGAACAAAGTTGTTTGGGAGGATAAATAAAGCAGTTTGTAATATGATTTTAGTTTTTCAGAATTTTTAGTACTGTACTTACTATTTATTGTTTGAAGGATACATTTTCTAAGTCTCAGGTGCTTATATTTACAGTTATTTTTATATTGATATTAATAAGATTTGAATTGACAGTTTTAAATTATAGAGATTCTCACTGTATCTAATGAATTGTAATGGGAGTCTACCATCCCCCAAAATATTGTATTAAAAGCAATTAATTACATTTTTTTAGTTTTAAAATTATGTACTCTGTTTTCATTAGCTTTTGAAAATAATACCTTTTATAAGAAAAAAATGGGGCAGAAGAGATGACTCACTAGATAACAACACTTGTTACTCTTACAGAGGAGATGGGTTTTTCAGCACCCACATGGTACTCCATACATAGCTCCAGTTCCAGGAGTTCTGACACTCTGACCTCTGGGTGCACAAATAACACATGTGGTACAAAGACACACATGCAGGCAAAACACTCATATACACAAAATAAAATAAAATACATTTAAAAATAAATTCTCCTAAGATCATAGACCCTGAGGTAAATCAGTGATCAGTAAAGTGCTTTGTAGGTCTGCAGTGCACATGAAAATGAGGTTCTGTGTCATCTAGAAGTAATGCCATCATCCTGCTTCATTTTTTTAAAGAACTTTTTTGTAGGTGACAAAATGTAACCAGATTTTGTTGTTGTTTTGTTTTTGTCTTTTATTTTACATTCAGGGTTGTCTGGGCTGGGTTTACCAGTGCCACCTTTAACAAAATATATCTATCTTTACAATACTCAGTATTTACTGAGCTCTCATACTTAAGACTCCTAAAGATATGGTATTGAATAAAACATGAATTCAGTGCTCCTATGAGACTTAAATTAGCAGACATGACACAGCAAGCAAATAAGGGAAGGATATGTGTTACTTGTGTATAAGTACAATAGAGAAGAATTAGGGGACCCATAGAAAGGGAATACAATGTTGTAGGGGACAAAGAAGGGGGAGGAAGACTCAGCCCTGTGGTGATATTTTGTTCCCCAAAATATTGTACACCCTAATAAACTTATCTGGGTGTCAGAGAACAGAACAGCCATAATATTAAACATAGAGGGTAGGCAGTGGTAGCACACGCCTTTAATCCTAGCATTCCAGAGGCAGAGCTCCATCTGGATCTCTATGGGTTCAAAGCCACACTAGAAACAGCTAGGCATAGTAACAAGAGCCTTTAATCCTAGGTAGTGATGGCAGGAAGCAGAAAGGTATTTAAGGAGTGAGGATGAGGAACTAAAGCTTGGTTAAGCTTTTAGGCTTTTGAGTAGCAGTTCAGCTGAGATTCATTCTGGATGAGGACTCAGAGACTTCCAGTCTGAGGAAACAGGATCAGCTGAGGAATTGGAGAGGTGAGGAAGCTGTGGCTTGTTCTGCTTTTCTGATCTTCCAGCATTCACCCTAATACCAGGCCCTGGGTTTGTTTTTATTAATAAGAACTTTTAAGATTTGTGCTACACAGCCCCACCTTATGACACTGTCCAAATCCCAGAAGCACAGCATTCTTCCCTGCAGTTTCTGGCACCATTGATTGGTCGGTAATAGTTCTTGTTTGGATTCTATTTTCTTTTTTGTTTTGTTTTGTTTTTGTTTTGTTTTGTCATTGTTTTTGTTTTTGTTTTGGTTTTTCGAGACAGGGTTTCTCTGTAGCTTTGGAGGCTGTCCTGGAACTTGCTTTGTAGACCAGGATGGTCTCGAACTCACAGAGATCCACCTGTCTCTGCCTCCCGAGTGCTGGGATTACAGATGTGTGCCACCACTGCCCAGCAGATTCTATTTTTTTTTCTTCTTCATTCCAGAAAGTAACTAATTGGTTTTTTTGTTTTTGTTTTTGTTTTTGTCTTCCTATACAGATGAATTTTCTGTTCCTTGGGTCAAACTTTGGGCTTTCCCATTTTCCTCACTGAGTTCCTCACTGGTGGTGGGCAGGGTGAACTGTTACTAGAGTCCAGTGTCCATGAAAAGGACAGACTGGAGCGGTGACAGAGGACATAGTTCTCTACTTGAAGGAAGATGGAAGACTGTCCTGCCCATACCCTAGGCAAGTGGCAGAACCTTGGAAAATAGCACAGTGACTCAGGGAGTTGAGCCCCTGTCACAAAGGTACTTGACCAGTGGAAAGATCCTTGTGTTCAGGTGTGGCAGAAAAGCATTTGGGCTGTGAATTCATATTGCTATGGTGGGGGAAGATAATAACCTGCTGTGGCATTGCAAGGCTATATATATCTTTCCATGTATATATAACATGGCCTCAAAATGACTGAGATCAAATTTCCCATCGTGGTTGGGTGAAACATGTCACAAATTGGTTTGATTTAGCAAAAATAAGGTAATATAACACTGCTGTTGCATCCAAAACATAAGGTGTGGGATTTGTCTTCTTTGAGTTTCAGGTTATCACAGCTTGATTAAGTCTTTGGTGAACAAAAGATCTTTAAGATACAAGGCAACAGAAACTTGAATTTGTGCCAAACTAAAGGATTCATTCCACCTACCATACTGGCAGACAAATACATGTCATCTTTTCCTTCAGTTTTCCCCTTCATATCAGTATAAAGCAACAGCAAAAACAAAAACGAAAACAAAAACCATATTCAGTATATCAAATGTCATCAAGAAATGGCATTTAGCTTCTTCTTAAAGCTTTGGGAAATGGAGGAATGTTATAAAAATCCTTCAGTTGACCAATAGCACCTGATTGAAAGAACATTACATGGGACAATGGCTTATAAACTTTTAAATTTTGGAAACAGCTATAAATTTTCTCTGACATAGTGTGTCGCCTGTCCCTGTCCATCTATCTGTTCAGTCTCAAGCTTTTTCTGACTCTGAAAATTGTCATGCATATGGTGATATTTTATTTGTACTAAAATGTGATTTTATTTGTATGTTAATAAATAAAGTTGCCTGGGGGTCAGAGCTAATAGTAAGCCATAACAGAAGCTGGGCAGTGGTGGTGCACACCTTTAATCCCAGCACTTGGGAGGCAGAGCTAGGCGGATCTCTGTATGTTCAAGGATACAACCAGCATGGAGACACATGCCTTTAATCTCAGTACCAACCTTAAAAGACCTAGAGGTCTGTATAGACAGGCAATGATGAGGAGGTCATGTGATTGGGTTTACAACCAATGAGAAGGCAGAACAGAAAGTCAATAAAAGGACAGACACACAGGAAGTAGGCTTCTTGTTGAGGGGAAGGACAGCAGCAGCAGTGAAGGGTAAGTAAGGGTTTTTAGCTCTTAGCAATTGCTCTGACCTCTTGGGTTTTTAACTCTGCAATTGACTCAGTGTTTCTTATTTAACAAGACTGTTCATCTACATTTGGCGCCTAATATGGGGCTGATCCTTGAATGTTATTACCAACTATTAGGATATAAAGAAACGAAAGTTAGTAGTTAGACATTACAATCAAACTTATAGTCATATTAGGTATGTTTTCAAGATTGAGTAGATATATTTTAGATAGACAGGTCATCTTCAAACCCTTCAGAGATCTACAGAATATGACATTTAAAATGTTTTAATAACTTAGAAAAATTTTCTCTTTTGTTATGACTATGAGACATGTTGGCTCCTGACAGTACCAATCTACTTCAGAGAAAATATGGGCATTAAAAAAACTACATATGGAGTTAACTTTCATTGTGGCAAAAGTTAGCCACTGGACAACAAAGTATCCTCGAATCAACTGCTGACAAACAGGACAGACTGGACATGAAACAAAGGACTACCAATTCTTGCCAAAACAGTGTGGTTGTGGCTTTAACAAAAGGCATCTTCTGAGGCCAGAACAATATGACACCATCCCTGAAGTGGCCTTTACAATCCAGAAGAGATACTGTGCCCTTTTCTTTGAAGGCAGCTGAACAGGCAGTGGACCAATGGCCTCTGATGTGCAGTGGAACAGCAGGTGAAACAGTTGTTCTTGAAGAGTAACTAAGCTAACAGAGTCTAACCTCTCAATGATAGACTGACATTTAATAAAGGAATGTGGAAAAAAATAGGATGCCAAGATAAAGCCACACACACAGAGCCCCCCAAAAAATGGACCACTGAATTAAAAAACATCAACAATTTCTAGAATTTAAAATCCTGAATCATGACATGACACAAGTGGCATTCAGGTGTTTCTGGTACATGGACTGCTCTCACCAAATGTGAATTCAAACTGTTGACCTTGTGTACATCCTACTTCCCAAATGAGTCTGTCAGATATGCTAAGCCTATAGGCTGAAGATGATGCCCAACACTGGAAAAACCTCAGGTGACTGTCTAGGCAGCTGGCTGTTTCTATCAACTCACATTTTTTTTTTTTTTGGAAGCTGCTTGCATGCACTTTGTTTTTATTTTTTTATTAGTTAATATTATTTCCTTCTTGGGTCTCTGAGGGAGTTAAAGATTAGTTAGTTATAGTTTTCCTTGTTAAGAATTTCAAAAAAAACTCACTAAAAAGATGTAATATATAAATTTAAAAGATGTTATAAGGTAGTTCTGTTAGTAATATAAGTTAAGATAAAAAGTAAATCAGGTACATTTTGGAACTACCAAAATAAGAAAGGTAATAAAATTATTTTCTCTGAATTTGTCAAATACAAATGAACTAGACATTGTTTAGGTATTTATTGCTTGTATATATGGTATATAGTTACTGTACTTTTATATATACTTTTTCTCATATTAGTTATAACTTTTTCTTTTTATTAAAATAGAAAAGGGGAAATATAGTGATATTTTATTTGTACTAAAATGTGATTTTATTTGTATGTTAATAAATAAAGTTGCCTGGGGGTCAGAGCTATAGCAGAAGCTGGGCAGTGGTGGTGCACACCTTTAATCTCAGAACTTGGGAGGCAGAGCTAGGCGGATCTCTGTATGTTCAAGGATACAGCCAACATAGAGACATACACCTTTAATCTCAATACCAACCTTAAAAGACCTAGAGGTCTGTATAGACAGGCAATGATTAGGAGGTCATGTGATTGGGTTTACAACCAATGAGAAGGCAGAACAGAAAGTCAATAAAAGGACAGACACACAGGAAGTAGGCTTCTTGCTGAGGGGAAGGACAGCAGTGGCAGTGAAGGGTAAGAAAGGGTTTTTAGTTCTTAGCTATTGCTCTGATCTCTTGGGCTTTTAACTCTGCGATTGGCTCAGTGTTTCTTATTTAATAAGACTGTTCATCAACACATGCACACTCAACTTTTCAGAACCATCTTCTTTATATTAGTAAGATGATCTTAGTTTTCAATTGTTTCCCTTCTGTTTCCATGACCATTTCTTTTTATTATTTGTATATCTACTAATTCATTTCTGTCATACTAGAGATTGAACCCAGGGCCTTATAGTTGCGAGGCAAATACTCAACTACTGAGTTAAGTTTTGAAATTTTATTTTGAGATAGAGTCTCCTTAATATGTCCCTGCTGGTCTTCAACTAGCAGTCTTACTGTTTTACATTCTCCAAAAGCTGGAATTACAAGGCATAACCCACTATGCCCAAGGTAACCAGTACCACTTCCCTCCTCTACCCTGAATTACAGTGATCGAGACAGTGCAGCTGCCTGGATAATGCAAAAGTAATGAGGTATGGGATTTTCTAGAGTCCATGTCTAGACTTAACCCTCCATGTTATGAGCTTGAACATTTCCTTTGTAAATACCATGTTAAAAGCCATTTCTTTGAGGGCTGGAGAGATGGCTCAGTGTTTTAGAGCACTTGATGCTCTTACAAAGGACACAGGTTCAGTTCCCAGCACCCACATAGTGGTTCACAATTGTCTGTAACTCCAGTTCTAGGGGATCTTATAAGACAAATTAATAAACAGTCTTATTAATAAAAATCCCAGTGCCAGGTATTGGGGTAAATTCTGAAAGATCAGAGAGACAGTACAAGCCACAGCCCACTTCACCTCACCAACTCCTCAGCTGATCTTATTTCCTTGAATCTTCCTTCAAATGGATCTCAGTTGAACTGCTGCTAAAAGCCTAAAAGTTTAAAAGTCTAAAAGCCTCTAGTTCCTGGTCCTCATACCTTATATATTTTTCTGCTTCTTGCCATCACTTCCTGGGATTAAAGGTGTGTGTCACCATGCCTAGCTGTTTCTAATGTGGTCTTGAACTCACAGAGATCCAGATGGGTCTTTGCCTCCCAAGTGATAGAATTAAAGGTGTGTGTGCCACCATTTTCTGGCTTCTATGTCTGACTAGTGGCTATTCTGTTCTCTGACCCCAGATAAGTTTATTAGGGTGCACAATATACTGAGGAACACAATATCACCACAAGATCTAATATCCCCTTCGGGCCTCCATAGTCACTTAGCATACTTATGGTTCATTGACATACATGTGGGGAGGCAAACAGTTGTAAACATAAAGTATAAATAAATATTTGAAAAAAATTGTGTTACTACGAAGCAAAGCTAGTTTAAAAATAACATACATATAGCCATGTTTCAGTAAATTGTGTAAGATTTTAGGACTATAAAATGAGGACAAAAATAGTATTTCCACATTATAAAGTGAGGCATAAAGATAATGCACACACACACACACACACACACACACACACACACACACACACACGGCCAGAGAGAGATGTTCTATGACTAAGTGCATTTGCTTCACAAGAATGATGAATTGAGTTTGGATTTCAGCATCTATGAACACATCAAGCCTGATTGGGGCCTGTAATCCCAGCACTATAGGGGTTCAAGACAGAAAGATTGCTGGAGCTTGTTGGCCAGTCAACCTAGCCCAAAGTAAGCAAGCTCCAGGTTCAGTGAGAGACTGTCTCTAGGGAATAAGATGGAGATTGACAGAGCAAGACACCCATCCTTCTTCTCTGGCTTCTTTACTTGCAGACATGCATGCATGCTGCCACATACATATGTATGTGGAAGTTTCTGTCCTGCCTGGTCCCACAGCTGTTCAGTCCCAAATAAACACTCAAACTATTTGGTCTATGGCTCGGGATTCTTACTAGCTAGCTCTTGCATCTTAAATTAACTCATTTCTCTTAATCTGTGTATTGCCACGTGTCTTGTGACTTACCTGTGTTGCATTACATCTTGCTCCCCTGGTCAGCCCTCAGCATCTCCTCTGACTCCATCTTTCTCTCCATGTATCTCTGCTTGGATTCCCTGCCTGGCTATAACCTGTTTTGCCATAGGCCATAGCAGCTTCTTTATTAACCAGTGGTAACAACACATATTCACAGCATACACAAAGACCATCTCATAGCATACATGCACATAAACCATGTATACATCTACCTCCCCAAGCACAGAGAAAGAGAGAGGGAGGGGAGGAGGGAGGGAGGGAGGGATCAAACCAGATGAATTTCAGCACTGAGATGGAGAATTGGACATGGATCTCCACTCCTAACCAAAAAGCTACTTGTAATTGTTACCTGTTGTCAAATTTCAAATTAGTTTTTCTCTAATGAAGTGACACTCTGTATAGCAACCATACTCCAGGGTAGGTCCCATCCCCAGGACTAGTTGGCCAACACAAAACAAACTTCATGTTTCTTTTTATTTTTTATTTTGTCTCATTGGTCTTTTGCTTGTTTGGTCTGATATGTGTGTGTGTGTGTGTGTGTGTGTATGTGTGTTTGAAAGAGAGAGGGAGAGAACATAAATTTAGGTGGGTAGATTCTAAAAAGAGTTAGGGAGGGGAAAACATGATCAAAATATATTTTATGAAAAAAATTAATTAAAAAATAAATAAATTCCTTCAAGGTAAGTCCCTATTGCCAAAGACATAATGCACTTTGGACCCAGAGTCCAGAGAATATGACCTGAACAAGGATTACATAAATAGACATGTTTACACAGAAGGGAAAATTTCACAAGGCCTCAAACCTAGACAAAGAACTACAGACAACTAAGGGATGCTGAGAGTGGGAAAAATAGTGTTCCCCAGGGAAGAGCACCCCAATTGGTTATCAAATACCAAATAGTCTGCCCTGAAAATATACTACAAATAACATTACATGTGTTAAGCAGGTTGTATTTCTATACTTAGGAATACACACACACACACACACACACACACACACACACACACACACCCCAAAGATAGAAAGTCCATGAATTTGAAAGAGAGCAGGGGTGCGGGGTACTTGAGAAGGTATGGAGGGAGGAAAATATAGGTGTACATGATGTAATTATTTTAATTAATCTCAAGAATAAATTTATTAAAAAAACACCATGAAAAATAAAATTTCTTTAAGCCTATCAAGTACCAACTATAACATTGCATATTAACAGACCAACAAAAACTATTTTCTTTAGCTTCCTTTCTATTTTATTTTAATACCAGAGGACTAGGAAATTTATGGAGATGAGAGGTCTGGTAGCTTGAGCTGTGCTTCTTGTATGTGAAGTTTGAAGCTGAATTGAAAAGAAATTTTGAATTTTCTCGAGCACTCAAGTGGACACTGCTTTGATTAATTTTGTGAGTGCTATGGTAATTGGAGGATATTTTATTTGACAGGGTTGCTTTGTGTAGCCCTAGCTGGCCTGGAATTTATGTAGAGCAAGCTGGTGTGGAACTCATGAGTTCCACCTGTTTCTGCCTCCTAAGTGCTGCAATCAAAGGTATATGCCACCATACTATTGATATTAGTCTTTTCAATTAAAATGAATCACAATGTTACCACTGCAAGACATTCAAAATGTTGTTTATTCATTCTTGAAAAACTTTAACCTACTAAGCAAGGATGTGGAATGAATCAGTTTAGTGAGAAACTGAGCCTCTTTTGACAATCTGGAAGCCTTTGCCTGGAAGATTCCAAGTGAATGATTATAAACAATGTCTAGGAGAGTGATTTGCAAGGATGGTACAAACATACTATTTATGAAGCCCTTTACAGAGTGATTTAATTAAGTTCCTGTCATCAAAAGCTCATGAACTTATATGATTGACTGAGTATTTTGACTAGAGGAGAAACTAGTCATTTGTGTAGGAAGTTGGGATTTTTTTTAAAGTTTGTTAAATTCCTACATACTAATATTTAATATTATTATATTTTAGTTGTTCATGTAATTAGCCAAAAGGTAAGCAAAGACATAAAAGCAAAAAGCAAAATATTGTTTTTTAAATTTGTGTTTTATGTGTATAGAAACTGGAGTTATAAACAGTTGTGAGTAACTGTATGAATGCTGGGAATTGAACTTGGGTCCTCTGGAAGAGCATAGAGTACTCTGAACCATTGAGCCATCTCTCTCCTGCTCCAAAATCATGTAAACATAATATGGTTATATGCCTGACAAAGCAGTGACACCCAAATGGAAAATCTGTTATAAACAAAGCTTTTATAAATAATAGAAAAATATTAAAAGTGGGAAAATTCAGTTACATCTTAGCTAATATGGTTGCTATACAAGAGTGACCAGTTTGAAAATATGAATTGCGATACTCATTTTTGCTAACACCAAATCCTATAAAATGCCCTAGAGTAAATGAGCAATGCATCAAGTCTACTAAATAAAACTTCAAGACCCTACTAAAAAGATAGAAAATAAGCCCAAGAAAATAGAAATACAGAATCTACTTTTTGGTATGGAGGGTTTAACTCAGGAGATGTCAATTTAAGTTAATGTTAACAGAATCTCAATTCAAAAGGCAACACAAATGAATTATAGTATTTGTAGGAAAGTGGAATCAAGAGTGATGATATTAAGCCTGTAAAATACATGAGGTATAAATGATAAAGCTTATAGTCAAATCAGTTTGTTACTAATGTTACTAAGTTAATTTAACAGCTAATGGAATCATAGAGTTCACACAATCAAAAGTGGCTTCCCTGTTCCACATGACTAGTTTTCTGCCTGGACTGTAGCAGTAGCTGGCTAAGTAGCTGTCCTGTGGCTACACTTAGCTCTGCATAACCTGACCTCATCAAGGTAGTAAGAATAATTGTTTGGGGCCATGAAACAAAGCCAGGTATGGTGGTACATGTAATTCCAGTGCTCAGAATGATACAGAGAGATGGCAAGTTCTGGCCAGCCTGAGGTATGTAGTAAGACCAAGTCTCAAAAAGGAAAAATGTGGGGGAGGGCATTCAAATAAAGGAACACCTCCATGAGAGCTCTTCAGTGGCACCTGTTTCACCATACATACTAACCAGACACCTCTACTGGCTTCATGGCCTCCCTAATCTGACACTGAGTAATTTTTGGGCACTCTCAGTATTCATTGTGGTCTCTGAGCCACGCTGGGTTCTCTGATGCATCATGAATATACCCATATTCTACCTTAGAAGACATCTTCTTCAGAAACCTTGTTTCCTTGAATAGCTAAAGGCTAACTCCCCAACCTCCTTTAAGTCTTTGCTTAAGAGTCAAATTTCAGTACATTCCTCTGACCTTTCTCTCTCACTTGGTGTGGGTGATTGCCCTTACTCCCTCCTCCCATGTGGTGGAGTGTTCCTTCTCATACAACAGACCATTAGTGAGTTTTGTTTACTCACTAGTAGATTCTAGTGGGGTATATTATGTTGAATCAATTAATAAATTGCACAGAGAGAAAATTGGAAAAATAAAGGATATATGTATATGTATATATATAGAGAGATATTGATATGAATGTAAAATAAATGACTATACTTTTTCAAGTGCTTGTAAGTGCATACTATACTTGTAGAAGAATAGCAGAAGCATTAATCATGGTTGACTTAGAGAAAGAGTTCACAGAATAAGAGGAATGGCACATTCAAAACCACTAGAGCCTGAACCTGTTGCTTCTTTGTTAAAATATACAGTGTACAGTTGAGCCTAATTCTGGAATTAAAAAATTCCTCATAAAGTTGAGGCTCAGCTATTGAGCGCCTTCAAAAGTGTTCATTTGTTCAGCCACAAGGTGTTTTGTATCTACTGTAAGCTCTTAAAGAAGCCCTGACAACATTACAGCTTTCCAGTTCCCTTAGCTCTCTGTAGCTCATTATCACTAATAGTCCTAAGCTATTTCTTTATAGATAATAGAGTATCTGTTCAGTTTTATGTGGATATTTTCTTCACTGTACAGCTTCTTAACATCATGATAACTTCCGTGTTGCAGAGAGATCTTAACTAGAAAAAAAAAACTAGCATTTATATTCTAGACAAGGTCTCTCTACATAGTCTTGGCTGGCCTATAGCTCACTATGTATACCAGGCTGACTTTGAACTCACAGAGATCTACCTGCCTCTGCCTCCTAAGTGCTGGGGTAAAAGTTGTGTATCACCATGCCTACCCAGATATTCTTAATTTAGAATTTATAGTATGAAGGCCAGCAACATGTTTCAGTGAATAAAGATGATTGTCTACAAGTCTGATGACCTATGTTTGATCCTCTAAACTCACATGGTGGCAAGAGAGGCCCTTTAAGTCATCCTTCAACTTCCACACATGTACTGTGGCTCACACACACAAAATACATGAATGTAAACATTACAGATTACAGTAAGCAAATTGAATTGCCTACATTTTCATCTGTTTTAAACTGAGAAATAACTTAGCAGATGAATGAAATCTACATGTCGTGTTTATGAAAGTATATTTTTATTTGATTATATTCTTTTATTGCTTTAATTCTGTACCAGTGATTGCCCAGAACCACAGTTGAGAAATATTTCCTGAATGCTCAGAACACTCAGTGAGGTGTCAGGCCTGAGGTACTATGTAAGATACAAAGATAAATATACACTGTCTTCACAGACCTTTGCTTATGACAGTCATGGCCACATGTAACTATGACACATGTCAAAATGTAAAAAATCATTAAATGACAATGCTGGGCATAGTTGGAGCAGATTGTTGATATTAGTTTGGGGATTACAAAAGTAATATGGCATTTGAAAAGGGCTTTTGTACACAGTTTCATTCTATGAGTTGAGAGGCAATGTTGTAGAGCTTGAAATTTCTGTGCAAATACTGCATTATGCCTTTTATCAAAGTCAAGCCTAAGACCTTTATGCATAGGTGGTAAATATGTATTTGTAGAATGAATATCTGTATTTCTCTTGATGGCATTTTCAAAAAGAAAATTATGTCATACATTTTATCAATTGTAACATTGAAAGACATGAAAACCTTCCTAGCAATTAAGAAACTTTGGAAAATTTGCTGTATTAGATGATTGATATTTTTAACTCAGATTCTTTTGTTCAGTTTTTTTAAACATCTAGAAAATGTGATATGTCTTATTAGAATAACACACAATGAGTTCTTATTATTCTGAAAAACCATCATCTATTGTCTCACTTAGTACTTATGAAAACTCAGGTGTTAGCTGCTCATATTCACATATTATAGATGGATAGGCTGGGGTACAGAAAGCTTAAGAAATGTGTGTGTGTGTGTGTGTGTGTGTGTGTGTGTGTGTGTGTGTGTGTGTGTGTAGAGGTCTGCCACAATGCCCAAATTAAATGCTAATAGAATTCATGTTTTTACACTGCAAAGATGGCTTTGTCATTTTCTACCACTCTGGTGTCATTCTCTGTTACATAAAGTGAGGTTAGTGTTAGTTCAATCAGATGTGTTGACTGCCTGCTTACCCTTGAAGCATGTGAGATGCATCATATGATCTTACTAAACTGGTTATTAACTTGCAAGATTCTCACATCACTGCTAAGTTTTAAAACAATGAAATAATAGTCAGATACCAATGCCAAAGTGATAATATTATGCAGTGTTCAAATTAGGCTTAGTTCTAACAAATAGTTAAAGTGTAGATTCTAAAACAAAATTAACATTTAAAAATAAAAATTCATTGTCTGGATTTGTGCATTTATATAGACGGCAGAATGTACACATAGGAAGAGGTGGTATAGAAGTGCCCTTGAGGAGGCGTACCAGCTCTACAGGCATTCTCCTGAGCAAAGACTAGAGGTGTGCTGCCTATCAAAACGTGGTATGTGCAGTTTCTTTCTTACCATCTAGTCAGAACTCCTAGATGTATATATTCTAAATCATGTTTGCACACTTAAAAATCCATGTCTTTTCTTCAAATACAAATGTTATTTCTGTTCACTGTGAAAGAATTTTCAAATGAATTAACAGCAAATATCTTGTTCTCCAAAATTACTCTCTGTGACCAAGCTCTATTTAAACACAGGCACTGTTATTGGTGCACCCTGGCATTTTATTTACTCATAGACTTCCATAGGCCATTATTTCAAAACATAACTCAAAATTAGGAACCATACATTTAAAATGCATTCCTAGTATGATAATTTTACATGGGTATGCTGGGGTTTGTATTATTTTGTTTTGTTTTTGACAATACAGTGTTTACAAAATGCTTAATTTTAAAATAAATTCTAAGCAGAGGTGAGCTATATACTCACAATTTAAAAATTGGTTTTTATTCTATTTTTCATTATCTATTGTGGACACACCATAGTGTACTTGTGGAAGTCAGAGAACAACTTGAGAGAATTAGTTAACTTATTTATCAATTGGGTCCTAAGGATCAATCCACCTCAGGTCAAAAGGCAACCGTCTTTACTGGCTGAACCATGTCACAGGTCACAAGCATTTTTAATTAAAATTATTTTCTCCTCATACATAACTGCATATTACTTTTATGAAAATCCCTCCTCACTCATCTGATCGAACTCCTTCCAGGTCTCTCCTTCCCATTCCCCTCCCAACTTAATGATATATGTATACATACATACATATACATATACATACATACATACACACACAATATATATATTCCTACTGAGGCAGTCAGTGTTTTCCACATGCACAGAGATTTAGGGCTATCTATTGTAGCATTAGCAACATACTAGGGTCTCTGTTCCTGACAAAAACTAACTTTATCTCCCTTGGCATCTGTCAGCTACCTGTAGATTCTCAATTAGGAGTAGGGCCTTGTGATCAACCCACTTCATGCTAGGTTGATCTTGTGCAGGTTCACAGCTATTTAGAATTTATGAGTACAGCTGCCTGTCACATCTAGAAGACACTATTTTGTAACAGTCCTCCTAAAATCTTTCTGCCTCTGCCCCCTTGGCCATTATGTTCTCAGAGCTTTGGGGAAGAGGCTATGACATAGATGTCTCACTTAGGGATAAGGAATTCATAGTAGTTATTCTTTGCATCATTTGTATTCTTTCTGTTAACCTAAGTCTATTGCAAAAAGGAGCTTCTTTAATGAGGGAGTACTGAGCTGGACTACCTGTGGGTGGAAGTGTTTAGAAGGCAGTTAGATACTGTATCAGTTTACCAAGATGACAGTAGTAGGTTCTGCCCTAGGATCTATGACCTCTTAAGCTGCAAGTTTTGGGCCAGGTTTACTGTACCAGGTATGAGTTTCCTGTTGATCAGTCCTTAAATCCAATTAGATAGCTAGCTGTTGATTATCCCCCTAAGACACTCATGCCGCAATTATGTCAATGGGTATAACTTGCCAGAGGAGCCCACAGGTTCACAACTGGGCAAGACTGTTGGTACCCTTTATCTCACAGCCTAGCACCTCATAGCACTATGAAAAGCTGGCCTTAAGGAGGGAGGCTTCTAGGTTGGTACCAGCCTGTGATCAGAGCATGTGGCATTTTCTGCCATAGGTTTTTACCATCAACTTCTGGTGAGCAGCCAAGGGCAGTGGCAATAGCCTCCTCAAACTACTTTAAAAAATATATTACAAGCATAATTCTAATGCTTTCAAGCGTAATCTAGTGTTCATTATACATTATATTAAATACATCAGGTATTTTTTTTCACTATACATCGGGTCATTTTCAGGAAATGTTCTTGAATCATAGATGTTATAGTTTATTTGCATAGCCTTTAAACTCACCCTTGTGCAGGCTCAGTTGGCATGGCACACTTAAGATTATGATTGTTCCATAAAATAATTATAATAAACTCAAATATGTTTTAAAATATTTTTTGTCCAGTGATTGCAGTAATTTTATACTCTCCACAGCCTTGTGTCTATTACCTTAAATTTGAAAGCAGGGTCCTTTGTAGAAAGATCAGACTTTCAACTGAACCCTGCAGTAATCATGAAGCTTTTTCTCCATTGGAAAAGCTTCATGTATATGCTCAGTAAATTTCTATGGGAAGCTGTTGATTTGAGGAAAAAGTTTAAAAACCTATCCACCTAAGTTTACGTTTTAAAGACATCCAGTTCACTATGAGACCAGAAGAGACACTGACTTCTGCAGACATGACTCATTCCTTACACTGAAAATGCCATTTGCCAGCAGCTCAGGTCCAACTTGCTGTGTTGTCAAAGTACAGATCTGCCCCTGTGCAATCAGTTTTCTTGTTCAACCACACAGGCTTCGAAACATTTCATCCTTAAATAACATAGTCACTTAACAAAAGGAGGATTGCATCTCTTCCACTAGCGCTGCTGTGTTCTCTTGGTGGGATGGACTGTCTTGGTCATCAGTATGCTGTGTACTTGTCTCCTGCTCTTTGACATTTCCCTGTCCCAAGAGCCTCAAGAACAATAATTCTCTGGTTGGTTCTGTAACAAAAGTGAATTCTCTTGCTAAAAGTCTCATAACTTTTAAATGCAGAACTTGATGTAATTCAGCCTGACTTTTGAGAACCGTGACCTTAGGATTTCCTTTTTGTCCTTGAAGTAGCCAGTGCAGGAGGTAGAGACAGATATCTAAGGGTTATGTCTTTGCCAACACAGGATTGCTTTTCTAAACGTGCAGCCTCAACTCAAAAACAGTTGATTCAATCTGTGATTTTGCTTAGCACCCAGTGTGGAGTTGGGTGTAGTATTTAGCTTCTTATTGTATCCAGAAACAGTTTTCAGAGATTAGCCAACATTTAGGTATTTCACTATGGGGAAGTAGCTTAGAGGCCACTTGCAGACTTTATTCTGACAGTTTATACTCCAACCTAGAACTAATTACTTTAAATAGTCCATGTTCTTTTGATCTGTAACAATTGGCACTCTATAGTTTTTGATGCAGCTTCTTTATTTAAAATGTTCACGGTCATTAGATGATGTGTATAAGGACTCAGACAGTGAATTTAAGGTTCTGATTTAATTGCCCCCTTTGTTGTTTGTTTTATTTAACTAATACTCCAACTTAGTAATTACTTTACTGAAGCTTGAAAACTTGTCTTCTCTCTCTCTCTCTCTCTCTCTCTCTCTCTCTCTCTCTCTCTCTTTGTGTGTGTGTCTGAGTAAATCAAATACCAAAAGACTCAAATTTGCTAGATACTACCTAGCAAATACAAACACTACAGTATGCTACCTGCTTAGCCCTGTGCTCTACATTTGGAGTGGATTTGCCTGTCTCTACTTTCCCCCCAGAATTACTCATGTTTTTACTAAATAGACTTCCATGTTTAGAGCACCTTGGGTTCACAAAAATTGGGTGTAAGTACAGTTTCCATATACCTTCTGTCCACTGAGAATTCAGTCTCTCTCCCAGTTACACCCCACACTATGTGACTTGTTATATTTAGTGAACCTACCTTGACACATCCTAGTTATCTCCAGAGTTCTTAGTGTACCTGAGGGTTCTCTCCAGGTTTACACTCTGTGTTTGACAGCTAAAATCTCATGTGTCCATCATTGTCCAACTGCACACGGTAATTTCATGGCCTTAAAGATCCTGGTGTCCTAGCTGTTCATCTCTTCTCCCTGCCAACACTCAGCCACTTTTTTTATCACTGTCTTCATAATTTTGCCTTTTCCAGAATGTCTCATGATTGGAATCATAAGTAAATCACCCACCCACATTGGCTTCCTTCCTATAGTAACATACACTTGTTTTGTCTTTGCATGAGTCTTTAGCTCATTCCTTTTAGTTCAGAGTAATATTCTACTCCTATACATACTACAATTTCCACCATTCATCTACCTAGAAACACCAGGATTGCTTCGTCTCAGTAATTACTATAAATGTCATTTTTGTGTGGTCATGAAACTTCAACACCTTTAATAAATAGTAAGAAGCATGGTTGCTGATACTGTGTTGAAAACATGCTGTTTTCAACGTTGTGTTAGCAGTGACTGAGAATCCCTGTTGCTCTGCATACTCTCAGCACTGTGTGACAATTGACATTCTTTGAAGTGGGTGTCATCTCGTGTGGTCTTTGAGGGCCCTGGTTTTCACTGGTGCTCAATACTGTCATATACATATTTGTTCCTTTGTGTTTTCTTTGCTGAAGTGTCTTTTCAGGTCTTTTGGCCATTGGTTATTTATTTATATGACAAACTTCCAGCCTTAGCCTCCAAATGCAGGGGTTATAGGAATGCAGCACCATGCCCAACCCACCTAACCTTCCTCCCACCTCTCCCTTCCTTTTTTATTTCTTGTGTTTCTTCACTTTGGTTAGTTTCTCTTAATAAAGTCTCAAGCCTAGAGCTTCATTCCCTAGGCTGCATCCTCTTTACTGATCAAGCAACAAAGACACTCTTCGTCCTGTCTTGGTGCCTTCCATTCTTTAGCATTTCTTTTGATTCTTAGAAGTTTCATGTTTCTTTGTGTCACCATCTGTTTTTGCTGTTTTAGCTCTTAACATTAGATCTCTTAGCATGATAGGCTAATTATTTCACATTAATCATCTGATAACTCTACCACACCGACCATATAGGTTCTATCTGCCTGCCTATCTGTCTATCTATCCATCCATTTCTCATTCTCCTTTCAAAGTTGTTAGTTTTTTTACTTTTAGCATGACCTATAATCTTTTATTGAAAGGTGAGTATAGTATACTGTATAACTTTAGGCTTGGCCTTTAGTCAGCTGGACAGTGCTAAGGTGTGGGGGTTGAAGGAGCATTCTGTAGTCTTATTATTAGGTCTCAGTTCTATGCTGTGAACTTGACAATACTCCTCCCCTTGTTTTTCTTATTCATTCATTACATGGTGAAAGACAACTACAGGGGGCTACAGTCCACAATGAGTGAGGCTCTGAAAGAATTCAAATGCATTGAACAGTAGTAAGATAGCTTCTTTTGTGGGCAGGTCTTGTTAAGAACATCTGTCAGATATCTGGGTGAATTTTCTCCAGCTGTCTCCATGAGAACTTGGTGGTTCTCCAGGAGGAAGAACTCACAGAAGAGTTCCAGGTCTCCTACCCTGCCCATAGTGGGTTTTATTTCACAGCTTTGTCCACATTTAATCTTCAGGGCTATGCCAATTAGGGTTTAGATTTTCTTATCCCTAGACTGATTATCACGTAAGATTCTGTCTACATGTTTCTGCTCAGGTAAATCACAATTCTCTACATTGATCTGTTTCTCTAGTTTTGGGAGCAAAAGTGTGCCTCAGGAACCTCTCTTCTTTCATGGATCTAATTATGGATTTTTAGTTAGCCCTTAACATAATAAGATGTAGCCACTTTTACATTCCTTATGTGCCTGACCAGAAGCTGACCTGTCTTTCACCTTTGGAAGAAGGCACTTTCAGCTGCCACAGTTAAAGAAGCTTAGAGTCACAGTTTTTATGAAGGTCATGGATGATATTAAACAGCCACTGCATATAAACTTTATTATTAACTTTGATAACTAGCCTCATTTTGCATAATGTTTAGACATATGCAAAATATCCGAAAAAGATGGAGATTCCTCCTAGTTGGAGGAGTTGCCTGTTATGGTGAATAAATGGTCTGTGAATAAATAAAGGAAAATGGTGTTTGCTGAAAGAGGGTTATCATAAGCATTAGGGGATACAGGAAAGAGGGTATTTCACATGTGGAAGCCAGTGGTAAGTATAAATAGAACACACTTCCCTGGGTGTTTGTTTTCTGCCAGCTCTTAATATTCTTTGATAACTTTATACATGTGTACAATGATATATGACACATAATTCCCTATTTACCCCTCCAACTACCCCTGTATGTCCCAACATCTCCCTCCTTTAACATGTTTCCTTTAATAGCTCAGTATGTACAATTAGTGCTGCCCATAAGTGCATGGGTGTCGGCCATCCATGGAGCATAGGAAATCTACCAGTGGCCACAGATTCAGAGAAGAATGATTCTCTGTCAGGTTTTACCAACATATGCACATACATTCTGTAGTCCTAATATTAGGACTACATGTATATTGTATATACCAAAATAACCTCCTGGAATATTTTCCATGAGCTAGTTGGCTACTAAATATTCTGGTTTCAGTGCTAGTCTGAGAAATGGTACCAATGTCCACATTCTTGTGGAATCTTAGCTGATGCAGTGCTGGTACCTCAGTGGTCCCAAATGGAGGCAACAGACACTCTAGGCAGAATAGGGGCTTGTAATCAAATGGGTCTACTCTGCCAATGCAACCACAGGCAGTGTGCTGGGGTATTGATTTCCTCAGTTGTACAAGGAAGATGGACTACATGCCTTTCAATGTTATATACAGTATATATGATACTCTTAACCAGTATCCAGAATATAACAGGTATGCAAGTAGAGATACCATGGACTTAATTCTAGAGTCTATGTATTCTAGAATGCACAGACTGATCAGAAACTAGAAATTAGGCAGACTGGATGCTAGCTAATAAAATTTAAAGGACATTCATCAGATAAGAGTTTCTTCTTGATTTTATGGTTTTTGGATTACTGAGCTGTACTATACTCTGAAGAGGTGAATTTATTAGTGTTTAGTTCAAAGGGCCACTAAAACAGTTCTGTTACTCATGTGTGATAAAATAGAAAACTCTAGTTTTGTACTTGTCTACCTATTCCAACAGAAGGATGAGCTCTTTTTTAAAGTAGACACATTGTATTATCTTACAGATAGAGCCAATGCAGGTGCTAAAGTTGCTGTGGTGGCCAAGAAAAGGGTAAGACCATGTTTCGAAGTTAACTTCAAATTCTGTTTTTCAAAGATAGATAAATTACTAAAGAGAAAAATTGTATGTAATCTGATTTTTTATTCTAAAGTTTAGTTGAGTATGCATTTGCTTTCTTAGGCTGACCATAAACAATATTTGTGATGATTTCCGTTAATTTTATGGAATTAGGGCAAATGGACAAAGGAGCAAATACTTTTATTTAAATCGTATTTCACATATATACTCATAACAATGTTTTATATATATTGTGTTACTGTAACACATGAGAAAATTAATTTTCTTCTAGAAAGTTTAAACAATTAAAATCTATAGCTTAATATGTCTTACACTTAAGTAGAGAAAAACATTGAGCAACTAAATAAAGTTCTAGATAGAATATTTTGATGGAAGCTTTAAGGCCAAGTACATTTTAAAATACACATTATTTTGAATATTATGTGTGGAATAGTGTTGAACTCTGTTTAATGTGCAAAATACAATTAAGATATTGGCATTCTTAGATGACAGTGACCAATTATAGGTCATCCCTGAAGTAGAAAATGAGAGGGTGCTTAAATGGACATTTGGACACATACTACATCAGGGATATAAGAAATCAAAAAGAAGAGCCTGTGATATGATTGCCTGGGTTCATGGCTGAGCTTGGGGAAGGGCAGATCAGAGATGGCCAGGTGGACTCTGGTAGGACAGAAAGGGCTATTCTGCATGAGTCTAGAGATCATTTGTCTATGAGATGAATATCACTTTTAAAGTGTGTGTGTGTGTGTGTGTGTGTGTGTGTGAGAGAGAGAGAGAGAGAGAGAGAGAGAGAGAGAGAGAGAGAGAGAGAGAGAGAGAGAGGAGGAATTCTTGGGAGATCAGATTTTGATTTGTTCATCATTGTTCATGGTTTGGTTTTTATTTTTAGGCAGGGTCTTGGTAGGTAGCTCAGGCTGGCCTCAGACTCACTGGCCTGGAACTCCTGCTTCTCATTCCTTAGTGCTGCACAGTGTGGATAGAAAGAGCTATTTCAGTGTCTTCTAATGCACATATAGAATAAAAGGTTAAACATTAACTATTTCTGTGTTTAATTTGCATTTAGCATTATCCCAAGAAGGGCAACATCAGACTTAGGAAAATGCTACTTATTATAAATATGAGTGAAAATATCATAATGAAACACACTATCTCATCCCACTAACTAGTAAAATGTCTTAAAAACATGGATAAGTACATGAAACTTAGTTGATACTGAAAATATAAATTTAGTGTGAGGCTCTACAGCTTCTGTTTAGATGCCTTGGGACTGGTTCATTTTAGTGTGTGATGTTTTTACTTATTTGCAGGTTTTAATAATAAATCTTATAAAATTAAAACATTATTAATAAAAAACAAATGATAAAAGTAAACCAGGAGAAAAATGTAATGTCAAAAGGCCAAATGAGTCAGTTCCTGCTTTACCCAGTGCTTTGACTCCTCAATCCATTTTTCCTGATGAGGATTGTAAGCTGGGCTCTGGGGTGGGCCTCTGGTTAGTGCCATGTTGCAGACTCCCCTTTACAGGACTGGCTGGGAGTATTTCCCATGCTACCAGGTAAATGCTTCTCTGAGCAGTTGTCAGCCACTGCATGGTCGTGATGCTAGTGCCTGCTCAGCACATATGATGAATATATCATTCCCTCCTCCTCTTGTTTCTCAAACCTATTGAAACAGGTAGGCGGGGCTCTTTCTAAGGCCCTTTCAGGTGGAAAATCTTATGAGCTGAAGCTTACAGGTGTCTGTGACAGCTTCAAGAGCTCACTGGGTTTCATCCCCAGGTCTCCAGAGGTTCACCCCAGGCCCTTTCCATTAATTTGCTCTTTACAATTCAGACCCAGGAAAGATGCCATTTTTGTCTGTTGACAGTTTTTGAAACTTTTATTTTTCTCAGAAACTCCCCTTTATAAAAGCATAAATCACAGGCAAGCAAAGAAGAAATACTAGTTCAAACAAAACTGGATATATTAGGAATTTTTGTAGGTACTTTGGGTTATATTAGTTTTAAAGAATACAAGGAAGTTTATTGGGAAGAGCCTGGAGCATCAGACATACTGAATTGCATGGAACAGACTGTGCATTAAGTGCCTAACACTTGGACTGACTTGTGGATGGCCAAACTTCAAAATGTACATAGTGTACTAATAAAACAGTACTGAAACTTCTTACATTACAGCAACAGACAAAGGGCTTACAAGTGTTATTATGGAAAGAGAAACTAACATAGACTAGTTATTATTTGTGAAGTTATTGAAAGGTTTGCTTTACTCAGGATACTGTAACATTTTCAACTACATATTCAACTGGGTCAAATGCAGCTCATCAGTCAGGCTTGGCAGCAAGCATCTTTACCCACTGACCCATCTCACCGGCCCTGAGTACTTCTTTCTCAAACTCTGGCTCCTTTTAGATACCCTGAATCTCATCTTTGTCACTATCATTTCAATTTTAATTATTGTTACTTATTTTTCACATATTTATTAGACATCATATTCCATCAGAAAACTTTATCTGTATCTTTACCCACTTCCCCTCTCCCCATGCTTTATGTTATTCCTAATTGATTTGTAAATATGGATTCACTCCTTAGTTATCAATAGTTTATCAGTGTGTTATTAGTTTTTTAATTGTTCATCAAAACAGCAGTTCAGTTAGTAATTTTCTTGTCGTGGAATCTCCTGCTTTGAAATATTGCCACTTTATTTGCACAAACTACAGTTTGTACTTGACTTTGTTTTTCTTCTGTTGCTCTAGCCACAATGGGGAGGCACTCACCAGTACAGCTTCCTCTCCTGCCTCATGTCCAGGTCACTTCCTTTAGGACAATTAGAGACACCTGGGGAAATGTCATGTTGTTCTTTCTCACCAGCAAACGCCACAGCTATCACCAACAAATAGCATAACAAAGATGGCATTGCCAGTTTGTCATATTTTGTTGTTCTAATTTGCATTTCTCCAAAGTTAGTTGCTTTTGACTTTTTAGTATTTTTAATGCACATTTACATGAACTACCTGTATATTAGCAATAAAGGTATTCGCTTTCCCCCCAATTTTGCTCTATTGTATCACATGCTTTTCCTTCCTAGAAGTGTAAATAGTGAACATTTGTATGTGGACACGTATGCTCTCAACTTTGATTACTACACTATTAAATGCATTGGGGATAGCATGGTAGGACAGATAGCAATGGCATCTAGAGATAAACTATGAGTTACAAATTCCAAGTCTTATCACTTGCTGGCGGAGTGAGCCATATTTGCTGCTTGCTTCTCTCATCTCCCAGTTTCTTCTTCCATGAGAATACAAGTATTGCAGAACAGTCTCTCTGGCTGTCACTTCAGCACCTGGTGCCTTGAGTGAGGGTAATGCTTCCAAGTTGCTAGCTGCTAAGGGAACATGGATTTATGTTCACAAGTTGTGTTAATA
Organism: Onychomys torridus; assembly: GCF_903995425.1. Classification (NCBI taxonomy): domain Eukaryota; kingdom Metazoa; phylum Chordata; class Mammalia; order Rodentia; family Cricetidae; genus Onychomys; species Onychomys torridus. The sequence continues at coordinate 110,278,935 of NC_050449.1, read as the reverse complement.
CAGGCTACAAGTGCTATCTGCAGCTTCCTAATCAGCTATCTCAATGCTCTGATTGGATTGTAAGCAGTTTTTCCATTCTCCACTTTCATGACCTGTCTTCCTTTTAACACAGGCATTTGATATGCTAAAATGTCTATTTTCATATCTATTCTTTATATTCATTAAACAAGTTCCAAACTGCTTCATTCTCTCAGTCTTTTCTTCGATATGTGAACTAGTAGTGACCCTTTAGTACTCCAGTATTTCAAAAACTTTTATTATTTTTGCCTGTTGACTTTGCAGATGAACCTTAAAATTATTTTGCCAAGAATTAGTCAGAGGAATCCTATTGAGATAGTGATTGGTATTGTAGAAAAATCTTATGTGCTAATTATGGAGACAGTGAGTTGACTATACAAACCATTCATGTAGAAACTAATGTGTCTCATTCAGAATAGTCTTATGCTCTTAATTAACTTGAAACCACCTAAGTTTTACTAGTTGGAAAGAATTTCCTTTTCACTTTACCCCCTCTTTTCTTCCTTTGTTTTTTGTTTACACATAGACATTAGGTATGTGGGTATTTTTCCTAATGCTTAATACCAAGAATTTAACCTGAATAATTAGCAAAAAAAAAAGCTAATGGACATTCTCTTGTGATACACACATAATGAAATAATTTAGGTTATGCATTTCCTTATGAAGAAATTTTCCCAAACTTATTACAAAAGTTCTCCCTAAAAATCAGACACTCTGCATCAGCCTAGTTAGTAAGACAACCTGGAACACTTCATGATTATATCCCCGGCCCTGCATGGGACTTGCTAAGCTCATAGTTGTTAATGTGGAATCTGTGCACTACAACTCACTGGATTTACTTAGCTTTCTGTGAATCTCCCCCCAGAGATGAGTATCATGACCAGTACTCACAGCTGGCATCCAGTCTCAGCCAGAGGGAGATTCCCAGATGAGCAGCACCAAACAGTGAGCCTGTGCAGGCAAAATCAGTCTTTAAAACTTGCTCAGTTTTTATTGTTTTACTTGGTGCACAGTGTACACTTTTCCATAGATCATTATTTCCTAAGCTTTGCTAATTGGGGTGTTCCGTCATTATTTTATTCTGTATTATTACTTACTATAGTTTTCTTTTAGTTTTTAAAGGACAGTTTTTCAACAAATTTTGTTTGAAGATCTAATTGTCTTTCATTAATGATCCTTGAGCCAGTCATCATGTCATCTGTGTATAACAGAATGATCCTACTAGTCTCCCAGTCTGGTCAGCCCCAGGCTCCAAAAGCTGTCTTCCTTGTGTGGTTAAGCAGAGGGGGCTTCCTCATCATACTGTATGGCTTCTCTCACAAGTGACGCCACACCTGCTGGTGTGATCTGTTCTTTGGAGGCTAGTAAAGGAACTCAGTCCACAAAAATGGTCACTCAGGAAATTTTTTAACCTTTGATTGATCTTTAATTTATTTCTAATTTTTATTTAGTTGTAATTTATATTCATGGTGTAGCTTAGCAGTCTACAGTTTGCTTGGGTAGTCAAAAAAGGCTAAAAGATAGTCAGTAAAAGAGATCCAGATGGAGAAAACCTCTAAACATAATAAGAAGAATATGGACAGCCACAGAAAGAAAGAAATAGTTTAAAAAATAATGTCTTTAAAGAGAGGGTAAGGGTAATATAAAAGAAAAAGCCACATAAGGTGAGATATACACAGGGAGTCTGGATCCTCTATAGAGTATTGTGTTGATTTGAATTTTTTTTGCTTGCTGATGGGCAAGAGACAGTTGTTGCAGACAGACATGGGATTGTGGACAGGACTGCAAAATTGAATCAACCCAGATATTTTAAGGCTATCTTAACTTTAAAAAATAATTTAAAAAATGCATTTGTCAAAGGGAAATAAAAAATACTTTGGAAAAGGGGTTTTGCTTTTGTTCCCACAGGAGATGAGAAACTGTGAATTCCTTCAGGAATGAGATGGATTAGGTTTGATCAGGGGAGACCTTCTGAATCTCAAAGGTGATATCCATCAACAAATATTATAGCTGGTCTTCCCAGGACTTGGCCATTATCTCAGATTATCTCAGGGACCCTTAAAGATGCTTCACCCACAGACAACAGGAAGCAGTCTAGAGAAAATGACATTCACATTCACAATAAATGGTGTGGGTGGCTGTTGGTTATTTGGGGGATTATGGATGTTTGTTATAATTTAGAGGAATATAAGAATATAGGATAAAAAGACAATGTGTGTGTGTGTGTGTGTGTGTGTGTGTGTGTGTGTGTGTTTGAGACAGGTTTCTCTGTATAGCTTTGGCACCTTTCCTGGAACTCACTCTGTAGCCCAGGCTGACCTTGAACTCACAGAGATCCACCTGCCTCTGTTTCCCACATGCTGGGATTAAAGGTCACTCAGGACCACAGCCCAGCAAAAAGATAACTATTAATCTCAGATATTTTGCATTGGTATGGATTTTGGAATGCTGATACAAATTTAAAGTTAATTTTGTTACACTGTATATGTTTCTACTCTTGTTTGGGGTATTGTGCTTATGTAGCTCATTTAAAAATACAATGTAGAGTTAAGAAATGAGGTTAGTAGTTAATCTATAATAATCAAACTTGTAGTCATATTAAGTATGTTTTCAAGATTAAATAGGTATATTTTAGATAGTTGATTTTCTTTTTTTTCCAGTTCTTTTTATTAAGAATTTTTCTATTCATTTTACATACCAACCACAGATCCCCCTCTCCTCCCTCCTCCCACGCCCTAGGCTTCCCCCATAATCCACCCCCCCCCATTCCCACCTCCTCCAATGCAAGGTCTCCCATGGAGAGTTAGCAGAGCCTGGTACGTTTAGTTGACGCAGGTCCAAGCCTCTCCTCCCTGAACCAAGGCTGCACAAGGTGTCCTACCATAGGCACTAGGCTCCAAAAAGCCCTCTCATGCACCAGGGATGAATACTGATCTCACTGCCTGGGAGCCCCCCAACAGTTCAAGCTAACAATTGACTCACCTATTCAGATGGCCTAGTCCAATACCATGGGGGCTCCTCAGCTATTGGTCCACAGTTCATGTGTTTCCACTAGTTTGGCTGTCTGTCTCTGTATATTTTCCCATCATGATCTCAATGTCCCTTGCTCATAGATTTTCTCCTCTCTCTCATTGATTGGATTCTTGGAGCTTGGCCTAGCACCTGGCCATGGATCTCTGCATCTGCTTCCATCAGTCATTGGATGGAGGGACCTATGATGACAGTTAGGGTATTCACTAATCTGATTACTGGAGTAAGCCAGTTCACTCATCCTCTTGACTATTGCCAGTAGTCTAAGATGGGGTCATCCTTGTGGATTCCTGGGAACTTCCCTAGCACCCTGTTTCTCCCTATTCCCATGATGTCTTCATTTATCATGGTATCTCTTTCCTTGCTTTCCCACTCTGTCCCTATTCCAGCTCAAACCTCCATTCCTCTATGTTTTCCCCCTCTATTCCTTGCCCTCCATTACCTGCCTCACCTCCAGTTTGCTCAAGTAGATCTCATCTATATCTCCTTTGCTGGGTAATCTATGCATCCTTCTTAGGGTCTTTCTTCCTTGTTAGCAAGCTTCTCTGGAGTTGTGGGTTGTAGTTTGGTTATCCTTTGCTTTATATCTGGTATCCACTTATGGGTGAGTACATACTATGTTTGTCCTTCTTAGTCTGGGTTACCTCACTTAGGATGATATTTTCTAGTTCCATTCATTTGCCTGCAAATTTCATGTTATCATTTTTTTTTTTTACTCCTGAGTAGTAATCCATTGTGTATATATGCCACATTTTCTTTATCCATTTTTTGGTTGAGGGGCATCTAGGTTGTTTCCAGGTTCTGGCTATTACAAATAATGCTGCTATGAACATAGTTGAGAATGTGTACTTGTGGTATGATTGAGCAATCCTTAGGTATATGCCCAAGAGTGTTATAGCTGGGTCTTGAGGAAGACTTAGTCTCAATTTTCTGAAAAAATACCATACTGATTTCCAGAGTGGCTATACAAGTTTGCATTCCCACCAACAGTAGATGAGTGTTCCCCTTCTTCCACATCCTCTCCAACATAAGCTGTCATCAGTGTTTTTGATTGTAGCCATTCTGACAGGTATCTCAGATGTATCTGTATCAGATATCAGGTATCTGAGATGGTATCTCAGAGTTGTTTTGATTTGCATTTCCCTGATGACTAAGGATGTTGAATCCTTAAATGTCTTTCAGCCATTTGAGATTCTTCTGTTGAGAATTCTCTGTTTAGCTCTGTAGCCCATTTTTTAATTGGATTGTTCAGTATTTTGATGTCTAGTTTCTTGAATTCTTTATATATTTTAGAAATCAGGCCTCTGTCAGATGTGGGGTTAGTGAAGATCTTTTCCCATTCTGTAGTCTGTCATTTTGTCTTATTGACCATGTCCTTTGCCCTATAAAAGCTTCTCAGTTTTAGGAGGTCCCATTTATTAATTGTCACTCTCAGTGTCTGTGCTACTGATGTTATATTTAGGAAGTGGTCTTCTGTGCCAGTGCGTTCAAGACTACTTCCTACTTTCTCTTCTATCAAGTTCAGTACAACTGGACTTATGATGAGGTCTTTGATCCACTTGGACTTGAGTTTTGTGCTTAGCGACAGATAGGGATCTATTTGAAATCTTCTATTTGTCGATATCTAGTTATGCCAGCACCATTTGTTGAAGATGCTTTCTTTTTTCCATTGTACAGTTTTTGGCTTCTTTGTCAAAAATTAGGTGTTCATAGGTGTGCAGATTAATGCCAGGGTCTTCAATTCGGTTCCATTGGTCTGTAGGTTGGTTTTTATGCCAGTACCAAGCTGTTTTTATTACTATAGCTCTATAGTAGAGCTTGAGGTCAGGGATCATGATGCCTCCAGAGGTTGCTTTATTGTAAAGGATTGTTTTAGCTATCCTGGGTTTTTTGTTTATCCATATGAAGTTGAGTATGTTCTTTCCAAGTCTGTGAAGAATTGTGTTGGGATTTTGATGGGGATTGCATTGAATCTGTAGAATGCTTTTGGTAAGATTGCCATTTTTACTGTTAGTCCTACCTATCCATGAGCACAAGAGATCTTCTATTTTCTGATATCTTCTTCAATTTCTTTCTTCAGAGATTTAAAGTTCTTTTCATACAGTTCCTTTACTTGCTTAGTTATAGTTACCCTAAGGTATTTTATATTATTTGTGGCTATTGTAAAGAGTGATGTTTCTCTGATTTCTTTCTCAGCCTGTTTATCATTTGAATGTAGGAGGGCTACTGATTTTTTCTTGTAGTTAATCTTATATCCTACCACATTCATTACTGAAGGAGTTTATCAGCTATAGGAGTTCCCTGGTAGAATTTTTGGGATTACTTATGTACACTATCATGTCATCTGCAAACAATGAAAGTTTGACTTCTTCTTTTCCAATTTGTATCCCTTTGATCTCCTTTTGTTGTCTTATTGCTCTAGCTAGAACTTCAAGTATTATATTGAATAAATATGGGGAGAGTGGACAGCCTTGTCTTGTTCCTGATTTTAGTGGGATCGCTTAGAGTTTCTCTCCATTTAATTTCATGTTGGCTGTTGGCTTGCTGTAATTTGCCTTTATTATGTTTAGGTATGTTCCTTATATTCCTGATCTCTCAAGGACCTTTATCCTGAAGGGGTGTTGGATTTTGTCAAAGGCTTTTTAGCATCTAATGAGATGATCATGTGGTTTTTTTCTTTTCTTTCAGTTTATATGGTGTATTACATTGACAGATTGTTGTATGTTGAACCATCCTTGCATCCCTGGGATGAGGCTAACTTGGTCATGGTGGATGATTTCTTTTAATGTGTTCTTGGATTCAGTTTGCCAATATTTTATTGAGCATTTTTGCATCAATGTTCATGAGGGTGATTGGTCTGTAATTCTCTTTGTTGTATCTTTTTGTCTTTGGTATCAGGGTAACTATAGCCTCATAAAAAGAGTTTGGTAATGTTCCTTCTGTTTCTATTGTGTGGAAAAATTTGAAGAGTATTGTAATTAGCTTTTCTTTCAAAATCTGGTAGAATTCTGCACTGAAACCTTCTGGTCCTGGGCTTTTTTTGGTTGGGAGACTTTTAATGACTATTCTATTTCCTTAGGGGCTATTGGTCTGTTTAAATAGTTTATCTGGTCTTGATTTAACTTTGGTATGTGGTACCTACACAGAAAATTGTCCATTTCTTTCAGAATTTCCGATTTTGTGGAGTACAGGTTTTTGAAGTATGACCTGATGATTCTCTGGATTTCCTCATTGTCTGTTGTTATATCTCCCTTTTCATTGCAGATTTTGTTGATTTGGACTCTCTCTCTCTCCCCGCCCCCCTCTCTCTCTCTCTGCCTTTTGGTAATTTGGATAAGGGCTTATCTACTTGATTTTCTCAAAGAACCAACTCTTTGTTTCATTGATTCTTTGTATTGTTCTCTTTGTTTCTATTTACTGATTTCAACCCTCAATTCGATTATTTCCTGGTGTATATTCCTCCTGCGTGAGTTTGCTCCTTTTTGTTGTAGAGCTTTCAGGTGTGCTGTTAAGTCACTACTGTGAGATCTCTCTATCTTCTTTATGTGGACATTTAGTGCTATGAATTTTCCTCTTAGCACTACTTTCATGGTGTTCCCTAGTTTGGGTATTTTGTACTTTCACTTTCATTGAATTCTAGGAAATCTTTAATTTCTTTCTTTATTTCTTTCTTCACCCATTGGTGACTCACTTGGGCATTATTCAATTTTTATGAGATTGTAGATTTTCTGTAATTTTTGTTGTTGAAATATAACTTTAAGCCACGGTGGTCTGATAAAATACAGGTTATTCCAATTTTTTTGTATCTGTTGAGAATTGCTTTGTGACTGAGCCTGTGGTCAATTTTAAAGAAGGTTCCATGGGGTACTGAGAAGAAGGTATATTCTTTTATGTAAGGGTGGAATGTCTGTAGATATCTATTAAGTCTATTTGAGTCATAATGTTTATTTGTTCCCTTATTTCTCTGTTAAGTTGCTGTCTGGCAGACCTTTCTATTGGTGAGAGTGGGGTGTTGAAATCTCCCACTACTAGTGTGTGGGGTTTGATGTGGGATTCAAGCTTAAGTAATGTTTCTTTTACAAATGTGAGTGCCCTTGTATTTAGGGCATAAATGTTCAGAATTGAGACTTCATCTTGGTGGATTTTCCCTGTGATAAATATGTAATGTTCTTCCCAATATCTTTTGATTGATTTTAGTTTGAAGTCCATTTAATTAGATATTAGGATAGCTATACGAGTTTGCTTCTTAAGTCCATTTGATTGGAATGTCTTTTCCCAGCCTTTTACTCTGAGGTAGTGTCTGTCTTTGAAGTTGAGATGTGTTTCTTGTATGCAGTAGAAGGTTGGATCCTCTTTTCATACCAATTCTGTTAGCCTATGTCTTTTTATAGGCAAATTGATGGGCATGGCAGAAACTCTATAGGCGTTTTCACTGTGGCAAGATTAGCCATTTGGTCAAGAAATTGCCTTTACCTTGACTGCTTGACTGTGTGCTGTGCAGATAGGACATACAGGACCATTAGGAAAGTGACTGCTGAACTTTGCCAAAATAAGGTAGAACAATCCTTCGAGATTCCTGCTTCATAGAAGAGTCTGCCAGATACTCTACAGGTCACAGAGGAAAGCAACTAATGAAATTTGCGAGTACAAGACTGTACTTGTACAGTCAAATTTCCTGCTTCAATGAAAAATCTGCCAGATACTCTAGGCATGCAGGCTGAAGATGGATGCCCCAATGTTGCAGAGGAACTTTGGGTGTTTATCCAGGCAGCCAAATATGTTTGTCATTTCGAGAATTTTGAAAGTTTCTTGCAAAGAACTTCCTGTTTACTCAGGTATTGGGATTCTATTTCTAGCAATACATGGAATCTGCTTAATGAAGCAAGGAATTTATTTGGGGTTAACTTACAAGACAGAATAAAGTAATTTGTCACAGGACCCTGGAAGGATGAGGCACTGTCCGATGCTGTTCTCTGGTGAGATCTTCCCTGGTCTGTCCCAGCATCCAAAACCACAAGGTAGTGAAGAGAGAGCTGTGTACATGCATCCCAGGTCTTAAGGGCCCCCAGAGTCACACCCCAGGGGCATGTACTTCAGGGTCATAGGCAGGTGTAACAGTTACCTGCTACCTCACTAGGGGTGGTGCTTCAGGACATGGTGAGAAAAGCTACCCACTACACTCAGGTAATATTATAACCTTCTAGGTTCTTGGATGGAGTTGAAGACTAGATTATTATAGTTGCAGTTTTCCTTGATTATGATAGAAAGTAAATTAGATCTAAAACTTTGGAGTCAGTAAGATGGGATAGATAGTGGAGTGTTTTCTCTGAATTTGCTAAATATAAATGTATAAATGGACTGATTACTGTAAGTGTAATTCTTGATAATTGTTTTTATTGTATATAGTTTTACTATGTTAAAGTTAAAACCTTTCATTTTTATTTAGACAAAATGGGTAAATGTTGTGGAATATTATTTTAAGATGTGTTACATTTGTTTATGCTGTGGAACATTTGCTTTAATGATGCAAAGATGTGTTGTATTCTTGTATGTTGCATTTGTTTAACTCTATGAAGTTGTGTTACTTTGCCTGTCTAAAACATCTGATTGGTCTAATAAAAAGCTGAATGGCCAATAGTGATGCAGGAGAGAGAAATAGACAGTGCTGTCAGGCAGAGATAATAAATAGAAGGAAGTGGGAAAAGAAGGTGCCAGCCACCTAGCCAGCCATGGAGTAAGAGTGAAAGAAAGATTACAGAAGAAAGAAAAGGGAAAAACCCCAGAGGCAAAAGATAGACAGGATATTTAGGAAAAGCTGGCTAGAAATAAGAGTAAGCCTGTGTGTGTGTGTGTGTGTGTGTGTGTGTGTGTGTGTGTGTGTGTATTTGGGAGGTGGGTGGTGGGTCCTTAAAGGGCAAAGGGCCAAAAGAATAAGAAAACACCTGACTACAACAATGAAACAAACAGATAAAAGTGCATCTACCTAACTAGTGTATTAGTTATTTGTATCAGGAACCACTTAAAGAAGAGAAGACTTACTGTTGGTCCATTGTTTCAGGAGAGATGCAGAGTAAACTGCTCTGTCCGGGGAGGCTTGTCCATTGGTGACTAACAGAAAGATGAGGGGGCAGATAGAACCCCAAGCAGATTCCATCCTTAAAGGCCCACTCTAGCTGGGCTCTACTTCCTAAAAGCTTCACTGCCTTCAAAATGGCACCACAAGCAGGAGCTGAATCTCGAAGACATGAACTTGTGGGGAACCATTCAGATGGACACTGTCACAATCCCAGTCAAAATAGAGACTGGTCCTTTACTCCAGAAGGTTTCTCAAGGGAAGTTTTAAAACATAAATGTGCATGTTTGATGTGTGTAGCTGAAAATTTTCCTGTGCCCTGCTTGGTCTGCAGCTGCTGAGACCCAAATAAACACACAGACACTTATATTAATTATGAAATATGTGGCCTAATGGCTCAGGATTTTCACTAGCTAGCTCTTACATCTTAAATTAACCCATTTTTATAAATCTATGCTTTGCCATGTGGCATGTGGCTTACCAGTACTTTACATCTTGCTTTTTCTGGTGGTGGCTAACAACATCTCCTCTGCTCTTTCTCCTTTCTCTCTCTCTAGTTAGAATGTTCCACCTAACCTTATTCCACCTCACCATTGGCCAAACAGCTTTATTTATTAACCAATCAAAGCAATACATATTCACAGTATACAGAACAATATCACCTGTCATTTTCCCTTTTCTTTCTATTCAAAAGGAAGGTTTTAACTTCATCATAGTAAAATTACATATAACAAAACAGTTATCAAGCAAGAATTATAGTTATACTATCTAGTCTATTTGTACTTGGCAAAATTAAAGAAGGTATCCTATCTATCCTATACTTTTGAGTATAAGGTTTCATATCTACCTTATTTCTTATCATAACCAGGGAAAACCATAATTATAACTATCTAGTCTTCAACTACATCAAAGACCCCAGAAGGATATATTACCTAAGTAAACAGGAAATACATTGTAATCAACTTACAAAAATCTAGAATAACAGAGACAGTCACCCAATGTTTCTCTGCAATGTTAGGTCATCCATTTTTCAGCCTAGAGGCCTTGAGTCTTTCAATTGCTTTTTCCTATGTCCTGTAGAATGTTTGACAGTTTCTTCTGTGAAGCAAGAACCTGAAGGACCATTTTGCTTTGCAAATTTCAGTGGTCACCTTCTTTTGGTTCCTGCATTTCCAGTCGATACAACATTTTGTCATGCAGTCCAGGCAAGAACAATTTCTTGCACAAATGACTATTTTTGCCAAGAGGAAGATAAACTCCATATGGAGTATCTTCGATGCCCATCTTTTTGACTGAAGTAAATTGGTGCTGCCAGGAGTAGACGTGTCTCATTGTCCAGAATAGTCTAAGTTTTGAAAACATTTTAAATGACATATTCTGTAGGTCTTTGAAGTGTTTGAAGATTATCTATCTAATCAAAATATATTTATGTATACCTAGAAAGCTTAACATGACTATAAGTTTGACTATTATAGAAGACTAATTATTAATATGTATTTCTTAATTACCCATTACAATTTAAATGAGCTGCATAAACATAATACCTTAAACAAGAGTAGAAATATGTATACAGTATAATAAAATTAACTTTAACTTTGTATCAATAAACTAATATCTATACTAATGTAAAATATTTTAAACAAGTTACTCTTTAAAAGCAGGTTCAGCTGGGTGGTGGTGGCGGCGGCAGCGCACGCTTTTAATCCCAACATGCAGGAGGCAGAGCCAAGTGGATCTCTAAGTTTGAAGCCAGCCTGGGCTACCAAGTGATTTCCAGGAAAAGGCACAAAGCTACACAGAGAAACCCTGTCTCAAAAAACCAAAAAAGATCTGCCCTGGAACTGCCATCTGGACCAGAGACTACAGGCAGACCCTGCAGTCTCCACACCCTTTCCCCAACACCCATTTGCCTCAGACTCCAGCCCCTTCCTGAGACTCAGAGACCAGCCCCCAGCTCCCATCCGCCCGGGAACTCCCATCTGGACCAGAGAGACCCTCTGGTGGACACTACAACCTCAACGCCTTGCCCCCACACCCATCTGCTGCAGACCCCAGCTACTTCTGGAGACTTAGAGACTAGTGTTCAGTATTCCATCCTGTCCTGGGAACTCCCATCTGGACAAGAGGAGCTCCCATCTAGACAAGATAAGGAGACCCCAGGGACTTCCTGAGATGCAGAGTCCAGCCCCCCTCCCCAGCTCCTATCCAGCCAGCACTCTCATCTGGACCAGAGCTCCCATCTGGCCCAGAGCTTCCATCTGGCCCAGAGAGAGGCTCCCTAAATCTGTCAGCTCTGTCTGGACCAAGTACACTGATAAGACCAAGAATGAACCCATGAGGAGATGGGCAGGCAGCAAGGCAGAAATACATACAAAAAAATAAAGAGCAATACAGCATCACCAGAACCTAGCCCTTCTCCAACAGCTAGACCTGAACATCACAGAATGGAAAAAGAAGAAGAAGAAAACAACCTTATAAGTAACATCATGAAGAGGCTAGAGCCTTATATAGAAGAAATGAAAAATGAAGTGGAGGAACAGACAAACAAAAAATGGGAAGAAAGCTATAAAAAACTAGAGGAAAGGATAATTAAAGCAGAAGAAAACAATAAGTCCTTGAAAGAAAATCATGAAAAAGCAAGGGAAACAGTCCAAGACCTGAAGAGGGAAATAGAAAAAACAAAGAAGACACTAGCAGAAGGAATGCTGGAAACAGAAAATCTGAGTAAACAAACAGGAACTTCAGATGCAAGTATAACCAACAGAATGCAAGAGATGGAAGAGAGGATCTCTGGTGTTGAAGATACATTAGAAGAAGTAGATTCATCAGTCAAAGAAAACACTAAAACCAACAAAGTCATGACGCAAAATGTCCAAGAAATTTGGGAAACCATGAAAAGACCAAAGCTACGAATAATGGGGATAGAGGAAGGAAAAGAATACCAACTCAAAGGCACAGAAAATATATTTAACAAGATCACAGAAGAAAACTTTCCCAACTTAAAGAAGGAAATGCCTATGAAGATACAAGAAGCCTATAGAACACCGAACAGACTAGAACCCCCAAAAAAGTCCCCTCACCACATAATAATTAAACAACTAAATGTACAGAATAAAGAAAGAATATTAAGGGTAGCAAAGGAAAAAGGCCAAGTGACTTATAAAGGCAAACCCATCAGAATAACACCCGATTTCTCGATGGAGACTTTGAAAGCCAGAAGGACCTGGACAGATATATTGCAGACACTAAGAGACAATGGATGCCAGCCTAGACTAATATACCCAGCAAAACTTTCAATCATCATAGATTGAGTGAACAAGACCTTCCAAGACAAAACCAGATTTAAACAATACTTATCCACAAACCCAGCCCTACAGAAAGCACTAGAAGGAAAATTACAACCTAAGGAAGGCATGAAAACACAGGCTATAGATAACACCACAACAGTAAACCCCAAAGAAGATAAGTACACACACACTGCCACCAAAAAATAATAACAGGAATGAACAATCACTGGTCATTAATATCCCTTAATATCAATGGAATTAATTCACCTATAAAAAGACACAGATTAACAGAATGGATACAAAAACTGGACCCATCTTTCTGCTACATACAAGAAACACGCCTCACATTCAAAGACAGACACCTCCTAAGAATAAAAGGCTGAGAAAAGACTTTCCAATCAAATGGTCTTAAGAAGCTAGCTGGTGTAGCCTTCCTAATATCCAGGAAAATAAACTTCAAACTAAAATCAATCAAAAGAGCTGATGAAGGACATTACATACTCATCGCAGGAAAGATCCACCAAGATGAAGTCTCAATTCTGAACATTTATGCCCCAAACACAAGGGCACCCACATATGTAAAAGAAACATTACTAAAGCTTAAATCACATATAAAACCCCACACATTAATAGTGGGAGACTTCAACACCCCACTTTCACCTCTGGACATATCAGCCAAATTGAAACTTAACAGAGACATAATGGACTTAACTGATGTTATGGCTCAAATTGACTTAATCGATATCTACAGAACATTCCACCCAAACAAAAAAGAATATACCTTCTTCTCAGCACCCCATTGAACCTTCTCTAAAATCGACCACATACTTGGCCACAAAGCAAATACAAAGCAACAGATACAAAACAATTGGAATAACCTTCTGTTTTCTATCAGACCACCATGGTTTAAAGTTAGATTTCAACAACAGAAAAAACTACAGAAATCCTACAATCTCACGGGAACTGAATAATGCTCAACTGAATCACCAATGGGTTAAGGAAGAAATAAAGAAAGAAATTAAAGACTTCCTAGAGATCAATGAAAATGAATATACCACATACCCAAACTTATGGGATACTATGAAAGCAGTGCTAAGAGGGAAATGCATAGCACTGAATGCCCACATAAAGAAGCTGGAGAAATCTCATGCTAGTGACTTGACAGCACACCTGTGATCCCTTGAACAGGAAGAAGCAAAGTCTCCCAGGAGGAACAGATGCCAGGAAATTATCAAATTGAGAGCTGAAATCAATAAAATAGAAACAAAGAGAACAATACAATGGATTAATGAAACAAAGAGTTGGTTCTTTGAGAAGATCAACAAGATAGACAAGCCCTTATCCAAACTAACCAAAAGACAGAGAGAGCATCCAAATTAACAAAACCAGAAATGAAAAGGGGGGCATAACAACAGACAATGAGGAAATCCAGAGAATCATCAGGTCATACTTCAAAAACCTCTACTCCACAAAACAGGAAAATCTAAAAGAAATGGATAATTTTCTGGATAGGTACCACATACCTAAGTTAAATCAAGACCAGATAAACCATTTAAATAGTCCAATAACCCCTAAGGAAATAGAAGTCTCCCAACCAAAAAAGGCCCAGGACCAGATAGTTTAACTGCAGAATTCTACCAGTTCTTCAAAGAAGACTTAATACCAATACTCTTTAAATTGTTCCACACAATAGAAGCAGAAGGAATATTACCAAACTCCTTCTATGAGGCTACAATTACCCTGATTCCTAAACCAAACAAAGATGCAACAAAGAAAGAGAACTTCAGACCGATCTCGCTCATGAACATTGATGCAAAACTACTCAATAAAATACTGGCAAACAGACTCCAAGAACACATCAAAACAATTATCCACCATGATCAAGTAGGCTTCATACCAGGGATGCAAGGGTGGTTCAACTTACAAAAGTCTGTCAATGTAATACACCATATAAACAAACTCAAAGAAAAAAACCACAGGATCATCTCACTAGATGCAGAAAAGGCATTTGACAAAATCCAACACCCCTTCATGATAAAGGTCTTGGAGCGATCAGGAATACAGGGAACATACCTAAACATAATAAAGGCAATCTACAGCAAGCCAACAGCCAACATCAAATTAAATGGAGAGAAACTCAAAGCAATACCACTAAAAGCAGGAACAAGGCAAGGCTGTACCCTCTCCTCATACTTATTCAGTATACTTGAAGTTCATGCCAGAGCTAGTAGACAACATAAGGAGATTAAGGGGATACAAATTGGAAAGGAAGAAGTCAAGCTTTCCCTATTTGCAGATGACATGATAGTATACATGAGTGACCCAAAAAATTCAACCAAGGAACTGATACAGCTAATAAAAACCTTCAGCAACATAGCAGGATACAAGATCAACTCAAAAAAATCAGTAGCTCTCCTATATACAATTGACAAACAGGCTGAGAAGGAAATCAGAGATACATTACCCTTTACAATAGCCACAAATGATATAGAATACCTTGGGGTTACTCTAACTAAGCATGTGAAGGACCTATATGACAAGAACTTTAAGTCCTTGAAAAAAGAAATTGAAGAAGATGTCAGAAAATGGAAAGACCTCCCATGCTCATGGATAGGCAGGATTAACATAGGAAAAATGGCCATCTTACCAAAAGCAATCTACAGATTCAATGCAATCCCCATCAAATTACCAACACAATTCTTCACAGATCTGGAAAGAATAATACCCAACTTCATATGGAAAAACTAAAAACCCAGGATAGCCAAAAGAATCCTGTACAATAAAACAACCTCTAGAGGCATCACAATCCCTGACCTCAAGCTCTACTATAGAGCTACCATAATAAAAACAGCTTGGTACTGGCATAAAAACCGACATGTGGACCAATGGAATCGAATTGAAGACCCTGACATAACCCGCACACCTATGAACATAATTTTTGACAAAGAAGCCAAAAATGTACAATGGAAAAAAGAAAGCATCTTCAACAAATGGTGCTGGCATAACTGGATGTCAATGTGTAGAAGGCTGCAAATAGAACCATGTCTATCACCATGCACAAAACTTAAGTCCCAGTGGATCAAAGACCTCTACATAAATCCAGTTACTCTGAACCTGATGGAAGAGAAAGTGGGAAGTACTCTTGAACACATTGGCACCCGAGATCACTTTCTAAATATAACACCAGTAGCACAGACACTGAGAGAAACAATCAATCATTGGGACCTGTTGAAACTGAGAAGCTTTTGTAGAGCAAAGGACACAGTCAACAAGACAAAGCAACAGCCTACAGAATGGGAAAAGTTCTTCACCAACCCCACATCTGACAGATGGCTGATATCCAGAGTATATAAAGAACTCAAGAATTTAGACAACAAAATGCCCAACAGTCCAATTAAGAAATGTGCTATAGAACTAAACAGAGAATTCTCAACAGAGGAAGTTCAGATGGCTGAAAGACATTTAAGGAATTGCTCAACATCCCTATTTACCCGGGAAATGCAAATCAAAATGACTCTGAGATACCACCTTACACTTGTCAGAATGGCTAAGATAAAAAACACAGAAGACAGCTTATGCTGGAGAGGATGTGGAGCAAGGGGAACTCTCCTCCACTGCTGGTGGGAATGCAAGCTTGTACTGCCACTTTGGAAATCAATATGGTGCTTCCTTAGAAAGTTGGGAATCCATCTCCCCCAAGACCTAGCTGTAGCATTCTTGGGCATATACCCAAGGAATGCTCAATCATACCACAAGGGCATTTGTTCAGCTATGTTCATATCAGCATTGTTTGTAATAGCCAGAACCTGGAAACAACCTAGATTCTTCAACTGAAGAATGGATAAAGAAAATCTGGTGCATATACACAATGGAGTACTACTCAGCAGAGAAAAACAATGACATCATGAGGTTTGCAGGCAAATGGATGGATCTAGAAAAAATCATCCTGAATGAGGTAATCCAGACTCAGAAAGACAAACATAGTATATACTCACCCATAGGAGGATACTAGATGTAAAACAAAGATGACTAGACTGCTACACAACTCCAGGGAGGCTACCTAGAAAACGGGACCCTAGGAAAGACACAGGGATCACCCAATGTCAGAGAAATGGATGAGATCTACATGAACAACCTGGACAACAGTGGGAGTAATGAAGGGCAAGGTTTGAGGGATAGAAAGCTTAGGGGAACAGGAGATCCCAGCTGGATCAAGAACAGAATGGGAGAACAAGGAATAACAGACCATGATAAATGGAGACCACATGAGAACAGGAATAGGCAGAGTGCTGGAGTGGTCCCCTGAAATCCACAATGATACATCCTCTGTAGACAGCTGCCAATGATTGAGAGAAAGCCTGTTCTGACCTAGTGTGGTGAGCAGATGGCCAAACACCCTACCAGTTGAGCTAGAACTCTCATCCAATAACTGATGGAAGTGGATGCAGAGATCCTCAGCCAGGCCCCAGGTTGAGCTCCAGGTGTCCAATTGGCGAGAAAGAGGAGGGACTGTAAGAGTGTGAATTGTTGAGAAGAAGATTGGAAAAACCACAGGGACAAATAGCCAAATGAATGGAAGCACATGAATTATGAACCAAAGGCTGTGGAGCCCCCAGCTGGATCAGGCCCTCTGGATAAGTGAGATAATTGAATAGCTTGAACTGTTTGGGAGTCATCCAGGCTGTGGGACCGGGACCTGTCCTTAGTGCTTGACCTGGCTGTTTGGAATCTTGGGCTTACAGAGGGATACTTTGCTCAGCCTGGAAGGAGGGGACTAGACCTGCCTGTACTGAATCCACCATGTTTAAATGAATCCCCAGGGAAGTCTTGGCCCGTGAGGACATGGGAATAGAGGGAAGGGGATGCGGTGAAGGTTGGGATGGGGCCCGGAGGGGGGAGGACAGGGTAACCCATGGCTGATGTGTAAAATTAAAACACAAATATAATAATAACAAAAACCAAAAAGAAAAGAAAATGTAGGTTCAACAATCCACCCTTCAATTCTATTGTAACTGTATCCTATATTTCCATATCATGTCTCCCCTTTTTTGAAAGATATTGACTATGACCAATAACAATTTGTAATCAACAATCTAAACAAATACAAATATCCATAATCCATTATTTGGGAATGTGGGCATAGTTTTTTAGGCTACTTCCTGCTGATAAAGGGTGCTGTATTCTTATAGGGATTCTGAGAAAATTAAGAATTATGGTCAAGTCCTGACTGGAATAGTCAGTGATGTATTTTTTGAGACAGTTTCCTTGAAGCTGTTTCGATGTTGGGTAATCTGGGCCTCTCAAGGTGTCTTCCTTGATCAAATCATATTAGCCTGGAAGCAATCCATAGATTCTCATCTTTTGTGGAAACAAAAGCAGAACCTCTTTTCCAAAGCAACATATACTTAGACATAAATTTTGAAATCAAGATATCTTTAAAATATATATTGATTTAACTCAGCAGCTTTTACAATCAAATGTCTCTCTGCAGTTAAAATCCTAAAGACAACATAATCCAGACTCGGCGTTATATCCATCTTTATGTGGCTTATTTTTGGTATTACTTTTACTTTCTCTTTAAAGACTTTATTTTTAAAACTTTCTATTTCTTTATGTAACTGTCCATATTCCTTTTCCTGTCTCTTCCAAGCGTATGTACATTTACACACATTGTAAACTGTTTAGGGTTTATCCCATCTGAATCTGTCTTATTCTGAGTCTATAATCCTTCTCTGGCCAGGAGAGACTTTAAACTGCTAAACTACATGGCCAGGACAAAAAGCAGCAGCCTTGGCTTCTAACTCCACCCATTTTAGCTTTGCAAGATGGTGTAGGTAATTCACTTCCAGCTCTAGGCCATGTGTACCATCAACTCCTGGAAGCAGTGGGTCTATGCCTCCATTAAAGCAGCGTGTAGCCCAAAACGTTCATTCTTTTTCTTTCTTTCTTTCTTTCTTTCTTTCTTTCTTTCTTTCTTTCTTTCTTTCTTTCTCTCTCTCTCTCTCTCTCTCTCTCTCTCTCTCTCTCTCTCTCTCTCTCTCTCTCTGTCTCTCTGTCTCCCTCCCTCTTTCTTTCTTTCTTTCTTTCTTTCTTTCTTTCTTTCTTTCTTTCTTTCTTTCTTTTTTTGTCTGTACTAGCTAAAGCTAAATCTACCATGCAGTGATCTGCATGGCGCTCAAGTTCATACATGTGCTGTAAACCTGCCATACTGTAAGCTCAAATCCACACACCATACATGCATCTCTATATCTCGGCCCATATGAGACATGAAGTAGAAAGCTGAATTTGGTTCCATTATTGTATGTTTAGAAGCCCTTTTAAAACTATTTTAGGCCTTATGGAAATTTGAGAGCTGTGCTTTGGTATGCCAAATGTAGCTGGAAGTTTTCTCTGGTCCCACCTGTCTCCCCTGGCCCACAATCCCACAGCCACTAAGACCCAAATAAACACACAGAGGCTTATACTAATTACAGACTGTATGGCCTAATGGCTCAGGCTTTTCACTAGCTGGCTCTTACATCTTGAATTAACCCATTTTTATAAATCTATACTTTACCACATGGCATGTGGCTTACCAGTACTTTACATCTTGCTTCTTCTGGTTGTGGCTAGCAGCATCTCCTCTTCTCTGTCTTTCTCCTTTCTCTCTCTCTAGTTAGAATGTCTCACCTAACCTTATTCTGACTCACCATTAGCCAAACAGCTATATTTAGCAACCAATCAGAGAAACACATATTCACAGCATACAGAACAATATCACCCATCAGAAGTGTACTTTTCTAAATACATATAAAAACAAATATGTATTATTAAAAAATTGTGTTCTTGTCACTCTAAGTCATCAGTGAAGCTTTAATAGGCTCATACTGACCTCATTCCTTGTCCACAGCACTGTCAGTCAGTGTTAAACAGCCTTCCAAAGGAGTGATTATTGGACAGGATACTCTTAGTGCCTCAATAATCAAACCTGGTTAAGTGTTGCAAGATGTATGGCTTCTCTACAGGAATTCTATAGGATAATAATTAGTAGTAAAGTGTTAAGATTAGACAACATGCTAATTATTCTCAGATTCCAAATCCTTTTAAGCCCAGTTATAAGAGCAGGCAAAAATTCTCTGCCTCAAAATACCCACACCTGGCTTCAATGATAATATTTGCCATTTAAAAATTTTAAAAATATCTTCTTGGATTCTTTTTATACATATTTAACCTTTGCTAACATTTGACTTTCAGTCCATGGTTCTGTCTTTCTTCTAATTCTCTTTGGGTGATTGGAGTGGGTGGGTGGAGCTGAGAGGAGTTGAGCAGTGGGACAGCAGAATGGTGACAATTCCTGTTTTTCTTCCTTGGAGACAGGTGGCAGTTAGTGAGCCTAAGAGCCATGCCATTCTTCAAGTCCACAGATGAAAAGGGGTTTGTGGCAGCAGCTGGCTGTAAGGGCAGTTTCTTTGCTAGGCTGTTGTGCTGCCAGTTGTGGTCCAGGTTGCACATATGTTGGCTGCTGTAGGAGATGGAGATGGAAATGCATCACTTTTTGTTTGTTTTGTTTTTCAAGACAGGGTTTCTCTGCAGCTTTGGAGCCTGTCCTGGACTAGCTCTGTAGTCCAGGCTGGCCTCAGACTCACAGAGATCCACCTGCCTCTGCCTCCCAAGTGCTGGGATTACAGGCGTGCACCACCACCCGGCAGAGATGCACCTTGTATTATTGTCTTAAACTAAGGTTTGTCTTAGTGCATGCAGCACTTTAGCTGAGAAAGTCCAGGGTTTAGTTCTGTGGATCTGGCCTATGAAAAAAAGAAATGAATGTTCAGCTATCAGTAATTTTCTCTTTTAAGAAAGGTTTTCAACCTTGGCACTGAGGACAAAGCTCAGGTGGTAGAGTGCTTGCCTAGCATTCATGAAGCCCTGGATTCACTTCCCAGCACTGCCTAAACTGGGCAAGGTGGTCATAGCTGTAATCCTTGGCTACATAGCGAGTTTGAGCCCAGCCGGGACTACACCAGGTTCTGTCTGTAAAAACTGTTTTAGTCCTTATTTCTATTAAAAAGGTTTTCTTTCTTTTTGAAATCACCTTCATAATTAGAGTAACTTTCTTTTTACTTATGTTCTTCTTTGTATAATACTCACTTAAAGATTTACTTATTATTTCACTTATAATTTGAGTAAATTAATAAAATTTACCCCGTAAATTTGTGAATTTTGCATCCATGGTTTGAACTAGCTATAGGTAGAAAATATTTTTTAATTTGTCTGTTGGGGGTACTTCTGTTTACTACCTCCTTCCTCAGCATCATCCCATCAAAACCAAAATCAATAATGGTTATTAGCAAACATAAAATAGAAATTTGAGTAATGAGTTTATGTTTCATAGATTGTAGCTATGTCCCTAGATATTAAATGATTTTTATGTGCTCAATTTAGCAACTACTGTTCAATGTCAGTGAAAATTAATAGAACTGACTTATTATAGAATTCATATTTATAGTATATTCTGGTTTATAAACATTTGACTTCTGTATAAGTCTACTGATAACTTTGAGGTACCATTTATCTTTTTAATTATATATTTAAGGTCTTCAAATGTCTCAAAAATAATTTTCTCATATAAGGTACACAGCAGAAATCCCTGTACCAGTGTACACTGGAGAACACAGTCACCAAACCACACGGAATCATGCCCTCTCATAAACCTATGTGCAGAGTATCCTCTCTGGATTATCAGAGAGTTGGGTGTAAGTATTTGATCCTCACAAAATGATTAAGACTGTGTCTTTTTATTGTGTAATTGTAGAGATTCTATCTATTCCTCTCTCCCTAAAAAGTTCTTCTATATTAAGGTGGGGTTTAGGCTTAGAATACTTGACAGTGATCTCTCCACAGGTTGAGAAATTACTGAATATTCTCACTATAAAGGTTAATAGTAGAAAAAAATGGTGAAACACATAATGATATTTTGAACATTCACTTCTTTGTTCGTAATGAAGTATAATACTCTACAATAACTGTTAAATGTTTTCTATACATCAGGTTTTAACAATGCAGTTTAATGTGTAGACATCAGGAAGTTTCCCTAGAAACAGTGTCATCTGCCAGCATCATCCCCCTCTCCCAGCATTCCTTGCTGAAATGGCCAATGGTTTTAGAAAAACCTGCACAGAAACAGGAAATATTTGCAGCTGACTTGGATTTGCACAGAACCTCCAGCCAGAGGTCAAACAGTCTGATCTTTGGCTCCATTTTCAGCTGAGCAGCTGGGCTACAAATCCAGCTTCCATGGCTTTCTTTCCTCCCTGGGTGCCTTGTTGGGATTAACCCTTAGCATTCCTAAGTGTTTTATAGATGTGAGTGAAATACGAATGAAAAGTCACCCTGAATTTTTGTGTTCAGTGTCTAAACAGACCTTTTAGAAAATTTAAATACAGACTTTAAAATTTCTGAGTGAAACACTGAATCATAAAAGTTTTATGCCAGTCTTATTTTTAGCCACAGTTGGAGGTGCTAATAGAAAATCCTTCATGGTTTCTGTTCAAGGTGGGACTGGTAGCCAGCTTCTATTTTTAGAGAGGATTCCTTTCTGTGCCTCTGTAAATTGCTTGGATATACATTCTAGTGTTCCCTCTGGTAAGACCCCCAACCAAGGAAACCTACAGAGCTTAACTACAGCTGTAGAGAGCAGGAGGCAGCAAGATATTGATGAATCACACTGCCAAGCACTGGGTTCTGATGCTCTCCAGAGGTCATGGAAATTCCAAACTCTACTGAAAATTGACCTGGCTAGCATATGATAATTGAGTAATGTATATGTAAGAAACAATAGAATCATATACTTTAAGAGACATTTAATGAGCATTTCAGTCCTCTTCCCTCTCAAGGAAATGCTGAGGGTAGTCTGTGTAGACTGGAATGTATTAGCTGTGCCCTGCAGATACTCAGGTTCAGCTGTGACCCTCATTTAGACCTGCTTCAGGAAGCTGGTTTTCATCCTTCCTCCAGGCAGACCACCCTGGCTTCTTTTCCAAAGGAAAATGGGCATGCTGGCTTTGAACTTCTATAGGATATCACAGGAAAAAGAGTTTGTCTACATTATTCAAAGCTTGCAGGTGGCACTTTTGGGAGGTCTCTCAAGGTAGCTAGCTCTTTAGTGATTACTGACTGACAGTTACCCTCAAGAGAAGGTTGTAATACATACTTATACATTCTATAAGAACAAAAAATTACAACTATGCTTTACACCTTTAAACTTAAGGCAGCTAATGAATTTTCATTTAGATGTCAAATGGCTTAGGGAAATGGACAGTGTTGAGTCAGAGTATATAAAGTTAATGTAAGCACAATTCATAAGGATTTTCTTCCATTTAGAATTAAAGACAATTCTACCATTTCCCATTTTAGTTAACAAATCTAATTGTGTATCTGTGGACATATTTTCATTTTTTTTCTTTTTTAGTATTTAGCTCATATTCTTTGTATGCATATATTTACTTGTTTTTTTATATACATCAAGAAAAGAATTAATACCTCAGCTTATTTAAAGTCATTGGCACTTATGTACATTTTAGTGGGTGAGGTTTTTTTTTTTTTTGAGTCCTTAAGGTTTATTTAAACAAGGTTGCTGATTTAATAGGCCTAAACAAGTATGAGATTTGTACTTGTAAGCTCTCAGGTGTTGCCATCTCAGTGTCATTGTGTCCTTTACTCTGAATATCACTAGTCTGTACGACAAGAGGACTAGCAGTCCAGCAGTGGAGACAGACATAGAAGAGAAGATAGGACACACACATAGTTCAGTGTTTATTTCCAGTGTCTTGAATAGAAGCCTCCAAAGATACGTCTACCCAGAGCAACAGAATGGGACCTAATTTGGAGTAATTACAGAAAGGATCTTGAGATTGTATGATCTGGGATTAGATAATATCTAAATGTAATGATGAGTGTCCTCACAGGAGAGGAACTTGTATCCTACAGACCAAGCTACCAGACTTCTGTTGCTTTACCAACTTTGGTGGCAATAGCCTTGGGAAACTATACTGCTGCCCTCAGACCCACCACATTACAATGTTAAGTTCCTTTAGTTCTATTCTATAAACTAAGCCTTGCCTAATGTTAAATAATATTTGAGTAACTGGAAAGTTCAGTTGGTAAATAATTGCTGACATATGATTTGATTTAATCTTCCCCCACATGCAGAGTTACCATTTCAAAGTAAAATTTGAATGGATGACTCTGTGAGATGTTAACTAGGTATCAGAGGCTCATCAGAAATAATAATAAGGGCCAGTGCTCACACTGAGATTGAGATTCTGTCATGCCCAGCTAGGCACAGACTGGGGACATGGGACAGCTTGGCAAGTACTGAGTAGTTCAGTTTAAGAGTCTGAATGTGTTATGTCTCCCATTGGCTCATATGTTTGAACACTTGGTCCCCAACTGGTGACACTGTGTCAAGAGATTGAGGAACCTGAGATGGTACAGCTTTGCTGGAGGAAGTTGTTCAATGAGAAAGGAAGGGCTTTTCAGTTTCTGTTTCCTGTTCTGCTGGAAATATGAGGGGTCAGGAGTCCCAGCTCCATGTTCTTGCTGAATTGGAGCCACTTGCCATCCTGACCACCCTGCTGCGAAGGTGGGAAGGACTCTACCCCTCAGATATGAGAGAAAACAAACTCTTCCTCCTTTAAATTGCTTCATCAGTACTCAGTTAGTGCAACAAGAAGAGGAAGTCAGACAGTGCTGTGGAGCACTTACTAAAGTGGGAAAGCAATTTACTATCTCTAACACAAACCTTCCTACTTTGTGGTAGCTGGTTAATGGGATTTCTTCCTGTTGATGCCTATAGAGTATTCATTTTGTTACAGTAGTCTTATTTACTCTTGCAGTAACCTCTTTATTTCATACTCAGATATAGATAATTTAAGCTGATAATAGTCACATTAAATAACACTTCTATGGTGTCTTTGAAGATGCAAATCAATTACTTAGGTAGCAGAGTATTGGAATGAATGTTTGAATATTACTGTGAGGAGACCCTTTGCCCTTTAGCATTGTCCTGTGAACTCCCCAGTGCCCCTGTCAAGTTGCCTTGAGTGAATCCCAACTCATTTGAGCTGCCTAATAGTACTTTCAGAGTTATTTAAATTAAATCTTCATTTATTACAGTGAATGCTTTTATATGCTCAATGTAAATGGTATGTCTAGATGCCAAACAATTAGTATATGATTTTAAAATTGATCTATGCTTGTAGTTGGTTTAAAATCAGTAAAATCAAAGTTGGTGAAACATATGGTCTAAGATGCTGCTCATACTGACAGATCAAAGAGAAAAGCCAAGAAGCAAAAGACGCCAACATTTCAAGAGAGAACCACTTTGAAGTTCTGCACAGCAGTTTAAGGTCAATTTCATGAAGTACATTAAGTGGCCAGATAAAAAATACTTACCTTATTATTATTATTTTGGGAGACAGAGTCTCACTGTGTAGCGCTGGCTGGCTTGGAACTCATTGTGTAGACCCCAATACCTCTTTAGTGTAGGGATTAAAGGCATACACCACCACATTTGGCCAAGTTGAATTAGGAAAGTTGCTAGACATTTAACCTAGTGCCTTTCACATACTAAGCATATGTGCTACCACTGAGCTATACCAACAGCTAAAAAATGGTATCTCTAAAACTGTGCAGTATCACTAGCCTTCCTCTTGTGCTAATGCTCATATTTATGCTACTTTTCTTCTAACCTTTATTTACTAATTTATTTTATATCTATAAGCTTGCAAGGCATGGCAGGAAGTCTGTATTATCTACTAAGAAGAAAAGCCTGGTGAGCAAATCATTAGACCATGTGATCCAAATGACATAGATGACAGACAGCTTGTTATAGAAAGGTTCACAAGAGTATGGCCCCTGCTCTGCTTATCAGTTGAATATTTTATTAGTTGCCATGCAGGATTTGATTTCATATATTGATTTTACTCAGTGAAATATATATGTAAAATAGGGATTTCTATTTATTTTTTTGCACATTTTCTTTTGACTTAGTAGGTAGTCAAATTTGTAGATGTTTTTGATTTGCAAACAGTATATATTTCTTACAATGTTGGATTCAACATATTTGAACTTGATTAAAATTATTTCTGTTTTGATTTCTTCTGTTTCTTTGTTATTTTTTCCTATTATATGTTTTTAATTAATTATTTAATTTTGGTTTTGTTGTTGTTGAGAAGGAGATCCTCTATGCAGCTCTGGCTGGCCTGGAAGTTGCAGAGAACCACCTGCCTCTGCCTCTGTTTACCAGTGCTGGGACTAAAGACATGTGTCACCACATCCATTTTCTATTTTTAGAACAACTTAAATCCTACTTAATTTTGTATGGTTTTACTTTGTGTTTTTTGAAGCTAAGATTTTTAAAACTGAGATTATCTTTTAACAGTGAGTAATAAACTTTCTCCTTAAATTATGCTTTTTGAATTCACATCTACTTTTGTCCTGGTATTAATATCACCAAATTGGGCAATATTAATAATTATGAATATATTGTATTCTAGCTCCTTTCAACTTTTCCATGATGTGACTTTTGTAGTTATGTTTGTTAGTTTATACTTTATATGCCAGCCATATCAGTCATTATTTACAAGTATAAATGCAGTGGTTCTTCATATATTTATAGTTGTGTAATCAACAATGCTATGTAATTTTAGACTGCCCCATTTACATTAGCAGCCTGTCCATCTTCTGCTCTTGCCATTTCCCAGCACTCACTCATCAACTGTTTGTCTCTGGATTTCCATCTCTGAACATTTCATATAAAGGTTACATATAGTATTATAGCAGTTTTGTCTGGCTTTTCAATTTTTACCTAGTATAATGGTTTGAAATTCATTCACATAGTATTTGTACTTTATCAATTTTAGTGGCTGGATAGTATTCTTATATATGGATTTGTAATAGTCTCTCCCATCCCTTATTTATTGGCAATATATTCTGAGACCTTAGTGAAAGACTCAAGTTATAGATAATATAGTACTCAGGACAGCTATGTTTTTTTCTATACCTGTATACCTATGATAAAGTTTAATTTATAAATCTGCCACAAAAGAACATAAGAACATAAATAAGATAGAAAAATCAAAGCAACCTTATGTAATAAAAATTATACCCATTTATAAGTTACTTCCAAAATTTTCCATGTAATAGTTTCAGACTAGTTACTGTGAAACTTTAGAAAGCAAAGTTATGAATAAAGGAAAGCACTAGCATATCACACTTTTCTCATTTGTTGATGGACGTTTGGATTGTTTCTACTTTGTTGTGAATAATGGAACTAGAAACATTGTGTATAAATTCTTGTGTAGATGAATGCCTTTATTTTTCTTGAGTAGAATTGCTTTCTAAGTAACTTTATTCATGAGATTGAAGAATTTTCACACTATTCAACAGTTGTTGCACACCTTCACAAATCATAGCCAGCTAGTTTTCCATCTCTCACCACACACTTGTCAACATTTGGGTAGGTCTTTCTTTTTAGCTATCCCACTGAACTTGAAGTGGTATCTTAGTGTGATTTGGGTTTTAATGTCTCTGATGACTAAAGTTATTAACCATCTCTTCATATGCTTATTGGCCATTCCTGTATTTGCTTTAAAAATGTCCATTCAAATGTTGTACACATTTGATAGTCTTATCTTCTTATTGTTCGATTATTATATACATAATTTGAAAATATCTTCTCCAATCTTATGAGCTATCTTCTCTTTCTTGGTGGTGTCCTTTAAAACCACAGAAGACATTAAACTTGATAGCATCCTATTTATTCTTTCTTTAGTTGTTTATGTTTTTAATGTTGCATATAACATTACCAACTAAAATTAGTGGGTGAGAATGGCCCCCATAGCTCATACGTTTGATTACTTGGTCTCTAATTAGTAGGACTGTTTAGGAAGGCTTAGGAGGTATGGCCTTGCTGTAGGTGGTATGTCACTGGAGCGAGAAGTTTGAGGTTTCAGAAACCTAAGCCATTCCCAGTTTGTTCTTTCTTCCTCATGCTTGTGGATCAGATGTGGATCAGATGGAGCTGCTCCAGTGCCGTATCTGCCTGCTCGCTGCCATGTTCCCTGCCATGGTGGTCACAGACTTACCCTCTGACAATGTAAACAGGCCCCCAATTTAATTCTTTCTTTTATAAGTTGCCTTGGTCCTAGTGTCTCTTCACAAAAATAAATAAATAATGAAGACACCAAAGTTATAAAGATTTACTTCTGTGTTTTCTTCCAAGTGTTTTAAAAGTGGTGTCTCTTGCATTTAAACCTTTAATCCATTTTAAATTAATTTTTATATATGATGTGAGTAGGGGTTGAACTTCATTGTTTTATATGTGGGTACTCAGCTGTACTGGTTCCATTTGCAGAAAGGACAGTTTTTCTTGCATACTCATTTAGCCTGATTGTTAAAAATCAGTTGACTATTAATATAAGAGTTCATTTCTGAACTTCTTACTACATTCCATTGGTCATGTCCTGAATGTGGGGTCTTACCAAAGGTTTTGAAATCAGACAGTGTGACCAAATTGGTTCTTCTTTTACAAGACCATTTTGACTGTTTTATAGCACCTCACATTTCCATTTTAGGTTTGTGATGATTGATTTCTGTCCAGAAAAGTCTTCGGCATTTTGATGGCCATGCTGTTATGTCTTAGAGCCCTTTAGCTTAAACTGTATGGCATTTGTTCTAAAGCAGTCTAAAAGTTTGAATCTCTTAGTATTATTTCTTATTAGAAATGTGTCTGGATAAGATCCAATTTACATTTTCTGTTTACAATGCTTTTTCTCTTTTTCTTCTCTGCCTCTCTTCCTAGGTTCTATCAGATTGTATGTTTTTAAAATTCCCTCTTTTTCTTCCAACTAGTCTAGATGTTATATAATGCAGTATTATTCTTTGGAGGGTTATTCTTATGTGTGAACATATTAATTTTCAATTACTTTTCTGGAGATCCTGTATTGTTATTTTTAAAATTCTTCTATTGGTCATAAATATCCTAATTATCTCTCTCTCTCTTTGTGAATATTTCAATATCATTTATTTACTTTTTACCCTGCTCTGATTCCTTTCTCTCTTCCATTTTATTATCTTGGATTATGAATCTTCCTTGTTTTTCACTTCTATACAAATTAGTCTTTTTTTCTTTTAAAATCTTTCTCAGTGCTAGGAATCCAACTCAGGTCTTGTGTTTGCTGTATAAAAACTCTAGTTTTGAGCTCTATACCCAGCCTTAATTGGGCTTTGCAGGGAAGAAGAATCATGGTTAATATAGTTATTTTCTCCTTTTTTATTAGTACTTTGAGAATTTCTGT
The DNA here is from genome assembly GCF_903995425.1 of Onychomys torridus. NCBI lineage: Eukaryota > Metazoa > Chordata > Mammalia > Rodentia > Cricetidae > Onychomys > Onychomys torridus. The sequence goes on along the minus strand of NC_050449.1, from coordinate 110,250,190 downwards.
ATGATGTGTTTTGGTCATATTCATCCCTTCCCCAGCTCCTCCCAGATCAGCTCCTCATCTGCCTGTGCAGCTTTTGCCCTCATGTACTTGCTGCTGTGGATTTTGTTAAACCATCAAGTTGGTGTGTGTGCACACTTGGACGTGTGGCGTCCACTGAGATGCCCACAGCTCATCATGTGGAAGGGGGACTTCTTGCCTCCTTCCCCTCTCTGTGCTGTGGTCTGTCTGGCTCAAGCCTGCATGGGTCTGGTGTTTATTTAAATGTAGTTCATGTTTAGTAATTTCCTTATCTTCACTCATTTTTGGTTTTTCTTTTAGTTTAAATCTTCTCTGTAACATATCCTTTAGTAGCTCTTTGACAAGAATTGTATTTTTTTAATTACCTTTTATTTTGAAAGTTTTAATGATTTTCTGATAACCAGGGAACTCAACAACTGATAAAAGCAAACAATTCCAAAGTTCCCTTGCTGAATTATTTCAATAGCCTCATCCAACATAGACCCAGCCTCCAACTTGGGTCATACTAGTTTGGGGTGTAATTGAATTGAGAAGGCTGTTTTGTGTACTGCTGTTTGATAAGGCATCTATTGCTGCTGATTGTCAGTGCTCCAAGAGCAGATGTTGTCTTGATTTCTAGGCCTATCTGTGGTGGTATTGTGTTCCCCGAAATATTATGCACTCTAATAAACGTATCTGGGGTCAGAGACAGAACAGCCATAATATTAAACATAGAGGTTAGGCAGTGGTAGCACACGCCTTTAATCCTAGCACTCCAGAGGCAGAGATCCATTTGGATCTCTGTGAATTCAAGGCCACACTGGAAACAGCCAGGCATGGTGACACATGCCTTTAATCCCAAGAAGTGAGCCTTTAATCCCAGGGAATGATGGCAGAAAGCAGAAATGTATATAAGGCATGAAGACCAGAAACTAGAAGCTTTTGGCTGGTTAAGCTTTAAGGCTTTGAGCAGCACAGTTCAGTTGAGATTCATTCTGGATGAGGACTGAGAAGCTTTTAGTCTGAGGAAACAGGATCAGGTGAAGAACTGGCAAGGTGAGGTAGCTGTGGCTTGTTCTGCTTCTCTGATCTTCTAGTATTCACCCCAAATATCTGGCCCTGGGTTTGTTTTTATTAATAAGGACCTTTAAGATTCATGCTATACCTGTCTATTCATTTTGCTTGCTTTTGAACTTCACATCAACTGAACTATATATTGAAAGTATTGTTTTACAGGGTTTACTTTCCCTATGCATGCTTTTAGTTTGAGTTATTCTTGACTAGTGAATGTGTGTATGAGATCCTGTGTGAGTCTTTACATCAATTGCTCCTTTCTTTCCTAGTTTAGGAATCCTAGGAGAATCTTTGTGTTGAGTATTTGACTTGGAAACCCTAATATTCTCAGAGATATACCTTTGGATTTTTACTTCAGTGGTTTAGCTGGATGTTCTCTTTATTTCAGGATCACTACTTTTGCCATCTCATCTGGCAGGCCAGGTATATGACACCTACATTTGTGCTCTGTTGAGGAAAGTTTTGCCTGTTTCTGTTGATAGTCAGAAAAATTTTGTTGTCTCCAGGCCCTATCTGACCATGACATAGCATAGCATAGGATTTGTCTTTGCCTTGCTATAAAAAGCCAGCTGTGTTTCTCCAGTGGTACCTTGCTACAAATTGTTGGAGCAGGGGGGCTTTACTATGTCAGTTCCCACCCATGTACCTTTGCATTCTACATGCTTCTGTTTTCCTTAAAGCTAGATATTTGTAAAAATTTTGTAAAAAGATCCTATTATTTTTATGGTTGGGTGAAGGTGCATATGAGAATATTTAAACTAGAAGCTCCTTGTCTGACCATCCTACTATCCCTTTACAGAGACTGTGCAGTGGAGGTTGAGACAAAATGGTCTTGTTTAGTTTCTCTTCAGCTAAATTATTAAACCACATAAAACCCATTTTAGAATATTGAACAGATCTAGAGCAATGAACTAATTCATTTTTGTTGTTTCTTTATAGATGCAAGTTTCCAAAAATAATACTGAAAAATATTATTCCAAAAATAACAAGAAAAAGCCCAAGGTTAGAAAGAGGAAAAGGTATGTTTTGTGAAATTAAAAGTATAAGGATACAATTAAGATGTATAAATTGTATTTAATTATTGTATGACATTTTCCTTGATATTTTTCTTCACTGGGTAAACATTGTTCTTAAATCTTTTTGAAAAAAATTAGTAAGTAGTAGTTGGTCTGGTTTTCCAACAGGGTTTCACTATGTGGCCTAGGCTATGTTCAAACTTACAACCCTCTTGCCTCAGCCTCTCAGATGCTAGGATTGCAGCTACCATACTTGGCTGAGGAAGTGTTAATAGTCCTGTAAACATGTTAACCCAGAACTTTTATAGATTGTTATTATTTCAATGGCCATGTAAAAAAAATTTTTTTTAGCTTAAAATAGGTAAGACAAGCCAGGGTCAACTCTCCATGATAAAGTGATAATAACTTTTGATGCTGCTCATTGAACTAGCCTTTGCATGTGCTTTTCAGTATGTGACTGAGGCTGTACTGGGATTCCCACTCACAGATAAAGACTAACACCAATAGTCCTCCTCTTGCCATATTTTCGCAGAAGAAAGCCACTTTTAAAATTATTTATTTATGTATTTATTTCATTTTGTTTTGTTTCATATGTATAATGTATGCAGAGTATGTGCATTTGTAGTACATGTGTGGAGGTCAGAGGACAAGTGTTAGGAGTCAGTTCTCTCTTGCCACCTTATAGGGTCTTGGTAAGGAACTCAGATTGTCATTCCTGTGCAAGAGTATCTCCACCCACTAGATAACTGATTCTTTTTTGAGATTTTCAAGACAGGGTTTTTCTGTGTAGCTCTGGCTGTTTCAGAGCTCTCCATGTAGACCAGGCTGTCCTAGATCTCACAAAGATCCACCTGCTTCTGCCTCCTGAGTGCTGGAATTAAAGGTGTGCACTCCACCACTGCCCAGCTAGATAACTAATTAAAAATGGACTTTGATTTCCTTATCTCAGTCATACACCACAGTAATCACACCACACACATTTAGGGCATTTACAGTTATCCCCATTTAAGAGATGAAGAGTCATGGCTTGGGAACTTTTGATTGGCAACAATGCATTGGCACAGATGTTTTCTGTCTCTTGTCGGGAGCACAGTGTGATGGGGAAGTATGGCTTTGCCATATGACAGAACAGGTTCTGTCATGGTCAGCGGTTTACCTATGCTGCCAAACTTCTAATTTCTTCTTGTAGCTCTAGTTCCTCAACTTCTTTACATAATGAGAACAGTAATTACTTGATATGTTTTTGGAAAATAATTACATGAAGAATACCTGTGCAAGTACTCGTTGGATTAGCTTCTCGGTGCTTTGTGGCTACTGAGAGCGCAGGTCATATTTGTTTCCTGTTTCTACACTGAATTGTGCTTTGTGAGACAACCAAGGAAAAACACCAGAAGATTGAGACATATAGTCACAGAATTCAGTTACCAAGAAATACACATTTGTATATTGCAGTAAAATGTATATTGTGTTTGTATGTGCATATGTGCTTGCATGCATATTTATGCCTGTGTGTGTATATATATGCATGGGGTCACTTGTTTGAAACTAAATCTGTCAAAATCTTTTTCAGGAATGCTGCTTTAAAATGTTCTGTTGAAAATGTTTGTTCTGATGAAGCCTTATCAAAGGAAAACATGGGTATGTGAAGGCTTGGGATGGTTTTAGTTTCTTTGCCCAGATGTAATTTCAAAAAGCATAGTTCTAAGTAGGACTCATGGAGTCTTACAGAGACTAAAGTAAAGATCAGGGAGCCTTCATAGGACTGTACTAGGTCCTATACATCTATGTTATGGTTATTGGCTTGGTGTTTTTGTGGGAACCCTAACAGTGGGGGTGGGGGTGTCTTTGACTTTTTGGCCTGTGCTTGTAGCCCCTTTCCTCCTACTGGGTTTCCTCACATTGCCTTAATGTGAGGGTTGTGCCTGGTCTTCTTGTATCTTGTTGTTCCATGTTTGGTTGGTTCCCCTGGGAGGCTTGCTCTTTTCTAGGGGGAGACAGGCTGGAGGAGTGGGCCTGGAGGAAAGGAGAGGTGGGAGGCATTGGGAGCTAGGAGGGGAAGATGCAGTCAGGATGTATTTCATAAGAGAAGAATAAAAAGTATAGTTGGCTGCTTTTAAAAAAAGCTATTATACATGTATATGAGTAAAAGGTTAATAGGTCATTTTGGTGTTAAATGGGAACTTTTCAGTTTTCTTTAAGTTTCTGTCTCTTTAATTAAAATTTCTCTGAAATTTCCAGATATTTAATGTTTTAAAACAAAGTACTAATAGCTGTAGAAGAAAATGCTAGCAACTATACATCAACCCAGACCTCTTCATCCCAAACCTATTGGAATCTAAAGAAAGGGGGAGGAATGGACATAGTAACAACCTGGGACCAAGGCCGAATTAATTGCCTTAGTTACTTTTCTCTTGCTGTGATAAAATACTATGGCCACAACAAAGTGTTTAATTTCACTTATGATTTCAGAGAATTAGAGTCCATGATAATAGAGCAAAGGACAGTTGAGAGCTCACATCTTGATCTAGAACCAGGAGGCAGAGAGAGTCTTTTGAATCACAGAGTCTTTTGAAACATCAAAGCCCACCTCCAGTGTCACACCTCCTCCAACAAGGTCATACCTAATCTTTCCCAAACAGTTTCACCAACTAGGGATGAAGATTTAAAAATCCCATTCAAGCCACCACAGTATTAGATACACTAGAGTGGAAGGCAAGCAGAGAGTTTTTTTAATCTTCTTGAGGTTTTAAACACAGGCTGATGCTTACTTGCAGTCCTGTTTAGAGCTCATAACATCAAGACCTTCCATTCCCAAATCCCTAGCTTTACCTCCACCCAACACTAAGCAGCCTAAACAGAGACAGAATGAAAGATTGCCAGTGGGGATTGTAACATGACAAGCAATATTTGTACTATAAATGTGAAAGTATAGAAAAATGTCAGTGACAACCAACTTGTATTTTGGATGCAAATTGGGATATGAATTGAAGAAGGCTTAGAGAAATCCAGCCTTTTTTAGGGCCATTTGTCAAAAGAAACTTCATTTAACATTATAAAGGATGTTAATTTCATGGTAAGTCCTTTACATACACACACTCATTAATAAGTTTTCTTTTTTTCTTTTTTTTTCCTGGAGCTGAGGACTGAACCCAGGGCCTTGTGCTTGCTAGGCAAGCGCTCTACCACTGAGCTAAATCTCCAACCCCAGTTTCCTTTCTTTCTCTGAACAAGTTACTCAAGCACTGGAGTAATGCTGTGCTTGAATATGGAATGGCCCTAGAGGCTAATGTTTCCAACACTGGGCCTCAGCTGGTAGTGCTGTTTTGGAAGGTTGTGGAAACTTTCTGGGGAGGGTGCATCTGCAGGACTAGAGCCATAGGATGTGCCTTGGAAGGTTTTATTAGCTTCCAAGTCCTAGTCCCACTCTGATCCCTGCTTGGCCCTGCAGCATCCTCCAGTTGCCGTGATGTTTTACCAAGTACTAGGCCAAGCACGCAGAAGCTGAAACCCAAGTCTGAGTTGGAATAATAAATCTCTGCTCCATAAGGTGTTGTTGTCGGGCATGTTGTCACAACAATAAGAAAATTAATCCAAATAACAGTTGTCAGATCCCTTCCCAAGTGGGAACTGCCAGCCAGATATCCCCTTGGCAGTCAATCAGATGGCCTCTAAGACAGCCCAGTTACTTCAAAATCCTCCACCAGCACCATGAGTAACATTGCACTCTAGCAACAGGGAACATGGCTGCTGACACCAGGACTCCTGCTCCAGAAGGCTTTGCTCCAGTCATGACCATCCTAGACATACTGTATGGGTCTTGGGAGACATCACTTTTAAGATAAGACTCAGTCTTGTCATCAAGAAAGCTTCTTTTTATACCAGTGAGAGGTACCCTTATCTGTGGATATAGGAATAAGTATTAGAATGTAGTTAGGAATTACATTGGTTGAGGAAAGTAGTAACTGTAATTTCTAAGATCCAAGACCTCAGTAACTATGGTAGTTGGCTAGGTTATCACTATCAGGCATGATTTCCCTGTATATGTGAAAACACTCAACTAATTCATTTTATTTCTTCATCTCATCGTCAACAATTAAGAGCATTAATCACTAGACCATTCCGTTTGCTCTTTCTCAGCAAACAGTGGTTCCTTCTCATTCTTAACATTCCTTGGGATTGGGAATATGGCTCCATTAGTAGAGTGTTCACTTAGAAACCATGAAGCCCAGGATTCCATGCCCAGCATAAGCTTGATATGGTGGCATATGCCTCTGAGGTCATCCTCAGCTACATAGGGAGTTTGAGAAAGCCAAGGATACATGAGACCCTGTGTCAAAACCTGAATAACCATCACCTATTGCAAAAAAAGAACCTTAAGAGACTGTGGAATGTCCAACACTAACTGGAATCTGTATCACACCCATGCATGAAAGGCTTAGAGATCATGGTGGAAGAGGGGACAGAAAAAAATACCAAGATCCAGAGGTGCTGGATGACTACAAGAAAACTGTTTCCTGGACAAAGCTGGGCAGTTACATGTGGAATAATCTTTCTGTACACTGTGAATATGTATTACTCTCATTGGCTAATAATATTTTTTTTACACTGTGTGAATATATGTCACTATGATTGATTTAATAAACAAGCTAAGTGGCCAATAGCTGAACAGAATAAATTTAAGTGGGAAAGCCAAACTGAGAATGATGGGAAGAGGAAGGGCAGAGTCAGAGGAGTTGCCAGGAGACACAGGGGAAGCAAGACATGCTGGAGGACAGGTAAAGCCATGAGCCACATGGCAATACATAGATTAATAGAAATGGGTTAATTTAAGTTGTAAGAGCTAGTTAGTAATAAGCCTGAGCTATGAGCCAAGCATTTATAATTTATATTAAGTCTCTTGTTATTTGGGAGCAACTTCAGGGACACAGAAAAACTCCACCTACAGTTAGACTTACAAATTCACAGCAGTTTGAGACCTCATACACAGACAAGTACAGGTTCATGACAGACAAAATTCCAGAACGTAGAGGGAAGGGAGGCATGACAACTCTGGGAGGGAGAGATTCAGTTTTCATTAAGGGTGTGACCAGGGTGGGTAGACACCATCTTCTAGTGAAGGCTACACAAACCAGAGCGTATAGGCAGCACTTGGTTAAAAAGAGAGAGAGAAAGATGGCAAGCTGGATAGGTAGAAGGTGAGATAGATTTAGACAGAGTGAGGGAGGCGGTGGATTATATCAAAACACATTGTACAAAATTCTCAAAAAACAAATGAAAATGAGAAAAAATGAGCAAATAAAAATAAATACCCAATAGCAAGCAAGGAACAACAAAAATACTTTTCAAACTTTTTAGTTTCTATCAATATTTCTGTGGATCCCTATTGCTAAAATTCCTTCCCTTGGGGCGAGTGTAATGTGAACATGCTACTCCCTCTTCCAAAGGTCTTAACAAATCAAAGTCTAATCCGCCCCGGGGAGACAAATGCATTGACTGAGCTTTCATACAGAGCATGGGGAAGGGGTTACTGATGGGAGCATGAGTGACTCCAAAGCTGTCATCCTGGACACACTGAGGATGGCCACCATTGGTCTTTCTCCAGCCTATATACTCTATCATGAGACTCCAGGGCATGTGAAGTTAGAGCAGAATTGTGTAGAAATGCCTGGATGGAATGGCTGACACTCAAGTTAAGTTCCAATGACCCGTCCCACCCCTCCTTCCAGAGGGAGTGCCAACATCAACAGGCTTCATAGTGATAGACTCTTACAAGAAGGTATGATGATCTCATGAATATTGCAACAGTTTGGTTCAAAGGATAGCAATTTAGAGCAACCTCTCTTTCCAAACATCCATATCCCATTTCTTTATAGTATTATGGGTCTCAGGTCCAGTGCTTGTTGCTTGAAAGCCAATTCTTCAGAAAGGAGAGCTGGAGGGAAGTAAATCACATTTATTCAAGGGCCAATCCATAAATATAAATGTATGCTAGCATCAAAGCATCCACTTACAGAACTCAGATATACACAGAGCTTTTATTAGAGAGGGAAAGGTGGGCCAGTGCGCTCCTGTGAGGGCTGTCTTCTGATACTGAGTGGCCTCTTTTTTCTTCTCCAGCTGGTGCGTTACTGGTCCTTGGCCTTCTGGAGCTACTTCCTTTTGCTTGGTAGATAGTCATTATTTTCTACAAATTAAGCTTCATAGCAAGTGACAGGCTTTGTGTTACTTGATCCATAGAACTAAAGGACAAGGAGGATCATTTCATAGTGTGGTGTAATCTGAAGGAACCAGGCTTTGGGGGGTCTATTAATGTAGAGGATTATTTAACAGCTAACCCCTTGATTGTGGACATATAATCCTTATATTCTCTCTAGAGCTAGCCAGTCTCTTCCCATTTAATCATTTCAGTGTGGCTTCTCTTTAGAAGATGTCAAGCAAAGGGAAGAGAAATAACCTTGCAAAGTGCAAGGGAGCCACTGTTACAGTGGCTTTCAGTAAGGGTGGGTCAGTCCTGCTTTTATGACTAGAAGGTAACCTGTGTCTGAGTTCTTGGCCTCAATTGTCTTGTACACTCAGTGATACAATTGTTTATCTTCCAGCTTCAGATGTACTATTCTACATAGGATCTCTCTCTCTCCCTCTCCCTCTCCCTCCCTCCCTGCCTCTCTCCCTCCCTCCCTTCCTCTCTCCCTCCCTCCTCCCTTATCCCCATCTCCCTCCATCTCCTTTTCTATTCTCAACAGTGAATTGAAACAAGTCAGGAAACAACAGGATAGTCATCACAGATAGGAGATGATTGGCTGCACAGTCAGCAAAGGCATTCATTCTGTCTCTAGCTTTGGAGGATATCATTGACCAATTCTGATAACTGAGTCTGTAGATTACAGAAACTGCCATTTCATGAGAATTATTTTTGAATTTCAGCTTACAATATAGGAATACTTATAGAAAAGCAAGCCTCCTGTTGTTTGGAAGTAGAAATCAACATCTGTCAAGCTGTTAAGCGTCCTGGCCAATTGATGAGGTCCTCCATTACTCTGTCAACCCTTTGATCAAAAGGCAGTGCAGACACTTTTCCAGATTGCTTGCAAACAGAGATCATAGTGAACTTGGCAGTGACTCACCTCATCATAACCTGACTGCTTTAGCCTAATGTTAGAACTACAAAGAGGTTTGTTTGCCATTTTCCTTTATGGCATAGCTTAAAATCCATCTTTTCAACAGGACCTTACATTTCAATGTCAGTTCCATAGATTCAGAATGTAAAGTAGGAAAAAAATTGTGAGGGGAACTAGAGAGCCAGTCTAAGGGTAACCACAAATAGTTACCCACAAATGAACAGGCTATGAAAAAGAAATCTACCAACATTGGAGCTGTGGAGGTAGCTCCATGGGCAGGAGCACTGTGGCTCAAGCCTGACAACCTGAGTTGAGTTCCCAGAACCCAGTAAAAGTTGGAGGAGGTGGTACACATCAGGAATCACAGCATTCACACTGAGAGACTCATGTATAGACAGGAGAGTGAGGCTAGCCTAGAGTTTGCTGCATGTACAAACAACAATGGAGACCCTGCTTCAACCAGGCAGGAGAGGAGCACCTCCTGCAAGGTGTCCTCTGACCTCTACATGCACACTGTGGCACTGGTATACCTGTACTTGTTTGCTTGAGTGCACCTGTGAGCCTATGGACGTGCACACAGATACATACATACATACATACATACATATGTATATATGTGTATATATATATATATATATATATATATATATATATATATATATAGTAACATTGGATGTTAATTCCATTCAAAAAGCTTCAATACAAGCATACATTCCTCTAGAAATTCCTCTAGTTTAGGTGCAGTAAACATGGTGTGTCTAGGTTTCAATGAATTACTCAGGTGATTCTTAGGCTCACCAAACTCTTGAGTACTCTGAACCAGGATGGGACATTCTGTTGTCTTCAGTGATTACTAAAGAAAACAGGTGGTCTAGGGAGTTGCAGTTTCTGTTTGTTTTGCTTTTAAGCAGAGAACTTACTCCTGAGGGTGGGAGGAGCTTTTTTCAGGTTGTTTCAAGACTGGTTTTGTGACTGGTCAACCTAAGGTTGGCTGGGCAGAGGTCATGGTGAGGAGGCACCTTAGTCTATACTGACTCTGCTGAGTTCCTGCTCCACATTCACTGTAGGTAATATGTAGGTAAGATGCTTAGGCAAAGAGATGCTCGCCAGCATATTCCTGCAGATTGTAATGTGGAAAATGTAAAAGGAAAAGTGATTTTTCTGTGTCGTAGCAACAATCAGAGGAAGATTTTCTGTTTCCTTACTGCCATGACTTCAGTCAATACTGCTATTAATAGTGCTTTATCATGGATCTCTATGAGTTCGTGGCCAGCCTGAATTGGTCTACAGAGAGAATTCCAAGACAGCCAGAGCTGTTACACAGAGGAACCGTGTCTGGAAAAACAAAACAAAACAAAATAAAATAGTGCTTTATCACTATTTAAAAATCCCTTTCTTACATCCTGCCTGGGTACATTTAAATGTTCCTTGAAATACCAGCTGGTCTGGGTGGTGTGACTGTTGGTGACCTGTCAAAATGACAGAGAATAGAAGGTAGTATGTCAGATGCAGGGGTCAGAGTGGAAGGTGAGGGACATGACATTCCCTCCAGATATTGCTGTCTTTGGGCAGGCTTCTCAGATGGCTCATCTGTCTCTATTGCCATGCAGCAGGCTACTTGTGTACTATTTTATTTGATCTTTGCTTCAACAAGACTCTGTGTCAAGTACAAATGCTATTTTAGTTAGGTAGATAATTCAAATACATATTGTTCATTAGAACTCAATTCTATCCTTATCTTAGGCTGTCTTTCTTAAGTGGTGGTAAGGGTCATTGTTTTAATCTCAACATATTCAACAGAGTAGTAAACACTTTTCCTACTTATTTCATAGTAATACAAAAAAAAAAAAAAGACACTCATAAGCATAGTGCTTTCTTTTTAAAATCAGACTAGGCAATTAACATATTTGGATTAGGAATGGAAGAACCCTGTGGGGCTTTGGAGATGGCTCAGTGGTTAATGCCATGCAAGTGGGAGTACCAAAGGGATCCCTGGAAACCATGAAAAAACGTCCCTGGGCCTCAAGCTGGCTAGTAAGAGTAGCTTTGTCAGGGAGCTCTGGGCTTGACTTGAGGGAGCCTTTCTCAATGACTAAGGTGAAAGAGCAGTAGAAGATGACTCCTGATACCAACCTCAGTCCTCCACAGGCACCCATGGGAGTGCATGCTCACCCCAGAGAGGCAGTCCCCCCCTCCCAGCCCCCCCCCCCACAGGAAAGTGGAAAAAGAGTAGGAAAAGAAGGATGAGTCTGCAGTCAGCCCTGCCACTTAATATATGGTTTTTGTTTAGAAGACATTTCAATCATCTTCACCACCACACTCCCTATGTCCCTGCTCTCCTAACTTTGTGTCCTTTTTTTTTTTTTAACAATCCAGTAGTCCAGGCCAAATGCTGATGAGTGTTGGGCCATTTACAGGAGCATGGTGGACCTATAGGGCCACACTCTTTAAAGGAAACTTACTTCTTCTATCAACTGTCCATAGCCCCTTGGTTGTGATGTCTGCTTTACAAACAAAATTGAGGTTGGTGCCCTGGGACCCTAAAGCGAGAAATCCATGGGAGTCTGCTTAAGGAGTACTGAGGAATTGATTAGGAACCTAGTAGACAGCTGAAGTCATCCTCTGACCTGACTGGGAGCAAATCCACCAGGCAGTTGGTCACCCCAGGCAGCAGGAAACAGGGAAAGGGGCCTCATAACCCTCCCCCTTTCCTTTTAAGAGGTCAGGTACAACTACAACATCAAGAAGCACCCCTCCTTCTGGTTGTGTAGCTCAAGGTCCTGGGCGGAGCTAGTATCACTACAGGAACCAATTAAGCAAAAGCATGCAACAACTTCTAATGAGATTCTTATATTTCAAAATATTTTATACTCTATACGTATCAAGAAAATTACCTATTCCTTTCAAAGAATTATAAAAATTTCACCTGGAAATTCATAATAGAATTCATATATAAAAACCGTATGATAACAAAAGCTAAGTATATAAGAAAAAAACAAGAATTCTGTTATTTTTAAGTAAACTAATGCTAAAAATTTTTAAAAATATGAAAGTTCACTTTTTTATTTTTAATTCTGTAGTACTTAGAAGAGTTCTTTCAGAGTGGTTAAGATTATGAATTAGATGGAATTAATTAAAGATGTAGCTTTGACTGTATTCATGATTTTAGTTGTCTCTGAGACGGAATGTTTACTGAAAGAACTGGAGAAAATGCTGCAGCAAGTACAAGAGCCTACAGCAGGAGCTGAAGAACCAGGGAGAGAACAGGTTGGTATGAAGAGTTACCATTTCACAGCTTCAGGATCTGTAACTGGCTGTACAGCTTAATTATATAAGGAACTTTTCTCGCATCTGAAATTTGAGCCATTGATTGTCCTGATGCTAACAAACTAGTAGCTGTCGAGCTGTCAGAATACATGCTTTCCTTTGAGAAGTTTGTGTTTAAGCAGAGATGGTATTTAATTTCAGGTCTTTGGGTCGGGATGGAGGATGGAGAGGCTTCCTGTGGCTGAGGTGGACCACTGTAGAGAGACCTTATATTAGCCATTGTGACTAAGTACCTGAAAGACATAACCAAAAGAGAGGCCAGGTCATCATGGCACAGAGGTCATGGTAGTTCAGAGCACTTCATAGCCTGGTGAGACAGGAAGCAGAGGAAAGAGAATGCAGGAAGTAGCCAGGGCAAGATAGAGCCCTATGGATATGCTCCCAGTGACCTACTTCCTGCAGCTAAGCCCCACCTCCTGCCTGTCACTACCTCCCAATAGCACCTTTGGATTCTGACCTGATCAAGTCAGCTGTGTTATGAGTCTGTCATAGCACTCATCTGTTGGTTAGCTCAGAGGCCCCATGATCTAACTGTCCCTAAGAATACCCAAGCTGACACACTTGCTTTCTAAATGTCTCTAATTCTATGGTGGTTTCTTAATTCAGCAATGTTGACAGTTAACAGCAACAGACTTCTCCCATGTTTGTGATCTTTTCAGGTAAGAGAAGTGGAGCACAATAGGAGCAGGTCCCCAGAAAGGGGAGCAGTTTGATGGGACCCTTCCCTGTTCGGTTCATGCACTGAGACAGGTGCCTGTCTTCACTACTGTAAGGCAAAACCTCAGTGTTGAGAGAGCAGAGCTAGAGCTCCTGTTTTAGCTCTTAGACTCAGAAGGCAATATGTTCTCACCACTCAATATCTGCATAAATGAAGTGAGAGTGTGTGATAGAAAGCTCAGGCCATTTATAAAGGGCAGCATGGGGTCAATCAGTGTGATAAAAATCATCTCAGGGCAGACACTTTAACCTGTGGTATAGTTGTTCCCTAAGTATTTAGAACATAAATGGCAGCTAGAGGTTACATAGGTTTCATTAGTTCATTCAAATACATAGTATGCCCAGAGTCAGAGAGAACACCAGCTGAATCTCCAATGTAATCATCTGAATTTTCACTGCTTTATGATTATTTATTAGTAACATAAACTTACTGTAAATGCCAGTTCTGCTAGTGTCACTTAGCAGTTATTCATATCCTGCTCTAGGAAACTGTTTAAGACCTAGATATGACAAATGGGGCTATGTGTCAGAGGTGATAATGGGTAGTAGTAGTTCAGAGAGAAAATGAACTCTTCAAAGAGTTCATCGCTTGTTTTCCACATTCTCACTTAGGGCTACTACATCCCCACCAGTAATAGCACATATCTTCTCTCTAAGAGATGGGTTTAGAAATGGGCAGGTAGTTTATACATTTTGTCAGCCTGCCAGTTTTATTTAGATCCTTAGCAAGTTTGAAGATATGGATCTGAGCTTTTTTTTTTTTTTTTTTAATCTGTTACTGAGATAGGGTCTCCTTTGGTAATATAGGTTGTCTGTGTAGTAGAGGCTGGCCTCAAACATTAATCCACCTGCCTCAGCTCTAACTCCTGAGTGTTAAAGTTATAGGTGTTCAACACCATACCCAGCTAAAGATGAATCTAAAAATTAAGGAAAGCATACAGAATTTATCATCCTAGAGATGAATGAATGTGTTAGAGGAAATGAACGTCAGCTCCTTCTGAGTTGGAAAGCACGGGAAGTACTCTCAGTCACCTTCAACAGCATAGCTCTGCCTAGATCCACAGGGTTAGCAATTGGCTTAGAAATGCCATTTCTCCACTGCAGCTCCTTTATAGATAACTTCTTCCCATGCATGGGCTGGGCTTGTAGATCAAGTTGTGTAGATTGGTGACATGGGTCTTACACATGTATAATTAATATAAAAATTCTTCCTTTCTAGCAATTATGTGCTTAGGTGAACACTGTGTGGTTTTATGCAATGTGTTTTGTGGTTGGTTGATTTCTTTCTCAATCAATGTAGACATTAATCAGATTTTTATAAATCCACCTAATTTTTTAAATGAATAATTTATATGAAAATTAGGAGGTTTATTATATAACTATTTGGACTAAAAGGTACATATTTTATTTTGAACTACATGCATATTCTTGTCTTTCAAATGCATGAGAATATGGCATAGCTATAGTGAACCTTGACACTGAAACTCATGTTAGTATATATGTGGGCACAATGTTTCACTACTGCCCATCCCATATAAGCTACAGAAAGGATTTTATTTGTGTGGATAATGTAGATAGTTATGAAAGACTGACCAAAGATTATGAGACTGAAACTATTTCAATATTATTCTATATCATAGTTTTTTTTACAAAAACAAACCAATATACTGTCCCAAGGTATAAACTTAGAAATGTAAGTAGGTGGCATTGGAGAAAAGAGACAGAACCTAAGCAACAACTTAGCCTTACACAAGTATATTTAGTAGATGTCATATTACATACAAAGCTTATCCCCTGATCACCTGCAGAGGAAACCATGTGCACCACTTTGCTGGAGGAGAACTAAACTTCTCTGTAGTTGTGACGAACTGCATGGTGAATTCTGCAGTTGTGATGAACTGTATAGCAGACCTTCTGTAGTTGTGATGAACTATATGGCTCTTTTTGCAGTTGTCTCAATGC
Organism: Onychomys torridus; assembly: GCF_903995425.1. Taxonomy (NCBI): domain Eukaryota; kingdom Metazoa; phylum Chordata; class Mammalia; order Rodentia; family Cricetidae; genus Onychomys; species Onychomys torridus. The sequence goes on along the minus strand of NC_050449.1, from coordinate 110,234,979 downwards.
AGCCTGGAAGCTCCCCCAGGCAGTCTATTTCAGAGCTATCATGAAGAGGACTGTATTCAGAGCCACCATGAGACAGGACTCAAAGCTGGAGAATATATTGAGAACATAACTAGCAATTTTAAAAAGATAGATGCCCTAATATCTGAATTTTAGGATGTTACTTGAGTATTTCCAAAAGTTAATTATAAAAACACTAGCAATCTTTATATTTTCCTGTCAAACACTGAAAAATGTTTAGTGAAATAGGCATAAAAATGGACACTTGTTATAACTGTATACTCTGTGAATGCCCATGGCTTTGGAAGCCTGTCAAGTGACATTTGAGTTAGGGTGTTCGAATTGTGGGATTTTAAAGTCTTGATTTTTGTATTATAGACTCTTTGTTTGATTTGATTTTTAGAATTCTTTATGAAACTTATCTCATAAACAGGTGCTGTACAGTAAGTGTTTAGGCCCTTCTTCAAATGTGACTATTAAAATGGCTGCCTATTCTGTTACCAGTCTCAGAACTCAAATGTAACACATGTAGAAAGTGTTTTTGTAGTTGTCTGGAATATTTTAAGTAATAAGAAAATATTTAAAGAATAGTCATATAATAAAGTTTGAGAATTCTTAAAAGACAAAAATGTCAGTTGTCTCATTGTATTAGAAACAGGTATTATTATTCAACATGTTTCCCAAACAGCAGCATCTCTGGAACTTTGGAATATTAGAGTCCTGGACACTTCCCTGTTGAGTCAGTATCTCTATAGGTGAGGAGGAGCACATAACTCAAAGTACAGCAAGAGAAGTTAAACTTCTGCATGAAATGCCCAGTGCTATGGAGGAGTAAAATGTGCGTCATTTATAGGATCCCATGAACAGTTTCAGTGGTTGGCTGTATTTGAAGATAAAATGGTGGGCCACCTGAGAAGATAAAAGCCACAGAGCAACACAGAGGTGGCTGTTAGAAATGTAATGTAGGTTCACAGAAAAGAGCTGATACAAAATTACCCTCAGATTGAGCTTTGTTAGGAGAGCCTCAAATCATAGACAGCCATGAGCAGGCCTTGAAGAGGGAGAGCACTGGAAAAGTAGTTGCATGGTCACACAATAAACTCTGAAAAGGCAGACAGACAGAGAGACCCTTCAGGGCCAGAGGACAAAGGCTTCTGACTCATAGATACTGAGACAGGTGGGTAGGTTTCATCCCTGTGATTCTGTCTTGTAGTTAGAGTTTTCCTGCCTGGCCCAGTCAGGACAAATCTCTCTTACCCGCCAGTCCCACAGTCGCTCAGACCCACCCAAGAAAGCACATAGAAACTTACATTGTTTAGAAACTGTATGGCTGTGGCAGGCTTCTTGTTATCTACTTCTTCTCTCTTAAATTAACCCATTTCTGTTAGTCTATACTTTGCCACATGGCTTGTGGCTTACCAGTGTCTTTACATGTTGCTTTTCATGGCGGCGGCTGGCGGTGTCTCTCTCAACCTTCTACTTCCCAGAATTCTCTTCTCTCTTGTCCCGCCTATACTTCCTGCCTGGCCACTGGCCAATCAGAACTTTATTTACACAGAGCGATATCCACAGCAATTCCCCTTTTCTTTTTTTTTTTAAGGAAGGTTTTAACTTTTACATAGTACAATTACATATAACAAAACAATTATCAAGCAAGAATTACAGTTACAATATTAAAGAAGATATCCTATCTATCTTACATTCGTGAGTCCAAGGTTTTATATCTAACTTATCTTTTATCATAATTGAGGAAATTATAACTATCTAGTCTTCAACCACATCAAAGACCTCAGAAGGATATAATATTACCTGAGAACCAGGAGAAGGATGCAAGCAACTTTCGGGAGTCTTGCAGGGTAGACAGAGACAGCTGGCAGCCTGAACAGTCACCTAATGTTCCTTTGTAAAGTTGGGGCATTTGTCTTCAGTCCACAGGGCTAGAGTCTCTCGGTCACTTCTCTCAGTGTCCCGTAGAATGTCTGTCAGTTTCCTCTGTGAAGCAGGAGCCTGAGGACCATTTTGTCAAGCCAAGTTTAGTGGTCACCTTTCTATGGGTCCTGCATGTCCAGTCGATCAAGCAGTCCAGGCAAGAACAGTTTCTTGCCCAAATGGCTATTTTTGCCAAGGCGAAGATAAGATATGAAGTGTCTTCAATGCCCATCCTCCTCTCTGAAGTAAATCGGTGCTGCCAGGAGCAGACATGTCTCACTGTCCAGAAAGTCTAAATTTTAAAAGTATTTTAAATGCCATATTCTGTAGGTCTTTGAAGTATTTGAAGATTACCTATCTATCTGAAATATCTCTATGTATATCTAGAAGACTAACTAACATGGCTACGAGTATGATTATCATAGATAATTTTTAATTATCCATTTCAATTTAAAATGAGCTATACAAACATAATACCTTAAACATGATTAGAAATATACACACAGTATAACAAAATTAACTTTAAGTTTGTATCAATAGACTAAAATCTAAACCAATGTAAAACATTTTAAACAAGTTGTTGCTCTTTAGAAGTAAGTTCCTTCCTTAATCTACTCTTTCATCCTATTATATCTATATCGTATCCCCCTTTCTTCTTTAGAAAGAGATAGCATTTATAATCAACCTGCTTTAAAGAAAAATATTGGTTTTTTCTCTGTCCCACACCAGAGGGCTCTTCTGATTTGGGACACAAGAATCCCTTAACCTTTTCTTTTAGCAATATGTCTGGGTTTAGAGAAGGAGTGAGCCAATTCCATCTCCAAAGCCAGCTTGATAATTTTGGGAATGTGGGCGTAGTTTCTCTTACTACTTCCTGCTGGAAGGGGGCGCTGCATGTTATGGGGACACAAAGAAAATTTTAGGATTATGGAGTAGTCCATCAGGGTGAACCTCTGAGCCAGTTGCCTTGAAACCATTCAGGATGTTGGATCATCTGAGCCATGGTGTCATCGGAGACCTTTCAGGTGGTCTTGGCTGCTCAAACCTGATATATCTTAATCTGGAACAAATCCACAGCCTCTGGCTTTCTATGGAAACAAAAGCAGAGACTCTTTTCCAAAGCAACATATCTTTATATCCAAATTTTGAAGTCAAGTTATCTTTAAAATTTACATATTTGTTTAACTCAACAGTTTTTACGATCAAATCTTTTTCTGTAGTTAAAAATTCCAAAGACAAGACAAACCAGATTCTCTGTGTAATATCCATATTTGTAAGACTGAAACACCACTGTGGCTGCTGGCTCCGCCCACCTCAGCTTCCCAACATGGCGGTGGTACAGTTTACCGCCAGCTCTGGGTCTGAAGCCATGTGTACCATCAACTATCAGAAGCAGTTATATCAAAGCAGTGCATAGCCCAGAAATCTTTTTTTTTTTTTTAACTAGCAAAGGCTAAATCCACCACGCAGCAGAGTAAAGTGCCGCTTGTAGACTCCTCATTCCCGCCACACTGCAGATCAGACACACACACCAGAAACCTGCCATAGAAGCTCAAAACAGCAGGCTGCCGCTAACTTAAGAAAGACAACTAGGAAGCTGTTTTTAGCTCCGTCTTAGAATCTTTTTTCTCAGGTGTTAGGTGGAAACTCTTGCCAACACGTTGGACGCCATTTGTAGTTAGAGTTTTCCTGCCTGGCCCAGTCAGGACAAATCTCTCTTACCCGCCAGTCCCACAGTCACTCAGACCCACCCAAGAAAGCACATAGAAATTTACATTGTTTAGAAACTGTATGGCTGTGGCAGGCTTCTTGTTATCTACTTCTTCTCTCTTAAATTAACCCATTTCTGTTAGTCTATACTTTGCCACATGGCTTGTGGCTTACCAGTGTCTTTACATGTTGCTTTTCATGGCGGCTGGCGGTGTCTCTCTCAACCTTCTACTTCCCAGAATTCTCTTCTCTCTTGTCCCGCCTATACTTCCTGCCTGGCCACTGGCCAATCAGAACTTCATTTACACAGAGCGATATCCACAGCACTGTCTGGCCTATGTGCGTGGGACAAACCAGGAAGCTCTGATAAAGACTGGCTGTTACTGAAGGTTGTCCCTGGTCTAGGAAGTGGGAGGTGAGCCTGCTCTCCCATGCTAGAGGGAGAGAGACTGCAAGGCCACAGCACAGCTTGCCTGGTTCTCAACTCTTCTAGAGAGAACTGCCGGGAGGGTGTCGCCTGACTCTGAGACAGACAAGAGGAAGTGCTGAAGGGCTGTAGCCCTTTAGTGAGAGAAATGGGAGCAGGTAAGTAACCTTAGAAAGTTCAGGGCCATGGCGGGGGGTGTGCAAGTGGGTGGGTGGGAGATGAAAGGAATTAAGGCTGGACAAAGCAGGCAAGATTTGTTCAAGGAAGACCTTGACATCACAGCAAAGGTAAGCACTGTATGTGCAGGAGATTCAGTATGTCTATAATTAAACACCCAAGCTGACTTGAAATCAGATCGTTCTGAGACTGGCATGCATGAAGAGGGCAGCAGACAGACGTTACTGTGCCAGCCTGTACCCCTGTGTCTCAGGGAATCATTGCCCTGATGTTACCTCAGATTGTCAGCTTCCACATCAAGAGCCTTAGGGTTGCCAGCAGGCAGCCAGAACTGGCAGGTTAGGTGTCTGCACAAAGTCTTATTAGACTCTCAGCTGCCTGGGAATAATGTACCACAGCAGCAGAGTTTTAAATGGCAAAGGGTCTCTGAATGTCAGGGATGTTACAGGTAGATACTTTCATTTGTCCTCCATGAAAGCTTAATATCATTTCCGTCTGTTCAAGTCAACTTATAGACCTCATTACTTCAAGTTCATCGGGTGGCTGGAGCAGCTTCCTGTATTCTATCTGCTCTCAGAATCCTGTTGGTGAGGAGCTAATGCATTTTTAACTAGCTCAAGCAACTGAAAGGCCTGGTCTGTAGTGTATTCACTGTCTGAGAGCAGTGGCTATGTCAGGAAACCCCATTCTTTGTGTACATTCCTAGAGGTGAGGGCTGTATGTGTTTCCACTTTATGACCTCCCTGTCTAGGCTATAGCAAAGTCCCTGACTTGCATGTTGACAGTTATCACTTTCACATTGATTTGACATTCCCTGACAATCTAGCAGGAACATTGATACTTTGTGTACTTCAGTCACTTTGAGTGTGAACCTGTGGTGTTTGGCCAGTTTCAGTGAGTCTCACTTATGTCTGTGGTCAGCTTCAAATCTGCTTGGCCATGGCTCCATTGATCTTTCTAGGCTCCCTCACCTGTCTGGGAAGCAGACAGATTCTTTGGTGACCTAGAACATCCTAGGTGGGGAAATCTGAATTTGACTCTGCTTCATGTTTCACTTTTCCTCTTGACCCAGGCTAGGCCAGGCTTGTCCTCGTGGAGGCATCAGAGCAACCAGAGCAAGAAAGAGCCTCACTGTGAGACAGCTGATAAGATAGTAACAGGCTTAGAGGACAGAGGGTAGATCCTTTTCCCTCATATTGGTGCAGGATTATATAAAGCAAGGACTGGAGCAGCAGAGTTCTAATTGCTGTCTGGGCCCTAGGAGGAGGTGTGACATCCTTGGCTGCCCAGAAGGTCATTAATAGATAACTAAACCTGGCTCTGGAGCCCCACATCTTATAAGCTTTCCATCTAGCCGTGGGCTTTCTGATTTAAGGACATATGATTTCTCTTCCTGTTAGAATCAATCCAAATGGGTCTGTCAATCACCAGGACAAAGTCATATTCCCTAAGAGTTGCTTGTTTTAGAGGCCTTAGAAATAATGTAAAACCTGCCTTAGCTGGGTGGTGGTGGCAGCGGCTGCAGCGGTGCATGCCTTTAATCCCAGCACTTGGGAGGCAGAGCCAGGAGGATCTCAGTGAGTTTGAGGCCATCCCTGGGCTACCAAGTGAGTTCCAAGAAAAAAGCACAAAGCTCCACAGAGAAACCCTGTCTCGAAAAACCAAAACCAAAACCAAAATCAAATAAACAAACAAACAGAAAACCTGCCTCAGATGTAAATCAGCACAGTGGTCCTTTGGCCATTGTTCACTGTCTTAGGGTTTTTATTGCTATAAGGAGACACCATGACCACGGCAACTCTTGTAAGGAAAATATTTCATTGTGGTGGGTTGCTTACAGTTTCAGAGGTTCAGTCCCTTATCATCATGGCAGGAGCATGGTGGCACACAGGCAGATATGGTGCTAGCTACATCTTGGCTTGAGGGAACAAAGAAGTCAACTGACTGTCAATGAAAGAAGCTTGAGCAAAAGAGACCTCAAAGCCCACCCTCTCAGTGACATACTTCCTCTGACAAGGCCACACCACTTAATAGTGCCACTCTCTTTGGGAGTTATTTTCTTTCAGACCACCACATCCACTCTTACATCTCAAGAATGTGTTCAAGTTACTCTGATCCAACTTCTACATGTACTCTACATGACACTGAATCCTGTCTAGATTATGAAAAGCACAAAGATCAGGGAACTGAGAAGAGTCCAGAGAAAGATCCCAGTGACAGCATCAGACAAGGAAGGAAGCTTCTGCTTGCATCCTCTTTACTGACATCCCTTTGTTCAAATCAGTCACAAAGCTCATGCCAGTCAGATGGAAATGTGCCACCAAAGAGCATGGATACAGATGTAGGTAGACCACCTGCCACTCAGCTCATTAAAGAAGAGACTGTTGCAATATGAACATGAAAGTCACTTGGAGTCTTATGAACAGTAGATAAATTGCTGTTGATATTTGAAAAATACTTGCAAACTTAATTTCAAGTAAATATTTTTTAAAAACATTTATGAATTGATAGCCAAATAAAGTTCTCCATTGCCTTTTCTTTTGCTTCCTAGTTGTTAATGTGATATTTGTGTACTATAAAATTGTCCTGCAATGTGATTTTACTAATTGCTTGGTACTTTATTCTATTTATATTCACACAATGAATTAACCTCTTAGTGAAAATTCAAGTTGTTTCTATATTTTCATAATTATAAACCACTTTTGCACAAAAATCCACCATTCAATTCTTGCATGCATTTATACAGTTTTCCTGAGAGAGAAATTTGATGGGCCAGTACCAGTGTACAATTTCAGGGTTATTTGTGTCCACCAGTGTTTTATTAGCTAAATCAGATATGCATGGGTTCATCTGTTTCTGAACAAAGTGATTACTTATGAGGTGGGTGGAGGTTTTGTTGTTGTTGCTAATACCCTAAAGAGTGGTGAAAATAAGCCAAAATGAGCATCAGCATAGCTCAGAGAAAAATATGTGATATAAGATTAGTATGTTAGATAGTCAACAGGGATGAAATGAAATATTAGCAGAAATGATATGTCTCTTGCTTTAGTTCTGACATGTATTTTCAGTAAGTCATTGTGAAGAAATATTAGTGGAGAGTCATTGCTCTGTGAAACATTTTGGTGGAATGATTGAATTTTGTAATCTTTCCATTTGGGTGTATGTGGTGATATATTGTGTACCCTAATAAACTTGCCTGAGGATCAGAGGATAGAGCCAGCCACTAGATTAGACATAGAGGTCAGGCAGTGGTGGCACACACCTTTGATCCCAGCACTTGAGATCTCATGCCTTTGCTTGGGAAGCACACATGTCTTTAATCCCAGGAAGTAATATCGCAGGGCAGAGAAAGGTTTATAAGGCATGAGGAAACAGGAACTCACTCTCTTTAGGCTGAGAATTTCGTAGAGGTAAGAACTAGTGGCTGGGTGTTCTGCTTTTCTAATCTTTCAGTTTTCACCCTGATATCTGTCTCTGGGTTTTTTATTATAAGACCATCTAAGATTTGAACAACAGGTATAGATAGGGAAGTAGCACTTTAGAGAGTCACATCACTCTACTGACTTCTTTGACTCAGGTGATTATGCAGCTTGTCTCCTGCATGAGCCTGATCAATGAGTGTTTTATATTAAATTCCACCTTTTCTGGGTTATATTGTTAGCTTTTATAAATGAAATATGACATCTGTTCTTCCATCCATGTATATGCTTGTTTAGTGTTTTTGTAGTTTCTATTTGTAAGGCCTGGCTTTGGGTGCTGGTCCATTCCTCTTTTGGCATTGGAATGTATGACCTTCCTCCTAACTGTGAGAACCATGGCCAACACCCCAATAGCAAAGGCAAGCTGGCAGAAGAAGAACACAACTTGTGTATTGAGTCACAGTTTTATGTAACCAAGGAGCTTCCATAATGAAGAGCCAAAGTTCTGGGAAAACTGTCTACTTTTTATGCTTATATCTAGTGAAGAATGCCAAATGTAGAAACATGGTTAGACAGGTATGTGATCTAGTGGTAATGGCAGCATTGGGGGTTACAGCAAACCTCTGTAGAGACACTTCGTGGCCTCTCTGAGCAGTCTTCTGGGTTTTAGGCAAGGCCTTTTCTACAGTATAAGTCTCATAACCTACTCCAGAAAGAAGGTTTTCATGGCTTCCTCTTCCACAGAGAACAGAGGTGGTTGGGATAATATTTTTAAAGCTTGTAGTTGCCTTTGAGGAGAAGGCATTCAGGTCCACTCTGGGAAGAGGGATTCTGGTTTCTGCTGCTTGAAAACAAGAAGTGAGAAATGGGTTCAGGAGAAGGTCAGAGAAGCACTTTACTTCTGGGGCTACTTCCCAAGCTTTGGTCATCACTGCTGTATTGCTGGGAGGAGATACCTTGACCAAGGCAACTCTTTTTTTTTCATTATTTATTTATTTATTTATTTATTTATTTATTTATTTATTTATTTTTTGGGAGCTGAGGACCGAACCCAGGGCCTTGTGCTTGCTAGGCAAATGCTCTACCACTGAGCTAAATCCCCAGCCCCCCAAAGCAACTCTTTATAAAAGAAGGCATTTAATTGGAGTCTTCTTATAGCTTTAGAAGCTTAGTTCATTATCACCATTACAGGGAATGTGGTGCTGGAGCAGTCATTGAGAGCTACATCTTGATCTTTAGGTAGAGAGAGAGAAAGGAGAGAAGAGAGACTGGGCCTGGCTTGGGTTTTGAAACCTCAAAGCTTACTCCCAGTGACATACTTCCTCCAAAGCCACTACTACTATAACAAGGCCACACCTCTTAATCCTTCTTATTCCTTCAAACAGTTCCACTCCCTGGCAACTAAGCATTCCAATACATGAGCCCATGGAGCTATTCTTATTCAAACCACCACATAAGCTTTCATCTGGGGATTTTATTTTCTGAGGCACATTCCCATTTCTTGCCCAGTATTGTAAGCATTTCTCAAAAAAATTGTTGATCCAGATCTTGAGGCAGGAAGACCCACCTTTAATCTGGGCTACACCTTCTGCTGGAAACCTATATAAGGACATGGAAGAAGGGAGCTTTTCTCTCTGCCTGCTTGTCTTTGTCTTAATAGCATATGCATTCTTTCACTGGCATTGAAGCCTGCTTCTTTGGGATTCTAGCATATACAGAAGACCATCTAGGACACATAGTCTTGTGGGACTGTGTCTTGGACTTTCTATTCATAGCTAGCCATTGTTGGAATAACTGGACTGCAGTCTGTAAGTCATTCCAATAAATCCCTACACACACACACACACACACACACACACACACACACACACACACGCATGTGTGTGTGTGAGAGAGAGAGAGACAGAGAGAGACAGAGAGAGAGATTCATTCCATAAGTTCTGTGACTAGAGAACACTGACTAATACAAATTTGCTCCCTTCTTGTTAGGTGGTTCACTTTATGGACTTTGTAATTTTAGAATCATTGAATAAATGAACAAATACAGTCTCTGTTATTAAGATTCTTGGAATAGATGTTGTACTACAAACAATGGTTGAATCTCATCAACTCAGCAGCCCTAGTTATAAAAGTTCAAGTTCTCAGAAGGACTTAAACTTTGAGCTGTTTGCAACTTAGTTCTCACCTGAATGTGGTACTCTGTGACTCATTCCTTAGTCCAGTGCAGCATGGCCAGTCTCCTTAGTGTTTCTCACCTTCTGATATTTATATCATGCTATATGTTCAATCAATTTCCTTCCACAGTGAACAATATTGACTTTCACAAACCATTAAGATATGGAAGACATGGCCAGGTAGCCTCCAAGGCTTAGTCGTAAAGGGCATTGTGACTGGCTTCCACTGTGTTTGCCTTTGAGTAATTCAGCCATCACAACAGCAGTACACATGAACCATTCTATATAGAGAAGTCCATGTTGAGGAAACAGAGGCCTCCTGCTCCTAGTCAGCACCATTGGAGAACCACGTGGTTTGCTTTTGGGGAAGGCCATCAGCCAGCCACAGTCAAGCCTTCATATGACAAGATCTCAGGCTGACATCTTGATGCAAGCACCCAAAAGAGGCTGAGCCAGAAACCTTCAGCATCTGCTTTCAGATTTCTGACCCTCAGGAGCCCTGTTAGGTAATAAATGCCTCTTAAGCCACTATTGTCAGGGGTTCATTTGCTGTACATCAATGGGAAACTAATATGTGATGAGCTCATCTCACCAAATAGATGATACATATCTGCAGGAAAAACCTACCTTTCTTTTCAGAAAATGACCTTCTATGATACTGAGATAATATTAGTCTTAATAAGTGATGCTAATGTTTTATAATTAACTACTAATCAAGCAAGAAATATTTATGGAATTCCAGCCATATACTCTTCTTGGGCTATGGAAAGCAGTAAACAAAAGGATCCTGTAAAGCTGTGCGGGACAGAAAACTCAGCAGTAAAATGTGGCTTCAGAAGCAGGACAACCTAAGTTTGAGCCCCAGAACCAATGCTATAAAAGCCTGGAATCATGGTTCATTCTTGCAGTCCCATCACTAGGGAGGCAGAGGCAAGAAAGAATCCCTAGAAGGTGCTAGCCAGATTGCTTAGCCTACTTGTCAAGCTCCAGGCTAATGAGAATGAGAGACCCTGTCCCAAAAATCAAGGTGGCTAGCTGCTAAGTAATGACACTCAAGGCTGGCCTCTGGCTCCCACACTCCCAGGAGCACACACAGATGTACAAACATACACAAAGGGAACAAGTAAATTCTCATGGAGAAGACAGGTGAAAATAAACAACATAGATATGGTCCAGCCCAATGGAAATGTGAAGCGGGAATGGAAAGGACAAGGGAAGCTGTTGATGTTTGAGTGCCTTCTCTAATGACAACTGAGCAAAGAGCTATGCAAGTATCTGTGAAAGAGCATCCAAAAGCAGAGGGAACCATATGTGCAGAGTTCAGGAGCTTGGAAAGGCCTGACACAGGCTGAGAGGCAATGCCTGAGGTGCATTCACGCTGTTCTTACTGTTAGGTCACCAAGTCTCACAATTGCACCTTGGTCATTTAGATCTCTTTGGACAGAATACTAGACACCAGTCCACACTAAACAGACCTGTGCATGCATATTTGTCATTTTATAAAGATAAACACAGCTAGTAAGTCAATAAAAGCTAAGATTTGAGCAAGACTAGAGAATTAGGAAAGCACCACTGGTAATCTTCTGTTATTTCTGCTCTTTACTGCTTTCTGCCTTCACTAAAGCCATTAGTATCCATTAATAAATTGTACAGTTTTGTGATAACATGGATATATTGGAGATGACTGACATGGCATAAAAGAATCAAATTCATTCAATATACATTTATTAAGATGTAGATGTCACACCAACAACCAATTACTCTCCCTACAGAAGAACTAGTAAAACTTCATTTCCTGAATGTTCTGTCATTCCATGCAATGGGCCTGACGACTTTTTCTCTCATTACAAGTGAGTGTGTTGAATGATGAATGGTGGATCCTACCATGATTACACCATGATGGTGATCACAAATAAATGGTCACTCATAGACATCTGAGTATTTTCATCTTACATTTCACCACAGAAAAACATCCATCAGGCCCAGTGGTGTAGGTCTATCATTCCAGCTACAGGCAGAGGCTTTGAGACCACTAATCAAGGCTAGACTTGAATTTGGTGAGACTTTGTCTCCAAGTAGAGAATAGGCAAAGGGCTTGGGAAGTTTCTCAGGAGGGGAGCTCTTGTCTAACAGGTACAAAGCACTGTTCAGCCCCTAGGACTGCTGAACATGTAGATAAACACATGACTAACACAACTTAAGCTTCCATTCAATGTCCCAGGTCATTGTGTGAGAAAACTCTTGCCCTGCTCTGCTGGTAGTGGTTGACATACTTTCTTTACACATGTTAACTCTTGAGTTTTCTTTCTTGCTTCTTCCCTCTTATAAACACCATCTTGGAAAATTAATGAGCTGTTTTATTTGTGAATTAGCTCAGAGAGAAAGGCATGAGAAGAGTGGACTGAGAACAGAATAAGAGAATTAAAGAGAGAAAGCCAGAAAGAGACGCAGATAGAAAGATTAACCGATTCTTAAACACACCACATACATATACGTGTACAGACTCTGGAGCTTGTGTGACTGTGTGTGCTTAAATACAAGTGTGTATGTTTATGTGTGTGTGTAAAGAAACAGCCATGGATATGTAACCAGAAAGTAACAAGGACACTTATTGAACTAGGATTTATTTGTAGGAAGATTTGTCCACTATTATTTTTAATATTTCTACTGGAAAAAAACAATTACCATACATTTTTTCTTCAGTAAAAGTTAATCCATTCAAATTATAAGCAAAATATTAGAAATAACTGAAAAGACATGTACTTAACAAATAGTTCACCTAGAAACTTACTCTTGTACATTTTATCAAAGCAAATTAAATGTATGATGCAGTGTGGTTTATAATTACTCTTTCTCAGCTATAAATACTTCTATAGGTTATGAAAACAATGAGCTCTTCAAATCTGTATCCCAGTTTTTAAAATTAGCCTAATATTGCTTAGGCAAAGGCACTTAAATGTTTTTCTTTGATACATATTTAAATTTTGTTTGATTCAGTAATTTTTCTGGCAAAAATTTGTGATTAATGCAAAATATGATTTAAAGGTCTTGTTATTCAGTTTAAACCAAACTCACTGTGTATTTATGTTGACACATTTTACTTTTTATGAATAATACTTAACATCTATTAAACTTTATTAGATATGCCTGATTCTCCTTTGAATGCTTCAGCTTGAAATAAACACTTAGTTTTCACTACTATCTAGTAAGCTAGGCACTATTATCTGTGTTTCTAAAACAAAGAAATCGATTGATGAAAGGTTTGTTGCCCAAGGCCTAATGGCAGAGAAGAAATTAAAATTCATATTGACTTCAGAAACATGTACAGGTCTGACAGGAAGTTTTGGAGAAATTAAGCTACCAGTGCATAAGTTTATTTCACAGGACACGATACAATACACATGGCAAGGCACAAAAGACAGAAGCCCAGGATCCATGGTGCAGGGGCTCCCAAGGATCAGGAAATAAGGAGGGAACAGTTTCTTTTTAAAGATTATTTTACTTTTAATTTTCTATGGGTCTGTGTGTTTAGGTGAGTGCAGTGTTCATAGATGCCAGTAGAGGGTGTTGGATCCCCTGAAGCTGGAGTTGTGATCCCTGTGGATCAGGTGCTCTGTAAGAGCAATGAATGCTCTTAACTGCTGAGCCATTTCTCCAGCAATTGGTGATGAGTAATTTTATGTGTAATCTTGAATGTCTGTGTAGTACCCAGATGTTTGCCTAACATTATTTCAGGGTGTGTCAATAAAGAAATTCTTTTTATCTATAGCTCTAACTTGACTATTTCCCAGGCTCATCAAGATAAGGTACAAATTGTGACCCTGGAGGAACTCTACTCTCAAAACAAACAAACAAACAAACAAACAAACAAACAAACAAAAACTATTACAGTTTTCTAATTTATACAGACAAATCTGGAAACATTTTTGGAAGTGTGGGATAAAGGTAAGAGAAATGTAGTGTTGGACCAAGCTGGATTAACGGATAGGAGCTCACTAAGCAAAAACTCTGTATTCAGTATTGAAACTGAAGCTAGAAAGGGCTCTAATGAAGTTTATGGCTGATTAAAACTTGACCACAGGTATAACACCAAGAAATAATTTGAAATTCCATACATGCTCTGTTTGAGTGTAGAGGAATGGATTCAAAAGCTAAGAGAGATTGGAATGTGGAAGCATACTTGTCATTTAAGATACACCTACAGGAAGGGGTTCATCAGACGTACCTTCCAACAGTACTTTGCAAACTAAATTTGCATCCTTGAAGATTTCCATGGTCATTTCACTATAGGCCTTGTCTTATAGTGAAGATTTCAGTGGTTGGGTTCACTGGATCCCAGAGATGCAGAGACCTGTAGCAGTACCCAGCCACCAAAGACCAGGAAGTCATGTTTACCTGGGAGGATAACCTGTGAGAACAAAAGCAGCAGTCATCATGGATTGGCCTCTAAAGGTCCATGGTGATGGTCCATTAACCATGGCCTTTGTTCTAGCTGGCTTCAATTGTCATCTTGACACGGCCTAAATCATCTGAGAAGGGAGTCTCAACTAGGGGTTTTTCAGATCAATTTGGCTTGTGAGCATATCTGTGGGGAGTTATCTTGATTATCAAGTGATGTAAAGAGGACCCAGTCCACTGTGGGAGGCACCATTCCCTGGGAGAATGGTCTGGGAATGTATAAGAAAGCTAACTAACAAAGCACAAGCCTGCAAGCGAGCCATCAAGCAACATTTCTCTGTGGGTTCTACAGTCTCCTTGGCTGTGTTGAGTTACCTGGTAAGAGGTAATGGTATGCAATGTCAGATAGGCCTGCCTACAAGTTCCTGCCTTGATTTCTTTCAATGGTAAGTTGAAACCTATAAGAGAAAATATACCTTTTCCTTCCCAGAGTTGCTGTTGGATAGAATGTTTACCATGGCAACAGAGATATCATTAGAACACTATTCTCAGAAGGTAGATAGGAACCCTACTCAAGTTTTACTTATCTGTCTAAGCACAAAAGTTTTAGGTTAAGTCAAATTCTGAATTATAAAAGCAAAGTTAAACTCTTCATTTAATTCTCAGCCTTTAACAAGTATACAGAAGCAGACACTGGGTCCCTTGAGAAAAGACTCCAAAACATTGCTCAGAATGTTTACAATTAATTCATCTCATATCCCAGAGGAGCTTATAGACTCTAACTAGGATAAATTTGTAGTTTGCGGAAAGGGGGAAATGAGATGCCCTGTGACATTGGATCTGAACTGACATGACTCCTGGGACTCCAAACACCACTGTGTTTGTAGCATGCCACTGGAAGTCAGGTAACCCATAGATATTAGCTCAGGTACATGTCACAGTGAGCCCATTTGCCCACCTGAGTCAATCCTACGTTGCTTTCCCAGTTGTAGAATGGATGCTGGTAATGAATGTGAGCAGAAGCTGGCAGAGTCACCATACTGGGTATCACACTTTTAGAGCTGAGGATAGTGGAAATCTCTGCAAGTGTTTATTTCTAGGGAACTATTCAATCAACATTGCATTTCTAGAGGGAGTGCAGAGTTCAGTACCACTAAGGAGTACCTGAATGATGTGTTAGTGCTGACTCACACATATCCACTGTCAACTTTCCTGGGTGGCCTGTGGAGAATACAGACAGATCCCAGAGAACAGTGTTAGACCATCCTAAACTAATCCAACTGGTGGCCCCCACTTCAGTTTCTTAGTATCTGTGTGTATTTATAACAGAATACCACAAATTGGGTAATTTATAAAGAATGAAAATTTATTTCTCTCAGTCAAGAAAGCTGGGAGTTCCAACATCAAGGCAACTACAGTTCCAAGATCATGGTACCTATAGTTTTAGTTGTCTGGTGAGGGCTATTCTCTGCTTCCACAATGGCCCTCATGGCCATATCCACTAGAGCTCTCACATGTGGGAGAGAGATGGCTAAGTGAATCTTGCATAAAGCTATTCTGAGAGAGCCTTTGTCCTATTCTTGAGGAAGGGGCTACCATGACCTAACTGCCACTCACTGTCATTTGGCATACCTGAATATTGGAGAGGATACTCTCAAACTAGAGCACAGCTACTACCAGAGGAAGTTCCATTGCTCGAACAAATGAACATGACCTAAGCTAGACAGCACGGAGTTACTCATCTGGCAAATACCTTGTCTTCTGATAAATCTATTCTTACTTTTTTGAGACAGAGTCTCATATAGAGTAGGCTGACCTCAAGTTCATTATGCAGCCCAGGATGAACTTAAACTTCTGATCTCACTGTCTCTGCATTTTTATCATCCCTACCAATACAGTCTATCAAAACAGTTTGTTTTAATCTGGAAAGGCCAGCAGTATCTATCCCATCTCAAGGTGTATTGACTGTCCAGTCCTGTGGCATACTTTCGTTTGAAGGTATCTTGATCACTTCTCCTTTCCATAGATGCTTCATGGATTTATTACATTGATGACTTCTTGCTGTTTGGATCTCGTGAATCCAAAGCAGTGACTGTCAGCATATGTGTTCCAGAGGGTAAGATAGAAACTCCACAAAGATTCCAGGCCCCTGGAATTGAAAGTCCAGAGATAATGGACACATTGTCCTCAGAAAAGGTAAGCCTGCATTTAGTGTCTACAAAATATTGCTCCTTTCATGATAGAAGTGGTCCAATGTAATCTGGCTTAGAAGCTAGATTGTCACACCAAGCAGTGATACCACACTGAGAATGTAGGTTTGTTCTCTGCTGCTAGCAAGATTGTACACCCAGCAGTGGGTGGGACCAGGTTCATCTTGGGAAGTAATCTTCTCAGGTGCCAGTAGTGTGGGCAATTTTGATGTATCTCTTCTGTGGTGAAAGATAAATTGCTGTGTCTCCTTCTGAAAGTCAAGAAAGAAGCCTATTGTTACTGGGCCTCTGTAGATGTAGAAGGCAATACATTCCTGACTTAGATCTATTAGTCCAGCCCATCTACTAAATGACTCAAAACATGCTAGTTTTGAGTTGTACCCATGCAAGGGAGGCTGTGTACTAGGTTAAGCCCTGAACTATGGTATGGCTTTTGGAGGACTCAGCTATGGTACCAACTGGATACAAATACCTTTCAAGGCCATGACAAGGCTGTGGGAAGGCTCTATGTGCTCGAATTTCAGAGTCTGGACTCGAGGACTGGGTATGGGAGCAGCACCAGTCACCCCTAGTAACCACTAGCATGCTTTGTTTGCTGTTCCTTCAGCCTGATGCTCTGTGATGGCTTAATGTTCACTGTCAGTGTGACTAGGTTGGGGATCACCTCTGGGCCTATTTTTAAGGGAGTTTCTAGAAAGTTTAACTGGGGAGGGAAGACTCATTCTGAATGTAGGTGGCATCGTCCCATGAGCTGGAGTCCTTGGCTGAATGCAAAAGAGTGGAGTACAGCATTCACCTCTTTGTGCTTTCTGCTTGTAGGTGTGTCACATGCCTGTCTGTGCACCTTCCTCTCCATGGTGGACTCTCAAACCTTAGACACAAATAAACCCTTCCTGCCTTTCATTGTATATTTTGTTCCAGTAAGAAAAGTAACTAATCCATTTTTTCCTATCCTAGGTGACTTAGTTTTAAATATAGTAATGCTTTTACATTTCATTGAACTAGGAACTAAGGTTTCTGCCTGACTACTCTGGGCTCCTTAAGCTTCTGAACCAATAGGCAAAGAAGAGTTACTGTGTTGGCTGGAGTGGCCAGTCCTGTTGACCAAAGGGAAACTCTATGGTGGAGTCAGGAAGACTGTGTCTGGAATACCAGGCCTTTCAAGGATTCTCTTAGCATTATCTTGTGCTGTAGTTAAAGTTAATGGACAATTGCAGCAGTCCAGTCCAGACAGGCTTACTAATAGGCAAGGCCCTTATGAGAATAAAGGTGTTGGTCTCAGTCTACCAGGTGAAAAGACATAAGCAACCAAGGTGCCCATCTTAATAAAGGACTAACATGAAGAAGTTATGCTTTGAGTACACACTCTTCATTCTGAACCTGAGATTAGACACTCTGCAACCCTGCAAGGCCATCTCGAAGTCAAACTAGACAAAACGTAGAGCTGAAAAGTATCTTTGGGACCAAATATTGGCTCAATATATGAATGCTTTGAGGCATGTTACATACTGCAGATGTGTACATTAGACTGCAAATATTGAAAAGGGATCATACAGACAAAATAATCTGTGCTCAGTTTATTACATAAGATATTTTTTTCCATTTTCAAAGTTAGTTCTTCGAAAGTTTTATACAGCCTGTTTTAATTGTATTCACATTTCTTCCTCAGTTCTTCCCAGATCTATGCTCTGTCCTACCAACCAAACTTGTGTGCTTTTTTTTTCAAATCCTTCAAGACAGTTTGTGCTGCCCAATATTCTTGGATGTGTGGTCTTTTAATGGCTAATGGTTGACTTACCAGAGGCTGCACTCTCAGGGAAAAAAAAAAAAGATCTCTCCTTTCAGCAGCCAACAGTTGGTAAAAGGTTCTACAAGTAGGGGTAGTGTGTGCCTGGCTCCTCTGTCCATGTTGGAATTTGATCTGGCTTAGGATTGCAAAGGTTTTCTACATGCTGTCACAAACACTGTGAACTCATGTGTAGCTGCCCTGCTGTTTCTACGAAACACTGTTCCCTTAGAATCAGCTTCTACCTCTGGCTCCCATACTATTTCTTTCCCCTCTTCCACAATGATCCACAAGCCTTGGGGTAGGAGGATTGCAGTATATATGTTTCCTTTAGGGGTGAATATTTCACAGTCTCTTATTGTTTTAGTCAATGTTATATTGCTGTGAAGAGACACCATGACCACGGCAACTCTTATAAAAGAAAATATTTAATTGGGGGCTTGTTTACAGTTTCAAAGGCTTCATCCATCATCGCCATGGCAGGGAGCATGGCAGCATGTATGATACTAGGAAAGCAGCTGAGAGTTACATTCTGGTCCACATGCAGAGAGAGAGAGAGAGAGAGAGAGAGAGAGAGAGAGAGAGAGAGAGAGAGAGAGAGAGAGAGACTGTACCTGATTTGGGCTTTTGAAATCACAAAACCCACCTCCAGTAACATACTTCCTCCAAAAATACCACACCTACTCCAGTAAGAACACACCTCCTAATCCTTCCAATCCTTTCAAACAGTGCCACTGCCTGGTAAATAAGCATTCAAATATATGTGCCTATGGGGGCTATTCTTATTCTAACTATCACACTTGTCCTCTGTACCCTGGGTAGTTATGTGTCACTGTGTTAGTCACAATCTGCTGGAAGTAGAAGCTTCTCAGAGAAGGGTTGAAGATGCATTGATCTGTGGGTATAACAGTAAGTCACAAGGAGCTGGTTTAATACTGTGTCCTGCTATGTCCTGCATGGCTTCAGGGATCAACCTGACTGGGGCACAGAGGAAATGAAGAAAGGACAGACACACAAACACACAGCCAACCTGGGATTGGCAGAACTCTGATGGAGGAGCTGCAGTGCCCAGAAGCCCAGTGTGGTTCTCTCATACAGTTTACCCAGGTGGCAGGGTTATTGCACACTTGGTGCATGTTTACAGTCCCAGCTCTCCACCAGAGATATGAGAGGTGGGTACAGAAGAGTCTCCTGGACACTCACAGGCCAGCTAGCCTGCTGCATGCCCAAGAAAGGTCTTGCCTTGAACGAGGTAGAAAGTGAGGACTGACACCCAAGGTTGTTCTCTGACTTTCACATGTGTGATGTGAAACCTACACCCTTATATACACATATGCACACACACACACACATGCGCACACACACACATACACACACACATGCGCACCACATACACATACCCCAAAATAAATATTTTTAAAAAGAAAGTGTGCTGATGAGATGGTTCTGTGCGTAAAGGCCACTGGGTCAGACATTATGTGTTAAAACTCAGGAATCTACTGACAGGAGAAAACTGACTCCTACAGATTACCCTCTGACGTCCACATGTACCAGCACCCCCTACACACAGCATACACAATACATATATTTTAAAAATACCATCACCTCAGGCATCCAAAGAGCCAAAATGAGTTCATCTTTACGAACAGAAGACTGCCCAATGATGGAGTGGTTAACTCCCCCAAAGCACTATGAAAGCTATGTTCAGGTATTATTTCAAAACCTTACAGTAGCAGCGAAAGCAGCAGATAATCACCACAGACCCTTTCCTGAAGGGAAGTCATTCCAGTTATTAAATTCTCAGAATGGGTAAACAAAAGTGGGGATGAAGAGGACTTGGAGAATATGGTTTGTCGGTATTTTGAAAGCACATGGAGGACCCCATGGGGAACCCCCATGTAGCACACTGGTCACAGCTTGAGTCCTTACTGGATGGTTAGGATCCAGAGATACAGAGCACCTGTTTCCTGGGTAGAAAAGGGTTGGTGCCAGCTTGCACAGAGAGGCAGCCTTTATGAGGACGTCGTATCCAGAGGTCACCACTGATGACAGCTGTGCTGAGGGGAGAGCACATCACAAAGGATTTCATCAGTGGTGAAATGAAAGCAGACACGAGGACAGCACTTTCATCTGATCATCACCTCATCTTCTGGATTGCTGACCTCACATTTGGTGCCAAGTGCTGTGGGATGTTCTGTACGTTAAATGTGCTGCTCTGATTGGTTAATAACTAAAACACTGATTGGCCAGTAGCCAGGCAGGAAGTATAGGTGGGACAAGCAGAAAGAAGAATTCTGGGAAGTGGAAGGCTGAGGCAGGGAGACACTGCCAGCCGCCACCATGACAAGTGAGATGTAAGGTACTGGTAAGTCACAAGCCACATGGCAAAGTATAGATTAATAGAAATGGGCTAATTTAAGATAGAAGAGGTAGATAACAAGAAGCCTGCCACAGCCATACAGTTTGTAAGCAATATAAGTCTCTGCATGTTTACTTGGTTGGGTCTGAGCAGCTGAGGGACTGATGGGTGAGAGAGATTTGTCCAGACCATGCACCAGGAAAACTCTAACTACAGCCAAAGGATGTGTTTAATACCCAGTAGTACAAAGAGGTGCAATGGAGTTGCTCCTGGTCTATGTTCTGGACAGATGGTCCATTGGTGGCAGCTATCCTCTCAGAAGCTTTCTGCCTTGAGCACCAAGAGATTTAAGTCCCCTGAGACACTGCTCCATCCAGCCATTTGTCTCGGGATTTGGATGGACAGAGGTGCAGTAATTTGGAGTTATTGAAAGTAACAGGAATCTGAACATGAGCCACAAACCTAAATTCTGATGATTTGACTCTTTGCTTTGTGTCTGTCAGCCTCTGCTGAGTAACAAGTCATCCCAAACTTCAGGGGCTAAAACAAGAAGCATCCATTACTGTGATGAGTTTATTTGTTGTCTGGCCCCCTTTGGAATCACTCTGCATCTTTGCTTTGGGTGTACTCTGATCTAGGCGTAGTCCCTTGGATACAGGTGGGACCGAGGATACAGGCAAGCATATCATTCTCATGGCAAAGCCAGAGACAGAGCAAGAGCAAGTAGAAGCATTTGTGTTTTCCTGAAGCCTAGGCACAGATTTACATACAATCGTTTCTGTCACCTTGAATTTGGCCTAAATAAATCACACTGCACAATGATGCGCGCGCACGCACACTCCCTTATTCTGATATTGAGTTGAGGTCTTGCATTACTATGTTATGGTAGAGCTGGAGGGAACAGAGTTTATTTTCTTTTAGTTCCCGCTAGCCGTGAAGATATGGTGTTCATCCTTTGGGGAGTGCAACCACAGTGTGGGACACTAAGGCCACCAGGACCATGGTCTTGGACTTCCTGATCACCAGAACTGTGAGAAAGTGGGTTTCTCTTTGGTCTACACTGCCCAGTCTTCTTAATTTTGTTACAGCAGTGCAAACAAATTCAGATGCAATGGAGATGTTGCCAGAGAAGTGGGATGTTGCTATGACAAATTTCTCTTTGGACACAGGTCCTGGGCAGAGCCTGGCACAGCCACACTGTGCTCAGCAGGATACCTTGTTGTGATAATAGTAACTTCCAAGCTACTTTTATAAAGCCTTGGTGATTCTACATGTTCTGCAATTCCACATACTAGAAAAAGCCTAAATTATCAAGATTGGCGTGGGAAGGGGGCTCTGGTGGCAGCTGTAGGAAGTCATTTCCTACTTAGAGATTATCTAACTACTTATGACCAGAATGCTGGACTGAAATGTGGGGCAAACAGCCAGTCTGATGCACTTCTGGTCCATAGTGAGGGGCGTCTTAGGGGGGTCTATTGGAAAGGCCACCTTTCTTACAAAGGAGGAAAGAACTTGGTTGAATTATGTCAACATCCTAGTATTTTATGGAAACATAATTGAAAGGCAACAAATAAGGGTATTTGGCAGAGGAAGTCTCCAAGTGTGCAGGGCACCACATTGCTCCTCTTAAAAGAAGAAGAAAGAGAACCAAACTAAAGGTAGAACCTGTAATTCAACCAAGTTCTTTCCCCCAGGATTATAGACCTGTAGAGTGATTAGCATGCAATGTTAACCTGAAAGGGCCAAAGGCTCAAGAATGCATCTCCTGAGAACTGGAGTGTGGCTTGCTGGGACAATGGGAGGAGCAACAGGTTTCCTCTGATCTAGGATACCTTGGACCATATAGTTAGAATTTAGTTTTTATTCAACTTCCACATCTTGTGTGTGTGTGTATACAGAAGATCCAGAAGATAGCTTTGAGTGTTGTTCCTTAGATGCTACCCACCTTCTTAATTTTTACATTTTAATTTATTATTATTTTTATTTATTTGAGACAGACTTTCACTGGCCTGGATCACTGAGTAGTTCAGGCTGGCTGCCACTGAGCCCAGCCCTGGGATGAGGCCAGCACCACAGGTGGCTTCTTCCTAGAGCAGGTCCTGGGACTCAAACTCAGTGTCCTCAAGTTTGCAAAGCAAGCCCCACCCCTAGCCCACCCTTCTTTTAACCTTACCCAAGCCTCATTCACTTATGCCACAACCTGTTTCCTTCTTTGGGGAGGTCCAGATTCCCAGATGTTACCACAACACCACCTACTTCCTCTCTCCAGCTGAGCTTCTAAGCTACCTCCTGTGTTCCTTTGTCTTCACAAGGAGGGAGGGGAAGCTGCTGCCCCGTGACACTGTTTTGCTGGACAGCGTTCTTCAGGGATGAAAATTCCAGTGCAAAGTCATGGGCAGGGCCAGTTCTCCTGGCCAGAGGACCCGGCATCTCTCCAGTTCTAGGACTGATGTTATGGAGGTCCTGATGATCTCCTGACCCTAACACAGCCATTATTTTTCAAGGTTATTGTACTCTCTAGACATGTTTGTGTTTCAAGTTTTAAAGAATATTTCTTTTATAATATTTAAAATCATTTTTTATAAAATTAAAAACATTTTATTTTATATATTGTGAATATTTTACAAATTAAATAACACTATTATACAATTTTTCAATAGGTTACAAAAATGGAAAATTTTCAGATTTCAGGTTACAAAACCCCTCCCTCCAAAAATACTTTTTAAAAAGTCAGTTCTTCTAAATGGGCCATTATAAAAAAATGCATTTAGTGACCAGTGGTTTCTCATTCCTAGCACGCTAATGGTCAACAGAAAGAGAAAGAAGGCCCAACCCCTACCATCACGGCTGGAAGAATAACACATACTGGATTCTTGTGGATGCAAACCTGGCTCTTTCTGCTTTAATGTCTAGAAGTTAAATTCTCATCCACCATAAGAAAAACAAACAAACAAACAAACAAACAAACACCATGACGAATTGTAAGTAGGAAATCTTAGCTTTACACCCTCTTTCATGACTTGCTGTCCTTTGGCTATGGTGGGTTCCCCTCTCTTGGTCTCCTTGTTAAATGTTACACTATATCTACACTTACAATTGTTTACGAGCAAATGTGTTTCCATTATAAGCCAAGAGCCACCTATGAGAATAAACATTTTTTGTTTTGTTTTGGTTTGGTTTTTTTGTCTTGTTTATCCTTTTCTCAGTTTGTGTCTGCCTCCCTTAATATTATGTTTCCAGGTCTACCCATTTCTTACAAATTTCATTTTTCCTTACAATTGAATAATTTGATCTCTATAGATTTTGTAATCACCACTTGTCTTTACCTGACCTATTTTTTTCTAACTTCCTTATAATTTTATGTAAGCCTATTCCCTGGGCATGCTAACTCCACTTCTTTCTTGGTTACTGGACTTGGTGTACTGATGGATGGTGACTTTCAGTTTTCCTGCCCATCTCTTGCTGAAACTGATTGTGATTGCCTATGTGTACAAGGGCTTTCACTGAAAGCATTAGCCAAAGAAATAGTTCAAGGAAACAGGAAGGGGACTTAATCAACAAGGCAGCTGGGTATGTAATAGTTGAAGAAAAGGAGGAGCCAGAGGAACCTTGGCCGTATTTTGCAACATCAGGCCATTACGGGATCAGCTGCAATAAATGGTCAAGGTTATGGTACCCATAAAGTTTAATTTGCATTTGGAGTATTCCGACTAGTTCACTGAGAATGCAAAGCAGGTTCTGCCAGTTTGAGAGCAGCTGAGCTACAGTGCATCTCAAACTGTCTATGGTTCATGCAAAGGCACAAGGAGAATGGCTTGTGAGTGTGTGGCAGGCTTCAGCTCTCACCTCTCTGGGCAGGACACAGAAAGCATTAAAGCAGATGGTCTTCCTGAGCTACCCTTGGAAGAGACAGAGTCACCAGATGGTCTGATGTGAACTGTGACTGGGCTACCCTGTGGCTGATCAGACTATCTGGGTCATTCTGGGGATTGATGTAGATGGTCAGAAGACTGATTAGATAGCCACAATTGGAACCATCATATGAGGACAAAAATGGCTTAGGTGATGGTGCCAGCTACATTTTTATTCAAGCTCACTGGGTGTGAACTTAGCTGGTTGTGAGCTGAGCTGGTTCTGTACACAGAAACTGGAATTAGATGAGAAGATCATTGTCAGAGAACCACAGCATACAGGAATCACACTTCCAGATCAAGCTAATGCTTAGCAATCACAGCATGATGGGCAGCAGCAGCTCCAGGCCATCTACCTGCCCTTCCCCCTTCCCTCTAAAAAATTCATGGGTGGAGAGGGGAGGGAGATCAGGCTTGAGTCTTTCAGATCAATCTGTGTGTTGACTGTCAATTTCCTCTCTTCTCATTTCTGAACACCTCACATGTCTGGGTTTCCCACATACCCAGCTGACATGACAGTTATCTGTTGGCAATGCCCTGTTTACATCACTTAAGCCTTCCAAGATGTCTGTTGCTCCATGTCTACTCACAAGCACAGCAGTCATCAGACTTAATGTCCATATTTAATGAAACAAGTAGAACTTTAGGATCCCAGAAGAGTTTAAAAAAAGAGAGAGAGAAGTAGAGAAAGAACAAGAGACTGGCCAGAGTGTCCTTACATTCTGTTTCCTTCAAATGAAGTACCAAGGTGACCCCACATGATCCCTTGGTTCAGTGAGGTTTATACTTGCCTGAGCTCTGGAACCTCATGGTTTGCTGGTTTGTAGGTAGAAGGGCATAGCCAGGTGTGTGTGTGTGTGTGTGTGTGTGTGTGTGTGTGTGTGTGTGTGTGTGTGTATTCAAGAGGCTGAGCTTCTTAAGCATCAAGCCTCGTGGTGACAAAGTGGGACCTTCTTGGACCCATTTCCATTCATCACTGAGGGCAGGACTGGAGACCATCTGGGCCATCCAAGCACAGCTCTCTCACCTTGTGTAGAAGGCAGATGAACAAGTCCAATTTCACCTCATATCTCTAATCCATGAACTGTCATCACAGTTTTCAGAATAGGGGTCTTTGTTTGGATATCGTGTATAATAAGGCAAAACACACACCAACAAACAAACTCACTAACCTTCATAAATGAGTGTATAAATCATAAACAATTTTAAATTATTATAATATAAATAACTCACAGAAAATAATAATGTAGGAAGAAAACTAAAATCATGCATAAATGCAATAAGGTTTTGGTGTATTTGCTTCTAGGAATTCTCTCTATACAACTTTCTGTCTTTCAGTTTCTCTGTATATGCAAGAAAGAGAGAGGTGCGGGGAAAGAGAGGAGGGATGATTTCCATTGCTGTGCTAAATCCCTAAAATAATGAGTGAGAAGGAGAGAGGACTGGCACTGGCCCCTGGTTTCAAAGGTCTCCTCTGTGGTGCCCTGGCTCTATTGTCTTTGGACCTGTGGCCAGAAAGCATTTCCTGGCAGGCAGGGAGTACATGGAGAAGGAAGCTACTCACCCCATGGAAGCTGGTAGACAAAGAGAGAGGAAGGGAAAGGGGTGCCAGCATCCTCATTAATGGTATCCTTCAACTACCAACTTTGTTCTACTGTGTCTCACTTCTTAAACATTCCAGCATCTCCAATAGTTACATTAGTCAGGGCCCAAGCCTTCAGCAAACCAAAACAGTGTGTGCAGGGCTTTGTGAGAAATATTAAAAAGGAGGTCATTGGTGCAAGCATTCACACATGCATGCATATGCACGTGCATGCACACACACATACACACACACACACACACACACACACACACACACACACACACACAGGTTCTCTTATATTTGTATTTATTTTCTAGAGCTCCCTTAAACAAAACCCCACAGAGTATGAGGCTTATCTATTAGAATTTCGCATTCTTACAGTAGTGAAGCCTGAAAGTCCAAGATCGAGGAGTGGGCAGGTTCCTCATTCCCTCTGTCTTTGGCTTGCAGATCTCTCTGCATCCTCATTTGGGTTTCATGGTGATATTGTGTTCCCCAATATATTGTGTACCCTAATAAATTTATCTGGGCCAGAGAACAGAACAGCCACTAGATATAGAAAATGGTGGTACACATGCCTTTAATCCTAACATTCCGAAGGCAGAGATCCATTTGGATCTCTGTGAGTTCAAAGCCACATTGGAAATAGGCAGACATGGTGGCACATGCCTTTAATCCCAGAAAGTGATGTCAGGAAGCTGAAAGGTATATAAGGTGTGAGGACCAGGAACTATAGGCTGGTTAAGCTTTTGGCTTTTAGCATCAGTACAGCTGAGATCCATTCAGATGAGGACACAGAGGCTTCCAGTTTGAGAAAACAAGATCAGCTCAGGAATTGGAGATGTGAGATTAGCTGTGGCTTGTTCTGTTTCTCTGATCTTTCAGTATTCACCCCAGTATCTGGATCCCGAGTACTTTTATTAATAAGCCCCTTTAAGATTTGTGCTACAGGGTTTTTCTCTGTACATGTTTCTGTGTCTTTCCCCACCTAGAAAAGTCCACTCATGCCATGTTAGGCCCTCACCTTCCTGACCACACTCGACTCAGTCACTTTATCCCCAAACACAGTCGTATCAGAGGTTGAGGACTGAATTAGTCCCTCACCTTCATCATCCTGCTCACCTCAGTCACTTTATCTATGAACTACATTAGAGGTTGGGGCTTTGCTATGGCTTCTAGAAGGAGCATCCATCACAGGCTCATACATTTGAATACTCCATCCCCAGCTGGTCATGTTGTTTTGTGAAGTTCTGGAATTTTATTTTTTTATAGATGAGGCCCAACTGATGGGATCTCCTCTGCCCCAGCTCTCTCTGTGGCGATGTGAGTAGACACACTGCACACTTGCAGCCTCAGGTCCAGCCGTCCTGCTTGGTTGACACATCTTCTCTGCCATGATAGACTGTGTCTTTCCTCCCTACAGTTGCTCCTGCAGGCATTCAATCACGGCAGCAAGGAAAGCAGCTAATGCAGGCTGGGTCTTGAGTCTGGGAGAGACACTGCTCAGTCCACTTAATACTACACAGTGACCTTCTTGTATGCTTACTTAGACTGAACATCAATCTGGATGATAGACTCTGTTTATCTATTACTTAAAATAGACAACAAGGTTTTATGCTCATAAATATTGTGTGAACATCTACTGATAAAAACCAACGTGTGACTATCAGTTAAGTGTGTTATAGTTTGATTAAAGCATTGAAACAGAATTATTTATTTTAGATTACAGTGTGTGTGTGTGTGTGTGTGTGTGTGTGTGTGTGTGTGTGTGCACGCACACGCTTATGCAGAGGTCAGGTGAGAATTAGGGGGAGTTGATTTTCTCCTTCTACTGTGTGGGTCCTGGGGATTGAATTCAGATCATCAGTCTTGGCAGCAAGTGACTTGACCCATTGAGCTATCTATCAACTCTGGTATACCTAAATTCATATTGCAAAGATAAAAATCATTGAAGACAGAGCAGTGGTGAGAGACAGTGGCCCTGTTAGTTGGATTGCCCAGTTTCCCCCTTAATGACCTGTTCATCGACCATTAGGGGCCCTGAAACTTCAAATTCTGATTGCCAGCCAGCAATGGTCCTCAGAGCACCAACAAATGCTTGGGTCCTGATCATCCAGCTGGCTACTTTACCTGTCATCAGCCCTGTGACTGACTTTGGCCTTCCAACCCCCTTCCTGTGAATCTGTATCCTCTCACAGGTATATGAGGTCTCTCTCAGTTTGTTCTATGTTACTATAACAGAACACCTGAGGTGAAATCATTTACAAAGAAAGAGGGTTACTGTGGCTCATGGTTCTGAGGTTTGGGAAGTCCAAGAGGCCAGCACTGGTATTCTGCACTTTCAGAGAATCTTGCATCAGAGGTGGCTGCGGAGACTGTGCCATCCTCTGACATCAAGCTTGGGTGTAACTCGAATCTTAAAAGGTCACATGAATTGCTAGAAGATCATATATATAAACAACCTGGAGCCAGATGTTGGGGTGAATGCTGAAAGACCAGAGAAACAGAACAAGCCACAACCAACCTCACCTTGCCAACTCCTTAGTTGATTCTGGTTCCTAAGACTGAAAGCTGCTGAGTCCTCACCCAGAAGGGTCTTAGCTGAACTGCTTAAAAGCTTCTAGTTCCTGGTCCTCACTCCTTACATACCTTTCTGCTTCCTGCCATCACTTCTTGGGATTAAAGGCATGTGTCTTTTTCCAGCAAAGATATGAGATCTCAAGTGCTGGGATTAAAAGTGTGTGCCACCACACCTGGCTCTGTTCCCGGTGTAGCCGAGTGCTCACAGAGATCCAGACAGATCTCTGCCTCCCATGTGACAGGATTAAAGGTGTGTGCCACCACTGTCTGGCCTCTATGTCTAGTCTAGTGGCTGGTCTGTTCTCTGATCCCCAGGAAAGCTTTATTAGGGTGCACAATATATCAACCACATTTGGGTAATGGACTCCTTGCTAAGTCTAGGATAGCTTTATTGCCTGGACTGAGCATCCTGCCACCTGAATTCTCCAGTGTGTCGGTGTCACCTTGGAGCTAGGTGCCAGATATCTGTATTGCCTGAGCTGAACATCTTGCTACTTGAACTTTTCAGTGTGTTGGTGTAGGGTTCTCTTGCTCTTTACCACTGTCCTGCAGTTGTCTCCCCAGGCTGGCTGACCTCCAGGCTCCTTAATTGTGAGCCCACAGGGTAGCTCTGTCTTAAACAATAGGTTCTCTCTCATTGTGGTACCATTGGGAGTGACGAAATGGACCGAAATGGACCTTCTCACTACTGCTCACCCATTACACTGGTGAGGTCATTGTCTTACCAAGATTGTCATAGAGAGAACTATGGGCTTGTCCTGAAGGTTGGGCTGTCTGAATCTCTTCTCCAGGGCATCTGCCTTACCTTTTGGATGTGGCTTCTGATTCCTCTCTCTACAGCTGGAAGCTGTGAATGGAATTCCATACAACTCGCTCCTTTTTCCTGTGTTGGCTTTCTGCTCTTCCAGATTTTTACATGGTAAAATCTTACAGATTTTTTACATCACCAGCTCAGTGCTTCCTGAGACCCTTTCAGTCTCTATGTGGCCCCTACCCCAAGAATGCAGTCTATTCTTT
Organism: Onychomys torridus; assembly: GCF_903995425.1. Taxonomy (NCBI): domain Eukaryota; kingdom Metazoa; phylum Chordata; class Mammalia; order Rodentia; family Cricetidae; genus Onychomys; species Onychomys torridus. Next base: position 110,205,300 of record NC_050449.1, on the reverse strand, counting down.
GTGGTCCCGAATCTTCTTATGACACCATTTACCTCTGGAAGCCTTGAGTCTTCGGTTCTTTATTTCAACCAGAATTTGTTCACAGAAACATTTGCATAGTAGAGTTATTTTACTAGGTGGGCAATGAAAAGGATGTTTTTTATGTGGTGGGGTTGAAAATAACCAGTGAAAGAGCTAGCTGTCCTGGCTTTAAGCTGTCTGGTGCTGCATACCCTGGGATTAGTGCTTCTTATTTACCTAGAACAAGCACAGAGCAGAGCCTGCTTCAGGGTCTACTCCTGCCTATCTCTGCTTTCTGTGTCCCCACACGTCTCTTCCTGCTTCACTTCTGATTGGGTGTTTGTTTGTGTGTTTTGTTTCTCATTGTTTCATTTGACACTGGGTATCAAGTAGCTCAGACTGTCCTCAAATGTGAGGGGTAGCTGAAGAAGACCCTGAACCCCTGCTCCTTCTGCCTCTGTCCGCTGGGGTGCTGGGATTGCAGGTGAGTTGTGGTGCCTGGCTCACACAAGTCTTTTAATGGTCCAGAATGGTGCTAAACATGCAACAGCGAGAGGGAATTCTATCATCAAAACATCGGTAGTGCCTGGCTTCAGAGTCCTGAAATGGTAGCCTGACATCTGTTCTCAGAGGCTTCACTCTTTGCCACACCAGCTCACCTCGGTGTTCTTTCAAGAATTGATACTTCTCTTCGCAGAAGGAATTGAAGTACTGGCTGCTTAGAAAATGTCTTTGCACCTCTGTACAGATAGAAGCCATGGCTCACCCTGACCTTCCATACAAAATAGGTGTCAGTGGCTTCCTTCTCCAATTACCTTAGAGAACCTTGTGCTCCGTGTGAGAGCCACCAGGTCCATGTGGCTGCTAAGTTAGGAAAATGGAACAAAATGGGAAATTTTGATTTCAGGCATACTAGCAATATTTCCAATGGCAAATATATGGGTACCAAATGGAAGAGCATAGTTACATTTCCCCTGTACTTGAAAGTTCTTTTGGACAGAGTGGTTGCTGAGATTCTGGGTTGGTTCCTAGGCCTCTCTCACTAGCCTCTTTTGTTCATTTCTTTGAATCACCTTACTCCTTTTGATCCACTTTAGAAAACTATGGCAGATAAAAATGTATTTTAGAGAATGTATTTTGCCCAGATGTGAAGGTAGTAAACTTTTTAAGAGTGAAATTAAATCCTGAGCTCAGTAGGAAAAACCATCACCCATTATCCCATGCTGGACTTAAGTCAATAAAGTTGTGGTGTTTTGAGTAGTGGTGATCAGTTCACAGTGGGCTGTGTAACTGATTTAGGTAAGTGATGTGGAGCCAGTCTGAGGAAAAGAAAGCAATCCCACAAAAGAGAAAGGTCCCAAAAGAGCAGTAGAAGTAAAGCTAGGACCAGTTCCAGCTGTCCCCTGGTCACCACAAGCCCCTGGAGATAAGAGCCTTTCCTTTTCTAAGGATCACAGCATAGAGCACAGAGCCTTGGTGTAGTCATTCCTGAGAAAGTAATTGATCACTGAGTAAGTGAACACTAATCGGAGTTGGCCACCAGACTGATTTCTTGTGCCTCAGATCTACACAAGATGGTAGAATACCAGAGAATAAGAGCTTGCCTTCCATTCTTGTCCCTTATCAGCCAAGTAGGCTTTGGTCAGTCATTTGATTTGGGTGGTTCTCAGACTCTTAGTTTGTGAAAGAGTGAGGCTTTTATTTGGGGATTTCCTAACTTCTGGGGCTTTAGTAAGGCTTCCGTGGAGTAACAGGCCATGCCCCTTTGTAAAATATAGATGTTGGTAGTTTTTTGTTCCTGTTTTTTAATTGTGATTAACACAGTAGATGGTCCTGATTAGAGGTATGGGGAGTATATGGTTTTCCATGCTGCAGAATAATGTCATTCTGACTGGTAATAACATTTGTTTATCTCAGGACTAAAACGATTTCTTGTTTCCTTTAGCTCATCCCTTGACCAACTCTTGGTTTCTTCATTAAAAAGACATGAATACAGTTTGCAGTGTTTTGCCCAGGAATAGCTAATGAATTAGGCTCTGCCAAGCAGTAACAACAGGCTGCTCTCAGGGGTCTAGTGTCTGCCACATCAGTCTCTTCCACTTCCTCTTCAGTGTGCCATTTGACACCACACTGGATGACATCCCAGTCTCATCCTCAGCGAGTAGTGTCACCAAAGTTAACACTTTGTCATTATCCATTGAGCTGATTTTGAGACTCCTAAAGGGTTTTAAAGCAGGCTCAGCGGCATTGGTCACAGCAGTTACTCTAGATTGCTCTTCTAGAACACCCCTATGTGGGTGTCTATGTCCAACCTTAATCAAACCCACAGTCTGCAGCTGTGGCCCCCCTTAATTTGGGGCACTTTGGGGGCACAAGGCCCTCTGTGTTCAGAGAGGAAGAGCTGTGCATTGTCTTTCTGCATCACAGGGTCCCATTCCATGCACAGGTACAATGACTTTTATTTCACCATATTCAGTCTGCCCAAGGCCCATTTCTGTCTTCTCTTCATCTATGAAGCTTGATGAAATCATTGCTGGAATAGCTGCTGCGTGCTATTTGGATGATTTTACTTCTCTATAGGAAGAAAATGTCAGAAAGTTAAGGTTGAAGAGACCCGAGGAGCCCCCCTCCTTCTCACCCCCACAGTACTTGACTATGTCTGTCCTAACTACATTTCTCATTGCTGTGGCAAAAGCAACTTAAGGAAGGAGTTACCTCAGCTTGTGGTTTGAAGGGGTGTGGTTCACCATGTCAGGAAAGGCACAGCACCCGCGACTGGCTTGTTGTAAAGCCCATTATGTGATTGGTGACCAGAAGATCACTTCCTCTAATTAGATCCTACCTCCTAAAGGCTCCACAGCCTCCTAGAGCAGTGTTCTGTTCTAGGAACCAAGTGTTCAAGTACACGAACCTTAGATGGCCATTTATGACTCACATTACAGTGTTCCTCCCCTGCGCCCTCCACACACGTGGCCATCTCATAATGCAAAATACATTCATCTCAAAGCTACAAAAGTCTCCGTAGTCTTAACAATCTCAACACTATTTGAAAGGCCAAAGTCTAAAATTTCATGTGAGACTCAAGGCAATCTCTTAACTGTGACCCCTATAAAATGGGGGGATGGGGGGAGCACATGCCTTCAGTATAGTAAATATAGCACATAGTAAACAAACATTTCTGCCCCAAAGCGCGAAACAGAACTGCAGAGGAATACATGGCTAAAGCGAGGTAAAATCCAACAGGGCAAATACTAACCTGTTGCTCCATGTCCAGCACTGAGGGTTCCTGGTTGCACTGGCTAAGCTCCAGAAGCCATGAGAAGCCCCACCCTGCACTGTTGCTTCTCTGGGGCTAGTTTTCCTCCATGCCTGGGTGCTGTTCCACGTTCTCTGCTGCTTCAGGTTTGTGGTCCCCATCGCATCTTTGGATTCCCACAGTGGCTTCCTGGGGCCTCTCTGCAGCTCTCTGCCTGCTGTTCATTGCCTGGCTTCAGTGCCTGTCTAGAACCTTGGTGCAAGCCGATTACTCTTACATTCTACGTGTCTGTTAAACCAGCACCACATGGATCTTGCTCTCAAGTTCTGCCACCGGCTTGAGATGCAGCCTGTTCCCTACCACCACAACTCTTTGTTTGTTTGTTTCTAAGCACCTGTGTGGCTGAACATGGACCTGGGGAACCCTCCCCAGCCCCCTGCTCCAGTGCTTTTGGATCAGATTGCCTCAGGGCCTGTGATCGGTGGGGTCTTGCCCTCAAGTCACTGTTCCTATTGCCCTAGTTCACACAACTTAGAGTGATGCACTGACCTCCTTAACAGTTCCAGGTGCTTTTCCGATGCTTTCTTTGTCTGCATCCGCTCTGTGAGTTTACATGTGCTCCCTTCCACTTCTTAGTAAAATCACACACTTTTATACCTCTGTGCTCCACTTGTTGATTAGAATTCTCCATATAAAAAACTCATGAGCTGTAAGCTTGCCACAGGCTGGATGCTGTGCTGTATTTAAGTTTCCCTTGTCAAATAAAGTAGTCCATTAGTTTTGAATTCAGCCTCCATATTTTCAGGATGTGTACTATTTGCTGTAGTGTGACACCATGGCCTTTAGTCCAGTTCTCGGTCTTGTTCTCATTCCCTCTGTAACCTCATGGGCAGGACTTCACTGTCCAACTTTCCATTGCAGCCCAGCATTCCAAACTCTCTCCAGAAATGACCCAGTAAGCTCCGCTTTCAGCGTGCTTGGGTCTCGCTAGCCTGAAGACCCAAGTTCTTTCACATTCCTCTGTAAGTCCCCAAGACCCTTCATCAGCACAAGGACACCACTTGTGGGCGACGATTGTCTGTGTTCTTTACTTTGCTGGTCACAGCGATCAGATTCTGACAGAAACAACTTAAGGGAAGAAGAACTTGTTTGGACTGGTGGTTATGGAAAACAGTCTTCTGCGAAGGGAAAGGCAAGACACTCGCAGTGGCTTGGGCCACAGTGCCAAGAGCGTGTGATGTGGCTTTTTACGTGGTGCTAACCAGGAAGCAGGGAAGCTTGGGCGGAGTGCAGTGCTGGGTCATAACAGTTAACTCCCATCCTCCAGAAAGCCACTTCCCACTGGTAGGCCCTCCTCCTAAGGGTTCCAAAACCTTCCCAAATAGTACCACCAATTGGCGACCAAAACTTACAAATGCATGAGCCCGCAGAGGACATTTCACACTAAAGCCATAGTAATCTTGCACTCATTATTCAACCTATGTCTGAATATATAATATCCATTCACTTAGAGTTAATAAAAAATGGTTCTAATTATATTATAAATGAGTTTTCACTCCCTAGTGTAGCAGTCATGAGTTGTTCCTTTTAAAAACAATCTCTTTCAAACCTTACATAGTGCTAGATGTATGCAACAGAAGTCTGAATACAATAAAAATTGTCTTGGAGAAGACAGGCCTATTCCTCTGCCACACTGGCATGGGCTGAGGCAAAAGGCAGCCAGAGGGTACCACCATGGCCACAGGTACCACTATGATGAGCAAGTATGTGGTGGAGAGAAGGGAGAGAAAGGGAAACAGAGAGGTTTGTGCACTATGGAGAGAGGCAGAACTGGAGATGGTGAGAGGCCTGCACTCCCACCTGAGCCCACGGTGATGTCTGGGCCTTTGCTGCTGCTGAGCGCCATGTCTGGGTCGGTGGCCCTACCACAGCACTAGTCTGTGTCAATGTCTGTGGCCCATATTGCCACCAAAAGCCATATGAATGTCGTGGTCTAGGCTGCTGTCTGAGGACATGTTGATGACTGTTCCATGCTGAGCTGACCCTGCCCCTTCCCCTTGCCTGGGCGGCCAGGAAGCTGGCCCTGGTGGTATAGGTGTGAGAGAGCTGGCAGCTGACAAACTCAGTTATCACCCAGGCCCAGATCCAGAGCTTTGAGTTGGCCCACCCCAACAGTTACCCACCTAGGAGCTGCTGGAGCTCACAAAGGGGCCAGTCTTGCAGACCCAAAGCTGTGGGATCTCCATGACATAGCAGCAACAACATGAGGAGTCTCAGTGAGGGTCCAGTATTGATGGTGTAGCAGAAGCAGAGGCCTCGAACTGACCATAGCAGTGAATATTTCCAAGTAAAGCCATTTGGGCAAAAAGATACACTGTGTGACACACCATGACATACTGCAGCTTCCAGAGCAAGATTTTCTTTCTTCCTTCCTTCCTTCCATCCATCCTTCCTTCCTTCCTTTCTTTTTCTTTCTTTCCTTCCTTCCTTCCTTCCTTCCTTCCTTCCTTCCTTCCTTCCTTCCTTCTTCCTTCCTTCTTCCTTCCTTCCTTCCTTCCTTCCTTCCTTCCTTCCTTCCTTCCTTCCTTCCTTCCTTCCTTTCTTTTTTGTGAGGAGTTTACAAGGGTGGAGGGCAGATATGGAAGGTCTAGGAAATGAGTAGGATTGGGATGCATGATGTAAAATTCACAAAGAATTAATAAAAAACTGTGAAAAAAAGGGGGAAAAGACAAACAATCTCGCATAAGAAGTGATATCAGAGGAGGGCCATTGTTCTCATTGGCTCAATGGGTCAGCAATTTTGGCATAAGCAGCCTTGGCTGTGGACCTTTGCTGACATTCCAGACACCGTGATCATATTCAATGCAGAAAAAAGAATGCTGGCATCTGTCATTTTTATGACTATAAAACAGCTTTTTTTTTTAATCAGCTTTTTTTTTTTTTTTTTATTAAACTGTTGACAGTGACGTACCATTTCCACATAGCTGAAAGCATGGCAGGAAACCCTAACAATGAGATTGCCATGTTTGGCTTATCCCAGGAATGCTTCAGCTCCAGGGACTTGGGTCATCAAATGGGATGGTTAGTGTTGATGGACATCTTGATAGGACCTGGATTCACCTATGAGACAATGCTCTGGACGTGCCTGTGAGGGGCTGTACCAATTAGGTTAATTGAGATGGGAAGATCAACACTAAATAAAAATGGTAGAACCATTCAGTGGGCTGTGGTCCTAGACTGTATAAAAAGAGGGGGCAAGCTGAGCACAAGCATCCATTGCTCCGATCCCTGTTTGTGGTGTGATTCAGGCCAGCTGACTCAGGCTCCTGCTGCATTGACTTCCCCGTCATGATGGACTGTGACCTTGCACTGTGAGGTGAAATAAACAGTCTCTGTCTTGTGTTGCCTTTTGTTGGGGTATTTTGTTTTTTGAAGTTGTAAGTTCTTTTTTTTTTTTTTTTTCAAATCAGTGTATATTCTTTGTATTGTCAGGGTATTTTATCATAGCAACTGGAAAGGGAATACTCTGCCTATCTCCAAAGTATTTACAGTCTCTCACCAGGAATGGAGGGAGGATGCTACCAGGGGGTGCTGTTCTCTAGAAGCTGGTCATGAGGTCACAAGGCAACCGTACAGGCTGAGGGTGGGTGATCAGGAGAGAACCCACAAAACCACTTCTAGGACAGTGGGAAAGAGAGAGAAGGGAAAGAAAGGCTCGTATAGCAAGTTAGTGCTACAGGAAACAATTCAGTCCTGCTCACGACCTCTGTGAGACACCATGATACATGATGAGACCTCGCTGTCTGGATATTTAGTCAGTCATTGATTGAGAGGTGTTCCTGTTTCACACCACCCCAGTTATGGACTGACCTTCCTGCCTCACAGTCTTGGATGCCATCTGTATTCTTGGGCATGGAGAATGCTGAGAAGCCTGTACTGTGGCTGCTAAACTGCCATCCCTGCTTGCCACACTACTTACCAGTTATTCTGTAAGTGAATCTAGTGAACACCTCCTGAGTACTTACAGTACTGTATTTACTAACTGACATTTCCAGAGAGAAGTTCTTGAGACAAACAACAACAAAACACATGGCATTTGCACTGTGGTCTTGATAAGTTATACAATGCATTCTCTCAAGGGCTATGACCCTTATCTCCCTCCCTATTCAATGTCAGTGTGTAACTTCTTGTTCCTATCAAAGGAATCAGTCAGTACCAGAACATCTTGTCACTGTACACAGTGCAGTTCTTAGGAAACGAGCTATTTTATTTAATGAAATGTTTGATGTTCTATTTGGTCTTTAAGAGCAGACATTTACAAAATAGTTCATTTGTTGTTTGAAGGGGGAAAAAAAAGAAAACAACCCTGAATGCCTCTTGTTCTTATCCTGGAGTGGTGATTTGCTGTCATAAGCTGTCACATGTTATACTCATCCCTGTACTTTTCTTAATAATTAAAACCAGGAAGTGACTGTCCCAAAGGCTTCCTAAAGAGCCATTCTTAGGTACCTGAAACACAGGAAGGACATATCACCATCTAAGGAGAACTCCACTCCTGTGAGGCCCTCCCTCTGCCGGCACTGAACCATTCCACCTTACCCAGGGGTAGGACATGATTGGTTTGTGTCACTCAGACTGTGGCACTCCCCCAGCTGGGGTGATTAGTTAACAAGGGCATGGATGACTAATTTACTTCATAAGTGTGAGACCAACTGACTGACAGACCACACAGCGGAGAATGATAGACAGGTCCAAGAGAATAGAAGTGGGTCATCAGAGCCCACTACACACTACTGCAGAAACCATATTACCTTTCTAGAGCTCTGCTGTACAGATCAATACATTTACACATTTTTTTGGTTGTTGAAACAGTTTAAGTTAGTTTCATCATTTAGAGCCTAAATGTCTTTCCTGGGGAAAAAAAGTAACTTGTCCTTATTCCTTCTTCCAGCTTTGAATTGACCTTACATTTCCTTCTTAATTCCGCCTTCATTTCTCTGGGTTCCAACTATGGATTCTGCCACCTTGTACTGTGGCTCAGTGTCTCCTCCAAATGTGGTTAATTCTTGAGTGTCCTGCTTACTACGATCTCCATATTCAGGGGAATCATTACAAGACATACAGCTTGATACCAAAATAGCATCTTTTGAGTGTAAAATCCCAAGTGGATGTTTGTTTGTAATTCTATAAAAATGGCAAGAAAGATAGACAGAAAGTGTTTCAGAGTAAGCTTAGTTCTAGAGCTAGCATTCAGGGTGGAAGTTCTGCCCACAGACCAGCAGTTCTCAACCTGTGGGTCATGACCCCTTTGGGAGTTGAGTGACCCTTTCATAGGGATCACATATCAGATATTTATATTGCAAATTATAACAGTAGCAAAATTACAGTTATGAAGAAGCAATGAAAATGATTTTATGGGTTGGGGATTTAGCTCAGTGGTAGAGCACTTGCCTAGCAAGTGCAAGGCCCTGGGTTCAATCCTCAGCTCCAAAAATAATAATAATAATAATAATAATTTTATGGTAGGGGGTCACAACACAACATGAAGAACTGTATTAAAGGGTGGAAGCATTAGGAAGGTTGAGAACCACTGCCACGGACATTCAGATCCTTTTATCTACATGTGTTGAGTGATTAGGTGGTATGTTAGTTACTTCAGGTGACTGTGACCAAATACAGAAACAACTTAATGGAGGTGAGATGTATTGAAGCAGAGAGCTGTTGGGCCGTGGTTAGGGGACACAATCTATCATGGTGGCTGAGGCGGCCCTGGAGGCGGAACGTGAGGCAGCTTTGGGCCTTCCAATCAGCATATGGAGCCTAGAGAGAAGAGGAATTGTACCACAAGCCTCACATCCAGTCTCTCGTGGTCTACTCCACCAGGAGGCTCCTACCCCAGTGGTTCTGCAACCACTGCAATCATTACCACCAACTGGGGATGAAATGTTCAGATACTAGAACCGACAGGGGAATTCCACATCTGAACTGTGAGAGCCGAGGGACCTGGAGAGCGTGATTTGCAGTAAGTTACATTGGTGTCACTCACCTTACTCTGCTATCAAAAGGAGGCCATCAGCATCCACAAGAACCAGTCTAGTGCAAGTATATGTGTCAGGTGTACACTAGCTAGTCCTCATACTGCCAACAGCATGGGAGGGAGGAGCTTTACTTACTACACCAGATGAGAGAGCTGAAGTAGGGCTGAGAGGAGTTTCTTAATGAAGTGGCCTTGAAGAACCAGAGGAAGGGGTAACTCAGGGAGGTTTGGAAAGTTATTTATTTGGAGGCCCTTAAGAACAAGTGGGTTCTCATTGGTTGGACAGGGTATAGTTGAAAATTTGCTGAAAGACAAGGGAGAACTAACTGCCTTACCACTAAGCTACAGCCTCAGCCATTTTTATTTCAAGACAGGGATTCACTTAGTCACCCAGAATGGCCTTGAACGCACTCTGCAGCCCAAACAGGCTTTGAACCTGGCAATCCTCCTGCCTCTGCTTCCCAGGTAGCTGGGATTGCAGGTTTGCACCTCCAGAACACCATCTGTGCTGAGGATTCTGATCACAGCCTGAACTGGAATCTCTCCCTCTGTGGTATAAGCGGGCTTCAGTGGATCCTTCACAGTGGATCCATTAACACGTTAAATTTGGGAGTTAGAACATAAATACACCATCTCCTTACTTGGAGAATGTTTACAAACACAACTACTAACAACTCCACTTACTTCTGCCATGGGGTCCCCCAGCACCCCGCAGCTGTCAGACATTTCCATCCCATTTCAGTGGCAGTGCCACCGGGGATCAGAGGAGTTAAATCATGCAGCGAACTTTCCAAAGTCACACATCTCCTGATAGTGGAGTGAAGATTTTCACTTTCTCTGGCAGACTTCCGGGACTTGCCTTCCTAATTAACCACCCCTAAAGCTTAGCCACCAGGGAAAGCAACACATGTGCACGTTCAGCTCCTTTTATTGATGCTGTGTCAACAAAAGCATATGAAGTTTTAACTATATAAACATGCTAGCAAGATGTGAAGCATCAAATATTTAGAAGGAAGAATCGGAAACGTAAGTAAACACAGGGGAGGCATTATTCTCCTAGCTGCCCCAAGTAGAGGTGATTGCTTAGAGGGTGTCTGGTGAGCACACTGAGAAGGGAGAGCAGGCAGGAGGCATGATGTGGGTGGATGAAGTGGAATCTGATGACCATCCATCTTCTCCAGCTCCTTCACTGGGTTCAGCTGTTGGGTGCTAGTGAGGTCTCATATTGACCCCTGTCGCTCTAATTTCCTTTCTGTGGCTGTGGTAAAACACTGACCAAAAGCATCCTGGGAAGGGAATGGTTTATTTGGTTTACACTTCCAGATCACATCCATCAGTGAGGGAAGGTGTGTTGGCTAATCTTAGGCCAGCTTGACACAAGCTAGTCATCTGAAAGGAGAGAACCTCAATTGAGAAAAAGGACTCCAGCTGTAAGGTATTTTCTTAATTAGTGATTGATGGGGGAAGGGCCCAGCCCCTTGTGGTGGTGCCATCCCTGGGATGGTGCTCCTGGGTTCTGTAAGAGAGCAGACTGTTCAAGCCATGTGGAGCAAGCCAGTAAACAGCTCCCCTCCATTGCCTCTGCATCAGCTTCTGCCTCCAGATTCCTGCCCTGTTGAGTTCCTGTCCTGACTTCCTTCAATGATAAACAGCAATATGGAAGTGTAAAACAAATAAACTCTTTACTTCTCAACTTGCTTTTTGGTCATGGTGTTTTGTTGGAGTGATAGAAACTTTAGCTAAGGCAGAAGGAAAGGAAGGGAGGTCAGAAACTCAAGGGAGGAATGTGGGGTCAGAGTATACACCATAGGAACCCTGCTGGCTGACTCATTTATCCACTCCATGTCTAACCAGTTGTCTTATACCGCACAGGACCCTATGGGAGTGCTGCCCACAGTGGGCTGTGCCCTCCCACAGAAATTGACAAGCAAGACAGCATCCTATAGACATGCCCACAGGCCAGTCTGATCTCGGCAATCCCTCAACTGAGGCTTTCCTTTCAGATGACTCTAAATTATAGTTGATAAGCAAAGGTAACTAGGACATTTGTCATGGAAATACATCAAATCATACATTATGGGTAGAAACCCCCGCTTACTGCTCACCTTGTGGCTAGGAGGCATGGTTAAGTGAACAATTTTTATCATCAAAGACCATCATCCTAGCATAAATAAGTGCAGAGCTAAGGTACAATAGCATCCTGAACTCCTCATTGGAATTCTGAGCAGCAAAAAGACAGGAAATAAGTGTTGACCAAAATGTGGAGAGATTGGAGCTCTTTCAAACACTTGTTGGGAATGCAAAGTAGTGTAGCCACTTGGAAAATGGAATGTCAGGTCTTCATGTCATCCAGTATTTTCACTTCAGGTTATACACAAAAATGAATTCCAAGTAAGAACTCAAAAAGACATTTGTACACCAACATGTATAGCAACATTCATCGTTATAGCTCAGATGTGGGAAGAGCCCAGGTGTCCTTTGAAAGACCAGGTGTAGGGTATGTGTGTGTATACAAATATATGTGACTATTATATTAAAAGCTTGTGGTGTATAAGTATGTGTATCATATTAAACATATCTATTTGAATAGCATATATTATATAATATATTATAAAATTCTAATACATACTTTAACCTATCTATACAAATAGCATATATTATGTAATATATTATAAATTCTGATACATGCTATAACAAAATATGTATATATGGAAGACCCCTGGGGGACATTATTTTAAGTGAAACCAGCTTACAAAGGGTAAGTACTGTGTGATCCCACTTATATAAGATATCTAAAGAAGGCAAGGTCACTGAGAAACAAGTTGAGTGGCCCTTATTGGGCTGAGATGATGGCACCAGGGAGCTGCTAATGGGTACAGAGGCTGGTTTTTTGCAAGAGAGTTTCAGGGTGGATAGTGGTAATGGTAACCTAACACTGAATTCACTGAATGCTACTGATCTGTACACCTAAAAAGATGAAAATGATACCTCTTGTTTCCTGTCAGTTTTAGCATGCTTTAAAACATTAGGTGTATATTAGTCAAGTTCCAGTCAGGCAATCACACAGCACTCTTTCCCTTCAAATGGAAGGGACTGTGACAGGTACTGGTCATGAAGGAGATGGCCAGCAGGATGGAGAGACCACACAGCATGAAGTTCACAGACAGTAAGTTCCAGAATGGAGAAGCTTAGTGAGGGAGGGTTGTGTCCAGGGACCCCTGTAGCCTATTTGATAGGAGATGCAGCCATAGGCGATATGAGCCAGGGCAGGCACAGGAAGGCAGCCATAGGGAGAATGCCCTGTGGTCACCCACTACTGCCTCCCATGGACTGAAGGCACTACAGGGGGATAGCAAGAGTGACCAGAACTGCAGTTTCCTGTGACAGAGAGCAGAGGCTGAAACCTGACTAACAGCAGGGTGTGCATCTGAGACCAAGCTGACAACAGACCAGCACAGCAGGCTGTGAGCAGTTGTTTCCTCTCTCATTTCCAAGGCTTCCTCAGATTCCTGAACACTGTGCTGCACACTGAATCCATACACATAATGTGTATTTCGAAAAGAGAATGTAAACAGCCTCTCCACAGCCCCTCAGTCACTATAATGCTCAGCAATACTGATTGCTATCAATTTAATTTACTTCTGTTGGTCGAACCAACAAGAACATATAGTGAAAAACACTCAAATAGAGGTTTCGCTTTGGGTATCAGTCAATGCGTAGAAAATGCCTCTTGGTAGGCCAACTGATGGTCATCTGGAAAAAATGGCACAGCATTTAGTTTTATTTGGCTTGTGCTTTGTTAAAAGCAAGTCCTGCTCCTCCTTTAGAGTAGGCCAGAACTCACTTTGTTCTTCTATGGGTTGGTCTCCCTCTCCTCCCTTGTCCCAAACCTACCGTCATCTTCCTTCTTTGGCCCCTCAGTCCCCTTAGTGTGTTTGGAACCTGTTTGTAGTAACTGTGTACAAGTTCATGTTTGTGCACATGTGTCGAGGGGCAGATACTGATGAGTACCTGCCTCAGTGTCTCCACTGTATAATGACTGAGTCAGTGTCTCTCTGACCTGGCCTCACCAATTCAGCTGGGCTGCCTGGTCAGTGAGCCCCTCCTGTCTCTAACTCCCCAGTTCTGGGGGCACAGGCATGAGCCATTGTGCCTGGCCTTTCTGTATGGGTTCTGGGGACTGAATGCTGGGACAGTTGTGTGGACAGTTGGGTCTCCATCACTAAAAGGATGAGTAAATAGACGAGACATCATTTAATGAAACTGCATTCCTGGGTCTCAACATTTGTTGGGGTGTGGGGGGAAGGTGAGAAGAGCCAGAGCCCGCCTACCCGAGCTGTCCAGCTTTGGTGACCAGAGAGGACGCTGACAGCATAAAGAGCACAGAAGGGCGAGGCCTGGCTTTATAAAAAGCCTTCTGCACCTTTTTTTTCCTTTCAAAATCTTTAACAGATAATTAGAAGTATGGAAATTGCCTCAGAAAAGATTCAAAGATTAGAGTTAAATATTTGCAAGTTGAGGTGGGGAGATGGCTCAGTAAGTGAAGAGCTTTTGTGCAAACATGAAAATAGGTGTTTGTATTCCCAGCAGCTACATAAAAACTAGCTGTTATCATAGGCATCCGTAGTTCCTGTATTGGGATACAGTGATTCCCAGGGGTCCACTGGCCATCTGTTCCAAGCCAAATTGGCAAGCTCTAGGTTCAGTGAGAGACACTATCTCAAACATTAAGGTGGAGGCTGGGAGGAAAACATTCTAGTATCAACTTCTGTCCTCTACACATGCACATAGGCCTGTACACACAGGTATGCTACCTGCATGCACCAGTATGCACATCTGTACACACAAGTATTTCCACGTAAGCATATGCACACAGGTATGCATGCCTGCACGTATAGGCATGTACACCTGTGTAAACCAGTATGCACATAGGCATGCACACACTGGTATGCACACCTGCATATACAATATGTACATCTGCATATGAAAGCATGCACATACACACACACACAAGAATGTACACCTGCACACACTTGTGCATAACACAAGCACACACAAAAGATTTTAAAGTTACCATTATAGATGTGGTTTATAGAGGAATCATGATATGGTAACTTGCTGGTCTGTAAATGGCTGCTAGTGTTTCCTCCTACACCACATAGTCTTCTGCTCTGCTTCTAGTTCTTTCTCAAATAGTGGCATCTATGTCCCCTGTCCTGGAACCTAGGTGGGTCTCTGTGCTTGACTGGACCCACAAAGATGAGTAGAAATGATATCCTGTACTAAGTTATAAAAATATCTTACACTTCTGCCTTGTTCTAGTAGGTTCTTGGAACCCAGCCACCATGCTATGAGGAAACTCAAATGGCTTTAGTGAACTTGTGTGGAAAAGAAACTGAGACCGCAGCCCCACCCTCTGTGGGAGACTGGCTCCTGCTTCCCCCCCCCCCCTCTTGAGGAGAGAGGGATAAGAGGTTTAGATAGAAGTATAGAGAGTAGAGAAAAAGACAGAAACACAGACTAGCCTCAGGAGGGTGCAGATCCTAATCCACTGGCCCCTCTGTCTCTGCTAAAGGGCTTTTTAAAGGAATGCTACAGGGTGAAGCAAAGACCTCCCCCTAGCACAGCCAAGTGCAGACCCTTCCAACCACCTGGTAACCGGGCACATGGTCAAGCAATCCTCTAACGCAGCCCTGCTGGGGAAAGCAAGCTCAGATCTCACTAGGAACCTTTGTGGGCCTCCATAGTCCCCCATCTCCCAGCTTCTTAGCTCCCAGACAATGGCCTGTGCCAGTTTGTCCACATGATACAGTCTTCTTCACCACGGGCCTTGAGATGCTCCAGCTGCTGCTATGTGGAGTGGAGGTGTGTCATCTTCCCAGACTCTGACTAATGTGTGGGCAATGCAATTGTTTAGGGTATTGTGTTCTGGAGTAATTGGTTACATGGCTGCAATCACCAATCTACAAATAGGTAGATGCGATTTGCATAAGAGAGGCCCATCAAGTTCTTGGCCCTGCTCCTACCAGGAGTGTGCCTATAGAGCTGTTGAAATCCACTGCAGAGGGCTGTTGGCATAACAAGAGATGGCACCTGTAATATACTCAAAGCTGTGCTCAGTCTTCCTGGGGATTGATAGTGAAAATGACTTCTGCAAGATGAGGCAACTATCCTTTGGTGAGTTCCTGAGAGGAAGGATCTGTATGGAGACCTACTCAACCATTTTTAAACAGTTAGTGAGGGAAAATAGTTAAAGGGGGAAATTGGAGGGAGCCAAGTAGCTGAGTGAAACAATGTGATCAAAGGACCAGGAAGGCACTGGTCTCTGTCATGGATGTGGGACTAGATGCACAGTACACAGTGAACTGAAGATGCCTGCAAGCCGTGCAGTGGGGAGAAAGATGGGGTGGGTGGTAAGAATCATCACATGGCTGGTATTTACTCAGACCTTTATCTCCAAGCATGTACAAGGCCCTTCAGGAGCCTGAGCACACCATGAACATAAAAAGGTATGTTCTCACTCACTGAAATTTCAGTCTCCCACCTAGAGGCCCCTCTCTTTTCTCTAGACACAGATGCTGGTGGACCGTGTAACTCCTCACCCATGCTCTTCTGGCTTCCCACGCATGCTCACTTCTTCTTTTTTTTTTCTTTTTCTTTTTTGAGCTGAGGATCTAACCCAGGGCCTTGTGCTTGCCAGGCAAGCGCTCTACCACTGAGCTAAATCCCCAGGCCCTATGTGCTCACTTCTTACAGTCATTACTGCCTCTGTGATGGTTTGGCTTATATTTCGTACTCATATTCCCAACTTTCCAAAACTTCTCATCAAGTTCTTTGCTGTAGTTGTGTTTTATTATACTCTGGTTCCAAACTGGAAAGCAAAGCACACAGAGGAAGAGCTCCCTGAGAAGCAGACAACTGGTCACAGCTGGAAATAGCAGTCACTAGCCAGTAGGTGGCCAGGAGAGGGCTCAGTGGGTAAAGGCACCTGCCTCCAAGTCTGATGTCCTGAGTTTCATCCCTGCAGCCCACATGATGGGAGGAGAGAACCCACTCCCAAAGTTACCCCCACCCTCTACATGTGTGCAGTGGCATGTGGGCACCTACACACTTACAGGAACACACACAAAATAAATAAATGTAGTGAACTATTTTAATGAGGGTGTTTCTAAAAATGACAAAGGTTTTTCCATTCCTATTTGATGTTTATGGTGTGTGCTTAGGTTGGATATCCTGTGTGGTTGTTCTCTGAGACACTTTGAGTTGGGAGGAATTAGAAACTCCTCATTTAATAAACAAAGGAATGGAGACTTAGGAAAGGTACTTGTGAAAGGTTACTAACTTTTCTGTAATAGCATGGTGAAACAGGCAGGGGTATGTAATCCCATGATCAGCACATATTAGTGCCTGCCTGGTTTCTAAATAACCTGCTCCTCCCTCCCATCTCTCTCCCTCCTCCCTCCCTCCCTTCCTTTTTTCTTTCTTTTTTATTTATTGTGTGTATGGCGCCTGTGTGTTCAGGAGCCATAGCATTCAGAAGACCACTTGCGGGAACTGGTTTTCTCCTTCCACCCTGTGGGTTCCTGGGATGGGACCTGGGTTGTCAGACCTTTACCTATTGAGTCATCTCACTAAATGAGCTCACTATTTGAGCCCCCAAAATAGCCTCTTATTGTTTTACTTTCTTCAAAGATGAAATTTCCCAATATGAGGTGCAAAGTCATTTTTCTGCTTTCACATAAAAGGTTTTTAATATTCATTCTCAAACATTTATTTAGTTCCCACAATGCACAAGATACTGCATTAGGTAGGTCTGCTAAAATATGCTTATATGAGCACATGAAAGATAATTTCTGGTTTAAAAGGCCATATTATGAAAATGTATGTTTATTTGGTACTTGTAATATAAAAGGTACTCAGCAAAGCACCTCCCCCCTCTGCAAGCTCAGCTCAGTGGAGTGGAGAGCTGAGAGCTAGGTCAGGAGCTTGAGCTCTTTGCCAATGTGTAGAGGGATGTAGGATCCAGGAAGTTAGTTCTGCCATTGAGGGGAGTGTGTTGGAGAGAGAGAGAGAGTGATGGTGAATTAGCAGTCCCACAGGACCAAAGAGTAGATAGAGAGGCAGGGGAAGAAGCAATTCATGTTAACCCTGGTGTTGTTAGCTTTTTAGTCAACGTGACACAAGCTGGAGTCATCTGTAAGGAGGGAACCTCAACTGAGAAAATGTCCCCTCTTGGATTCCATGTAGACAAGCCTTGATTGATGATTGATGTAGAAGGGCCCAGCCTACTGTGGGTGGTAATGTCCTGGGCAGGTGGTCCTGGGGTGTATGGGTGAGCAATGTTCCTTCTGTTTCATTTCTGGCCTCCAGTTTCCTGCCATGAGTTACTGCCCTGACTTCCCTCAGTGATGACTGTGACCTAAAAGTTGTGAGGTGAAATCAATCCTTTCCTCCTCAAGCTGCTTTTGGTCACAGTGTTTTCTCACAGCAATAGGAACCCCAACTAAGACAGCCTCCCAGAATTCCTTGCCACAGGACACACTAGGTAGGCAAGAAACTGGGATCTGGGATATAAGATATCGGACTAAAATTGATATAGAATTCTCTCAGGGGAAGTAGCCCTTCTTATTTCTGATGTGGTTTGTTTGTTTGTTTGTTTATAGGTGTAGAAAGTTTAGCATAATTCCTGAGCTCCCTCAGCTTTCCACTCCCTCTGCTGCTGAAGATGTGTCTCAGCTGCTTAGTGAACACTGAACGAAGGCGCTGGGTTTGCCAGCCCTTTCTCTTACCTTAGAAGCTAGCTGCCTTTAGGGTACATGCCCTCACTGCTGTGACCAAGAAGACTTGTGTAGTTGGCCCTGGCATTCAGAAATAGGAAGAGCATTTACCTACAGACAGAAACAATGCCCTCTCACCCAGACCTTATGAGTAATAGAAGGAACGTTTTAGTCCTGCATATTTTATTTTTATCCCACAGTTTAAGAAGAGACAGGTGTAGTGGGGCACACCTGTAACCCCAGCACTTAGGGGAGATAGAGGAAGTGATGATCATCAGTATGAGACCAATCTGGAACTAACAATAATTCTCAGACCAGTCAAGAGCCAAATCTGTACAGGGAGAACCTATCTCAAAAAAATATACAAGCCAAACCAAAACACCAAAACCCGAACACCAAAACTTAACACAACTTGAATGGGAGTTGTGCAGAGTGGTGCATGCCTATACTCCCAGCACCCCTGGCAAGACAGCAGAGTGCCAGGCCAGTTTGTGCCACAACAAAAGATCATGTCTCAGTCAACAGATCAGTCCAATGTGGGTGCCTCATCACAAGGCACTCTTGCATGCTTTTTCCTGAGTGACATAAGGAGCTGTGTATTTTCTCCAGATAGGAGGATGTTGATAGACTAAAGAACAGACCCTACTTAAGTCCAGCTTTGGTAACCAGTGAGTTATTGGTTTTCACTTGTAAAGGTCTATGGTAACTCAAATACAAGAAATATCTTATGTTTGGGTAGTCTGGCTGACTCATATCTCTGTGGAATCTGATGTGCCCATAGCAATTGTTAACTGCTTATATAACATCTGGCGTGCAGGGGCCTCCTGATCCCTGTGAGCTCATAAGCACTATAAAATGCCCCTCAGCACATGAAGAAATGTTAATGGGTCCCATCTCATGAGGGTCTTGCTTCTGTTTCAAGATGATGATGTCCTGTTATGCCCACAGGAAATAACTCTCCATAGGTGCTTTATTGGAGCTGCTTACAGGATCAAGGAGAAGTACTCTGGTTGCTGAGGCACTAGAGTGCATTGTAAGGG
Source organism: Onychomys torridus (assembly GCF_903995425.1). Classification (NCBI taxonomy): domain Eukaryota; kingdom Metazoa; phylum Chordata; class Mammalia; order Rodentia; family Cricetidae; genus Onychomys; species Onychomys torridus. The sequence goes on along the minus strand of NC_050449.1, from coordinate 110,186,190 downwards.
CTTTGCTTTCCTGATTCTCTGATGGTCATTTGTGGTACACTCCGAGTCTCCATTGTTGATGTGTGGGGGTGTGTGGGGGCTTGGGGGGAGTGTATCTGTGTGTGCAAGTGCATATGAATTCTGTGGGATGTTCTGTATGTCAAACGTGTTGCTCTGATTGGTTAAAATAAATAAAGTGCTGATTGGCCAGTAGCCAGGCAGGAAGGATAGTAGGCGGGACAAGGAAGAGGAGAGGAGAATGCTGGGAACAGGAAGGCTGAGGCAGAGAGAAACTGCTCAGGCCTTTGGAATTTGCCGCATATGAGCGCCAGATATTGGTGAAATTATTAAGGCCACTCCAAGTAGTTAAAAGGGAGGTTTATTTTGTGGGGTAACTTTCAAATGAAGGGGTAGGTTGCAGGGTCTGGCAAAGGTATGGCACAGTCCGGCGGTGTTCTCTGGAGAACTCTGCTCCGTCTACCTCCAGCGTCCAGGGTCCCAGAGCCAAGAGAACCCTCTCCTCTCAATCCTAGGTCTTCAGCTTCCTCCCTCAACCCCACCTTGTGGGCGTGACCATTACCGAAGCCTCAAAGGGGGTTGGAACTTCCAGGCCAAGGCTGGGATGGCTACCCACTACATATGTATATGTGTGCTTCTGAATATGGAAGTCTCAGGACAACCTCAGATATAAAAGGGCAGGGTGGGGAAATTGATGGTGAATGTCAGGGGAATCTTGAATTTGTTCTGAAGGCACAAATAATTGAACCAAGTTGCAAAAAGGAGACTAAGAGCTTTACATATTGAGGTTGATAGAAACTTAAGTCTAGAAGCGCTTAAAAAGATGCAGGCTTCTGGTATTTATAGTGTCCCTGGCTCCTCCTCTTGCTCTGTTGGTCCTGTCTGGACACCTGCCACCATGTCTTCCCATTGGTTCTCCTTACAGTGTCTCCTGGGAACAGAAGCAGCCTCTCAGGAAGCCTGCTTCCACTTTCCTAGTCTACGTATATCCCTCTAGCCACACTTCATCAGTGTTGTTGCTTCCATTAGAGACAGGGTCTGTTCTGGCTAGTTTTGTGTCAACTTGACACAAGCCAGAGTCATTCGGGAATAGGGAACTTCAATTGAGAGAATGTCCCCACCAGACCTGTGGGGAAGCCTGTGGTACATTTTCTTGATCGATAATTGATGTGGGAAGGCCCAGTTCACTCTGGGTGGTGCTACCTCTAGGCTGGTGGTTCTGGAAGCCATAAGAAAGCAGGTCTTGCAAGCCATGAGTAGTAAGCCAGTAAGCAGCTCCCCTCCATGGCTTCTGCATTAGCTTATTCCCTGCTTGAATTCTTGCCTTGACTTCCCTCAGCAATCGACTCTGATCTGAGAATTGTAAGGTGAAATAAACCCTTTTCTCCCTGAGTTGTTTTGGGTCATGGTGTTTTATAACAGCAATACAAACCCTAAGACAAGGTCTTTGCACTGTCTTGGAACTTTCTAAGTAGGCTAGGCTGACTGGCAACTAAGTCCCAGAGAACCCCGTCTCTATTTCTCCAGCACCAAGATTACAAGCGTAGGTGCCACTACACTGGAGTTTTAGTATCGAGCCTTGTAGCAGGAATTTTAAAAGGTCTTATTAATAAAAACAAACCCAGAGCCAGGTATTGGGGTGAATGCTGGAAGATCAGAGAAGCAGAACAAGCCACAGCTACCTCATCTTGCCAATTCCTCAGCTGGTCCTGTTTCCTCAGACTGGAAGCCTTTGAGTCCTTATCCAGAATGAATCTCAGCTGAACTGTTGCTCAAAAGCCTAAAAGCTTAACCAGGCTCTAGTTCCTCATCCTCATGCCTTAAATACCTTTCTGCTTTCTGGTGTTACTTCCCGGGATTAAAGGTATGAGTCACCATGCTTGGCTGTTTCTAGTGTGGCCTTAAACTCATGGAGACCAGGTAGATCTCTGCCTCTGGAATGCTAGGATTAAAGGCGTGTGCTACCACTGCCTAACCTCTATGTTTAATATTGTGGCTGTTCTGTTTTCTGACCCCAGATAAATTTATTAGAGTGCACAATATTTTGGGACACAATACCACTGCAGAGCTGTCTTCCAGCCCCATTGTTATTGTTTTAAAGATGAACTCTCCCATCTGCTTCATTTCTGAGTCTCCGGTGCACAGCAAAGAGTCTAGAAAATAAAACCAATATATAGAAAAGTAGCTCAAAAACAAAAACAAAATAAAAAAAACCCCAAAAACCAAAACAAAAGAAAATGATAGTTTTCTAAATAATCATGTATAGACTAGAGGAAGAAGATTGTGTTTTAGCAAGTGTGACCTGCCAAACTCTTTCATGGAATATATCTTTATATTAAAAAATAAGGAAAGAAAGGTAGCTCATAAGTAGCAGGGTCCCAAGCTGGAAGGCCCAAACCAGAGCTCCAGGAGTAGAGATGATCAGAGGGGAGTTCAGGGAATGGTCCTCTCTGTCAGTGTCATGAAGCTCCACCAAGTCCAGATCCAGCTCAGCAGACCCATGAGCTGTGGAAAGTTCGGGAAGTCAAATGGGGCCCACTGAGGCAGCTTCACTGGACTGCTTACTGCCTGGGCAGACTGTGACTGCTCTCAGCTCTTCAGATGGAAATGACCTGGAAAATTGCATGAGGACCTAGAAATTAAAGTTGGAGTCCTTGGAGATGGAGTGGGGTTGGGGGAGGTCTAATTTTAAAAATTAATTTATTATCGTGTGTGCATGTGTGGTGTGTATTGAAGGACGTGCATATCACAGTATGTCTGTGGAGGTCAGAGGAGAACTGTGTGGATCTGGTTCTCATGTACAGTGTGATACAGTATGTTCACGTTAGCAGCTGAGCCATCTCCCTGGAATTTTGTCTTTCCCCACTCTTATTAATAATTTCTGTGGGCACATCTGTGGAGATCTGGGGACAACGGCAGGGCAGGAGTGTGTTCTCTCCTTTTACCGCAGAACCCAGAGCTGGAATTCAGGCTGCCTGGGCCTTCTTGAGCCACCTGGAGGGGCCTTCACATCTTCTTTATCTTCAGTTGGACTCTTTTTTTTTTTTTTAAGGTGGATTGATATGGATTATGAAGAAACCTACAACGTTGAACAGAGAAGTGGGGTAGACCTTAAGAAGCCTGCATGCAAATGATGGTTTCATTGGTGTCTGAGCTCCCAGCCTGTCCCGAGGACAACAACTGTGGCCTATTTATTGGGTTCTGTTGCTATGAAGTGACCTTCCTACAGAAGTGAGGCTGTTGCCCTTAGCTACATGTTTCTTTGTGGGAATCACTGTGAATTCCACAGTACCAAATCTCTACTGAGGATGCACAGATCAACATGAGCCATCTCTCTAGTGTCTGCTTTCTTTCACAAGGCCAGTTGTGACTGCTCCAGCTCAGAAGCAGTGTGTATTCTATCGTGTGTGTGTCAGTGTGTGTGTGTGTGTGTGTGTGTGTGTGTGTGTGTGTGTGTGTGTTGTATGCACATGCTCATGTGTCCAAGTATGTGTATGTGGAGGCTATAGGTTTATATTAGCTGTTTTGAGAGAGGACCGACCACTTACTGAATCTGGAGCTCCCTGGCTGTCTAGACTGGCTGGCCAGTGAGCTTCCAGGGAGTTGCCAGTCTCTATCCTTTTGGCGGTCCTGGGAGTACTGATGAGGGTGCCACTGTGCCTGGCTTCTTTTGAGAGGGTCCTGGACATCTGAACTCAGGTCTTCTTGTTTATGTAAAAAGTACTTTATCCGCTAAGCCACTCCCACCCAGGATTTGCTTGTTCTTCTGCTTGCCTGGGGCTTATCAGTTAAAGTTTATCAGCCCACCAGTAACTTACAGGTGTTAGCATGGGAGACAGTGTTCCCAGGGCTGCTCTCACCCTGCAGAAGCATGGAAGGGGCTGATGTCTGTCTGGAAATTGTGCTTCCTTACCCACCTTCCTTTTCCTCTCTTGCCACATTATGGTATCCCATTTTATCAGTTCCACAGATTAGATACCCATGCTCAGGCTGATTGTTGAGTACATATCTGTTTGAACTTTTATTTAGTGTTTTCTGGCCTGATAATCGCTCCTTTGTTTTGTGACTCATCTTCCACGTTAGGATTGATGCATCCTGGAGTCTATGCTTCACACACACAGCTTTGCTGTTGTGCACCAGGATGCTGCGGCTGCTGTCCAAATGTCTCTGCCACCCTGAATCATCTGCACTCTCTTGTTCCTACAGCAGTCGGTGTCGCCGACATCTGAAAAGGCTGCAAAATTAAAGCTATGTGATTATGAATACTATGAAAGAGGTTTTGACAACTTTTTGGTGGCATTTAATTCAAGTTAAACTCTTCTCATTCAAAATAATAAGCATAATGTTACTTATTATGTAAATGAGGTGGCCAGGCAGATGTTTTTCATCTTGGTGAATTCAGTAGGGATTAATACATACAAAAGCAGAGTAGGATGGGCGAATGTTCAACTTGGGAACTCTGAATAAGGTTTAGCAAGAGGAAGGTGGTTACTTTGGAATTGTGTTATTCAATACATTGGAGCCACTAACCATATGAAGCTATTTAAATTTAAATCAATTAGAGAGAAATAAAATTAAAATTCAGTTTCACAGTCACACTAGCCATAATTCATGTGCTCACAGCCACATATGGGAGGGAGGCTCCCTACTGAAACACACAAAGAGCATTTGTGTCATCAAAGGAAGTTCTACTGGATGCTAACCTTATAAGGAGTGAGCAGCATCAATAGGTTCTTCTTGTCAACTGGAGCAGTATCCATGAAAGTTCTAGAGGGTTCTGAAGAACCCCAAGTCATCACATTACAGAGATACCTACATACCAGTGTTTACAGCAGCCCTAGTCACAATAGCTAAATTATGGGAGCAGCCTAGAGTCCAGCATCAGACATGGATGAAGAAAGTGTGTATATACACAATAGAAGTTGTCAGCCATAAACAAGCTCCAAATTATATCCTTTGTGGAAATGAATGAAACCAAGACAATCAGACTAAATGAATTATACCAGTCTCAGAAAGACATATTTTGTATGTTTTCCATCATTCCTGGTTCCTGGGTTGTATACAGTCATACATAATTATGTATGTATAGACTAAATAGCACAAGTGATATTGACCAAGGGAACAAATGGGGTCCATGGGAGGAGGGGCGAGAAAAGGAACCCTGTGAGACAAGGCCAGAATCTGAAGATTATATATATATATATATGTATGTATTTAAAGAGTTCTCTTAGAGAGTTCTGAGGATGGGGGTGGATCAATGAAGAGTAGGATGGCAGAGGAGGTAGGGTCAGATTGTTGCATGAAGACCCATTGTATCTCACAGGTGCCTGCTGTATCTCAGCTTCTGAAGGACTGAGTGTTCCTCCTGGCAACCAGGGATCCTTAAAGCACAGGTGCTGATTGCAAAGGACTGGGCTGGGGCCCAGGAATCAGTACTCAGAACTGATTCCTTGGTGATGTTGATGCTGCTGGTTTGTGAACTACAGTTCGGACAGCAAGGTGCTTTTAAACCCCTAATTCACAGGGACATCCTCCTGAGATGGCTAAGAAACCCAGGGAAAGAATCCTGTGTCCCCAAAGGCCAGTGCCACCTCAACTGAGCCTTGTCACACCAAGGTCTCACTGTAGCAGGAAGCTGCTGTCATGTCACCAAGGAGGGAAGGCGGTGGGAAAAGGAATGATTTGTCAGCAACGATTGTGAGCGGCCCAATCTGACCTGTGTCAATTGGCCTGGTCCTCTCTTTACCTTGCCAGTCATTTCATTCCTGCAGATTAAGGAAGGATTTAAAAAAAAAGAAAGAAACTCAGAAGAAACGGCCGCTCCATGGAAACACAATTTGCATACATAAAAATTCAGTCTATAGAAATGTTGCTCAGCCTTGTCTGCACAACTGGAATCATCTGGGGGAACTTTAAGATCACCAGGTTCCATTTTTGCCCTCAGATTTTTATTTCACCAATTAATGGGAGAAATAGTGTTTTTGACACCTTCCTAATGTCTCTAACATACAGCTGTAGAGAACCTTTGTTCATAGTAATGGCCCTGAAGCCTGAAGGTGCATCACAACCATGCCCTGAAACAAGGTAGACTGCAGGGCTCCGTCCCCTTGAGTTCCTGACAGGATGGGGAGGTTAGCATTGCTGAGAAGGTCCCAGCTGCTACTGCTCCCCACTGTGGGGGCTCCCTGAAGGCATGGTTCTCAGCTGTGACCACACATGGTTACCACCTGTGAGGCTTTAAAACCACCATATGCCATGTGTGGTATCGCATACTTATAATCCAGGCACTTGGGAGTTCGAGGCTAGCCTGGGCTACATAAAACGCTGTCTGAAAACAAAACAACTCTGCCTCCAACCTATCATTGTTTCCATTCCACCTCCAGACTGATTTTTGGAGGATTCAGTCTTTAGGACCCGAAAGTTCCCCATGTGATACAGGTTTGAAAACTCCTGCTAGACACAGTCTTTCAGATGGAAAGACTACAAGCACAGGACCACCTGGATGTTAGATGCTCAGGCTGAGCTCTATCCCTGTAGAATCATAGCATTCTCCAGGTGACTTTTGTATACATTAGAGATGAGACCTCTGTACCAGGAAGTCCTTCCAACAGCAATTCATAGGCTGGAAAAAGTGTTTGCTGTCCAAGTATGAGGACCTGAGTTTGGATCCCCAGAACCCACATAAAAACCAGGTGTAGTGGTACAGCATGTAATTCCAGTGAGGGGTGAGTTAGAGGGCAGAGGCAGGCCAGTGTGGGGACTTGCTGACCAGCCAGTGCAACCAAGATGACAAACTCCAAGTTCATTAATAGATGCTTTAAAAAAAAATAGTTATAGAGGAAGACACCTTCATCAGCTTCTGACCTAAACACTTGCATGCATGAGTTTGTGTACCTGCACACACACACACACACACACACACACACACACACACACACACAAGGCATACAACACACACAGGTAAAAATATTTTAAAAATCAATTCATTTTAAGCTGGGCCTGGTGATGCCTGTAATCCTAGCACTTGGGAGGTTGAGGCAGGAGGATTGCAAGTTTGAAGCCAACATGACTGCACAGCAAACTCCAGATGAGCCATAGAGAGACTGTCTTACAACTGGAAAGAAGATCAGTTTGTTGAATTATATACATGTATGCCTCAAAGAAATTCATTAATGATTTCTGTTACTGCCTAAAAATAGTGGGGTATGTAATTTAGTGCAAACTTATTTCAAATTATCGAGGTTTTACTACATGTTTCTTTGCAAAGACACAAACTTGTCCTTGTTTGCTTGCACTGTGTCTCAAGACACTGGGGATCCCAGCAGGGAGACACTGGAGTTGCCAGTCTCAAGAAGGGCAAAAATGACCAAACTTTTCACATTTCTGCGAAGGGTTCATTATTCGGCATAAAATGCTTCTAGGTTGCTGTCTTGGTTTTAGAAGAACTCACACTTCTTATTCAATCACCAGAATGATGAAACATACCTATGCTCTTAATTCATGAAGCCTTTCAGTGTGCAGGGGAAGGCCCATGGAGAGGAATGGAGAGTCTGAGAAGGAGATCATCTTGTGAAAAAGATGAGCTACCCTGTGTTTTTTCTTTTTTCTTTTTTTTCCCTTTGGTTTTTCTCTGTGTAGATTTGCGCATTTCCTGGAAGTCACTCTGTAGTCCAGGAACTCACAGAGATTTGCTGGCTCTGCCTCCTGAGTGCTGGGATTAAAGGCGTGAACCACCACTGCCCAGCTTTTACTTTATTTTTAGTGTGTATGTGTGTGTGTGTGTGTGTGTGTGTGTGTGTGTGTGTGTGTGTACAATAATATGCATAAAGCGGTCACAAGACAGCTCTTTTTGGCAGTTGGCACACTTCCGTGGCTGGGTTCCTGAGGTTAAACTTGGGTCACTGTGTTTGCAAGGAAAGCACGTTTACTCACGGAGCCCGGGACCATCTCACTGTCCCACACTGTGTGGGCCTGTACATGCGTTTTCTGGGTAGTCTTGGAAGGCAACTGTAAGTGTCAAGGATAAGCAGAGGAAGAGCAACACAACCCATAGGCTGGACAGCCCTTCTTAAATCCACATTCAGTGGATCACTTGGAGATTTTGTTAGATGCGAATTCTGAGTGACTGGCCTGTGGCAGGCCTAGGGCTGTGGACCCTTCACACACCTGAGGGTGGAATGCCCCAGGTTCATGGAGGAAAATCTGAGTAACAAAAGGCTAGACCAACTATGCTCCAAGGACATTCAGTCGTCTCAGTGACTCAAAAGAACATCAAGTGCCCAGGTGTAAATAGGAAGAAGGTGAATTTTGTTAAAAGTGAAGATCCACTAATCCTGAGTCTTCTGAGAGAGACAGCTAAAGGTCAGAATTCTTCACAGACTCATCATTAATGGACAGTTAATGAGGATGTGAAGCGTCATTTCAGGCAACCACGAAATACTACACAAACACCTCAGAAGACTAGGAGGGCAGAAATTCCAAAATGTTGCAAGCTGTTTGCAGGCTTGAAGTAGCAATTTACATGCATAATTAGGTGCAATCAACAGTTTTGAAATGTAATATATTTTCCGAGTCCATATTTACTTATGACAGATGCTAAAAAAATACATGTTCCCCAAGTAATTACAGGGGCAGAAGGAAATAATATTTGCATTGAACAATAGGAACCTTTAAAAGCACATGTCTAAATTTAGAACAAATTCAGTTGCAGTATTTTATCTTCCATTTTATTTAGTCTTCATCTGAGCCTTGAAAAAAGTTCACAAACACATTTTGGAAGTAACAAGCATGGAAGAATATTAAGTTAACAGTTCTCCCAGCTCCTGTCTGAATTGACATGTGATTTTTATTTCTGCACTCCAGAAGAAAACCTGTCAAATTCTGAAGTTCCTTGCATACAACACTGGTGAGTTCCTCCCTCTTCTCTGAAGATGCCAGCTATCTTCTAGAAAAATCCTGTGTACGTGCTCCTGAACCAGAGTCTTCAGACACATTCAAGGTCAATTTCTGCCATCTTCCTGCCCTAGCTTAACAGACAATGCCGTGCTGTGTAATTTTCTAAGCACATTACACAGATAATCTAATTTACCTTAATAAAAACTCTGTAAGGACTCTTGATTTATTAGTGGCTACTGGAGGGGATATTGGAGAGAAGTATCATCCTCAAAGCCACAGAGTTGTATTTACTTAATATTTTTTTTAAAGCATACTTTTTTATTTTTATAGTTGTTTGGGTTTTTTGTTGTTGTTGTTTTGTTTTTGTTTTTGTTTTTTTTGAGACAGGGTTTCTCTGTGTAGCTTTGTGCCTTTCCTGGAACTCACTTTGGAGACCAGGCCGGCCTTGAACTCACAGAGATCCGCCTGCCTCTGCCTCCCGAGTGCTAGGATTAAAGGCGTGCGGCACCACCGCCTGGCTGTATTTACTTAATTTTTAAGAATTATTTTGTAATAAATATTTTGGAAGTGGGGGTAGGCATGCCACAGCAAATGTTAAGAAGTCAGAGGACAATTCTTTGTTTCTTCATGTTTTAGGGACTAGATTTGTGTTATCAGGCTTGGCAGCAGGCGCCTTTACTTACAGAGCCAGTTTTTAGGCCTTGGTCATACTAACTTGGCTCATACATGACAACACTCAGGGTCATAGGGTCATTTAAAAGTCTAGTAATCCAGATAAGTAAACTTGTTGTGTTATTTGATGAGTTCTGGGTTTGGAAAATAAACTTAAAGTAAAGCTTTTAGAATTATTGAAAATAAAAACCAACAACAGAGACCTGGTAAGCCTTCATCCCAACTCTGCTCTCTTAGAGCATGTCCATGCTGCCTTACCTGACCTGTCTACACTGAGTAAAGCAGCCATGAAATTCTTTCATACTCAGGCAAACCCCGGAGAATAAGAGGCAGCAGAAAAGGATGAATTCTGCTGATGTACCTGGTGTGACTTCATCCACGAGGACTATGTGCATTGGTGTGTAAAAGCTCTGCTGGGCACTGCAGAGCAGCTCAGTGGGCCGCATGGCTTCCAGTTGCATCAGGCACATATATATCCCACACTGGGTGTTGAAGGAAAAGGCCACTAGAAAATACGTGGGCAGTTCACTTATCTCCGGATTCATTTGGGGACATTTAAGAACTTAAAACCCAGACTAAACAACTAATGTTAAACAGCTCCTTTGTGACTTACTTCTCCTTGTTGCTGTTCCAAGGTCCCTCCTGGATGTGCACAGGTGCTAATGACCCAAAACACCCTAAGCTACTTCCAGGACCAAGTGGCAACTGCAGAAGTCACTTGTTCACCTTGAGATGGATCAGATGGACCCAACCCAACCTTGGTCCCTGTTACCTGGTAAATGCCACTGGGAATGTTTATTTGGTATTGAACTTTTGTTAAGTCTTTATTGTAAGCAACCTTGTATGTCCAGACAAGGCCACTGGATTCCTGGAGCGACAGATGACAGATTCTTCCCTTATTCCTGGTGGCTGTGAGTCCCGAACTGCCCTTCTAGCAGCTTCTTCCTTGGCAGCTGGTTGGACAGACTGCCCTCACACTAGCTACTTTTAGTGCTGTCTGGTTTCTGTAAGAACACTTCAGCAGCTGGGGAGGGCATTGACTTTAACCATGGGTGCTACAAAAGACACCACTTCCCCGTTCAGAGGCCTTCCTCTAGCCCAAACACACTCCTAACAACCTACAGGAGGGCAGGAGGACAGTGTTCAAGACAAGCCTGGGTGAACTCTAGGTGACCCTGCTCACCGGCAGCTGTTTTGACTCAGAGAAGAGAGAGGACCTGGTTGGGCATCTCTACAGAGTGTTTGTGATTAGTATGGTTTGCTGGCTGTGGTTGGTGCAGATTACAGTGCCATGTTTATATGCTGCAGGCCTGCCACACCCCATTTCTGGTGTAGGAATGAGCTCAGAGCCACCCTCTGCTACTGCACTCCATATTGCAACATTAGACCCAATAGAAGGTTTCTGCCAAGGGCTCTTTCTTACCCACCTGTGATCTTTATGGTGATTGGAATGAGCTGAGTTGGTAACTTCCAGAGGACACAGCCAGTGGCAGCCCCTCACCAGTTAAAAGGGAGTGATGAGTTTGAAAAGTGATGAGGTAGAAGCACAGGAGGGGATGGTGGATGGCGGAAGTGGAGAGACGCATGGGAGATCTGAAGACAGGGATGTAGCTGTTTGGTAGGAGAGTTCCAGGGGGCTCCCAGTCCCTAAAGGTGAGGGTCTAAAATCTGCTCCTGAGCTGTGATGGTAGCTATACATGCTTCCAGCTCCCCACAACCCCAACACTCAAGGTTTGTTGAGTTCCAGCTCTAGATGCCAAGGATGATTCTAGCTGCCCCAGAGCCAGGCCCTTGGGAATGAAAGCCCAGAGCAGTAAGCCTTCCACCTGAGCATCTACACAGTCATACGGCTTTGGCTTATAGAGCCTGGAGGCATGCATCTCCAGTTCTTAGCACTTGGAAATAGAGGCTGAGTCTCTTGGCACAGCTTATGAGTTTTTGGCACTTCAAGGCTCAGAAACACTGGTACTAGCCCAGCAACTCCTCTTAATTTCTATGTGAGTAGCACAGAATTGGTAAATGTGACTGACAGGGAGTCCCAATGTAACCTTTCCAGGTCTATCCGTGCCAACTCTGTATTTACAGAGCACTCCACTGCTTGCCCCTAGCCTCACTGCCTAAAAATTTGCCCAGCTTGCTTGAAAGAACTGGCCACTTGAGAGAGCAGGCGCCCAGCTGGCGCCCACCACAGGCAGTAAAAGCCTGGCAGCTACACCCCACTTCCCTTCCTCCTTCATTGACCCTCCAGCGGCACCACACCTTGGTGCCAAACTCAGCACTGTGGGACTGGTCCAGATCCACACATCCTCTCCATCCCATGGAGCCCCACCCCTTCCCAGTTTAACCCCCGGTATGCCCAAAACTAGGTTAAATCTGTTCCTGTTAGGAATTGGATACTGGTTGCTTCTGTGCTCCAGTTCTCTAGTAGAGGACAGAGCCACCAGCATCAGGGCAGACCTGGGTGCTGGGCTCTGAGAGCCACACACATGCACTCAGAGAAGGACTGGCCCTCCAGACCCTCTTGGTGGCTAGAGGAGGAAGAACCAGGGTCAGGAGGTGGTAGTCACCCGGGGTTGGGGTGGTCTCTCCAGCCACGGGCCCTCCCTTTGCTCCTCTTAGGTTCCTCTGCACTAGGAAGGAGGCGACAGATAGGGTCAGTGCCTGGTCAGCGGCTAGGAGTGCGAGATCCCACTTATCCCCGACATTCCCTATCTCCGGCAGTGTCGCCAAGGCAAATCTGGCCCATCTGGTTTGTTCTTCCAGTAACTTTGTTCAGAAGGTTGGAAGGGCGGTGAAACACCCAGGGAGCCCCCAGGAGACGCCAGATGATCGAGGATCGCGGATCCGGGATCGAGGATAAGGAGAACTAGTCCCCTGGGCTGTCCCCAGGGCTGGCTGGGGCGCGCGGCTGGGAGGCGCCCTGCCACCGCCAGGATGCGCTCGGTGTAGCGGGACTGCCGGGGGGCGCCTGAAGGCCAGCGCTCCAAGGACACGCGGCCACCCGCTCCTCGCCGGCTCCCGGGCCCAGACGCCCCGCAGCGCCGGAGCCGAGGCGCGGGGAGTGCGGGCGAAGGGTGGCAGGAGGGAGGGCGCGCGCGAGGCGGCCCCTCCTCGGCGAGCCATGCGTGCCACGGGCCGCTGAGGAGCCGCCGGGCGCCGCTGCCAAGTCTCCGCTCCGCTTTTGTCTTGCCCTCCAGTGAATGGGAAGATGGAGATGGATGTGGAGGGAGTTTCTCCGAGCCCGGAGCCCATCCCCCGCTCCCAGGGGGCTGGCAGAGCCTGCCAGGCGCCGCCACAGCCTCCCCAGCCCCAGCCGCAGCCCCAGCAGCAGCTGGCTCAAGATGAAGTGCCCTGCGAGAGTGCGGGCGCTGAGGACAGCGACGATCCAGAGGCGAGACCCAACGGCGAGAGGGGGGAGAGCAAGGTAAGGTCCACGGTGTGGCCGCCGTGACATCTTTTGAACCAGATGGAGGGGGACTAGTAGTGGCTGTCTCTTTAACCCCTCCACTCCCAACCCCCTTACCTCGTTTGTATGGGGGGTGGGGTGGCAGATTGGAGAAGGCGTGGGATTTAAAGGAATCCACGCCGGTAGTGAGTTTCTCAACTGGAAGGCGTGTGCAGAAAGAAGTCTGCTCTGGTTTCGGTGTTCAGTGATGTGTGCAGGGAAAAAGTCGTGGCACAAGCCATGCGAGACTGAGGGCAGGACTGAACCCGCGGGAGACTTCTGCTTTAGAGGCTGTGGGTCTAGAGGAAGTGTACCTAAAGAGTGGCTTCCTTGACTCTTGCAGGGGAGGTGGCATGCAGCTACTGATGGGAGCAAAGTTTGGCTTGTTTCAGATTGGACAGCTTTGCTTCACGGAGCTCTAGGCTGGAGGTGGTCCTCCTCAGCGGGCATCCTCTTCTTCTGGAGGGCAGGGACCCAGTGCCTGTCAGCAGATGAACCCTGCAAGTCCTTTGCAGCCCTGCTGTGTCATGGTAGACCAGGGAAGACCTGCGCCTGACTGTGTGGAGTTCTTTAGGTAATTGAATTCCAGTAAAAGATGGCTCAGATGCCATTCTCTGCTGCTGGTGTTTTCCTCTGCTGAGAAAATTGTACAGTAGGGGAAATGGCACAGAAGATGACGCCTTGGTGATATTCAGAGAGTGTGCTTATTACAGCCATCTCTGGGCAGTTGCTACCTCTACCCACGCTCGGAGTTTAGTTTGATGGAAGCTAGTTGTTGAGTTCCATCGGTACCAAGTTCGCACATGTGTTTGTTAAAGCATTTTGAAAGCTGCTGCTGATATTGGGGAAAGGTTGGTTCAGCAAATCAGAATATTGGAACCCAAGAAGAGTCAATCTACTTTATTTCCACGTTGTTTCATGTAAGGAAGTGTACAGGCACATAGGCACTTGCGCTATAGAAGCAAGCCACGTCTCCTGAAGTGCTCCTCCTTGAGAATACCTTGATTTTCCTTGGACCTTTGCTAAGACACCAGTAGATTAAACAGATACTAGAGCATGTTGGGATCACACGGAGTGCTGCTGTTCTGTGTCTGCAGACAGATCTTTAACAAGTTTGGATTTGCAAATGCTTAAAATTGTTTCTGCGTTTTGAAACCTGAGGTAAGAATCAGGGTTGTTGTTGATCTTCAAAAATCAATATTCTTATTTAAGTGGTAAGCTACGCAGGAGTTGGAATCTGAACACACTCCAAAACAGACCAGAATGGGGCGTCGTACAAGTGGATTTATGTTGTGAAAACTATATGAATTTTAATAGTCTGATATCCCCAGCCTTCCAGTCACTCTTGATTTCATGAATATTTAATCCTGTCACGGCTACATATTTACTACTTGAAAGCCTGTGCCCAGTTTTATGAAAACAACCATAACTGAGCATCATATTACCTAATTGAACTTTAAGTCTTCTCTGCAAAATTGGTGTGGAGAGTAATTAAAATCTACAGCCAGCCGGTGCTGCTGTTTCCATAGTGTGGGTTCCTTTGCCCTGAGCGTGAGAAGAAACTCCTGCCATCAGCAAAAAAAATCTGTGTGTGTTTGTTTCCCTCGGCTGCAGCATGTAGACTGTCAAATGTTCTGCCTGCTATGAGGAACGAGAAAAGCGATGCTCTAGAAATACACACCAGGCAAGGAGGAGAGTGAAAGCCGGTTGATTACATTTAGCTAATTAGTGTGTTCAGATAATTGAGTATCCTAGCGATGTGATTTGCTGCATGTCTGCCTGCAATTTTTTTGAGGTGGAAACAAAATACTACCTCCCCAACACCTCCAGGTGTTTGTCTTAAATTATGTGGCTTCCTTCCATGAACCTAGAAATCAGCTGGGGTAACCTTCGCTCGTCTCTGCTGCCCTCCTTGCTAGCCGTTCTGAGAGGTGGAGAAAGGCTGTTATGTTCAAACCTTAATGACTGCTTTTGCTTTTGATGAATATTACAATTTTTTTCCTTAGCAAATCTTGGCTATGAGTAGAAAGACCTTGGTGTCTTACTAAATTATTCTACTTAAAGGTAAATGGAAGAAAGCGTAGATGGGCATGGACTGTAGGCTTATGAGGCTGTTGGGGTAAGATGGGTAAACACCACACTGGACCTAAAAGCTGGCCAATGCTATTGAATATACTGAGAATAGTTGGAATTTTGAAAAATCCTTTACTTCCTCCGTACAAGGGCACTATTAATAAAAATGTAAGTGAAAATAGTGTTGGAGGAGTAATGAAAGTTTCTATTTGCTTGTTTTGGATTTCCTTTGAGATAGGATCTTATGTAGCCCAAGCTGGCCTTGAACTCACTGTCTAGTAGAGGATGACCTTGAACTCCTGATCTCCTGCCTCCATCTAGCAAATGCTGAAATTACTTGTGTGTGCCATCACACTTAGCTCAGTGACTGTGCTTTGATTCTGCCTTGGGGCCATGGTTTATTTTTGTATGATTTACCTCCATTGTCTTATTGAAAAAGTAATATGGGGGTTGACTCCTAATTTCCCATTTTTGAATTGTTGGATGTATAATCATATATCACATGTCATCATAAAGTCTCTGAAATAAGAGGTGAGGGTAGAATACTAGTGTGTGTGTGTGTGTGTGTGTGTGTGTGTGTGTGTGTGTGTGAGAGAGAGAGAGAGAGAGAGAGACAGAGACAGAGACAGAGACAGAGACAGAGAGAGAGACAGACAGACAGAGACAGACAGAGACAGAGAGAAAGAAAGAGAGAGGGGAGAGAGAGAGAGAGAGAGAGAGAGAGAGAGAGAGAGAGAGAGAGAGAGAGAGAGAGATTGTGTGTGGAGTAAGAACAGCTTTCAGGAGTTGGTTTTTCCTGTTGCCCTGTGGCTTCTGGGGATTTGTCACAGGTTGTCAGTTCTAGCAGCCCTTTCTCACTCAGCCATCTTGCTGGCCTAAAAGAGACTTTTTTTTTTTTTTTTTTTTTAAATATCAGAGTTCCATCATGTATCTAGTATTTTCTGTCCTATAGGAGGGCTACATGGCACTTCTCCAGCAGCTACTCTTGAAAGAAATATTACAGCAGCTCCAGATCACATGGACCTGAGCCCATGAGTTGGAGCAGACCCTAAGTCGACCGCCAGTCTTCCTTGGTATCGACATTAAGCCTTTACCAAAGGTAGTCTCTTATCTCTGTGCTGACCTGAGGTGTGGTCACCTCTGGTGACCCGGTGGGGTGTGATAGCTCCTCCCCTGTTTCTCTGAGGCCTTCTTCCTCATGTCTGAAGAGGTTCTAAACTCGGTAGATCTCCTTTGTTCTAGTCTTAGGTTGGAGATTAAAAATAGTCTATAAGGAAGAGACCTGCGAATTCTTGAAAGCTGTTCTTGATTTAAAACACCTTACCTCAAAACTTTCCTACCAAATTTCCCAAGGGTACGAGGTACCTTTTTTCTGATTTTTAAAACTCTGTGGAAATGTTTGGTTTGTACCAAATAACTTTTCAATTGGTGTTTATGAAACTTTGAAAAAACTTTGATTTTTTTTTTTTTTTTTTTTGTATAATGTATAACTACCACTCTAGTGTTTTAACCTACTTTGTTAACAAGTTACTTATACAAATGTGTGAATTCTTCCCCTGATCCCAGATGGGTAACAGGGATATTTCTTACATTTCCCCTCCATCTCATTTACTGCATCCTCATCCTTATTCTCTATCCCCAGTGCCTCCCTTCACCTCCACACGCACTGTGCTCCTATAAAGGAGTGTCAGCATAGCCCAGGTATGAAGAACTGAGAATTAGCTTCCAGTTTGGCTCTGCTCCTAGTGAACAGGACAAGTTGTTCATTCTTGTGACCTTGGCCTAGAGGAGCTCAGAACCATGGCTACCAATCGTACTCAGTTGATGAAAATGACTCTCCTTTTCCCTAGCTACATACCATTAGCAGCACAGTCTAAGAGGACACCCTTCAGGGCTGGTGTAGGAATCCACTATCCCATTTGTCATTTGGACTTTTTTTCAAGCCTTTCAATTTGAAATTATTTTAGATTTATGGTAAAGTTTTAAAAGTAGAGTGTTATGTAAACATTTTCTCTCAGACCCCTCTATTTTTAAGATTTTAAAATGTGGTATTAGTAGGCATAAAATATGGGCTGTGTACAGCACAGTGAAGAAAATGTTACCTGAGCTTGTCACTGAACCCTGACTGAGTGAGTTGTATAGCAGAGCAGTGTGTTCCCTCCTGTCCTCAGAAGGAAAGGCTTTCTTTACATCTGAAGGCCCAGAGAGGATAGTTAATGGTCAAAACTAACCTCACACTGCCTCTTTGCCCCTGCTATCTCTGGTGGGTTGGAACAGTTTGCTAAGTGCGAAGTTTGAGATCCTTGACGTAATACCTCAGTTGTGGGGAACCCCATGAATGTTGAGACCCTGGCAAAGCAAGCATGGTGTTGATGGTGGGGAATGCTGCCATCTTGCTCTTCCCCTGAAAACACTTCTGCTTTGGTTAATGATTAGGATAGCATTTGGCAGTATGCAGGAGACAGTGATGTCTCATGTGGCAAATCAAAGGAAATGCTGGTAAATCAAGGCAACTCCACTCCTGAGTGATGTTCCTGGCACGAGAAATGAGAGGCTTTAAATGTTTAGCCAGGTGGACTCTGATTTCTGGCCCAGAAGTAGAAAATTGCTTTTATTAGTGTTCTTGAAGTCAGAAGACCTGAATTGGATCTTAGTTCTGCCTTTCCCTTCCTCTTCCACTTACTTTTGACTTACAGTAGGCCTTGACCTCCCATACCTTGGTCTTTGCAGCTGTAAAATAGATTTAATTATAGTGTCAACTCCAGTGATTATTGTATGGCTTGGATAATATAAGCCACAAAAACTTTTGATTTACAACTTTCCAGGTAATGATGGCCAGTGTTGTGAATAATAGTTTGATTATTATAATTACTGGGGTCCATGCTTTGAAAAGGGAAGATGAACTGAGAATTTAAGTTCCCCTACCAGAGGACACAGGCAGACACATTATTCTATAGTCAAAACAAGGTGGTACTCTGTGACTTGATTTTGTCCTTTAGGCTGTGTGATTTGTGTTAGTTTTAACTGTCAACTTTACACAACCCAGACTTGCCTGGTAGAAGAGCATTACTGAGGAATTATCTAGATTAGGGAGGCATTGTGGCTATGTCTCGGGTGGGGGCAGATTTTCTGGATTGCTAATTGATCCCAGAAGAGCCAGGCATTGTGGGCGGCACCATTCCCTAGTCAGTGGGTCCTCAACAATATAAGTGAGAACAAAACTGGTTGAGAGCAAGTGGATGTGGTGTGACTAACCGCTTTGAGTTCCTGCCTTGATGGTCCCAAACCACACAGACTTTCTCCTTTCTGTATTGCTTACGTCGGAGTGTTTATTGCAGCCACAAAACTGAAATGGCTGTGGGTGTTCAGGCATTTTTATAGTAGATCAGTTAGCGAAGGGTTTTCCTCACTTGTCCCTATCCTGTTACCAGGGACAGCCAGGATGGAATTCTTTCACAGGTTCACCTTTCTGGCAGATTTCCCCACAAGTGTATGTCTTGGGGAAGAAGAAGATTTTTAGACTTACAAATTAATAGCTTAATATTTTTAAAAATTATTACAGTTCTTTGGTCACAGGAGAGAGAAATATTCAGTTGGAGCAAAAACGTGTTCTACTGTAAGGTAATCATAAAATGAGAAGAAAAAATGATAACTGTGTTTTGTGAAATTCAGTTGCGCTGAGTAGTAGATGGTGATGGAGGCTGCCCCAGCAAGGCTGACATGAAAATAACCCTAGCCTGTGTATTCATGCCCTTGAGTCATATGACACAATGCCCAAGAGAAGCCAGGGGGACGCATTTGGCTCTCATTGATGGAGCTATCTGTCCACCAAGGCGGACAAAGGCATGGCAGAGCAGTTCAGCCATGGCAGCCAGCAAGTAGAGAAGAGGGGGAGGTCAGGACACACCCCAGTGACCCACTTTCTTCAAAGGCCCATCTCTCATCTTCACTACCCCCCAAAGCGCCATCACATTATGAGTCTGTCAAGGCATGAATCCACTGACTAGGATGGAGATCCCATGTATCATTTGTCTCTGGAAACGGCCTCACAGACACACACTATTTCCTTTGAGTGGTTACTTGTTTTCCAGAAAAACCTTGAGCTGCTTTTATTAGACTGAGGAAATGGATATTACAAAGCCCATCATTACTTTTCTCCTAGAGAGAAAAGAAGGGAGAAAAGGAGAGAGAGAGAGATCCAGTCAGGAATATCAGACTTCTGTTAACATTGTATGCCCTATCATTTAAAAAGAAATGGAAATGCATCTTATTCCTTGTATATACAAGGAGAAAGCGTATCTGATTCTTTTAGTGGGTATGTGTATGTGCACGTGTTTGTGTGTATGCACATGAGTGCATGTATGTGTGTCCAGAGCCAGAGGATGGTGTTGGGTGCCCTGTTCTGTTGCTCATTCTCCACGGTATTCCCTTAAAATAGCATTTCACACTGAGCCTGAAACAGTTCTGTCTATGCTGGCCAGCCAGTGAACTCCCGGCATCTGTCTGTCTCCCCTCCCCGATGATGCAGTTAAGGCATGCACAGGCAGGCCTGGCTTTTGTCAGTGCTGGGGTTCTGAACTCAGGTCCTCATGCTTATGTAGCAAGTGCTCTCTGTCAGTGAGCCATCTCCCTGCCCAGTTTTTCCTTTCTGACTTTGAATTCTCATTTAACAGAGTTAGGAAACTGGGTTGGAAGGTGTGGCTTGCTGGGCCTGCCCCCTGCTGCCTCTTTCCCCTCATCCCATGTTCACAGGTAAGAAAATGGGCGTCCCATAATGGGTGCTTTACCAACAGTGAGCTGATGCTTGCAGACCCCTTAATCTAGGACACAATTTCAGATGGCCTGAGTTAAAAAAAACCCTCCTCCTCTTAGAGAATGCTAGTCTTCAGAGTTCTGAGTGGTTATATAAAATATTTAGAATTACTAAGTTTTTTTCTTTGTAAACTGTGACTAGCACATACATCCACCAAGCAGATGATCTAAGAATGCATGTAGTTGTGACCTAATCTTTTTACATATAGACCTTTAATGACAGTTGTGTCCATTGCAATAAAATTTAATTTGTCTTTGTCTGCTGGAAAATTAAAGCAAATTGATTTCTTGTTTCAGCTCCTAAAGTGTTTTCTCTAATGTGCAGCTTCACTTATCAAGACATTTCTGTCCTCACACTGACCTTAAACTGTCTCAAGGAGCTCTACCATGGGCAATGAGATTCTCAGCTGTGAAGGGGAATCTGCCCATTTCTCGTGTGTGTGTGTGTGTGTGTGTGTGTGTGTGTGTGTGTGTGTGTGTGTTTGTGAGATTGTGTGTTTGTGAGTGTGTGAGTGTGTGTGAGCATGTGTATGAGCATGAGTGAATGTGTGTGTGTGAGTGTGTCAGAGTATATAGGTGTGTGTGTAGGCACATGCACAGCATATATGTGGAGGTCAGAAGACAGCCTTGATAGTGTGTTATTATTCTGTGCTGCATGTGCCAGGCTGTCTGCCCACAGCTTTTGAGGAGTCCCTTGTCTGTGCCTCCTGTCACCTCACAGGACCACTGCAATTATAGATTTTGGTGCTATACATCCAGCTTTTAAACGGGTTCTAGGGATTTGAACTCAGGTCCTCACACTTGTACCACAAGTGTATTCACCCAGGGAGCCATTTCTGCAGCCCTCCGCTGTCCGTTCTTAGACACATGTTCTTCAGTCACCATGGCTGACTCGTAAGTGATCAGTAACTAGTGACTGTATTGATCTCTGTTCTGTCAGTGTATGTGGGGACTTGTACTAGACGCTCAGACTGAAAGCGCAGATGTGAGATTTGAAGTTTGGTGGAGGACAGTGACAGTCACAAGGCAGACGGGAGGGTGAGTCCTGCAGAGGAGTGCTGCATGGAGGCAAGGACTCAAGAATAGGAGTGCAGAGGAAGAACTTGGCAGGTTTGGGGTGTGTCAAAGTCCAGCACGGCCATGAAAGACTCAGAAGTTCATCACAGGATCGAGTGGGGGGGAATGAGTGCAGATGCTGAGCCTGAGGGCCTTGGGATGCTGAGATGGGAGCTCACAGCATCGGCAGGGAGGATGTGGGAAGTACTTCCCAAGAGAGCCTTGGGATGCCCAATGCAGTTCTCATACTTGGGAAATCCACAGGAATAGTCAGGAAGGCAATTAACTCATGTGTGTTGTGTGATAGAGTACAATTAAATCCTCTTGATTGTGTGTCAAGAAGGGACATCATATAGTAAAACATATAAAGAACACTTGAGCACCAAATAAAACAAACACAGAATTTCTCTCGGGATATAGCACCTTTTCTGGAAAGAACAGATAACAGCCTTCTCATTCCCACCTCTTCCCACACCGCTTGGCTTCATGGTCCTCACTTTCCTGTGAAATGTCATGAACTTCTCTGTGGACTGGGTCTTGACCTTCTGCAGCCCTGGATCAAGCTGGGAATGTGGGGCTGGAGTACTTGCTTTTGCCTTTTCTTTCTCACTGGCCCAGCCTGGCCATTACTGGGAAGAGAGAATTCGAGGTTCTTAGCCTATTGGTCTTCACTTGGTAAACATATTTAAAATAATAATCCCTGAGAGACATGACTGGACAGGAGGAGCCTGTGCTGGAATGCTCCCTGGGAGCCTGTGTGACACACTTCCTAAGACCAAGTTCCAGATAGTATGAGAAGCCCAGTGTGTTTGGAGAGATGGCTCAGTGCTTAAAAGCAGCGACTGTTCTCCTCAAGATCTGGGTTTGCTTCCTGGCACCGCATGGCAGCTCACAACCATCTCTTTCTCATGTTTGGGATATGATGCCCTCTTCTGGCCTCCTAGGGCATAAAAAATAAAAATAAAATAAAATAAATAAAACCTTTTAAAAATGTAGCTCAGTGAAATGAGACTGGTCCACTGACTCTGCTCAATGAGTGCCTCCCCTTTCCTCCCCAATGTTCAAAAGTGGCCCTGCCCCGTCTCCTGTGTCCACCCACACTTCACCTCCCCATCGCTCCTCTCTCCTTTACTATTATTTTCTCTTTCCTAAGTTTTCTTGGGCCATAATTCATAAGCAGTAAAGTTCTTTTTACATGGATAGTTCAATAAATTTACTACTGTGTGGCCTGTGCACTTACCAACTACGGGACAAGGATGTCTGTGCCACCCCCATTGTGTCCCAGGTACGCTGTCCCCTAGGTACTGTCCCAAGCTGGTCTCAAAACTTGGCATAAATAGAGCTGTGTGGTAACTCATTGTCTCAGATCTGGTTTGGGGAGTTGGTGCAAAGAAGCCCCTGTTGCTTGAGGGTACACACTGGCTCAGGGGGTGGAACCTCACTTTCCTGGATGGATCATCATACTCATTTGTGAGGGTGCTGTGTCCTGCAAGGCACTTCTCAACGTTCCTGCAAGCCAACATGACTATAGGTTAAAAAAATGACTGAAAACCTTTGGGAGCCTTTTGGGGGTGTAGAAGAGGACGTTCTGAAAGCAGACAGTGAGATATCTTCATCTTTTGTGTGTTTGCTTGGTAACCTGCACGTTTCTTCAGTGAAAGTCTAGTCAAATCTTTGGCCTATTTTAGAGGGGAGGAGGGTTTTGCATTCTTGTTGATGTGATCTGTTATTTCCACTTAGGGTTGGATTTCAGAAACCCTGATGGAAGTTTGAGGAGCTTACAAAGCCACAGACATTTCAAGCTTCCGTTTCTGAGAGGTGTTTGGTGAGCTCACATTTATGGGGCATTTATCATGTGTCAGTCACAAAGCAAGATAGACTCACATCAGGTGATCTTATCTTCTGCTCCCCAGTAATCCTGAGAAATAGCTATTACCAACCCAGGGGTTACAGAGCTGGAGTATGGCAGAGAAAACATTGCTGTGGAGTCCTCCAGGCTCCTTCACCTCTCGAGGTGGCACTCCAAGGCCTTCATTTTATCCAGCTCAGAAGTTAGCATGCTGAGAATTCTCTAGAGAACTAGAAGGTCTGAGGTGGTCGTTTACATGTCATTGTCCAAGGACATCCATCTCTGTCAGCTAAATTACATTGCTGTGGTTACACAGGGGGGCTGCCATAGGAGCAGCCAACCCTTGCATAATTAGATCCAGCTTCAACCCCAGTTTTACTCCCATAGGCTGTGGAGATCTTTGGCAAACCATGGAACACTTTCATTTGGACACCTTCTCCTGCTAGGACTTTTAATTAATTTATGTGTGTAAACTTCAAACATTGATCAGGGTTTCTGAAACCTAAAAAGTGAAAATAACAGATATATCAATAAGAATGAAAACATCCCATGACCCCTGAAATTGGCCAAAGAGTTGAATAGACTTTCATCAAAGAAACAGGAATGAAAACCAGGCACCTGAAAGGATGATCCATGTCAACATGAGGGTAATCTGACCATGGAGGCCAGAAGAGGGCATGAGTTACCCTGGAGCTGCCCAGTGTGGATGCTAGACAGACATGGAACTTGGGTCCTCTGGAGGGCAGCAAGCATTTTTAACTGCTGTACCATCTCTCCAGTACAGATATTGATGCCTTGGGCTGTGGGGATGGCTCAGCTCAGTCACTAAGTGCCTGTTGGAAACGCATGAGGGCCTGAGCTCAGTTCTCCAGTACCCACATAAAAAGCCAGGCATGGCCGTTCACCCAGCAACCCTAGTGCTAGGGAACTGGAGACAGAAAGACACCCAAAGCGGGCTGTGTAGCACGAATCTTAAAGAGTCTTATTAATAAAATCAAACCTGAGGCCAGTTATTGGGGTGAATGCTGGAAGATCAGAGACACAGAATAAGCCACGGCTATCTCACCTTGCTAGTCCCTCAGGTGGTCTTGTTTCCTCAGACTGGAAGCTTCTGAGTCCTCATCCCAATGGCTCTCAGCTGGACTGTGTTGCTCCAAAGCTTAACTAACTACATGCTTTTTCCTTCTTTAGTTCCTGGTCCTCATGCCTTATATACCTTTTTCTTTCTGCCCCCACTCCCTGGGATTAAAGGCGTGGGTCACCATGCTTAGCTGTTTCTAAAGTGGCCTAGAACTCAGAGATCTGGCTAGCTTTGTCTCCCAAGTGCTGGGATTAAAGGTGTGTACCACCACCGCCCAACTTCTGTTATGGCTTACTCTTCCCATTTTCTAGCCACCATTTCTGGCTCTGTTCTAGTGGCTGTCTGTTCTCTGACCCCAGATATGTTTATTTCGGGGAACACACAATATTTCAGGGAACACAATACCCACCACAGGGCTGGCCAGCCAGTCTAGCCAATCTGTGAGTATTGAGTTCAGTGAGAGAGGGGGCGTGACAGGAGGACATCTGGTGCCTGCATGCCCCCACATGCACCCACATGCCTGTGCATGCACCCACATGCACACACACAGAATAAATAAAATAATAAAGTGATGGTGACAGCATACATATTAAATTCTTGACAGAGCAACCAAGTTATTCCAATTGACCAGTGTACTCCTGCATGAGCCACATTTTCCAAGTTTTGGGATCCTCAACTCTGAAATTCAACCAAAACAGTTGGTCACTCCACTTATAAGACACAAGCCAAGTATCTAGATGTCTCTAGATTCTCAAGAGTGTCAGGGCCATCAGGTTGAAAGAGGTATGATTCCATGAGCCTGAAAATGACTCATCTTATTTTAGAGCTAATATCCCTGTGAACAATTGGCTTGAAATGATTAGAAAGAAGGCTCTGTATTCACAAGAGTTGAACATCACTACCTTCTGAAAACACAAGGTGTCATTGCATAGCCCCAGCCAGTTTCACCAAGCTCAACATCCACATCAGCAAGTGTTGGAACACTAGCTGGGAAGGTCCCCCGGGCTACCCAAGAGTAGGCTTGTTGGAGAATTTCTTCACTGGATAGTAAATGGTTGGTAGTGTCATGGTGACCACAATGGGGGCCTTCTTTTAGAAAAAAAGCATGGAGCTTGGACCCCTGGCTCTGCTTCTTTTAATTGTGAGCCCTTAGATGAGTCTCTGGGATCTTAAACTGTAAAAGGCAAATAGAATGCTTCTGCTTCTCAGAATTGCCTTGTGTAGGAGCTTAAATTCAGCCATACCTGTGCCATCAATGTGTTGCATCAGCTCTTACAGCAGTCTGTATTGTGGTTATAGGTGTACATTATATTCTATGTCTCCCCGGTTTTGTTGGTTAAGTGGGTGTACTCTTGCAAAGTTTTTCATGATAACACTGAAGTAATTGAGCAAAAACATTAGCAAAAAATCAGAATCACTGTTGACTTTTGAAAGCTGGATAAAAGGGTCCAAAGAAGCCTGTGGTCATTTGTGGGAAGGGTAGCCTGGAATGATGTTGGTTGGCCTGGATCTGCAGCAGTCCTTTAGTGGCTGAGCTGAGCCATCTCCATGGCCCAGTACACTTTCCCCAGTAACTTTTTTTTTAATTAACCTTTTTTAAAAATTATATTTGTGCTTTAATTTTATAAATCAGCCATGGGTTCCTCTGTCCTTCCCCCTCCCACCCAGTCCCCACCTTCCCCGCAGCCCCTCCCCTCCATTCCCATCTCTTCCAGGGCCAAGACTCCCCTGGGGGATTCATTATTTAAACCTGATGGAGTCAGTACAGGCAGGTCCTGTCCCCTCTTTACAGGCTGAACAAAGTGTCCCTGTGTGAGACCAAGGTTCTAAACAGCCAACTCATGCACTAAGGACAGGTCCCGGTCCCACAGCCTGGATGACTCCCAAACAGTTCAAGCTATTCAGTTGTCTCAATTATCCAGAGGACCTGATCCAGCTGGGGGCTCCACAGCCTTTGGTTCATAATTCATGTGCTTCCATTCGTTTGGCTATTTGTCCCTGTGCCTCTCCAACCTTGTTCTCAACAATTCACACTCTTACAGTCCCTCCTCTTTCTTGCCAATTGGACTCATGGAGCTCCACCTGGGGCCTGGCTGAGGATCTCTGCATCCATTTCCATCAGTTATTGGATGACAGTTAGGGTGTTTGGCCATCTGATCACCACACTAGGTCAGATCAGGCTTTCTCTCGACCATTGCCAGCAGTCTACAGAGGATGTATCATTGTGGATTTCTGGGGATCTCTCCAGCACTCTGCCTATTCCTGTTCTCATGTGGTCTTCATTTGTCATGGTCTGTTATTCCTTGTACTCCCTTTCTGTTCTTGATCCAGCTGGGATCTCTTGCTCCCCTAAGCTTTCTTTCCCTCAAACCTTGCCCTTCATTACTCCAACTGTCATCCAGGTTGTTCATGTAGATCTCATCCATTTCTCTGTCTTTGGGTGATCCCTGTGTCTTTCCTAGGGTCCCGTTTTCTAGGTAGCCTCCCTGGAGTTGTGTAGCAGTCTAGTCATCTTTGTTTTACATCTAGTATCCTCCTATGAGTGAGTACATACCATGTTTGTCCTTCTGAGTCTGGGTTACCTCACTCAGGATGATTTTTTCTAGATCCATCCATTTGCCTGCAAACCTCATGATGTCATTGTTTTTCTCTGCTGAGTAGTAATCCATTGTGTATATGTACCATATTTTCTTTATCCATTCTTCAGTTGAAGGGCATCTAGGTTGTTTCCACGTTCTGGCTATTACAAACAAAGCTGATATGTACATAGCTGAGCAAATGCCCTTTTGGTATGATTGAGCATTCCTTGGGTATATGCCCAAGAGTGCTATAGCTGGGTCTTGGGGGAGATGGATTCCCAACTTTCTAAGGAAGCACCATATTGATTTCCAAAGTGGCTGTACAAGCTTGCATTCCCACCAGCAGTGGAGGAGAGTTGCCCTTGCTCTACAATCTCTCCAGCAAAAGCTGTCTTCTGTGTTTTTGATCTTAGCCACTCTGACAGGTATAAGGTTGTATCTCAGAGTCATTTTGATTTGTATTTCAAGGATAATTAAGGACGTTGAGCAATTCCTTAAATGTCTTTCAGCCATTTGAACTTCCTCTTTTGAGAATTCTCTGTTTAGTTCTATATCCCATTTCTTAATTGGACTGTTGGGCATTTTGATGTCTAATTTCTTAAGTTCTTTATATACTCTGGATATCAGCCGTCTGCCAGATGTGGGGTTGGTGAAGACCTTTTCCCATTCTGTAGGCTGTTGCTTTGTCTTGTTGACTGTGTCCTTTGCTCTACAAAAGCTTCTCAGTTTCAACAGGTCCCATTGATTGATTGTTTCTCTCAGTGTCTGTGCTACTGGTGTTATATTTAGAAAGTGATCTCCAGTGCCAATGCATTCAAGAGTACTTCCTACTTTCTCTTCCATCAGGTTCAGAGTAACTGGATTTATGTAGAGGTCTTTGATCCACTGGGACTTAAGTTTTGTGCATGGTGACAGATATGGATCTATTTACAGCCTTCTACACATTGACATCCAGTTATGCCAGTACCATTTATTGAAGATGCTTTCTTTTTTCCATTGTACATTTTTGGCTTCTTTGTCAAAAATTATGTTCATAGGTGTGCGGGTTATGTCAGGGATTTCAATTCGATTCCATTGGTCCACATGTTGGTTTTTATGCCAGTACCAAGCTGTTTTTATTATGGTAGCTCTATAGTAGAGCTTGAGGTTGGGGATTGTGATGCCTCCAGAGGTTGTTTTATTGTACAGGATTCTTTTGGCTATCCTGGGTTTTTTATTTTTCCATATGAAGTTGAATATTATTCTTTCCAGATCTGTGAAGAATTGTGTTGGTAATTTGATGGGGATTGCATTGAATCTGTAGATTGCTTTTGGTAAGATGGCCATTTTTCCTATGTTAATCCTGCCTATCCATGAGCATGGGAGGTCTTTCCATTTTCTGACATCTTCTTCAATTTCTTTTTTCAAGGACTTAAAGTTCTTGTCATATAGGTCCTTCACATGCTTAGTTAGAGTAACCCCAAGGTATTTTATATCATTTGTGGCTATTGTAAAGGGTGATGTATCTCTGATTTCCTTCTCAGCCTGTTTGTCAATTGTATATAGGAGAGCTACTGATTTTTTTGAGTTGATCTTGTATCCTGCTATGTTGCTGAAGGTTTTTATTAGCTGTATCAGTTCCTTGGTTGAATTTTTTGGGTCACTCATGTATACTATCATGTCATCTGCAAATAGGGAAAGCTTGACTTCTTCCTTTCCAATTTGTATCCCCTTAATCTCCTTATGTTGTCTAATAGCTCTGGCTTGAACTTCAAGTACTATATTGAATAAGTATGGAGAGAGGGGACAGCCTTGCCTTGTTCCTGATTTTAGGGTATTGCTTTGAGCTTCTCTCCATTTAATTTGGTGTTGGCTGTTGGCTTGCTGTAGATTGCCTTTATTATGTTCAGGTATGTTCCCTGTATTCTTGATCACCCCAAGACCTTTATTATGAAGGGGTGTTGGATTTTGTCAAATGCCTTTTCTGTATCTAGTGAGATTATCATGTGGTTTTCTTCTTTGAGTTTGTTTATATGGTGTATTACATTGACAGACTTTTGTATGTTGAACCACCCTTGCATCCCTGGTATGAAGCCTACTTGATCATGGTGGATAATTGTTCTTGGAGTCTGTTTGCCATTATTTTATTGAGTAGTTTTGCATCAGTGTTCATGAGGGAGATCGGTCTGAAGTTCTCTTTCTTTGTTGCATCATTGTTTGGTTTAGGAATCAGGGTAATTGTAGCCTCATAGAAGGAGTTTGGTAATATTCCTTCTGTTTCTATTGTGTGGAACAATTTAAAGAGTATTGGTATTAAGTCTTCTTTGAAGATCTGGTAGAATTCTGCAGTGAAACCATCTGGTCCTGGGCTTTTTTTCGTTGGGAGACTTTCAATGACTGATTCTATTTCCTTAGGGGTTATTGGACTAACTATTTAAATGGTTTATCTGGTCTTGATTTAACTTAGGTATGTGGTACCTATCCAGAAAATTATCCATTTCTTTTAGATTTTCCAGTTTTGTGGAGTAGAGGTTTTTGAAGTATGACCTGATGATTCTCTGGATTTCTTCATTGTCTGTTGTTATGTCCCCCTTTTTATTTCTGGTTTTGTTAATTTGGATGCTCTCTCTCTGTCTTTTGGTTAGTTTGGATAAGGGCTTGTCTATCTTGTTGATCTTCTCAAAGAACCAACTCTTTGTTTCATTAATCCTTTGTATTGTTCTCTTTATTTCTATTTTATTGATTTCAGCTCTCAATTTGATAATTTCCTGGCATCTGTTCCTCCTGGGAGACTTTGCTTCTTCCTGTTCAATGGCTCTTAGGTATGCTGTCAAGTCACTAGCATGAGATTTCTCCAGCTTCTTTATGTGGGCATTTAGTGCTATGAATTTCCCTCTTAGCACTGCTTTCATAGTATCCCATAAGTTTGGGTATGTGGTGTATTCATTTTCATTGATCTCTAGGAATTCTTTAACTTCTTTATTTCTTCCTTAACCCATTGGTGATTCAGTTGAGCATTATTCAGTTTCCATGAGAGTGTAGGATTTCTGTAGTTTTTTTTTTTTTTTTTTTTTTTGTTGAAATCTAACTTTAAACCATGGTGGTCCAATAGAATACAGGAGGTTATTCCAATTGTTTTGTATCTTTTGAGATTTGCTTTGTGGCCAAGTATGTGGTCGATTTTAGAGAAGGTTCCATGGGGTGCTGAGAAGAAGGTATATTCTTTTTTTGTTCAGGTGGAATGTTCTGTAGATATCGATTAAATCCGTTTGAGCCATAACATCAGTTAAGACAACTATGTCTCTGTTAAGTTTCAATTTGGATGATCTGTCCAGAGGTGAAAGTGGGGTGTTGAAGTCTCCCACTATTAATGTGTGGGGTTTTATATGTGATTTAAGCTTTAGTAATGTTTCTTTTACATATGTGGGTGCCCTTGTGTTTGGGGCATAAATGTTCAGAATTGAGACTTCATCTTGGTGGATCTTTCCTGCGATGAGTATGTAATGTCCTTCATCAGCTCTTTTGATTGATTTTAGTTTGAAGTCTATTTTCCTGGATATTAGGAAGGCTTCTTAAGACCATTTGATTGGAAAGTCTTTTCTCAGCCTTTTATTCTTAGGAGGTGTCTGTCTTTGAATGTGAGGCATGTTTCTTGTATGTAGCAGAAAGATGGGTCCAGTTTTTGTATCCATTCTGTTAGTCTGTGTCTTTTTATAGGTGAATTAATTCCATTGATATTAAGGGATATTAATGACCATTGATTGTTCATTCCTGTTATTATTTTTTGGTCGCAGTGTGTGTGTACTTCTCTTCTTTGGGTTTACTGCTGTGGTGTTATCTATTGCCTGTGTTTACATGGGTGTATCTGTCTTCCTTAGGTTGGAATTTTCCTTCTAGTGCTTTCTGTAGGGCTGGGTTTGTGGATAAGTATTGTTTACATCTGGTTTTGTCTTGGAAGGTCTTGTTCACTCCATCTATGATGATTGAAAGTTTTGCTGGGTATATTAGTCTAGGCTGGCATCCATGGTCTCTTAGTGTCTGCATTATATCTTTCCAGGTCCTTCTGGCTTTCAAAGTCTCCATCGAGAAATTGGGTGTTATTCTGATGGGTTTGCCTTTATAAGTCATTTGGCCTTTTTCCTTTGCTGCCCTTAATATTCTTTCTTTATTCTGTACGTTTAGTTGTTTAATTATTATGTGGCGAGGGGACTTTTTTTGGGGTCTAGTCTGTTTGGTGTTCTATAGGCTTCTTGTATCTTTAAAGGCATTTCCTTCTTTAATTTGGGAAAGTTTTCTTCTATGATCTTGTTAAATATATTTTCTGTGTCTTTGAGTTGGTATTCTTCTCCTTCCTCTATCCCTATTATTTGTAGGGTTGGTCTTTTCATTGTGTCCCAAATTTCTTGGACATTTTGGGTCATGACTTTGTTGGTTTTAGTGTTTTCTTTGACTGATGAATCTATTTCTTCTAATGTATCTTCAACACCAGAAATCCTCTCTTCCATCTCTTGCATTCTGTTGGTTATACTTGCCTCTGAAGTTCCTGTTTGTTTACTCAGATTTTCTATTTCCAGCATTCCTTCTGCTAGTGTCTTCTTCAGTTTTTCTATTTCCCTCTTCAGGTCTTGGACTGTTTCCCTCATCTGTTTCGTTGCTTTTTCATGATTTTCTTTCAAGGACTTACTGTTTTCTTCTGCTTTAATTGTCCTTTCCTCTAGTTTTTTTTATAGCGTTCTTCCCATTTTTTTGTTTGTCTGTTCTTCCACTTTATTTTTGATTTCTTCTATATAAGGCTCTACCCTCTTCATGATGTTACTTATAAGGTTGTTTTCTTCTTCTTCCATTCTGTGATGTTCAGGTCTAGCTGTTGGAGAGGGGCTAAGTTCTGGTGATACTGTATTACTCTTTATTTTGTTGTGTGTACTTCTGCCTTGACATCTGCCCATCTCCTTGTGGATTTGTTCTTGGTCTTATCAGTGTACTTGGTCCAGACAGAGCTGACAGATTTCAGGAGCCTCTCTCTGGTCCAGATGGAAGCTCTGAGCCAGATGAGAGTGCTGGCTGGATAGGACCTGGGGGGTTGGACTCTGAGTCTAAGGAAGTCCCTGGGTTCTCCTTATCTTGTCCAGATGGGAGCTCCTCTTGTCCAGATGGGAGTTCTGGGCGGATGGGAGCAGGGGGCTGGTCTCTGAGTCTCAGGAAGTGGCTGGGGTGTTGGGCAAATGGATGTGGGGGCAGGGTGTGGAGACTGCAGGGTCTGCCTGCAGTGTTGAAATAGGGGAGCCTTCCCGCAGTGCCAGCAGAATTGATGGAGACTGGGGCCAAGTTGGCCTGTTCCTCCAGGGATGGCTGGTGCCCAGGGGTGGGACCCAGAGGTGGTTGCCTCTCTGACTACAACCCCAGGTACTCACCTCTGGTCCAGATGGCAGTTCTGGGGCAGGATGGAAGCTGGGGGCTGGTTTCTAAGTCTCAGGAAGTGGCTGGTGTCTGGAGCAGATGGGTGTGTGGGCAGGGTATGGAGGTTGTAGGGTTCACCAGAGAGTCTTGGAGAGGGGGAACTTTCCCTGTGGGATGGGGGATTCCTGCCCTATGGTAGAACCTAGGGCCCAGTTGGGCAGGTCTTCCCCAGTGTGGCTGGTTCCCCAGTCTGGGACCCAGGAGCGGTTGCCTCTCTGTGTGTGACCCCAGGCACTCACCTCTGGTCCAGGTGGGAGTTCCAGGGCAGCATGGAAGCTGGGGGCTGGTCTCTGAGTCTCAGGAAGTGGCTGGGGTCTCGGGTAAATGGGTGTGGGGGCAGGGTGTGGAGACTTCAGGGTCTGCCTACAGTCTTGGAAAAGGGGAGCCTTCCCGCAGGGCCCGCAGAGGCAGGAAACTGGGATTTCCCCAGTATCTTACAGCATGCCCCCTGCCTTCCTATCTTCCTTGCTTTCTGGGTAGTAGACATCATAACAGTAATCCTTCTCCTGTTAGTGTCTTTGAACAGACTGGATCTCACTTATGCTGTTCCTTTGCCTACAATGTTCTTCACTTTCATTTTACTTTAATTCCTCATCAGCCTTGAGGATTTCTGTCAACATCTCAAGGAAGGGTTCTCTAATTTTAACTTGTTTTTCCTAACAGAAGTCAGGTCTCTGGTGACATGGTTTCATATGTTCTCAATTGGGTGATCAATCTATTTCAGTAAGTCTGTTGTTTTCTCAGATTGTTGTCTAACCATAATATAATACATTACATGTAATAAGTGCTCTCTCTCTCTCTCTCTCTCAAATTCTTTTTGAGATGTGGCCTCTGTATGTAGTCCATGTTGGTCCCCAAATTGTTACATAGCTGGAGGTAACCTTAACTCCCAATCCTCCTAGCTCTACCTCCTATCCCAATTGCTAACATTAGACGGGCCACCATGTCTAGTTTATGGAGTGCTGGGAGATTGAACCCAGGGCTTTATGTGTGCTAAGTATAAACAGTTTATGTATATATATGAACATATTAACTGATGATATGACAAATGTACATGTTTAAGAAGGTTTTTATTGTAGATATTAGAAAGAGAGAACAGCTAGAGGCATCTGGAAGTGTCCAGAGCAGAAAGAGAATGAAGTATACTGAACATGCCAGCAGACTGGACCTGTCCATGAGAGAAGCAGAAACAGAGAGAGCGAGAGAGAGGACACTATAGAGGGAGAGTGAAGTTGAAATAGCAGGGTGATAAGGAGAATGAATGCTTGGGGGAGGGAAGTCTATGAGCTGGAGAGAGTTTAGGCTAGGGAAAGAGGTGAGAAGAGCTAGGATGCATGGAGTTTGAAATTAGTAACAGGTACTTGTGGTGCTGAGGGAGGCTGGAGGTCAACATGCACTTTGGTGTATTAACAGGTACCACAGACAGCCATTTGCCCCTTCTGCATTTTTGAATTTAAAGAACTGGAGTTTCCTTTAGACCTGACTGGTAAGCACTTTAGCAACTGGCTACATCTTCACCGGCACCTTTCTAATACAGTTTTGATGTAAAAGGCTGGGTACAAATACCCATGTTAACTGACACTCCCATGTGTAATTCTGCTTTCTGGTCCACACTGGTCCATGTCTTCACTCATCCCACATTCCAGTGGAAAGACATAATAAACAAGTATAAATTAATATGTAAAGCAAATAAACAAGTGATTGGCAACTAGTGGCCCACTTGCTGACTCTAGGTGCATATTCGGAATCCCCATCGGACTGTTTATGCAAAGGCATCAATGCAGAGTAGTAAAGGGTGACCTCGAGTAGCCTTCTGTTTCCCGGCCTTAGAGCTTAACCTCTTCTCTGGCATCTTCCTCTTTTCTCCAAAGTGTTTAATCCTTCTGCAGCATTGGCTGCAGCTCCACTTCCTGCACGTGTGTGTGTGTGTGTGTGTGTGTGTGTGTGTGTGTGTGTGTTAGACACCATAATCAAGTCTATTGTTCTTTCCGGGAAGTTCAGCCCAGCCCTGGAGCAGGCATTCCTGACACCAGCTGGAGGTGGCATGCAAGTTGAAGCTTTGAGCCCAGCTTAGAGCTTTTGTAGGCCCGACTTTTTACCAGACACTCAATGCTTTAGCAGTCCTCCTATCCTTGTTCACTATGGTAGTCAATAGACATGGACAGCTATATAAATGTAACAGTACAAACCCAGCTCCTCTTTCACACCAGCCACAGTATAAATGCTCGGAAGTCACACATCTAATGGCTACTGTGTTGAAGGTTGGAGATAAGAACACTCCCCTCATCAAGAGATCTGACAGGCCTCAGCCACATGCTCTGAGATCGTTCCTCTGGAGAGAACACAGAGACTTTTACACCTTCTCAGGATTTGCTTGCTTTGGGTTCTTGGTGAATTGCTTACAAATTGTTTTGAACTACCGGTATTGTTGTACAGGGAGGCCTGCTCAGAGCAAGATCTCATTCAGAAACTTGGGCTTATGGTGCTGCTATTTTTCTTGCTCAGTTGTTTCACTGAATTGTGAGGTTTGTCCTTGACCACTGGAAATGCTCTCTGGTGAAGGTGTTCCAGATGGCTTGCCTCACATCCAGTTCAAAGCCTTTATTAGTGGGTGGTTGAACCACAACCTGAAGCACCGTTGACATCCACTCTTAGCCATTTACTAATGACTGTCTTCACACTGGGGGATGGCTCTAATGGCACTTACTGTCAAAAGTGCACAGGCAGGGACAGTGAGCATCATCAGAGCATCCACAGCAATGCAGGGGAGTCACCGGTGAACTACACAATAGACAGAGTGCTGGAGTCACACACTTCTTTAACATACATCTCATGTGATAAAATTCTCAGTGTGTTCTAACCACCAGGGGCTTAGCTATGAGTAAAAAACAAGAGAGGATATGAAAAAAATCTGATAATAAAGCACCTTTTCCAGCCTTCTTTCTGTGTATTCCTTCCTTTCCCTCCTCTCCATCCATGGAGAAGAGTGATCTCATTCAGACTGGAAGAAGAACTGGGGAATTCGTTCTCATCATTGCATGGGACTTGCCATGCCTTTGTCTAGCACACTGAATGACTGTCAGCAAGAAAGGAGATGGGAAAAAGTCCCCAGGGTGGATTTGGTGAATCCTTTCCCTGTTAGCCAGGATGAAAATGTGAATGACACCTTCCAGTGGTCTAAAATTCCTTTGTTTACACATCTCATCAGCTGGGAGGCCCCTTGGCACCACAGGTAGCATACAGCAAGACCTGGAAAACAGTGAGGGATGAGAGCACACTCTTTTGTCACATCAATGGTAGAGACCTTAGACCAGGAGTGAGAGGGACCTGCTAGAGAGAAAGAGCAAGGAGGAAGGAGGTTACTGCTGACTCAAGTGTTTGTGTGTGTGGTGGGGGAGGGTGGGGTGGTAGTGCTTACATGGGTATGGGGCCACAGTGCATCCTCAGGTGTCATTCCATAGGCATTGTCTATAGTTTAATGATAGGGTCTCTCTCTGTCTGACCTGGAACTCACTGATTAGACCGACTTGGCTGGCACATGAGCTCCTGGGATCTGCCTGTCTTGGCCTCTACCCAGAACTGAGATTACAAGCATGAGCCACCATCCCTGACTCTTCAAAGTGGCTTCTGGAGATCAAACATAGATCCTTGTACTTGTAAGGCAAGCACCTGAGCACTTAACCTCTCTTGCTATCCCTTTTCTAGTATTTTTTATAACACACATACACACACACACCTAAAACACAGAGGTACTGAAAATCTAAGATGTGTGAGAATAAGACCACTATACAACTTTTGAGGCAAATTTAAAGCACGTTTTATTAAATGCTGTCCAGGATGATGGACACTGGCCAATTCATGCTAGAGATTCCCAGAGAATGGCCACGAATTATGTTATTAGGGTGCTTATAAAGACAAATCCCACAAGACTCCATATTTCCTATAGTCATCCAATCTGGGACAAGCATACAGTTTGACCTACTTCCTGCTTACACCACTCCCACCTATGTGTGACCAAGCACATCCTGTGCAGCTGGGGCAACCAATCTTGTTTATAGCAGTGGAAACACATGGCTTGTTATCTTACATGAATAGCAGCCCCCAGCACTCCAAGAAGTTGCCTGTCCTTAAGCAAATTGGGCTCACAAGGTTTATCTGTCCTTAGGCAAGTGGGTCTTACAGGTTAGAGGCACTTTTTTGTTTTTACAGATCTCTTAACCCCAGTAACTTAAATTTACAACATAACTTTAGCCCTCACACATGCTTACCAAAAGTTGTAGCCAACGGTACTCTCATTGCTCACTGAGTCACTACCTTCTGGCTTCATGTGATCCTGGAGTTCTTACAGGCTTCAGCGCCAGGGAGATCTCTTCCTACTCCCGCTCCTGGATTTCTGGGTGAAATATGGCTGCCTGCCTCTGTGATGCAATAGCTTTAACCAACGTGAGGCTTAGATGTCTGTATGCGGTTCATAAGTGAGGAGGATAGAGTGATTACTGGGTTTTACCTCCAGCATGGTCTCACCTTCATCTTGTTCACCTATGTTTCCCACTTATCTATCCTGTGTCCTCACTGGATATTACTGAAACAAGGGTACCTTGATCACAGTAATTATAGGTCAGAGTCACAAATCAAATTTTGGGCAGATATGTCCCCCTTTTCCTTTTTAATTCAGAGTGTAGATATAAATCCTAGAATTTAAAGACACCCCATTTGGGGCACAGCCCCAAGTTCTGTGGGGATTTGGTGTTTGTGGCAACATTAACATGTCAGAAGTTACTGTGCAGAGCCACGTGTCTCACTAGTGAAAGAATAAGAGGTAGATGTGGTGGCATTGTATTCCCCGAAATATTATATGTTCCCCAAAATAAACTTATCTGGGGTCAGAGAACAGGACGGCCACAATATTAAACATGAGCATAGGAAGTGGTAGCACACACCTTTAATCCTAGCATTTCAGAGACAGAAATACTCCTGGATCTCTGAGTTTAAGGCCACATTAGAAACAGCCAGGCACGGTGACATACACCTTTAATCCCAGAAATCCATACTTAAATCTCGGGAGTGATGGCAGAAAGTAGAAAGATATATAAGGCGTGAAGATCAGAAACTAGAAGCATTTGGTGGCTAAGCTTTTAGCCTTTGGAGCAGCACAGTTCAGCTGAGACCCATTCGGATGAGGACTCAGAGGCTTCCAGTCTGAGGAAACAGGATCAGCTGAGGAACTAGCAAGGTGAGGTAGCTGTGGCTTGTTCTGTCTCTCTGATCTTCCAGCGTTCACCCCAATAACTGGCCTCAGGTTTGATGTTATTAATAAGTACCTTTAAGGTTCCTGCTACAGGTAGAGAGGAAGAGGAAGTTCTTCAGGGAAGGCACTGTTGAGGACCTAAGGACTCAGTGATGTTCGGAAATACTGGGAAGTCTTTGATGCATTCCTTTAACTGTGGCCCAGAGCTGGTTGCGCCCTCTGCCTTCTCATTTGACTTCGACCTTGTGTTTCTCAAAAAGAGAAAACAGAAAGCTCTCTAATAGGTTAACTTCGTACCCGGTTAACCATGAAGGTCCAGATTCCTTCAGGATAGCCCTGCTGCTCTCGTGGGGCCAGGCAGAGTGAAGAGAGTATGACAGAGGTGTCGCTTCAGCCACGGAGCGTATCAGCCTCTCAAAACTGGCCTGGTTAGGCGCTGACGACCAATCAGAAAAGTGGAGCATGGTGATTGAAGCAAGATTTAAAAGAGTCACATGAAAGCAGCTATGTGTGGCTGCTGGTGCCTTCAGAAGAAATTCTACTTCTCTTCACCAAACAAATAAGTGAAACAAGTAGAAGGTGACTGCAGATATATGTATGTGCAAACAGAAATTATAGACACTTGTATCTATGCATATGTATGTGCGCATTGCTTGACTAGAATCAAGTTGAATGAGTTGGTGAGGTGACATATTTGTGTACACACACACACACACACACACACACACACACACACACACATATTGCTTCCTTCATAGCTAACATTAGATTACGTACAGATAGATCTATAGACACAGTATATACATATAGATGTATGTATAGATGTGTGTGTGTGTGTGTGTGTGTGTGTGTGTGTGTGTGTGTGTGTGTGTGTTGCTTGGCTCTTTCTACATACCCTGAACTATCACATGACACCTCAAATTGTACATGATTATTATTATTTTTTTTTCCAGAGCTGAGGACCGAACCCAGGGCCTTGCGCTTGCTAAGCAAGTGCTCTACCACTGAGCTTAATCCCCAACCCTTCTTTTTTAACAAACAGAGCTGTATTGGTTCTTATTGTGCAGTGTGTAAGGAATGCTGCACTGGATTCTTTAGCAGAGGTGGGCTGTAGTTTTATTTTATTTTATTTTATTTGCCCTGATTAGTCACAAGAGGCTGGCCAGCCCTGCTGAAGAAGCACGCTGGAGCATAGACATGGAGTTAAGAGAGTCACTTGGAGTCTCTGTGCTTTGAAATGTAGATTCTTGGGAGGAGACCTGGGTCCTCTAGCAAAAGGCCACAGTGCAGAGATGCCAGCGGTGCTCTGAGGAGAGCATCTCCTTTCTTTTCAGCACAGCAGTGGTTAACACTGACTGGACACAGGGCCGCTTCATCTTGGAAGGTATACTACTTTTCTCATGGCTGTGGCAGAGTATGTGAGGAAAGCCACTGACAGTCTGAGAAGACAGTCCTTCACGTCAGGGGAGCCATGGTGGCAGGAGTGTGGGACACAGCTGGTCACCTTGTCCATAGTCAGGAAGCAGAGCAAGGGCACCGATGCTGCTCTTTCTCCTTGTTAGCCAATGCAGAGCCCCAGCTCCCGGCACAGTGCAACCATGTGGCTGCAGAGGCACACCTAAAGGTGTGGCTCCCAGGTTGCTCTAGACCCTGTCAAGCTGACATGAACACTCCATATCACCATGATCAAGGCTCTTCCTTGTCTGGGACCTGGCTACTAATTATGGTTCCAAGTGTGATTTCTCTGATTAGACTGAGATTCATTGGCACTCTGGTTCTTGAGTGATGAATGATGGGAATTGTTTCTAAGCACCAGTCTATGACTTACACTCTTAATCTCCACACCATAGTACATGGGCTTTGTGTTTCAAACCAGTGAATTCAAATCCTGTAACTGTTACTTTCATTACATTTTGCTACAGGCATTTTCTTATCTTGTACAGTATGTGGATTAATCCATGTTTATGAATTTTCAAATTAGGGAAAACATTGTATCCCAAGTAGTTCACTTTATTTATTTATTTATTTTTTAAAAGAGAAAGAGAAACATGAGAGCTGGAAAGAAAGCTTAGCAGTTAAGAACTTGTACTGCTCTTGAGAAAGACCTGATTTCTATTCCCAGCATCCAGGTTTATTTCTCAAACTACCTATTACTTCAGGTCTTGGGGATCTGATGCTCTCTTCTGTCTTGTGAGTATCTGCACACACTTGGGCATACATGCATACTCCCACATAAATAAAATGGAATAAATGTCAAAACAAAAGCATAGCATGAGGTTAAGAAGAACATTTAGACTTGTGAAGCATTGATAATTAGCCAGACCAGTCAGGTTTCAGGAAGGGCAGATCCTGGGGTTAAAGATGCTTGAACAAGTCTCCAGATATCATTTCTGCTTGCTAAGCTTGGGTTATAAAATAACCCTTTTGACTTCATCTTGGAAAATTTAGCGTTTCTAACTTACTACAATTTTGTTGAAGGAAATGACCACCAGTTAGAATAAGTTATCCAGGAAAGGGTGGTATAACTCATGACATACTCAGACCCTCAAAAGTTGCAGGCTGTTGCCATGCTCTTGGTTGCCCACTAGAACCTGATAAACACCCCAGTGCTACTGCTATCCTTAACAGCCAAATTGTCATTGGCTCCATGGGATGGACAGGGATGCTATGGTATTAGCTCCGTGTAGCTGTTGCTGGTTGTAGCTGGGAGCTGATGTCACAAGACAATAGTTCTGAAAACATAAGTGTATTCTCTGAAAGTGGGATGAGGGTAGATTTTAGTAGAAAGAGAAACATAGCTAGCCAGGAGTTTCTGCTTCATAGTTGGCCTGTCATGAAACAGTCACATTTTCCAAGTTTTTAAAATTACATTTGTCTATTTATTGTGTATGTATGTATGTGAGAAGGCACAGATGTCACAGCACAAGTGTGTGGTCAGAGAACTTGTCGAATTTTTTCCTTCCATGATGCAGGCCCTGTGATTGAACTCAGGTCATTAGGAGTGGTGGCAAGCTCCTCTACCCGCCATGCTGTCTCATGGGTCCAATTTTATGAGAATTCTATCATATATACTTGTAATTTTGTATTGCTTTGTTTAAAAGTAAAATTTAAAATAACAACTTTTATTCTGTGTTTGTGCTAAGATTGAGGAAGAACTCCATGATTTCAAAGTTTGTGGCCAAGTACACATTCATGGGTGGGCAGGGTTTGCACTTTGAATTGATAAGTAAAAAGGCCATTGATCTTTCAGGGTAGATTCTGGGACTTTAGGATACCATCCCTCTCCTAAGCAACAGCTGCACTTTCATAGTGCCTTGGATGCACATCCATGTCACTGCTCCCGAGGGCACTTGAGTAGTAGTTATCTCAAGTGCCCCTTGTTCCCATCAGTGATGGTCCAATTATTATTTTTATCAGCAATACCAGGACCAGTCATAGACCTAAACGTTTGGTGTGTCTATGAACTCATTTAACCTTTCCAGGTCCTCACGAGGTGAGTGCATTGACTCACTTAGTCACTGCACTGCCAGCATCTCAGAGGCTGAAGCAGAGGGAACCATGGTAAGGTGGTGTTGTCTCTGTTCTTCCTAGTACACAGCCTCACCCTCTTCCGGCCTTTTGGTGGACACCAGACTAAGGGCAACACAGTGAGAATCTCTGACTTTCTGTTTCCAGGGCAAATTCAATCATGCTTCTTTGTAGCAGGATTCTTAACAGGTCTTATTAATAAAATCAAACTTGAGGCCAGTTATTGGGGTGAATGCTGGAAGATCAGAGAAGCAGAACAAGCCACAGCTACCTCACCTCGCCAGTTCCTTAGCTGGTCTTGTTTCCTCAGACTGCAAGCTTCTGTGTCCTCATCCAAATGGCCATCAGCTGAACTGCTGCTCGAAAGCCTGAATGCTTAACCAGCCAAATGCTTAACCAGCCAAATGCTAAACCAGCCAAATGCTTCTAGTTTCTGGTCTTCACGCCTTATAGATCTTTCTACTTTCTGCCGTCACTACCTGGGATTAAAGGCATGTGTCTCCATGCTGGCTGTATCCTTGAACATACAGAGATCCATCTAGCTCTGCCTCCCAAGTGCTGGGATTAAAGGCATGCACCACCACCGCCCAGCTTCTGCTATGGCTTGCTCTGACCCATTTTCTAGCCACCATTTTTGGCTCTGTATCTAATGGCTGTCTGTTCTCTGACCCTAGATAAATTATTAGGGTGCAGAATATTTTGGGGAACACAATACCACCACACTTCTTGATCTTTAAATTGTTCTGTGGAGGTGTCTTCTTACTCCTTTGAAAATCATTCCTTTTCCAAATTTGGCCACCTTGTTTCATGTGTATCTCTGTGTGATCATGAATGCTCTAAATGTGCTTTCTTATGCCACAGGTCTCCTTCATGAATAAATTTGCAAGCATCTGGGAGAAATGGGATGAGGTACAGCAACCACTTTGATTTACAGAAGAAAAAAGTCCAGTCCCCTGGGATGAGGGATGGCAGGATTTATCACTCACAAGCAGGCTTCTCAGAAAGAACTCATCTATTACCAGCTTACCCTGGCTTTCCATTCTGTCTCCCATGACTAACTAATCTATAGTATAACCATTGGCTTCTCACTTGCTGCACTTGCAAGCACAAGTTGTCATTGACAACTCTTTTTCCATCTAAGCTCATTGATTCATTCCTTACGATTAGTAAGGAAAGGGCTGGAGAGACGGACCAGTTGGTGGGATGTCCATCATGCAAGCATGAGGGACCTGGGTTAGATCTACAGCACCTATGCTAACCCAAAGTAAAGAATGCAAAACTAAGCATAGCTGGTACATACATGGCAAAGCTGGGGGGACAGAGACAGGAGGACAGCCAGTCTAGTTGAATCAGTGAGCTGCAGGGTCAGTGAGAGACCCTGCACCCCAAAATAAGGTGGAGAGGAAGAAACTCATGTCAATTAGTGTCAACTCTTGCACACACACATATACACATGTAAGGAGAACACAATCTCAAACCAGAAAGCCCTGGATGGAACCCTGGCTTAGAAACTTCATGGCTGTATGGTGAAATTACTTAATATTTTATTGCACCAGTTTCCAGTTCATTAATCTTAAATATTTATGTATGTATATGTATGTTTGAATGAGTTTATATGTACCACATATGTGCAGCACTTGCTAAAGATCCCATGGAATTGGAATTACATGTGGTTGTGTAGCCGCATGAATGCTTGGTCCTCTGCTAGAGCAAATCCTTTTAACTGCTTAGACATCTCTCCATTTGTGGGAGTTGGGATGTAATTGGCCCCCATAATCTCATAGAGAGTGTCACTGTTAGGAGATGTGGCTTTGTTGGAGTGGGTATGGCCTTGTGAGAGGAAGTGTGTCACTGTGGAGGTGGGCTTTGAGGTTTCCTATGCACAGGATACTGGCCAGTGTCTCACTTGACTTCCTGTTGCCTGCAAGATCTAGGACTCTCAGCTACTTCTTCAGCACCAAGTCTTCCTGCATGCCACCATTCTTCCTACCATGCTGATAATAGACTGAACCTCTAAAACTGTAAGCCAGGCATGCCAATTAAATGTTTTCCTTATAAGAGTTGCCATGGTCATTGTGCCCCTTCACAGCAATAGAAACCCTAATGAAGACTCTAGCTCCTGGTCTTTAGTTCTTTAAATTCTAAGGAAGGTGCCCCAAGTTCAAAAGAAAAATGCATTATGTAGTGTTAGGAGATTAGTGGGTTTCCAGTAACTATTGCTGTATTAACTTATTCAAAAGCAGAATTAGGAATACACCAAACAAATGGGTAGTTAGATAAATCAAGTTTGTTCTTTCTTACCTTGTAACCCCAAAGACTGTGGGCTGCTGGTGTTGGTTCACTTGCCAAAAACTTCAAGATTCTCTTGGCTTTATCCTCATGGTGCCAATATAGCTGCTGCAGCTCCAGACAGAACCGTATGTAAAGAGAGCAAGTATTCAGTATGCTTTTCTCTGGTGTCAGGAAAGCAGAATTATCCAGACTCCTCCTCCCACTGCCCCCCAACATTGGACAGTTTGTATCACATCTCACCTCTAGGGGTAGAAGACACTAAAAAAGTGAGTGGCTAGTTGGCTTTCCTAGGCTTATCAGAAGAGATTAGCAAGGAGCTAGTTCACTGCCCTATTTGTCTATGGGATACTATGAAAAGGGGAAGGGAGTATAAAAGAGTGATGTGGGGCCTGGGGAGATGGTTTGTTCAGAAAAGTGCTTGCAATAGGGCCAGAGTTGGATTCCTCAGAGCCCATCTTTTACAAAGACAGCTATGGTGGCTCTGGGAGGCAGAGACAGGTCAATCCTGGAGCCCACTAAACAGCTGAGCTAGCCTGCTTGCGAGGTTCAAGCCAGTGAGAGAACTTGTCTCAAAAATAAATTAAGATAGAAAACAGTGATTTCTGAGTTGTCCCCTGACTTTCATGTGCACACCTGCTGTTTGTGAGACTTTTCCTGAGGAGACATGAACCAGCACCTATCCATTCTAGACAGCAATCCTACCAGCTTCCAGCCTGATGGACCAATGGGAGTAGTCACAAGAGAAAGAGGTCCCTGAGCTCAGACTTAGGTCCTCATGCTTCTAAGGCAAGCACTGTAGCAACAGCCATTTCCCCAAGCCTCGTTTATAAGTCTCAATGATAGGGTGCATCCTTAATTAATGTGAGGATAAAGGCCTTAAAAAGGAAGTGGTCAATGGGGGCAGAGACAGCCTGTAGATGGGAGACAGGTTTGCCAGCTATTTGTCTGAGAGAAGATTAATACCCAGACCATATAAAGAACCAAAAAAGTAAACATTTGTTGAAAAAATAGTCCATCAATAAATGAGCAAATGAAGTGAAAGGAAGAATGATCAAATTTAGAAAAAAAAGAAGTACAAATGGCCAATCAATGCATAAAAACCATTTATCTTTAGGTACCACAGAAATGGAAATCAAAATGACATTGAGATTCCATTTCACCACCTAATCAAAATATCTATTATCAAAACAAA
Organism: Onychomys torridus; assembly: GCF_903995425.1. Classification (NCBI taxonomy): domain Eukaryota; kingdom Metazoa; phylum Chordata; class Mammalia; order Rodentia; family Cricetidae; genus Onychomys; species Onychomys torridus. Next base: position 110,142,035 of record NC_050449.1, on the reverse strand, counting down.
AGCAAACAAACAAAAAACTAAAGACCATAAGGACACAAGGAGCAGGGATGAATCCTTCCTTAATACAGTCACTGCTGGTGGGGATGTCAAGGAGCGTGGTCACTACAAATAGAACTGCATCATGAACCAGCTCTACCATTCCTGAGTATAATTACTTGAGGGGATTGAAGTCAGCTTAAAAATGTTTAGGTCACGTTCACATTTATTGCAGCAATATCCATGGTAGCCATGCTATGGAATCATCCTCAGTCTCACCAATAGGTAGAGATATTTTGATATGTATAGTGCCGGATGAACTATTTTTCATCCATAAAGAAAGAAAGTCATTGTCTTAATTGGGGTTTCTACTGTTGTGAAGAGATACCATGACCATAGCAGTTCTTATAAAGGAAAACATTTAATTGGAGTGACTTACAGTTCAGAGGTTTAGTCCATTATCATCATGGTGGGACATTGTTGCATGCCGGCAGACATGGTGCTGGAGAAGAAGCTGAGAGTTCTCCATCTTGATCCTCAGGCAGCAGAAACAACTGTGTGTCACATTAATCATAGCTTGAGCAAAGGAGACCTCAAAGCCCACCCTCACAATGACACACTTCCTCCAACAAGGTCACACTTCCTCCATCAAAGCCATACCTCCTATGCGGCCATTTTCTTTCAAACCACCACAGCCAGCTACAGGAAAAGGGATGGAACTTGAGATTGTGATAATCAATAAAATAAAATTCAGACAAATGGTGAATGTTTTCTCTAATAGGCAGAAGTTAGATTTGAAAAGAAAGAAGCATGGAAAGAAGAACAGTGGAGAAGGGTCATAGCTATGCAACATTACTATGGACACTGAGGTCCTTTCTGAGGGTTTCAGTCTCATTCACAAAATGATTTAGAAATGGATTCAAAAGGAAGCGCAAGGGCAATGACATTAGAGTTAAAAAAATGCAAAGACGTAGAGATATTTTTAAATAAAAAAGAAAAAACAACAACAAAACAAAACAATATAGTGATCTGAAAATCCTGGCAGCTACTGGGAGATGGAAAGGTCATGCCTCTCAGGTGAAGCATAGGCTAGAAATCACTTACTGAGAAAGGAAAAAGTGGTACCAGGAGTGGAAGTGGGCTGTTGAGTGAGGGAAGAGCCCCACCCCACCCTCAGCACATCCGGTCACATAGCCTACCGTCCTCTTGGTTATCCAGGGTGTTGTTACATGATGGCCACAGAATGGGCTTTCAGTCCTCTGCAAACTAGGTCTTGGTGAAGCTGTTTTGGTTTCTACTCCAATCAAAGAGGTGAAGAGGGGGAGGCAATGGGAGTCTAGAAAGGTCAAATATCACATTTTTCTCTCCTGTGGAATCTAGTTTAAAAAATATGTAAGACATAAAGGCAGAGGAGGAACCATTTGAGAGGAGAAAGGAGATCAGTGGGCAAAGGGAAGAGGTGTGTGTGTGTGTGTGTGTGTGTGTGTGTGTGTGTGTGTAAACATGAGCAAAGTACAATGATATGTGTATGTGAGAAGTGTTGTAATGAAATATCATTTATTATGCTTTGAGATGCAGTCTCACGTTGCCCGGGCTTGCCTGGGACTCACTGTATATCCAAGGGTGACTTTGAACTTTGGATCCTCCTGACTCTATTTCCTAAGTGCTGAGATTACAGGCATGTAATTCCATGCTCAAGTGTCTGCAACCCTAGGCCTAAGTGTGTCCTGCTGGGAGATGGGAAGCACAGACAGGAGAGTGGAGGGGAGCAGTGGTACTGGCTAGCCAGGCCAACAGTGTACAAGGAGGACCCTAAGCCAACAAGGTAGAAGGTGAGGGGTTACAACTGAGATGTCCTCTGACTCTACACCCGCCAAGAACATACACACACACACACACACACCCCTTCCCCCACATAATAGGATAGTAGAAACAGTAGGAGAATATATATATATCAGTGTGGACCATTAAATTACTGACAGGAAATCATGCCCTTGAGTGGCAGCTGTCCAGCTTTGCTTTGTGTTCCTGGGTGTGACTTAGACCACTGCCCTGGAACCCCTGAAGCCTTTATAGAATCGCCTCAGCTTGGGAGTGGTTACATGCACCTTCCTTTTGGTGACTTCTTGGGGCCATTCTGAGGGCGGTGAAGTCACTCTTGGGTCTGAGGAGGGGCCATTACCCAAGGCTGTGTCTAGGAGAATACCATTTAAACCTCTGTCCCACATGCATGTCTGGGAAGCTCTGTGTGGAACAGGGTGAAATCTGAAGTTACCTTTTCAGCTTCAGTTCCTTTGTCCAGGAGCCTGCGCGAGGGAGGGAAGAGATTAGCGCTGCTTATTGGGGTCACTTTTGTCTCCCTGGAGTGGGGAGCTTTTCCTATATGTCCAAATTCTAGGTCCTGATGGAAGATCTGGGCTAGTCACAGGTCATTTGTGGATCTGGGGTTCCTCTAAGTGGTGCCATTTTTACTGCCCCCCATCTCTTCTGCTCTGCTCTGTTCCCTGATTTCTTAAAATTTGGGCTTTCTTTGGAAATGTTTCCCCTTTCTTCTCTCATTTGGGCTAAATGCCTGGAGAGAGAACACTGGAGGGCAGCAGGGTATTTTTTTCCCTCTAAATAAAAGATCACAGAAGGTGCCTGAGGACATTCAGACCTTGGGAAATGAAAATGAGGATTTGGTTCACTCTTTGGGGACTGCTTTACATTTTCCAAGAGGCCTGTGTGGGTCTTCTCTTTTTTCCTACAAATGCTTTGCCAGTGAGAATAAACTTAATTCTTTAGCACTCTAACAATGGCAAAATGTGGTTAATAAGGAAGGAAATAGGGTTCATCTTAGAGTGTGGGCATGGAAGTCCTTGTTCGGTGGCAGAAAAATCCTTAACAGTGGAATTCTCTGGCCTTGGGTTCCATGTGAAAAGTGTCAAGGAAAGGAAGTGTCAGCTGCCCACACCTGTGGTCCCTCTTATGAGGCTGTGGCAATTGTCACCTACAAACCAACAGCAAGCATGAGCGTATGTTTCCTCCCTTGAAAACCAGTCCTGAGGGGTGTGGGTGAGGCACAGTGGTGGACCACTTTGCCTACCAGAGGCCCTGTATTCAAACTGCAGCACTGTTAAAAACAAACACACAAACAAAAAACTCCGAAAGCCAAACCCAACAAAACCCAAAACTAAAGGAGCTGGAGAGAGACTCAGTGCTTATGAGCACTTGCTGCTCTTGCAGAGGACCTGAGTTTGGTTCCCAGCAGCCATATCAGCCAGTTCACATCCACCTACAACTCCAGCTCCCGTGGATCTGGTGCTTTCTTGTGGCCTTGGTGGGTACCCAAATGCACTTAGGCATATTCACACACACACACACACACACACACACACACACACACACACACAATGAAAAATAGAATAATTTTTTTTAAAAATTAAACTTAATAAAACAAAACAAAAGGACCACCAAAATAAGCAAAACCCCCCAAACCTAATATTACTTTTACTGTGTAAACTGATGGATTGGGATGGAAGGAATCATACACAGTCTGGAAAGGAAGAATGGACCTGGATCTCTGGGTACCTGTGGTCTACCCCTCAGCACCTGAACTCTTCGGTGCCTCTTCATTTGGAGGGCTTGTCCTTCTAGTAGAGGTGCTAATCTGAGAGTCGGGGGCTCTAACATATTTTCGACCTGTAGTTAACTTAAAGGTATGTTTATATACTTTTATTTTTATTTTTAATTTTTTTGTTTTTGTTTTTTGAGACAGGGTTTTTGGGTAGCTTTGGTGCCTTTCCTGGACCTCATTATGTAGACCAGCCTGGCCTGGAACTCACAGGGATCTGTCTGCCTCTGCCTCCTGAGAGTTGGCATTAAAGGCGTGGGCCACCACCGCCCGGCTATCCTTTTATTTTTGAGGATGGTATCATATGGTCCAGGAATGACTTTGAACTTCTGTTTCTCCTGAGTCTACATTTACTGAATGCTAAAATTATAGGTGTATAATACAACACATGTTTTCCGGCAGTGCTGGGGTTGAACCCAGTGTTTTGTGCATGCTGGGCGGGCACTCTATCAACTGAGCTATATCTTCGGTCCCCAAAGCATTTTAACCAAGCTTATGGCTTTTTAAAAATATGTACAACCACTAACTGGAACACACATCTCCAAGTCACAGACACAGGAGTAAACATCCCATGTCAACAATCATAAAATTATGAAGTGCCCTAACTAAACGCTCTGAGGATTTTGCTTTAGATGGTTGGCCTCAACCTCATAAACCTCTTACCTCAGGCTTCCAAGTGCTGGTTACAGGTGTGTGCCACTATGCCCAATTTTTGAGTGTTTTTATGTCAACATTCAAAATCACAAAAAACTTTGAACTTGTAAAATGAGGAAGTGGGTGTTGACGATTACCAATACACTAAGAAAAAAAAATGACCACTCAGTTCAAACCAACTCAGGGAATAAACTGGTCACTTGGCCAAGAACTCAGTTGGTCTACACAAGCCACAAGGGAACAATGGATGGATAATGGATAGCAGACAACAAATGAGTGTGAGCTTGGCTCCAGCTCCAGGGGAGACCAAGCAGTGGGTGAGATGCCTTCTTCCTTCGAGGAAGGCTTGTGTGGCAATGTGGCTCTTTCCCCTAACCCTCCTCTTTCATTCCCCTTCTCTGTCTTCGATCCCCACTACCTTTCACTCATCTCATCTTTGACATCAGCACACGCGATAAGGTCTATCTTTAATGATAGGTGTAGCCATGTAGGAAGTGCCTTCTATTTTATGCATTGTACTGGATTTTGTGTACTATACTATGCTGTCTAATTGGTTTCTTATTTTGCCCAAAACAATATTCTTGATGACTTGTGTTGCATGCTTGGTAGTAACTGCATATTCTTCCAGGTGTCCATACTCCTCCTCAGTGATTGGCATGGAAAGGAGACTCCAGCCTCAACCTCTGAGAAGAAACCCACTGTGTCTTTAAAAACGGCCTCTGGAGTATACATTCAGATGCCCATTGCCTTGTCTTAGCATGTGTATGCTAAATGCTACTGAAAAGCTTTCCAGTGTGGTAGTACCTGTGTGTTTTATCTCAGCTTTGCTGGCTGGCTTATGGCTAACACACATGAAGACCATGCTTATCATTGCTTGATTTCCTCCTCCTCACTGGCCACCCTAGTGAGATCTCGTCACCTGCTCTAGGTAAGGCTGCCTCTGAGTACCTGCTTTTATCTTTGTTAGCCCTTTGGTTTTTCCCTCCCTCCTGCAGGGTATGTTGGGTGTTTTATTTTGAATAATAAAATGATGTAAGTTGGGAAGTTGCCTGACATTTAACGGTTTCCTTAGCTATCTAGAAGCTTTGTGTGTTAATATCCCCTATGTCCTGCTACTTTTCCTGGGGGGGGAGGTAAACAAATTCTGTGCACCCCAGATAGGGAACTGACCACAGACCAAAGTAACTTGTCACCTCCAGCTGGGAGACAGGGCCTAGAGGTGGGCAGAATTTCAGGGGAATGTTTTCCTGTTGCCTCTTCTTCTAGGGAGAATGTATGGCCACATTGCCTTACCATAGACCTAGCTATCATGGTGCTCAGTGTGTGTGCTTGAGTGTGTGTATGTATGTGTGTGTGTGTGTGTGTGTGTGTGTGTGTGTGTGTGTGTGCTTGAGTGTGTGTGTGTATGTGTGTGTATGTGCGTGGTATGTGTGTGTATGTGCATGGTGTGTGTGTGTGTGTGTGTGTGCACGTGCACACTCTTATTTTGTTGTCATGAGTAAGGAGCAAGATTATCTTTGCTCTAAGATGATGATAGGATAGTCACATTGTCTAGAGAGGAAAGCAACATACCCAGCAGGTCTATAGGATTCCATCTATCTCCTCACTACTAAGGAGAGAGTTAAAAATTTTTTAATTTACCACTGGCTTCTATATGCTCTTTTGTTTTGTTTTGTTTGTTTGTTTTGCTTTAGAGGCAAGGTTTTATGTAACCAAGGCTGCCCTTAAAGTTCTGACCCTTCAGTTCTATCTCCATAACACAGGAATGATGGCAGGCTCACCCACCTAGGCCAGCTGTATGAGCAGTAGTCCCACTGAAGGCAGTGTTTGATCCTGATAGAGAGTCTGACATGAACTATTCTTGTGCATGTTACTAACTTCTTATGTGACTTTAAGACTTCTTTCTCAGTTTTGTTATATTTAAAATAAAAAAAAAAGGAATTAGCAAATACTTTGAAGACAGTGAGATCCCAGCGTCTGGTATTTAGAATCATGACACTCCTCTTTCCCAGATCTCCATCTAAGAACCTAGGAGGACATCACCCAAATCCATCATCTGGAGAGACAGGCAGATGCAGAGAATGATGACTCAGCAGAAGCCATTGAGGAACAGGGCACCTCACTGTGCAGCTTTGAATGGCTGAGACACACTGTGGACAGACCTGAGCTAATCATCAGGGATGCTCTGGTCCTGGGGGAGCACAGCTTCCACATTTCTGAGCTGTGTGAATCTTAAACTGGGTCCCCCATTTCTCACAGTGACCATTGGGGAAAATCTGCCTGGGCTTTTGATAGAGTGAAGGAGTCATGACTGTGTCTCAGAAATGACGTCTTCCTGACCAGGTCTGTCCTCAAAGGAAATGATTTTACCAGCGTCTGACAGAATGTGTCTTTTCAGAGCCCAACAACAGGGGAGCAGGACCCCCAGACGACTGTCTGATCGGGAGCTGTGCATGTTTGAGGGAAGCAGGACCCCCTACCCCCAGACGACTGTCTGATCGGGAGCTGTGCAGGGCTGAGGGGAGCCGACATCCCTTGTCCTAAGTTCCCTTCTGTTGCTGTGATAGAAGGCTCTGACCAAAGCAACTTGGAGGGGAAAGGGTTTATTCGGCCTACACTTCCAGACATCCTTCCTTCCACCACAGAGGGAAGTTAGGGCAGGAACTGAAGCAGGAAGCATGGTGAAAGGTAAGAGCATTGCCGTGAGTTTGAGGCTAACCTATGTGACACAGGAAGTTGCAGCCTAGCCTGGGTTATGGAGTGAGATCCTGGGTCAAACAAACAAACAAACAAACCCCAAATCAGGGCCTGGAGAGAAGACTCAGTGGGAAAGAGCATTTGCTGCTCTTCCAGAGGCCTTAAGTTCAGTTTCTAGCACCTGCATTAGGCAGCTCACAACTGTCTGTAACTCCAGCTCTGAGAGTCCAGTGCCCTCTTCTGACCTCTGAAGGCACACAAACACACTTTCTAAAGATCATAAAGAAAAAACAAACACAACCACCACAACAAACACTCCCCAAATAACTTCCCCAAACCAAACTAAAATAGTAATAACCCCCCCAAACAATTATAACAACAATAAACCCATTCAAAAATATCCCTGAATACAACAAAGAAAAAAAGATTTAGAATATTAGAGATAATTTTCTCTCTCCCAAGACACCTTTGATAAGCAAAGTTGAATAGGAATTTTTGTTGCTCAGGCAGTTTGAGTTAGAATGTGTGTAATGTCTTGGCTTCCTGGGAAGGCTGATTGTATGTGGTGAGATGCCTTTTGAATAGACTGATGTTTACGTCTTACATATTTAGGAGCCGAGAGTTTGGAAGAAAGCAGACACGATCTCCTCGTGTTTCAACCATTTGAAATGTGCACACGAGGGCTTAGGTTCTTGGGGGAAAGGCAGAGCAAGTCAGCAAGAGCACAGAGAATAAAAACAAAACTGCTAATTGGTGATTAACAGAATGTGCAGCATCTCTTGACCGAATAGGGGAAGCTTCTCTTCTTAAGAATAAACATTTCTAATGAGATCCCAAAGACCACAGGGCAAGAAGAAAATGGGATAGTAAAGACTTTTTAATAACCTAAAATAGCCGGGGACAAATAAAGGCAGTTTAAAGGCTTTAGAGAAAGTCACTTGCAACAGTGTAGCAGAAAATGACACCAACACTTGGGCAGAATCTTTCATTCTTCAGCCTGCTGACTTGGCATGGTTCCCCTGAGTCATCTCAATAGCTAAAACAGCTTCAGATAGCAGAAACAAAGGGATCAGGGAACCCTGAGGACATGGAGGGGCCATGGCATAGACTAGCATGGGAGAAGTAGACCCCTTTTCAAAGGAAAAGTCAAGGAAGAGCCCAGAGCTGGGCTGCTAGCAATGGGCGAGGCTTTTGATAAGTGTCACAGGGACCCCCATGAAGCTGCATGGGTGGAGGAGGAATTATGAACTAAAGCAGTAGAGGAGGAAGAAGAAGAAGAAGAAGGAGAAGAAGAAGGAGAAGAAGAAGAAAGAAGAAGAGGAGGAGGAGGAGGAGGAGGAGGAGGAGGAGGAGGAGGAGGAAAAAATTGGTATATACAGGTCAAATAGTTCTTATTTTAACTGTTTAAGACCAGGAGTATTTTAGGTTCCAGAAGCTCTCTGCCTTGGATATCTGCACAGAGATACTGGCATAAGATCCCTAGCCCAGACATTGGAGTGACTGTTTGGAGGGTCTAGCAGGGGATGAGGCACTCACATGCCCTTGATCTTTTGGGAAGGCCATCTGATACTGAGCATGCAGCTTCAGGGGGAGGCATGGAGTGTTGAGGAAGGAGAGGAACTCCACCCTGCTGATGAGTGGCACAACAGATATCTCAGTCTGATATCCCTCATCACCTCGAACCCAGAAATCAGACATGCTCTGAAAGCTGATTTTTTTTTTTTTTTTTTTGTCATGACCCTCAAAAAGTTGCAGATTTTGGAACAGTTCAGATCTGATAAGCTCTACCTAGGAAGAGTCAATGAGACAAAAACAAACCCACAGTCAAAAGACAGGGAAAGAAAAGAGGGAAAATGGAACTTCTGTGTGTGCCTCCCCCAGATGTGAGAGGCACAGACATCCTTTGAAGTTTTGTAAACCTATTATTATATGACCCTCATCCCTGGCTTATAATTCACCCCAAGTGACTTAGGCATCTGTTGAGAAGAGGAGACCGTGTCCAACAATAGCTCTTATCTAGGGTACCAACTCCATCCCGGGGGCTGTGCTAACTGTGTGTCTGTGTGTCCCCTTCCATGCACACAGCAGTCAGAGGCCCTAACTGAGGTCTTCAGCATCTACCTTGCTGGAAGCAGGGTCTCTTGTTGTTCACGGGTACATCTAACAGGTTACCTGTCCCATGGGTTTCTGGGAACTTTTTCTCTGCTTCCCATTCATCATAGGAGCACACTGTGAATACAAACATGGGTCCTACCGTGTCTGGCTCTTAAGTGAATTAAGGTATGTCTCATTAACTCTAGCTCAGCATGTCATGATGCAGGAGCTTTGTGTGGCTGGGGCTTCCAATCTGAGCATGCCCAAGGGCTCATTAGTGACATTGCCATATGCTTTTGTAACCCAGGGCTCCTGAGCTTGTGGCTGTCATCTGAAGCCCTCCCACTAGTGAGCTGTTATTGCTACTATGGAAGCCACAAACATTTTCTGTTTTCACTCTACAGGAAGGAATCTTGCCTGTCAAAGAGTAACTTAAAATTTTTAAAATTGAGGGCCTTTCTCTTCACCGCAGCATTAAATGAACTGATAACAGTATTGAAAGCTATAGTCTCCAGTACTTACTGAATCCCGGCATCCTGGCTACTTAGTGCTGTGGCAGGACATTAATAGAAGCAACATAGAGAACGCCAGGCTTATCCGTCTCAGTCCCAGGCTGTCACGGCAGGGAGGGTATATGGATCTGTGAGTGGAGAGCAGAGAGCTTGAGATCAGCAATGAGGCTGGGGCCAGTCCTCAGGGTGGGCCTGCCCCAGAAGCCTATGTTTGCCATGAGGCTCCACTTCCCAGAGGTCCTACAACCTTACAGAACAGTGCCACCAGCTGGTGTCCACATTTAAAGACATGAACCTGTGGGGGACATTTCATATTCAAACCTCACTACTGGTGATTCCTTTTACAGAGATAACCTCATTCAGTAATACTATCAACTCTGGGAGGCGAAAAGTAAGACGATTGAGGAGGTGAGTGGAAGTTGGCTCACGTGGGTTCATCTCTTAGGATGATGAGCCTAGCATCCATGGGAAGTCTGTTACTATGTTCCAAGTACTCCTATATCATCTGTAAAAGGCAATAAAATAGTAAGTACAAGCATTCAGTTGCTATTAGAGTATGTCTGCTAATTAGAGAATATATTAATTGCTCGATGTTAGGTATAAGAATTATGCTACTCTAGTGCTGGGGTGTAGCTCAGCTGGTGACATGCTCGCTTTGCAAACATGAGGACCTGATTACATCCCCAGAGTCCACATGGAAAAGCTTGGTATGATAGCACATATTGGAACCTCATTGCTGGAGAGGCAGAGGCATGAAGATTCTTGGGCTCACTGCCAGTGATCTGCAGTCAGCAAGGGACCTTTATCCAAAAGCAACAAGAGACACCTGGTGCCTGAGGAATGCCACCAAGCTTCCTCTGACCCCCTCATACATGTGCACACACTCTAACTGCCCATACACACAAAATAAAATGACAAGTATTTATTTTAATCATTTTTATTTATTCTTAAAGATATGGAGGCTGGAGAGATGGTTCATTGGTTAGGAGCACTGGCCACTCCTCCAAAGGAGTAGGGTTTAGTTTCTGTTATCAACATGGCAGTTCATAACCACAGGCACACATGCAGGCAAAACACCCATAAACAGAAAATAAATCAAAAATTGAAAAAAAAAACTTTAAGGAAAGATTTGTGTGTGTGTGTGTATGTATATGTATATGATTCATATATGGGAATGCACATGTGTGTGCGGGTTTCTATGGATATGAGAAGAGAGTATTTGATCCCTTGGAGCTAGAGTTACAAGTATTTGTGAGTTTCTCAATGTGGGTGCTGGGAACAGAACTTGGGTTCTCTGTAAGGGTGGCCAGTAATCTTAGCCACTGAGCCATCTCTCCAGCTCCTGGGTTATTATTTCAGTGTATGAACTTGGGATGTATGTAGCTCAGTTGGTAGTATGCTTGCTAATAGATACGAAACTCTGGGTTGATCCTTAGTTCCACATATATACCAGGCTTGGTGGTGTGCTCCTGTGATCCTAACACTCAGAAGGTGGAGGCAGGAGGACCAGATCTTGTGCCCAGTATCAATAGTCCTCACACAGCAGCAAAGCCGGGCAGGCCTTTACATCTCTCTTTAGGCTTCCAGACTCCCCGTCTGCCCCTGCTCTCTGCCGAGGTTCCCTCCCAGGACTTACCTCACTGCTCTGCTTTCCAGGCATTAGCCAGGGCGATTTAAACTGTGCCATGAGTCTGTGAACTGTTGCCTGTTGTGCTTGGGCATGTCAAGGTCAAGGCAATGAATAAATTAGGAAGTTGACACAGTTGCTGGTGACCCATTTGAACCACATTCGGAAGCACTTTTCTTTCAAAGGAAAGTAGATCTAGTGAAACCGCCTCATTTAGCTAAATCAGGGAGCTTCTATCTGGAGAAACGTTAGAATAGGTCTTTCAGCGGTGGCTTGTTCATAAATGCATAATGGTAAAGAAGAAGAAGACATTAAATTTGAGTAACTTTGAAGTTAAAAGGCAAGAAAGAGATACATAATAGGCACTATCATCCATATCCAAATGATAGAATAGCATGAAGAGGTACAACTATGACATGTCCTGAATCAGGATGTTCAGGGGAGTCTGTCTGATGATAGCATAATGGACCTTTTACAGGTTAACTATGTGGGCCCAGGCTTCTATTTCCTATCTTCTTTTGAATGGATTTCTGAGGAACCATAGCTATTGGAGACCTTTGTATGAATGTATTTATTTGAGTAAAAGAAAAGAGTCTGTATTGACTAGTGGCCATTTCCAGAATGTTCCACCCCAAACCTAGTGGGCATGCCATTACAGGATGATATTCATTAATTAATATATGCTGCATCTTGGGCTTGATCCCACTAAACCCAGACTCTGCCAGATGCTTCTTCTTGCAGTCAGTGCCCAATCCTAAGTATAAAGCAGAAAGCTCACTAGTGAACACACACAGTCCACTTAGCAGAGTGGTGGACTTGCTGCCACCATCACAAGTGACAACGAGTCATCTGGTGCCTAGTGAGGCTTTAACCAGCTGAGAGGAGTTACAGACTTAAATACTCAGGGCCATGAGGACAAGATTGTCAGTTCCACCAAACTAGGACAGATCCCTATACTGTTTGGATGGGTACTGGAAACTGTCACAGCTACTTGTGACCTCCATATGATACTTCCTTGCATCACTGTGCCTTGGGTTCCCTAATGTGTGTGTGTGTGTGCGCACACACACACACACACACACACACACACACACACGTATATATATTTATTTATGAGTGAGTGAGTGATTTGTGGGAACACACACACACACACACACACACATGTATATATATTTATTTATGAGTGAGTGAGTGATTTGTGGGAGTGCTAGACCTATGAGGAGCCAGGCCCTCCCACCTATGCCTCAGCTACCCAAGTGGCTCCTATTCTCACTAGAAGCCACGGAATCTTAAGTGACTTTGCCCATCTCTGATTTGTATGTTAGTTATTATGTCTGTGTATTCATGTGTGTACACATATGTGTGCAGCTATGCATTCATACCAAGTCCAAAGGTGGGCATGGGATGTCTACTTCAGTCACCCTCTCCTCTAATTTGAGATGGTGCATTTCTTTGGAGCTCATTGATTGTCTAGATTATCTGCCTGGAAAGTTCCAGGGATCTTATTCTGCCTCCTCAGCACCACCGTTACAGGCACATGTTCCTGTGACTCTTTCATAGTGGTTCTGAGATCCAAACTCACATCTTTATGGCAAGCACTTTACCAACTCGTCTATCTCCCCAGCCCTATCTCTGATTTTAAAAGTTCAGTTCACAAATCAATCCATCAATAAAATTAACAATAGTTTTGCCTGGCTTCCAAATAAAGAAATCAATGATAATACATTTGTTTTTTTTAAAAAAATGACCACATAGCAGAGTTAAGCCTGATCAGGGTCCTTTGGTGCTGGTAAAACATACAACGTCCTTCCCAAATCTGTAGAAAGGAGACACATTCATGTAAACCATCTATTTTTAACTTCCCAAAGATTAATGCAGCCTCTGGTGGCAAGCTTTGCTTTCCCTTTTAAATGCTTGTATTGAAAACAGAAAGCACTTGGTGCCTCCCTCTAGCTTGGCACAAACATGTTTCCATGTTCTACAGAGTGAAGAGTGAACATCTGAGCCTTTCCTGGCCGCTTCCCAGCAGGTGAGAGGCAGGGCTCACGGGAGTCATGTACAAGTGGGTCTTTACTCTGCAGACACTAGCATAAAAGCCACCTCCTTCCCAGTTGTGACCACATGACTGCATCCAGTGTTTAATTCAGCAGCCTCTCGACTTCAGAATTATTTTGGACAACATGTTTTGTATAACTCTAAATATTCCACCTCTTTTTCCTCTTGCCTTCAGGCTGCATGCTTAGAAACTACTGTCCCCTGCTTGGGAGCCATACGTTTTCTGGGGCTACCCATCACTTACCTAGGTAGCACCAAGCTAGGTTCCTCAGTTACTATTTTGTTTTGAATGTCCAGCAGCCATTTATTTGGTTTTTATCTGAACTAAGAAGTGGATCCCCAAGTGAATCATCTTCCCATTCCAAGGCCCATATCCCAGTATTCCCTGTCTGTGAAACCTGTTATCCTGGGAGAGTACAAAGTCAGACTGTGTGCTTTGACACTAAATATCACACAGCTGTATTGGCTTTTTATACGCTGACGCTGAGCCACCAAACATCGTGTGTGGATTATAGTTGGGGTTTGTTTCCAACTGGGGAGTTAAGATGAGTGCGTTCCTATCTGTCATACTAGAGCTAGGCTGATGGGATTAATACATTTGAGGCACATAAACCTGAATTATGAAGAAGAGAAATATGTTCTCATTGCTAGCAATTCTTTGCAAGTCATGATCCAGCAGCACTTTGCGTTTTTTAAGCTATTGAAATCAACTCGGAGTGATTGGGGGAGGCTAATATTTCTCAATTCCCTGGGATCCTAATATGCATATCTCTGAAAGGAAGTGGAATATAATGGCCTTGCCAGGCTGTCTGTAGTTGATGGGACACCCAGCGCCGTCCAGCCACAGGCTGCACTAAATGTGATTAGGAGCCGTCACAATGCATTTAGCCTTCATCAGTTAGAGAGAGAATCCAGGCCAAAGGTCATTCTCTCCAGCAAAGTGGGCACTTAGTGCTTTTATTTGTGCTAATAGTAAATGATAGTTAATGAAAATCATTTATAAACCTTGTCCGAGCTGGCGTTTCTCAGCTGAAAACAGCAGCTAGCTGTTCCTCTCTGAAGGGACTGTAATTGCAATATGGTTGACGCCATGTGATAGTAATTGGGCTCACAGCGTAATGAACTGTGTGTCCAGTAACTCATTTCCACATAGTGGGAAAACAGACTGAGGAATAGCCTTCCTGATGGGGGTCCTCTCTGGCTTCATCTAACCCAGCATTCCTGGTTTGCACTTTGGAGCAAGATGTTTCTTCCTGTTCAGTGCCTGGTCTGAAGCCTTATACCTTTGGATCATGGCTGACACCTAACTCTAATGATGATTAATAGCCTCTCCACATACAATAGCTGTTTTAAAGGTCATTTAATCTTTATGTAGCGACTTAATTGAAAGTTTTATCCTTTTTATACACCTGGCATTCATTTGGGGGAGGAAGAGATATAGTTAGAGCCAGCTGATGAGAAATCATTTATTTGGTACCCTTTCCACAGATTTCCTTTTTACTCATTTAAAATGAGACGGGCTGGTGAGATGGCTTAGTGGTTAAAAGAACTTGCTAAACTAGCAGAGGATCTGAGTTCAATTCCCAGAACCCACACTGAGCAGTTCACAACTGCCTTTAATCCTAGCTCCAGGGGTTCTGATGCCTTCTTCTAGCCTACATGGGCATGCATAATTATGTGTGGACACACGCATACACATTTTTCACTAACAAAGAGGGAGAGAAAAAACAAACAAAAATCCATTTCTATTGCTTCTATGACTTTTCCAATTGGTGTGGTAGTTTCTCTTTGTGGCTTATAAACTTAAAGGCTTTCAGCCCACTAGTTCCCAAGGACCCCAGAACCTTCCAAATCAATGCCTCCATCTGAAAACCAACATGGCAGTACCCATGTGGTACTAGTATATGAAAACTGGAAAAAGGCTATCATTTGGTAATGGCTAGGTTGATAAAGGATGTATCTGGGCCCTAGCTTATGCCTACTGCCTGGTAGGTACCCTTACATACTGTACAGCCATACAATATGACAGCCTTGCTGGTGATTGACAGAGTCCTCATTTGAACCACAGAAGAAGTGCTATGCTGTCAGTGAAAACAGAATTGATTTTTATTTTTATTTATATTTTTTTGGTTTTTTTGAGACAGGGTTTCTCTGTGTAGCTTTGCGCCTTTCCTGGATCTTGCTCTGTAGACCAGACTGGCCTCGAACTCACAAAGATCCGCCTGCCTCTGCCTCCTGAGTGCTGGGGTTAAAGGCGTGCACCACCACTGCCTGGCCAGAATGTATTTTTAAATAGACAAGCCATGATAAACAAATAAGAGAAACAGATAAAAAGTATTTTAGAAATACATTGTATTTAACATACTATGTCTCCTCAAATGATCTTTCAATGTGTAATCAATATTGCTTGAGCCACAAGATGGGCAAGGAACTCAAGGGACCATAGGACTGCAACCGAGGATGTTTCCAACTTTTCAGCATCTCTGTGCGTCGGTGGTGCAGACCAGAAGTGGTAAGAGTTTATTGGGATGTTCAGTCCTTAATTATTTTTCTTGTCTCTGTGGCCAACCTGACAGAACATTTTAAAGGAAGAGATTTTTACTTGGCTTATAGTATAAGATGACACAGTCCATCAGGGTGGTCTGGATAGCTCCATCTGCAGAGGCAGGGGCATGAGATGACAGATCCATCTGCAGAGGTGGGGGCATGAGGTTGCAGATCCATCTGCAGAGGCAGGGACATGCGGTGGCAATTTCTTGACAAACACGGAAGCAGAGCAAAGCTAGAGGTGGGTGCTACCTTCAAGACCTGCTCCTAGAAACCTGCCCCTACTTGTTAGACCACAGGACCAAAGGTTCCACAATCCCCCAAAGCAGGGACACAGGCTGTGGAGAAAGTGTTTAAGCCCATGAGCCTGGGTGATACTTTACATCCAAACTCAAACTGCTTTCAGGCTGTTAGATGATGTTCTGGAGTTCATTCCTGAGGCATCGGAGATAGATGGGGCCGAGCATTTGGACCTCTTCATTCTCTTTAGAAACAGAGTGAGTGAGAGGAAGTGTCATCAGTCTGTGACTGGTCATAGCACTTTGAAACATGTTCAGGATTCTTCTGAAGCTCTCTGCAAAGTGATGACCTCACTTGAGAGGGTTTGCACAGCTTTAATTACTGGCTGATTACTCCAGTGCCATCTGGGAAGCTTTCCATGGTTGGAGAGTGGTAATTGGGTGATGTGGCAAGGATTACTGACTATCCCACTACTCAGGAAAGAAGCATGCCCAAAGCCTTAGCTCTTCTGTGACCTTAAAAGTTTCTTACCAGGTAATAGAAAAATAGCTCGTATGGAGGATGTTATAGGGACCGTTAGGAACTCACCTATGTAGCACATAGGTCTGTGCACATTAGAGAGTAGATTAGGTTATCACTCCTCTGTATGTGTGTGTGTGTGTGTGTGTGTGTGTGTGTGTGTGTGTGTGTGTGTGTGTGTGTACATTTACATGTACAAGGAGACCCAAGGTTAGCCTCAGATGTTATTCCTCATAGGCTACCCGCCTTGTTCTTTCTGGGACAGGGTCTTTCACTTGAACCTGGGGCTGGCTAATTTGGCTAGGCTGACTGGCCAGTGAGTCCTGGAGATCCACCTGTCTCTGCCTCTCCAGCATTGGAATTACAAGCTTGCACAACCATTCCTGGCCTTGCACAGGGATTCTGGGTACTGCTTCATGGAGGTGCTTTACTGACCAAGGAATCTCCCCAGCCACCAGTTTTTAACAGGAAAGACTGACATGTCTCCTTGAGTTCATTATGTTTTTTGCTTTACATAAAGGTATAATTATTAAGAATTATGGCTCATGGTTGAAAACCATCCTCTGCCATGCACAGTCATAATCCCATTTTGTAATGTGTGCTCTCAGAATCACAGCCATGTCATTCCCAGAAAGAATGAGCCTGGAACTTACCAGAATATCAAGGTAGCACAAATACGGTAGAAGCGTATTAGACAAAAGCAGAGCCTTTTCATATCAGAGAAGTGTGCAGAGATGGCTGAGAACACTAAGGCCATGTATGTACTTCCCCTGAAGGAATGCGCTCTGTGAAAACCTTTCTCTGTCACTTCTCATTTCCCCATTTTGCCTCTCGCCTTTCTTTGTTTGCTCACTTCTTTACTTTGAAGGGAATGGGCTAAGTTTGGGATTGGAATTTTCTAACTACAAAATCCAAATTCACAGATGAAAGTGAAGTGGTATGTGTGGGTTTTGGCTGTGTGCTATTTTCCTTCAAGGATTGCTGTTGTTATGAGCTCCCACATTCTGGATAATGGCCATATAAACGTTTGTGTTCATAATCTGAATTTATGTCTGTCACTGACATGTGTCACATGACTTTCTGAAGTGACTACCAAAGACCCATTATTGCATGTTCACAGTGTGTGCGTGTGCATGCGTGCGTGCGTGCGTGCGTGCGTGCGTGTGTGTGTGTGTGTGTGTGTGTGTATCTTCAGTTTTGGAGATGAAATCTAGGGTTTCTCACAAGCTGGGAAATTTGGAAAGCACTAAGCCACACCCTCAGCCCTACCAAATCCTCTTTGAAGAACAGCACGTGTTGTAGAGTAAGAACAAAAGACACACCAACACTGATGTGCAGCTGGCTGCTTTACTACTAGATGTGACTCTTCGGTGCAAGGAACATATCCCAACCTTGCCCAAGTTAAGGAACAAAAATGGCATAAAGAATAGATACTGAGCAGGGTGGTGGTGGCACACACCTTTAATCCCAGCACTCTGGAGGCTGAGGCAGGTGGATCTCTGTGAGTTTGAGGCTGGTCTACAGATTGAGTTCCAGGATAGCCAGAACTGTTACACAGAGAAACCCTGTACTGAGCAGATTCTGGAATGGAGAGTAGACTAAATATGATGCTTGTCAGTAGTTAAAGGGCAGAGCTCTGGGCTTTAAATAATAGGATCTACCTACATGTCCCATCGTTCATGACCTTGAGCCATGGGCTTACGACTAGAGTGGCAGGTGAAGTTACGGTGACACAAGACTGATCCAAGGGCTCCAGGAAACTGAAGCAGGAGGGTTTGGTCAGTTTGATCTTTGTAAGGAAACTGTCTCAGAAACAAGATTTTAATTTTAGACAAAAAAGGGGAAATGTGGTGGTATTCTGTTCCTCAAAATATTGTGCACCCTAATAAACTTATCTGGGGTCAAAGAACAGAATAGCCACTAGATGCAGAGGCTAGGAAATGGTGGCACTCATACCTTTAACCCTAGCCTTCTGGAGGCAGAGATCCATCTGGATCTCTGTGAGTTCAAGGCTACACTGGAAACAACCAGGCACGGTGATACACACCTTTAATCCCAGGAAGAGAGCCTTTAATCCCAAGAAGTGATGTCAGAAAGCAGAAAGGTATATAAAGCGTGAAAACCAGGAACTAGAGCTGGTTAAGCTTTTAGGCTTTTGAGCAGCAGTTTAGCTGAGGCATCCAGTCTGAGGAAACAAGATCACCTGAGGAATTGGTGAGGTGGCTGTGGCTTGTTCTGCTTCTCTGATCTTCCAGCATTCACCCCAATAACTGGCTCCAGGTTTGTTTTATTAATAAAACATTTAAGATTCATGCTACATCTTCCTTCACCATTCCTAGGGTCTGGACATTCTTCTGAGGCCCAGCCAGCTTTGTTGCTGGTACTTTTGTATTCTGTGATGCTGCCTTTCACATGGCAAGGCACCATTGCAACAGCTGCTGGGAATTTCTCAGTGTAATGGTGCTGTTTTTCCTTATAATTTCCCTGTTCTATCTTGTATGCCAAAAATGCTAGTCAGAGAACAAATCATTGCATTTGAAGTCTACATCTGCAAAAATAAAACAGAACCAAATAAACAAAAGTCAGAGATTTGTCCTTGAGTGCTAACCTTTTCTTAGTGATTAATATCTGAGCATCTTTAGGTCTGTGTCTGGAGAACTTTCCCACACAATGACACAACTGTGAAGCTGTGACGCAGTCAAAAAGTGTGTCATTGAGGAGGATTTATTTTTCTTCAGTAATGAAATTCCATTGTTACTTGTGTAGGTAGGTTGATGCCTACGTCTAACAGGACTGCCTGGTTGATGGATACAGCAGAGAAGTCTGTGTGGTATGTTTCATACCTCTCTTTGAGATGTTGCAAAGATGACTTTGACATTTTAATACAGTGTCAATACACATTATAATTCAGAGAGCATTTTGTAATGCTAGATACATAATAGGAAGTCAATAAACTTGTGTTAGTGATTGACCGATGCAGCATTCAGAGGGCATACTCGATCATCCTTCATCACAGTGATTAGTAGGATCTAGCAGGTTCCTGAAGTGGTGAAACACTGCCATTCCATTGGAACTGGGTTTTTGACTTCTTTTCTGCTGAAAGTTGCTGGTGTGAACTCCTCTAGTCTCAGTTATGGGTATATGAGGTTCCCAGAGCAGGACTATAAAGAGAACTTCCATGGATGCCTAAGCTCGTAGCGTGAGAGCATGAAGACCCCAGTTGTGGGAGACCCCAGTTGTGGAAGGCCAGCTCCCACCTTTTCCAGGATTCCTATGAGGAGGAGAGAGGGATAAGAAACTTTTAGATAGAAAGATGGTAAAGAGGAGAAAGACAGAAACATAGGACAGCCTCGGGAGGACCTGGATCAAAACCCAATAGCCCCTTCTGCCTCTTCAAAAGGTCTTTTTATAACAATGCCAAGGAGTGGGACAAAAGACCATCCCTCTGCAAGATCAAAACACACTGCACAGCCAAGTGTAGACTCTTCCGAACTCCTGGTGACCACACCTATGGTCAAATCATCCCCTTATGCAGCCCTACTGGGTAAAGCAAGCTCGGATTCTTGGATTCAGATATTAAGTTCTCACTAGGAAACCTTGTGGGTCTCTATACCTAAGCTCATCTCCTGAGCATCTGTATTAAAAACCAGGTATAGCCAGCCAAACATTAGGTGGAGCTCAGGGATTCTTTAGGAAGAGGGGGAGGAAGAATTGTAGAAGCCAGTGAGGTCAAGGACACCACAAGAAAACCCACAGAACCAACTAACCTGGACTCATAGGGGCCCACAGAGCTTGAACTGACAACCAGAGAGCCTGCATGGGACTAACCTAGGCCCTCTGCATATATGTTACAATTGTTTAACTTGGTCTTCTTGTGAGACTCCAACAGTGGGAGCAGAGGCTGTCTCTGTCTCTGTTACCTGCTTTTGGGACCCTTTCCTCCCTGGGTTGCCTCATCCAGCCTTAATAGGAGAGGAGGTGCCTAGTCTCACTGCAATTTGATATACCATGGCTAACTGATATCCGTGGGAGGCCTGCCCTTTTCTGAAGAGAAAGGAGGAGGATGGGTAAATGGGGGAGGGGATATTTGGAGAGAAGAGGGAGGGGATGTAAAAAACAAAAATATAAACAAACAAAAGAAAACAAACAAACAAACAAACAGGCATAGCACTGTGTGCCTGTGATTCCAGTGCTGGAGAAGTATGGAGAGAAGTGTCCCTGGGACTTGCTGGCCAGTCAGTCCATAGGATAGCTGAGCTGGCTGGCACCAGGCCCCAGGGGAGATGGAAAACAACTTGGGGAACACTTGCTGTTGACCTGTGGCCTACACATGTACACACACACACACACATACACACACACACACACACACATACACACACACACACACACACACACACACACACGAAAATTTTGGAAGACATGGATTTATTTGCAGCATCATATTTAAACTGTAAGAAAACAGATGAAATCCTGAACTACAACTGGAATTCTTGCATATGTCCCCAACTCTGTCTATCATTTATAGGTTTGGGCTGTGGTTCTGCAGTGGGTAACCTGTTTATCTTGTACATTTTCTTCAGGTAACTTCTGTCCTAATTTTGTGCTGTAGAAACAAGTAACCCAGCTCCAGAAACAAAGTCTGGTATATTTCAGCCAGGAGAACTGGAACATCTTTCTTTTTAAAAAAAGATGTAGGGACTGGAGAGGTAGCTCAGTGCTTAGGAGCACTGGCTGCTTTTCCAGAGGACTTGGGTTCAATTCCCAGCAGCTGCATTAGGTAGCTCACAACTGCCTGAAATTGCAGTTCCGGGGTTCTGATGCCCTCCTTCTGGCATCTATGGACACTGCTTACAGATGGTGTAGGCACATACAATCAGCAACAAAACAAAACAAAATATACATATAAAAATAAAAACAAATTACAAAAAAAACCACCAAAAACAAAAACAAAAAAATCCAATACCCAATTGTGTGGACCACTGGAATGCTTTCAATTCCCTGGCCACAAATCAGTCTGGGCACACTTCCAAATGCAGGTCCTAGGGTCCAACACAACCAGCTCAGTGACCTTTGTTGGCCTCTGTGCCCTGAAGTTCTGGGGCTTCCATCTCGGAGCAGGACTGCTGCCTTTTGCACCTTGGCTCCTCTCTGTGTGTGTGCACTTCATTCTCGCAGGGCATCTTTCTTCCTGACTATGGCTAGATGCCAGCTGTATTGGTGAGCCTGTGAGTTGTGAGTGTTGCATTTCTGCCACAGATCTTGTCATGTGTCAATCTCTGGAATGTTTTCTGGGGCAGATGTAAACACCAAGGTACTCTGGCTAAGGACTGGGTTAGGCACCTTGGGCACAAGGCTTGGGCCATATTTTCTCAGATCACAATTTTTTTTTTTCATTCATTTGGAAACTCTATTGTCCTGTGCATATGTATGTGTGCACATGCGTGTGTGCACGTGCATGTGTGCACACATGGAAGCCAGCAGTAGATACTGAGTTTCTCGCCTCTACCTCCTCAACACTGGGTCACAAGCATGCAGTGCTGTAGATTTTATGTGGGTGCTGAGGGACTGAACTCAGGTCCTTATGCTTGTACAGCAAGGAGTTTGCTGACTGAGACATCTCCCAACTCCTGTCTCCTCCTTTGTTTGTTTGTTTAGAAACTCTGAAAAAACCAGAAAACTCTGAAAAAAACTGTAGTAGAAACGCTATCTGTTGTTGACCTGTGTCTGCGAGCCCCACGTGGCTGAAGGAGAGTAGAACACCCAACATGAGCATTTGGAATGTCCGGAAAGAGTTCAGGTCCTTGATTGGAAAGCCCTGGGTTCCAGCCAGGCCCCGCCCACGATTTCCCTCCTTTCTTCTCCTTCCACCAGCTAACAGAGGAGAGCGCTTCTGATCAAACATGGGGACTGTTCTGTTTGGAAGCACTTGAGAGAAACTGGTAAACAGCCCTGCCCACTCATGTGCTGTCCCGCACAGCCAGCCTTACAGACACGGAGGTGGGGGTGGGGGTGGGTGGGTGGGAGTGTTCATCAATGTAAAAAGCAGTCCACGTTTGTACACAAACAAGGCAGCTGCCAGACACATGTTTTGATTGCTCACATGTCTGCAAGAGTCCCTTTACTGCTGCCAATGAAAGTCAATTTCAAAGCTGAATTCTCACATTTGGAGCAGTTGTTCTGCCTAGTCTTAAGAAACAGAATATTTCAGTCTAATACACTGATGAGATCTTAAGATCACAGGGAGACCTTCCTGAAATCCTCTGGTCCCTGAAAAGAAAATTGCACCGGACACCACTCTAGAGACACAATCAGGAGGATCTGCTCTGTTCTGAGCCCTGGGCTTCCTATAGAGCTCCTGCTGGCTTGGGACTCACTGCTGGCCAAGCTGGCCTCAAACTCGGAATTTTTCAGGGAGAATTATTTAGTGCTTTGATTAGTGTATTTTATGCACAATCATTGGTTTTATTGTGACATTTAATTCATGCATGTAATGTATTTCAACCATATTCACTTCCCTCACCTTCCCTCACACCCCTCCCACTCCTGTTAATACCGATCCGGTTCCTTACAGGGTCATCATAACTAAGTTTGGTCTTCTGTCATGAGCATGTGTGCCTAACCAGTGGCTACACTACTAAGGAAAATGTCTCTCCCTACCCCCTACAAACCATTAACTATGCATAAGTCCTCAGGGATCGCTGGGACCCCATGAGTCCCACCCACTCCTCTGTGGCAGGATGCTCATGACCCAATCTTGTACAGACCTTATATAGGTAATGACAGTGGCTGTGAATTCAAGAGTTCAATAGCTAGGTCACGCCTGGATCAGAGTTCTGTAGTGCTCACTCTGTTACCCTGGGTCTTTCTTGTCCAGTGTTCTCTGAGACTTGGCAGGGTGATACAGATGTCCTGTTTACAGCTCGGCACTCAGTAGCCACTTATTCCCAGCACTTTGACTAGTTATGAGACTCTGAACTTACTGCTGACCGAGGCAAATGGAAGCTTCTCCGACCAAAGTTGATAACAGCACTCATCTGTTGCATAAACATAGTTATTTAGAAGGCAATTTGGTAGGCACATCATGTTCATTTAGCAAAAGAGCTGCAGTAGCCTCACCACTCAGGCCTCTGACCTCCCTGGCCATGAGCTTCAGTTGATCTGCTGCACACAGGGTCCACGATGAGTGAGGCTGTTCGTGGTAGTTCTCTACCACAGCCTACACAGCACCTTTTGGGTCTACGAGGGCCAATCAGCAGGGAAGAATCTTCCAGTCCAATCCCGAATGATTTCCCTGTGTTCTGTGCCTAGAGCATATGATGTCTTCAGCAACAGGCCTAAGCATCCAGTTCTGGGGGACAACCAACAGCAGTAGGAATTACCTGTGTGGTTTTGGGTGTAGATGTAATTCTGGTCCCCATCGCTGCGTGAAGACCCTACCTAGAGCAAGCACATTGAGTTGTACCAGTTTCAGAAGTTCCATTGTCATTCTTGGTTGGAATGGATCACGTTTTGAAAAATTTAAAGTTCTATTCTGGCACAAGTTAGGAATATAGCTTTTTTGTTTGTTTGTTTGTTTGTCACTAAGAGACTATTGAATGTATCTATTTATTTAAAAAGTCTCATTGTACTACCCTGGCTACAGACTATCACCATGCTAACTCGATTTTCTTAAATTACTTTTCATCCAAAAACCAATGCTCTTTCTTTGAAAAGATCAGTCACATTCACCACTATGTCTGTCACTTTGGAGGAAATGAAACTTCCCTGAACAGACTAGAGTACTCTTGAGAACTGGTGACTGAATGAGACCATCTGCAGATATGCTCAGTGTCAGAGTTAGATGTTTTTAGAGTCCCTTTAATTGATAATCAAGACTTAGGTCTGCTAACAAACCCATTTCTTTTGTTAGTTGAGTTTCATTTCACATGCTAAAAAGGAGAAATTTCCTGTGTTGAATCTCAGAATTTTCAGGAAACTGAATATTTCAAGTCAGTTGTCATGTTTGTTTTGAGACTCTGTGATAATATATCCAATACATGGGAGTTGTTTCCTGTGCCCTGAGCTGGAAGTAGGCTTTTACCGTTGGATTGGTGTGGCCTAGAGCCACCTAAGATGAATGTTTAAACAAGAAATTGTCTGGATGGGTTGGCCTGTGGGCATGTCTCTCAGTGGTCGTCTTGATTATTGGTTGATGTACAAAGACCCAGCCCATTGTGGGCAGCACAATTCCCTAGTCTGGTGATCCTGAATGGGAGAAATTTAGCTTTGAGTAAGCAAGCAGCAAGTGTGTGTTTATCTTTCTCTGCTGTTGACTGTGGATGTGCAAGTTTCTGCCTTGACTTTCCCTGCCTTTTCTCCTTCATGTTGACTTTCTGAGGAGGTATTTGTCCCAGAAACAGAAGTGAAACTCAAACAGGTAGTTTTATGTCAGATAACCAGAGGGAGTGAATTTATCATAACTGTGTTTTGGATTTACGGTTCTGAGTTTGGATTTATTGGTCCTGTCGACCAGTGTCTGGGGCTGGTAATCTTTACTTTATCAAATCCCAATCTGTTTCCTGGGTCAAGCTGCTTTGCTGTGATTATGGTCTTATCATTAATTTTTTTTTTGTGTGTGTGTATGTGGGGAGGTTGAAACAAAGTTTCTCTGTGTAGCTCTGGCTTTCCTGGAACTCACTCTGTAGACCAGGCTGGCCTCGAAATCACAGAGATCTGCCTGCCTCTGCCTCTCTGAGTGCTGGGATCAAAGGCGTGCACCACCACCGCCGGCCTCATCATTAACTTTGAGTTGTGCTCTTGTTCTGAGAATGTGGGACCAGCTGGAACCTGCGCAGGGTTTCACGAACCTCTAGAAACAGGGTCTCTGTGTTACAATTAACTCGATTGTTATCTGCTTTAAATACTTGACCATAACATGTCAAAACACACTAACAAAAAACTGTCTTAAGACTTCAAGTACTTCAAGTCTTAGTGTTGGTAGCCTGGAA